>NC_135632.1:10435000-11060000 GCF_053574225.1 Canis aureus
ACCTTAGTTTTTTTATTAAAAGTATAAAAATCTTATTTCATGCCTGTGTTGTTGTATACATTTTGCTTCTGGTTTTAGGGAATCCAAGTATTGTTGCCAAAATGTTATTTTAAAAATGATAATATTTAAAGATGTAACCAAAATAAGATAGTATTTTTTTTTAATTTGGTCAAAATCAAGTTCTTGCTGAGGAACAGGTGAGCAGTTGAATAAATGAAACCTTCAGACTTCCATTTCATTTAATGAAGATATAGTTGACAACAGAATTTCCAATTCAGAAAATGAAGTTAGTGATTCTATTTTGTTTATTCAATCAGGTAAGATTTCTCAGGAGTTTTACCATTCATTTCTAAAATATAAAGTTATTTTTATTGACTATGAAAAAATGGTATGACAAAATTTGTTCTTAATGAGCATGAGATGTAAAAGACATTAATATATAATTTTTATTTGATTTCATTATGGCCTGAGAATTGGCTTTCAGGCCTTTTTGGTTCATAGCCAAATTTATCTACTCTCATTAGACCACTGGAACAGCATATGCGTGACTATGTTCTTTTCCTCTTTCACTTAGAAAGTAGTAATTGACTCCTACTATTGTTTGCTAGCTCCTCTGCTACATATTTGATGACAAGATACACTGAAATATTCCCTTTAACTTTGAAAAGAAAACTCCTATTGGTGTAGCATTGAAATTGATATAATAGAGAAATTCTCCCACAGGTGTTGAGACCCCAGAGGATGACATGCCAATGAATTTTTTTAAAGGTTGTTTTTCAGAAGAGTTGAAGGTTCAGATGAGCAATCTAGGAGAAGAGAATATGTAGGGTCATTTTAGGGAGAAGGATTGGGATATGCAAAAGCATAGAGTTAGTAGAGTATATAATCCACTTGGAAAACCAAAAGTTCATGGATAACAACATATGGAGCTATGTGGAGGTGAGAAGGATAGAAAGAGAGGCAAAGTAAAAAAGTATTTATTTATTTATTTATTTATTTATTTATTTATTTATTTATTTTAAGAAGCATCTAAAAATAGTTTTCTGAGAAAAAATTTTTTAAGATTTTATTTTTAAGCAATCTCTACATCCAATTTGGGGTTCAAATTCAACTCTGAGATCAAGACCTGCATGCTCCACCAACTGAACCAGTTAGGCACCCCATTTTCTGAGGAATTTTTAATGTATATATTCATTCTCATTTGAGGGTTTATTTATATGCCATGCAATGTGCCTGGCACTGGAGATACAATGACAAAGAAAGGCTGGGGTCCCCATATTCATATTGTTTCATTATTCGTAGGTGAGGCAGATGATATATGTACCCCTAAAGGGAAATTTCAGGGTGTAATAGAAATGCATGAGATGAATTCCCCACCTCACTCAGGGGATTACAAAAATTTTTCTTAGAAAATTAGCATGCAAAAAGATCTAAAATCTATATGAGGATTGGTCCAATAAATGGGGATGAATAGTGGGGAGAGTGTTCTAAAAACTGGAAAGAGTACTTGAGAAGGCCTAGAGGCAAGCAGTCATAGTAGATGCTTGGGGAACTGAAAAATGTTCTGTATGGCTGATACTTACAGGATTACTGGAAGGGACAAATGTGAGAAATAAATCTGGAACAATAGGCAGGGATTAGACCATACCAGCCTTTTTAGCATAAGGAGTTTGAACTTTTACTTAGCACAAGGAGGGACCTTAGAAAGATTTTAGGCTGAGGATTGGCAAGATACGAGCTTGCATTTATGGAAGCTCTTGGAGGAAGCATTATGTATTGGACAGGCTGAATGAGGCAGAAGAGCCAATTGGTACATTTAGTAGTATTCTCTACTTAGGAGGTGACAATAACTTTGATTAAAAAATAGTAATAGAGATGAAGAAAAAAATAATAGAATTGTTAGATATAATGGTTGAAGAATTGACTGTTTTAGTCATTGATTAGCTATGGAGAAGGGTATGACTGAGCCTTGGATTATGCCTAGGATTCTAATTTAGGTAAATGAGAGGATGATTGTGACATTCACATAGATGGGGAACAAAGGGGAAGTTGCATCCATGAACAAATGAGGAGTTTAGTTTTGGATCTGATGAGCTTGAGGTAGCTGTAAACATAGTTTAAGTGTCCAATAGATATTTGTGTATATGAGTTTTAAACTCTGGGAAGACTTATAGAATTGGAAAACAGTTGAAATTACTATGGAGGTGGCAATTGAAGCTGATGGAAAATAACATTGTTTCTGGATTCAGATCAAACCCCAAGTAACACCAATACCTAAGTAAGTAGAGTGGGCATGAAAGAAACACAATACTTCCACAGGTAGGATGAGCATCAAGAGGACACAGACTCACAGGCCCAGAGGAAAAGAGAATTTCAACACCATCAAATGCTATGGAAAAGACTGAGAAAGGAACACTGGATTACCAATGATGGTCTTGGTAAAAACAGTTTCTATTATATAATGGATAGGGATGGGTAGTGGGGATAGCGTTCTAGAAAGAGGGAATAGCACATGAAAAGTTCAGAGACTAGTAGACATTTTAGTTGCTCGCGGAACTGAAAAAAACTTTCTATATGATGATACTTAAAGGATGAGTAGAAGAGACAAATGTAAGAAATAAATTTGGATCAATGAATTGATGTTTGTGTGTAGAGTGACTAAAGACTGGATACTCAAAAATCTTGTTCTACATATCAGGCATTCCATGTGGATCAGTAACATTTAGTGTTTTTTCGAGGTAAGACAGACTTAAATGTTTAAATCTTGATGGGAAGGAACCCGTAGAGAAGGTTGAAGGAAAAGGGTAGGCCAATAATGCTGTGGTTACTGGAGAAGAGAGAGGTAAAGCCAGGTAACGTGAAACAAGAGGCTCACAGCACAACATGATATGAGTATGGTTCCTCTCGCCTCAAGCAGAGATGTTTAGTTTATTTGACTGTAAGCTTGGCTAGAATGCGGGTACAGCTTAGCATAACAGAATTATTCTTTTCTAAATAGTACTGTAAAAGTCATGTTAAGGGGTAAAACATTATTTTTCCCATCAGCCTCATGTAGACTGAATTAGATGATCTTTAAAAAAACCCTCATATTTATTGTGTGAGGTAATAATAGTCATCAAGTACTTTAGGATGTAACCTACCCACAGCAGTAGTACATGAACAAAGATATTCATTTCTCTATTTTCAAGAGGACCAGAGCTCACACTTTGTCTTGTTAAGGGGAAGAAGATGCTGGAATAGGTGAAAGATTCCACTTCTACTTGAAACTGACGCAAGTTTGTGATACCCAAGGACAGATGGAGCCCTGTGTTCCCAATTTCCTTTGGGGAAATATGTTGTCCTGATGGGGGGAAGAGGGCTTAGAAGATCACAGTAATAATAGGAAAATAAACCGGATTGGGGGAAGATTTAAATATCGAGGAAGCATTCACATAGGATTACTTTCTAAATGCTTAAACATCAAAGCAATTTGTGATATAAAGCAAATTAGATAAATCAGATAAATAAGTACATGATTCTCAAAGGCATAAATCACATGGTTTTGGGACTGTCTTTGTTTAAATAAATGTTCCAGCATTTATTTGTTCTGTAGAAGATGGCCTTTTAGTAAAATGGTTACTACTTTCTTAACATATTGTGGAAGACCAGAGGAAGAGAAATACAACCAATAAATTGCTGCCTTGAAGCCATATTACTTAAATTTTTCTCCCTATTGGAAAATTCTCCTTGAGAAACAGAATACAGGGACATGGTCACTCACATGTTTGGCAAAACTATGGTAATAACAATTTGCCTGGGTGTATGATTTTTATTTGGCTGTAGAAGCTTGGGGTAGGTATGGGGTAAATGTAACATTTCAGTTCTTCCATCATATATTCATATAACTTTCACTAGAACTTTCAAGTTAAGAACTATCATGATCTGCATTTTATAAATGAGGAAATTGAAGCACCTAAAGACTACGTAACTTGTCCAAGTATTACAACTCAGAAAAGCCACATCAAGATTTGAGCCTAGGAATGCTGTTTCCAAAGTCCATGCATTTAAACCAATACAGACAAATTTCTTTTAGGCATTTGTTTCCTAATGACATTAGATTAGAGATAACATTAAGAATACTATAGAAAAAAGAGGTTCCTTGGTGGCTCAGTCAGTTAAGTTTCTGCCTTCAGCTCAGGTCATGATCCCAGTGTTCTGAGATTGAGCCCTGTGTCATGCTTTCTGCTCAGCAGGGAGTCTGCTTCTTTCTTTCCGTCTGTTCCTCCCCCCTCCCGTTCATTATCTCTCTCAAATAAAGAAATAAAATCTAAAAAAAAAAAGGAAGAAAATATTTTTTTATCTTTTTAAAGATTTTATTTATTTATTCATGAAAGACACACAGAGAGAGGCAGAGACATAGGCAGAGGGAGAAGCAGGCTCCCTAGGGGGAGCTGGATGTGGGACTCAATTCCTGGACTCAGGGATCACATCCTGAGCTGAAGGTACTCAATTGCTGAGCCAACCAGGCATCCCAAAATCTTTTTTTAAAAAAGAAAATATTTTGATTCTGGCCATGAGGAAGTGATAGGAACTGAACTTACCCGACTGTCTAAAACAATTATAAAACTAGATAATATATACATTCTGGTCAGTATATGAAGTGATTAATTTTAGGCAGTGAACAGCCACCATAGAGTAGTGATCTTTGAGAAAAGGGAAGTATATAAGGTGGTGAGCTCCTGATTTATGCTGCCTTTCTGCCTGGAGTTTTTTCCATGTTATGGCACAGTAAAGTGGTTCCAAACACAAAATTGTTAAAAGATACAGAGATTAGATTTAAGGCTTCAGAGGTTTCAGGAGTGTTTGAGATAGCTGTGCAGATTGAAGACTCAGGGAAACTGTGGAAAGGAGTTCCACAGTCTTTATGAAAGTTCTCTTGAATGTTTGACTAAAAAGAGAAGGCTGGCTTCAGCTGTATTTTATTTTATTTTATATTTTATTTTATTTATTATTTTATTTTATTTATTATTTTATTTTATTTTATTATTTTATTTTATTTTATTTTATTATTTTTTGCTTCAGCTGTTTGGCTAAAAAGAATAGTCACAGGTGAGTATTGAGCTAAATAGAGATTTCACAGATCATTCTGTGCTGAGAAATGTTGAAATTCTGACAATCCAGAGTGAAGAGGCCTTGCTGAACATCCTGAATGTACACCTGATTTCTCAGAAAGGCCATGAGTTAAGGCTACTCTAGCCCAAGTGTAACAACAATTCCAGAGTTTACAACTGTAAGTTTAAATGAGAGAGAGAGAGAGAGAGAAAAGCAAAGAAATGGACTCTTAACTACAGAGAACAAACTGATGGTTACCAGAAAGGAGGTGGTTGGGGGGATAGGTACAATAGGTGATGAGGATTAAGGAGCACACTTGTCATAATGGGCACCAGGTGTTGTATGGAAGTGTTGAATCACTATATTGAGCACCTGAAACTAATACTCCACTGTATGTTAACTCACTGGAATTTAAGTGAAGATTTAAAACCAACTTAAAACACAAATGGGCAAAGTAAACCAGTGCCAGTAAGCCAGTGTCAGCCAGAATGAGCCTTTAAAGAAACCTCTCACATTCTTTAAGACAATCTCCATATTTCAACAAGTCAAGATCTATAAAGTGGAGACTAGGATAAAAAATTACTCAACATTTGAAGTAACAAAAAATATGATGCATAAGAAGTTAGAACAGATGATAGAAACAGAGATGACAAAGATGTTGGAAATAGAAGACAGGGACTTTAAAACAGTTACTATAACTATGTTCAGAATTTAAGGGAAAAAAAGTTGTCATAGTGAGTGACCAGATGGGATTCTCAGCAGGAAAACAAAACAAAACAAAATAAAAAAACTAAAAAAGAACAAATTACAGTATAAAAAAAATAATGGACTTTTAGTAAAAAGTTGACACACAAAGAAAATATCATTGACTGTGAAGACACGGCTATAGAAATTTTCCAAATTGATGCACAGAGATAAAAAGAAATTTAAAAGATCAACAATGTTATAACGACACATTAAAAAATATCAAGCAGCCTAAAATACATGCAATTAAAGTTTCAGAATCAGAGGAGATAGGAAAATATTTGAAGAAATAATGCCTAAAATTTTAAAAACTTGATAAAAATTATTAAACTTCAGACCCAAGAAGCTAAACAGACACCAACCAAAATGCACACACACGCACTCACACAGAAGAATAACTTAGAGAAATGCTGAAAACCAAAGATAAAAGAAATCTTAAAATGTAAAAAAAGAAATATAGTGGAGAACTGATTAAAATACAACTGACTTATCATTAAAAAATAATGCAAGCCAGAAGATAATATGGAAATGACATAATGTGCCTAAAGGAGAAAAAGAAGCTATCACCCTTGGATTTTATATACAACAAAATTTTCCTTCAAAATGAAGATAAAAGAAAATTTTGGACAAAACCTGAGATAATTTTAACCAGCAAAATGCACTCCAATAAAAATAACATGAAGTTCTTTAGCCTGAAATGATAGCTGATGAAAATTCAAACCTCTAAGAATAAAGAGAGCCAGAATTGGTAACCTAGGTAATCACCAAATCCTTAAGATGTTACTTAATTTTCACCATTACTTAATTTTTTTAAAAGACTGACCTTAAGCAAAAACAATAATACTGTAGGGAGGAGTTTATAACACTTGTAGAAGTAAAATATGACAACTATATCACAAAAGATAGGAAACAATAAATAGAAATATTGTTTTAAGATTCTTACTTTATACTTGGAGTTTTAATATTAATTCTAAGAAGAGGGATCCCTGGGTGGCGCAGCGGTTTGGCGCCTGCCTTTGGCCCAGGGCGCCATCCTGGAGACCCGGGATCGAATCCCACATCAGGCTCCCGGTGCATGGAGCCTGCTTCTCCCTCTGCCTGTGTCTCTGCCTCTCTCTCTCTCTCTGTGACTATCATAAATAAATAAATAAATAAAAAATTCTAAGAAGACTGTTATAAATTTCACATGAATATTTTAATCCTTAGAGCAACTACTGAAATAAACTAAGAGATACAGCTAAAAGGCCAATAGAGAAAATACAATGGAGTTATTAGTGGCAAACAGAGTTGTGGAAAAGATTATTACCAGGGGTAAAGAAAGATATTTCATAATAACAAAAGGCTCACTTATCAAGAAAACAATCCTAAATGTACATGAGTCAAATAACACTGCTTCAAAATACAGGAAGGAAAAACTGATAGAATTGAAGAAATAGACAAATCCACAAACATTTAGAGATTTAAGCAATGTTCTCTTAGTAAATGTTTGAATAAACAGGAAAAAAAATAAGGATAGAAGATTTAGGAAACATGGAAACCAAAACTACTAGAAGCAATAAGTGAATTTGTCAAGATCACAGGATACAAGATTTAAAAAAAATCCTGCATATGTATATACTAGCAATAAATAATTTAAATAATTTTTAAAAGCTGTATATCTATACACTAGCAATAATTTAAAGTAAATAAGATTTTAAAAGCTGTATACGTAAATACTAGCAATAATTTAAAAAATACTAGCAACAAATAATTTAAAAAATTTATAAATCACTACCATTTGTAATAACATAGAAATAGGTGAAAATATTAGTTATATATATATTTCTCATACATATAATGAAAGATGTCCAAAATTTCCACACTGAAAGCTAAAAAGAAGAAAAAAAAGTAAAAGAAATTGCTGAAAGAAATTTAAAAACTAATGAATGAAGAGTTAGAGTATGTTCATGGTTTGGAAGACTCAATATTGTTAAATTTCATTTCTCCTTGAAATGACTCACCATAGATTTTTCTTAATTCTATTAAAATTGCAGTAGTCTTTATTTTATAGATATTACAAGCAGATTTAAAATATTTATGAAAATATACAGAAACTGAAAATTTTATGTTATCTTTTTTTAAAATTTTATTTATTTATTCATGAGAGAGACACAGAGAAAGAGGCAGAGACATAAGCAAGGGAGAAGCAGGCTCCATGCAGGGAGCCCAGTGTGGGATTCGATCCTGGAATTCCAGGATCACGCCCTGGGCGGACGTCAGGCGCTAAACCGCTGAGCCACCTAGGCATTCCATGTTATCTTGAAGACCAATACATTAGCATTTAATTAAAATTAATAATTTTTTAGAATGTAATCTAAAAAAAAGTAATAAAAAAATCAGTGGAACACAACAGAGATCCAGAATTAGACAAATAAGTGGTATAAGGATATTTTCCAAATAGTTGGAATAATTAGGTATTCATTTAAAAAATAACCTTGACCCTATACCTTTACATGTAAAACTTTTAAATAAATTACAAACCAGTAACAGGGATGGACCAAGCTACTTTTAGATAGGACACAGAAATCAATGACTATAAAGAGTAAATTACAAACCAATCTTTGTTAAAAACTTTTGTTCACGGTATCAAAGCAGTTAAAAGAATGACTAAGCCACATACTGGAGAAAGTATTTCTAAAATGTATCCAAAATATGTGAAGAAGTCCTAAATTTCAATAATATAAAAAACCATTTTTAAAAAATAGTAAAAGACTTAAACTGATACTTTATACAAACAAAACAGATAGAAATGATCAATAGGCACATAAAAATGCATATCTTTTTATTAGGCATCAGGAGAATGCAAATTGAAATCACAATGAGATACCACTGTATACCCTAGAATTACTGAAATTAGTAAGACTGATCATAGCAAGTTTGGGGAGTATATGAAGGAGACGAAAATTTCATGAAAATTTCACACTGCAGGTGAGAGTATAAAGTGAGATTAATTCTTTTAGAAAACTGGTAAGTGTTTTTGTTTTTGTTTTTTAAGATTTATTCATTCAGGAGCCCCAGAAAGAGGCAGTGGCATAAGCAGAGGGAGAAATAGGCTCTGTGCAGGGAGCCCAACGTGGGACTCAATCTGAGGACCCCAGGATCATGACCTGAGCGAAGGGCAGACACTCAACCACTGGACTGCCCAGGTTCCCAGTGTTTTTTTTTGTTTGTTTTTTGTTTTAAATAAATTTGAGCATTCACCTATCTTAATATCTTAAAATTCCACTCATTGGTATTTACCCAAGAGAAAGAGAGACTCAAAACTTGTACACAAAATATAGATAGCCACTTAATTCATAAATAGCCAAAAACTGATAAAATAACCTAAATATTCATTCATCAACTAGAGAATGGATAAACATTCCATATCATATTATACAATAAAATATAACTTAGTAGTAAAAACGAATGAGTGCTGGCTTGCAAAACACATATAAACAATAAAAATAGAGCCAAAGAAAACAAATGTACATACTATGTAATTCCATTTATATGAAGTTCTAAAAACTAAAATACAGTGATAGAAATTAGAACAGTGATTGCTTCTGTATAGAAATAAAAGATTGAAGAAGGATTAGAGAGAAATTTTTGGAGCAATGAAAATGTTCTTTAACAAGGTTTGCATCATGTGAATGTATACTTTGGTTAAAACTCATCAAACTACATGTAAGAGCTTTATGTTAAGTGTAAATTATTTCTCAAAAATTATACTTTCATGCACACATACACATTTTCATTACTAAAATTCACACAGTATTATGCTGTGTGAATTTTATTATTCATTACAGTATTACTGAATAATTGCAGTAATACTGTACAGTATTACTGAATTCATTACAGTATTAGTGCTTCAAGGGACTAATATCCATGTTTTTCAAAATTAACAACTGATGAACCTTTCTTAAAATGAAATCTGACTGATTAAACACAACATATAATAGTAACAATAAAGATGGAGCTGATGAAGGTAAAAAAATAAACCGCAATGAGGTATCACTACATAACTATGAGAGTGGCTAAAATTAAAAAAAAAATGCAAGAAACAAATGATGGTAAGATGTGAAGAAAAAAGAACCCTCATGCATTGTTGGTGAGAATGCAAATTGATGCATATATATTCTATATGTATATAGTGGCTGAAATAGGTGAAGGAGATTAAGAGTATACTTATATTGATAAGTACTGAGTAATATATGGAATTGTTGAATCACTATATTGCGCTCCTGAAACTAATATAACACTGTATGCTATCTACACTGGAATTTAAGTAAAATAGAAATAAAACCAAATTTTCAGAAGCACTTAAATATAGGGTAAATATTACTAGATCTAAGAGGAAAAATAGACAATACAGTAATAGTAGGAAAGTTTAATACCCCACTTTTGTCAATGTCTACATACCATCCAGACAGAAAAGTCAATAAAGAAATGTCAAATATACATTAGATCACATAGACTTAACAGACATTAACAGAATATCCTACCTATAAAGCAAAAGAATATACATTCTTCTGATTCACATATGAAATATTCTCCAGGATAGATCATATATTAAGCCACAAAATAATACATGTAAGAAGATTGAAATGATATTGAATATCTTTTTAAACCGCAATGGTATGAAACTGAAAATTCCAAGAAAACTGGAAAAATCATAAATATGTGAAGATTAAACCACATAGAGCTGCTAAATGATGAAAGAAAAGGAGAGAAATCCAAAAATACCTTGAAAGTAGTGAAAATAGGAGCATATGATACCAAAACCTATGGGATGCAGCAAAAGCACTTCTATAAGGGAAGTTCATAGTGATAAATGCCTATATAAAGAAAAACAAGATAGATTTATTTACTCAAATAAATAATAGAAATTTACACTTCAAGGAATTATAAAAAGAAGAACAAACAGAACCCCAAGTTACTAGAAATAAAGAAAATCAGAACAGAAATAAATGAAATAGGGACTAAAAAGATAATAGAAAAAAATAAATGAATGTGTTATTTTTGAAACATGAACAAAATAGACAAATTAGCCTGATTTATCAAGAAAAAGGTCTAATTTTAAAAATTAGAAATGAGAGGAGAAATTACAGTTTGATACTACAGAAATACAAAAGGGTGAGAGACTAAACAATAAACAATGGAATGTCAAAAAATCAGACAACCTAGAAGATGTGTATAAGTTCCTAATAACATACAACCTTCAAAACCTGAATCAGGAAGAAACAATATCTAAACAGACCATTTGTTAATAAGGAGATTAAATTGGTAATTAAAACCTTACCAATAAAGAAAAGTTCTGGACTAGATAGTTTCACTGGTGAATTCTATCAAACATTTAAAAATGAATTAATACTAATTATTTTAAATTCTCCTAAAAAATAGAAGTGAAAATACATCCAAACTCATTTTACAAGGCCAGCACTACTCTGATATCAAGACCAGAAGAGGCTATTACAAGAAAATTATAAACTAAGATCCTTGGTGAACATGGATGCAAATAACCTCAGCAAAATATTAGTAAACCAAATTCAACAATACAGTCAAAGGATCATATATTAAGTGGGATTCATTCCAGGGATGCAAGGATGGTTCAATATTTACAAATCAACGTGATACAACACATTAATGAAATGAAAGTAAAAATAATATGTCCATCCTAATAGATGCAAATAAAGAATTTTCTGCAGAATTCAACATTGATTTAAGATTAAAACTCTCAACAAAGTGGATATAAAGGAAACATATCTCAACATGATAAAGTCTATATATGACAAATACACAATGGTGAAAGCTGGAATCTTCTCCAAGATCAGGAATGAGTCAAGGATGTTCACTCTCACCACTTATTTTCACCATACTAGACGTTGTAGCTAGAGCAATAAGGCCAAACAAACAACAAAACAAAATAAAAGATACTCAAATCTGTAAGGAAGAAGTAAAACTCCCTATTTACAGATGATATATACAGAAAACTTTAAAGACTTAATCAAAATACTGAGGAAAGTAGGTAATAAATTCTATAAAGTTTCAAGTTATAAAAAATCAATAAATAAAAATCAGTTGCATTTCTATATGCTAATAGTGAACTCTCAGGAAAACTATTTAACAATTCTCATTTATAATAGGATCAAAAATAATAAAATACCTAGAAATAAATTAACCAAAGAGGTAAAAATCCTGTCCACTGAAAACTCTAAGACACTGATGGAAGCAATGGAAAGTCACACAAATAAATGGAAGATATTTTATTCTCATGGGCTGTAAGAATATGGCTCAAAGGTCTATACTATACAGAGTAATCTTCAGATTCAGTGTAATCTCAACCAAAATTCCAGTGGCATTTTATACATAAATAAAAAACCTTCAAGTTGTGTGGAACCACAAAAGTCCCAGATAGCCAAAGCAATCTTGAGAAAGAAGAAAAACAAGAAAGCATCATGATTCCTGATTTCAAACTATATTATGAGGCTATAATAATTACAGTTGTATGGTATTTATATAAAAGCAAATATACCAGTGGAGCAGAATAGAAATCCCCAAAATTACTCACATATATATGGTTAATTAATTTACAACAAAGGATCCAAGAATATACAATGGGGAAAGGAGAGTCTCCTCAATAAATGCTAGGAAAACTGAACAGCATACATACAAAAGAATGAAACTGGACCACTATCTTACACAATACACAAAATCAACTCAAAATGAATTAAAGACTTAAATGTAAGACTTGAAACCATAAGATTTCTAAAGGAAAATCCAGAGGGTAAGCTTCTTGACATTGGTTTTGGCAACGATTTTTAGATTTGATAACAAAAGGAAAATAGATTAGTACATCAAACTAAAAAAGCTCTGCAAAGCAAGGGAAATCTTCAACAAAATGTAAAGGCAACCTACAGAATACAGAAAATATTTGCAAATCGTATATCTGGTAAGAGATTAGCCTCCAAAATATATAAATAACTCGTGCAACTCAATGTCAAAATAATCCAATTAAAAAATGGGCAGGTGAAAAAAAAATGGGCAGGTGTGTTTGAGTGGCTCATATGGTTAAGTGACTGACTCTTGACTTTGGCTTAGGTCATGATCTTAGGGTCCTGGTACGGAGTCTCATGTTGGGCTCTACACTCACAGCAGAGTCTACCTGAGGATTCTGTTTCCTCTGTTCCCTCTCTTTGTCTTTCTGTCTCTTTGTCTCTAATAAATCTTTAACAAAATAGGCAGTGAATCTGAATAGACATTTTTCTAAAGAAGACATAACAGATGGCCAATGTTCATGAAAAGGGGCTCATCACTAATCATCAGGGACATACAAATTACCTCACACCTATTAAAATGGTTATTCTGGAAAAAAAAAAACAAGCAATAAATGTTGGCAAGGTTGTAGAGAAAGGGAAACTCTTGTGTACTGTCAAAGGGAATGTAAAATGTGGCAGCCACTATGAAAAACAGTATGGAAGGTCCACAAAAATTTTAAAATAGAAACTACCCTATGACCCAGCAATTCTACTTTTGAGTATTTACCTAAGGGAAATAAAAATACTTCTTTGAAAAGATGTCTGTACCCCATTTTCCTTGCAGAATTATTTATGATAGTTAAGACATGAAAATAACCTAGGTGTCCATTGATGGATGAATGGATAAAGAAAATGTATTCTATGTTTACACATGCATATATACATATACACATGTATATGTATACACACACAGAGGAGTATCATTCAGCCATAAATAAAAAGGCAATCTTGTCATTTGCAACAATATGGATAGAACTTGAGGACATTATCCTAAGTGAAATAAGTCAGAGAAGGACAGATGCTGTATGATTTACTTATATGTGAAATCCCCCCCCTCCAAAAAAATTAAAGAAAAATCCATAAATACAGAGTACCTATTTGTTGTTGCCAGAGATGGAGGGTATGGGTTGGTGAAGTGAGTTACAATGGCCAAAAGGTAGAAACACAGTTATAAAATAAATATATCATGAAGATGTAATATATAGTATGGTCATTATAGTCAATAATATTGTACTGTATATTTGAAAGTTGCTAAAAGACTAAATCACAAGACACCCTAAGTAGAGAACCCAGCCACATGATGCTCAGACTTCTGACCTACAGAACTATGAGCTAATAAATGGGTATTTGGTACAAGCCACTAAGTTTGTAGTAGTTTGTTATTTGGCAAGAGAAAACTACTACAAAGAAAACTACTACTACTACAATCATATAATCATTCTGTTTTCTCACTAGTAGGATGAAAGTAATAATACTATTATGCATTTCTTTTGAGGATTAAATAAAATAATTAAAATAAAGCACTTAGTTGAGTGTTTAGTAAATGTTAGCTGCTACCTCGTTGTGTTGTTTTGAGGATTTGGGGAAGTAACACCCAGAAAGTTCTCAACATAATGTCTGGTACCTAGTAACCTCATAACAATGTTATCAATTTATCACTGTTAAAGATTAAAAAAAAAAACTTGACATGGACTGTACTTAGCCCTCTTTGTGTTCCCTATATTCTTTCCTTTGAAACACTTTACTTTTGACTGAGAGTTAATAGCCAGTATATCATGACCTCAAAGTGATCCTGGCTCATTCTCTAGCCACCAAATAATGGATTACAAACATCCAACACTTGGTTCTTTTCTTTCCAAGGAAAAGGTTACTTCTGAAACAAGATTGTACATTATGCATTTTGAACCCTGTACTCAGGGTTCATTCATTCCAAATAAAGACAACCAGAACCATATATTGAGATTTAAAAAATCTAAAATTTTAGTTTTATTATAGAGAAAGGGAGTGTAGCACTGTTTTATTTTAAACCCAAGTAATGTAACTTAAGAATTTTCCATGTCAACAGTATGCTTGATATCAATAGTCAAATCTCTCATGAAAAGATACACAGTGAAGTATGAATCAGAGAACGATTCTTATCTATTTATTTGTATTTAATTCAGGGAAATCAGGGCTTGGGTTGTTATTCCCAAGAATTCAAATATAACAGCTTACTTGAAGGGCAAACACGGCTAATTTGTGTTTCTGGAGTTAAAAAAAAAAACAAAAAACTATTACATTAAAACTCATGATTGAGTTCACACTATCTCTGTAATGCAAGCACACATTTCAATGTCACTGTCTGCCACCTAACAATAACAGAAAACATCTGTATAATGGCCTATAACATTACACGGTGCATTACAATTAGAAATGTGCTGAAGTGGTGGTTTGGGGGTTTATTTATGGTCCATGAAACAAAAGATTCTATGAGCATCTCATGAAAACTTAATAGTTCAAGGAAATAAAATAAATATTTGAGTGCAACAATTACATTTTAAATGATATTATCACTGGAGAAACTTAGAACAGACAAAAAGTTGAAATATTAGTGTTAAAAGAAACCCATTACTAGTTGGCTGGAAATCTTTATTGTTAGGAGAGGCAAAGAATGACAGAGAATTATGAAAAACACATCATGCTTTCTAGGTTAACATAATTTCTATAAATGAGTAAAATTTCTCTTAATTGCTCATAAAATCAAGTCTTTAAAAGTTATGGTGAGAGCAAACAGATCTTAAAACCTTGAGTTTTTTTTTAAAGAAAGAACAGGAAATGATTTTTTCCATGTTTCTTTAAAAACTGGTAAGTTTGAGCAGTAGCAATTTATGAACTGTTTCTAATTGGAGTCAGTTACCCCACAAAAAAATCTTCATGTGAGAGAGCAAATAAGTTCATGATCAACATGTACTTCATTTCCAGATTACAGGTAATTGTATATAGATTTAAATTCATTTATTTTGCATGCAGAATCTCATACTCCTGAAAGATAATTTAATCATCTCTACCTAATGTGTGAGAAAATTATGGTCTAGTCATATACCCAGATTTCTCAAAATTTTGCCTGCTGAGGAAAAAATCTGCGTCACAGGAGACAAAAAACTTTCATTTAACTTCCCCCAAAATTAAAAAACGAAAGAAGGGCAATGGTAAATGACTTTAAGTGATGTGGTACTCATTTTTATTATAGAAAAATACAAATATTTTATTACACTTGAGAACTTTACCATGAACTTCTATATTATTATATTCATAGAAATCCATTCTATTTAATGCCCTGAAGATCAGATTTGGAACACTGTACTGTATTTCTTTATTTTTATTTCATTGAAAAATCAAAACTAAATGGTATATTTTTTGATGTTAAAAAACTGTTCCTTGTTAATGTATAACTTAAAATATATACTTATAAATAGTAATCGTATTGAAATTCAAATTTAATTGCTTTGTATTCATGATAGTTGTTCAAAACCTTTTTACCCAGGAGACTTACATGCTCCCTATTTTACTACTGACTGCTGGTTGGTTTTCAGAATGGGTTTAAGTTTCCTTCAAACTAATCTAAAAGACACAGGAATTTTGATAGTTCCTTGATTAAACATGCATCATTTGTAATGATTTTCCACATGATTATCCCAAATAGCCATGGAAGAACATAAAGCTGTCATTCAACAGACAATAGAAAGGGGTCAATGCCACAGTCGTATCTGCTGGCAAGGAGTACTGCAGTGTCCATTTGCCTTCAATGTGCAATTTTAGGCTAAGCAGACATCATGCTATTAGAGTTTTAATTTCAAGAGAATAGCAAGGCTAAAGAAGAGTATCTGGATTTGGATATCTAGAAAAAGGAGAGTTTTTTATTACTTAAAAATTTTAAAGGGACATTGTTTGACAAATAGATTTGAATAAGTCATATAGTTACAGGGAATAACAGGGAATAAGATATTTCTTATTCTTTTGGATCTGATATCACATTAAAAAGTTAATATTTTATTTCACTGAGACTTCTGAATGGATTGCATGTGGAAGAACCAACTTTTTGACTTGGAGAAAGAAAGTGACAAAAAGATGGAAAAGATGGGGGAAAAGAAGAAAGAACAAAAGAGAGAGAGAAGGGAAGGAAAGGTAGGAAGGGACAGAGAAGAAATTGGAATCATTTAATTACTTCAAGAGTGCTTAAATTAGCCTATAGGAAACCTATGTTTTAAATATCTCATGATGCTATTAACCTAAAACTTAATGATTTTGTAATGACTTAATTCCTATACTTAAAATATTCAGTACTTATATTTTAAGTGTGAATTTCCTTTAGAGAATGCTGAAATCTCTCCCCAAAGTCAGCAAACTACTTCACCTTTTACATTGTAAGTATATAACTGAAAAAGAGGTGGATACACATCATTTAGGTGATAAAAAAGAATCTGACTTCACATAAATTTTGAAGCATTATGTAAATTAGATCACTCCACTTAAAATTCATTTCTTCTGCTTATATTCCTGATTTCTAGTAGCCTGCTATATGTTTTTTATATAACAAAATTTATGACTTACTCTATCTATGATTTATTGTCTATCTTTTCAGCTAGCCTACATATTCTCCTAGGTTTTTTATTTGTGCAATGATGAGTTTCACGTGGACAGACTGAATGCTGCATGGCTACCAGAATCAGATTACATTGAGTAGAGTTGTAATGACTGGGTATGCCATGCCATTTTAACATTATTCTTTATGAGATTTATTTCCCCTCAGGTATACTGTATATCACAAAGTCGTCTCCAAAATTTTGTTTATTGACAATGTAAATTCTATGTTCACAACTGTGCATCACTGCTAACATAATGCCTGCATGTAGTAGTTCTTCAATAAATACTTATTGAATAGGTAAATAAATGAAATACCAAAGTAAGACTGTCAAAAGGCAACACAAGAAAACACAGGATTGAAAGGGGGAGTCACATCACCATGATGGTAATGATGCGGGAACAAAAGGCCAGTTGAACGCAAAGCACAAGCTAATACCCTGTAACAACCCCATTCTTCCACCTACTCAGAGGTGGGATTATGTGTGACATTTCTTAAGGAACTCATGGCTGCTAATGATAATGTTTGTGAGACTAAAAACAACCATATCTTGACAACAGCCAGACTCCCAGGTACTAGAACTCTTCCTTAAAAGCAGAAATCCCTTTAGGGATTTAGATTATCTGTATCTCCCTCAAATTTAAAAGTATCTAATCAGTCACTCCTCAAAGTTATAGTACAGGTCTTTCTCCCAATGGCTCCTGTCCCCATGGTATAGTAAAATCTTGCACCCAAGACACCAAGAATTCTTTCTTGACTATTAGGCTCAATGGTTCTATATCATATTTTGGTGGCTGATACATGAATTCAGCAAACTCATAGGATATATAAATCAATGTACTGAAACCTGTTGCATTTCTATACACCAATAATGAAACAGCAGAAAAAGAAATCTAAGAATCAATCTCATTCACAATTGCACCAAAAATCATAAGATACCTAGGAATAAACCTAACCAAAGAGGTAAAAGATCTATATGCTGAAAACTATAGAACACTTATGAAAGAAATTAAAGAGGACACAAAAAAATGGAAAAAACATTCCATGCTCATGGATTAAAAGAATAACAATGTTAAAATATCTATACTACCCAAAGCAATATACACAATTAAAGCAATTCCTATCAAAATATCACCAGTATTTTTCATAGAGCTAGAACAAACAATCCTAAAATTTGTATGGAACCACAAAAAATCATGAATAGTCAAA
Source organism: Canis aureus (assembly GCF_053574225.1). Taxonomy (NCBI): domain Eukaryota; kingdom Metazoa; phylum Chordata; class Mammalia; order Carnivora; family Canidae; genus Canis; species Canis aureus. The sequence goes on from NC_135632.1 coordinate 10,453,502, forward strand.
GTAATCCTGAAAAAGAAAAGCAAAGATAGAGCATCATGATTTCAGACTTCAAGCTATATTACAAAGTCATAGTCATCAAGACAGTACAATACTGTCATAAAAACAAACATAGAGCTTAATGGAACAGAACAGAAATGGACCCACAACTATATGGTCAACTAATCTTCAACAAAGCAAGAATGAATACCCAATAGATAAAAGACAGTCTATTCAACAAATGGTGTTGGGAAAACTGGACAGGAACACACAAAAGAATGAAACTACCGCTTTTGTATACCTACATAAAAATAAATTCAAAATGGATAAAAGACCTAAATGCAAGATAGGAAACCATTATAATCTTAGAGGAAAACATAGGCAGAAATTTCTTTAATCTTGGCCATAGAAACTTTACTAGACATGTCATCAGAGGCAAGGGAAACAAAAGCAAAAATGAACTATTGGGACTTCATCAAGATAAAAGCCTTCAGCACAGAAAAGGAAACAGTCAACAAAACCAACCAAAAAGCAGCCTAAAAAATGGGAGAAGATATTTGGAATTGACATATCTGATAAAGGGCTAGAATCCAAAATGTATAAAGAACTTATCAAACTCAACATTCAAAAACATATAATCCAGGTAAGAAATGGGCAAGAGACTTGAAGAGACTTTTTTTTGAAAGAACACATCCAGATGGCTGATAGACACATGAAAAGATGCTCAACATAATTTATCATCAGGGAAATACAAATCAAAATCACAAAAACACCTGTCAGAATGACTAAAATTAACAATACAGGTAACAACAGATGTTGGTGAGGATGCAGAGAAAAGGGAACCCTCTTATATTGTTGGTGGGAATGCAAACTAGTATAGTATTCTGGAAAACAATAGAGAGGTTCCTCAAAAACTTAAAAATAGAACTACCCTAATGGCCCAGCAATTGCACTACTAGTTATTTGCCAAAAGTATATAAAAACACAGATTCAAAGGGGCACATGTACCGCAATGTTTATATTTATCATTATCATTGGCATCATCAACAATAGCCAAACTATGGAAAGAGTCCAAATACCCACTTGACTGGTGAATAGATAAAGATGATGTGGTATAGGGTTGCTCGAGTGGCTTACTAGGTTAAGGGGCTGGCTTTTTAATTTTGGCTCAGGTCATGATCTCAGTGTTGTGGGACTGAGCTCCCCATGGGGCTTCCTGCTCAGTGGGGAGTCAGGTTGAGATATTTCCCTCTCCTCTGCCCCTCCTCCTGCTACATTCTCTCTCTCTCTCTGATAAATAAATCTTTTTTCAAAAAGGAATATTGGTATGTGTGTGTATATATATATATATATATATATATATATATATATATATATAATACATATACATATATATGCATATACATACACATATACATATACATACAATGGAATGTTACTCAGCCATCAAAAGGAATGAAATCTTGCCATTTGCCAACAATGTGGATGGAGCTAGAGTGTATTATGCTGAGTGAAATGTCAGTCAGCGAAAGACAAATACCATAGGATTTCACTCACATGTGGAGTTTAAGAAACAAAACAGATGAACATTTGGGAAGGAAAAAAGAGAGGAAAACAAACTGTAAAAGACTTTTGACTATGGAAAACAGACTAAAGGTTGATGGAAAGAGTAGGTGGGGTATGGGCTAAGTGGGTTTGTTAGTATTAAGCAGGGGACTTATAATAAACACTGGTTGCTATAGGCAAGTGATAAATCACCAAATTCTACTCCTGGAACCAAAATTACACTCTATGTTAACTAATTAGAACTTAAATAAAAATCTGAAACAAACAAAAAGCAATAATAATAAAACATATCTAGCTTAAAGTAAAAAAATAAATGTAGTAAAAATAACCATAAGTATAATAATCTGTTATTAGTTACACAATATTAGAATAACATAAATTCTAAAAGCAATAACCTAAAATATTATGGGAAGAAGTAAAAGTGTAAAGTTTATAAATTGTATTGAAGTTGTTATCAGCTTAACATAGAACATTGTAAGTAGGCCTCATGGCTCCAACTAGGAAAAATTGTATGATAATTATACAAAAGAACATGATAAAGAAGTCAAAAGATACTGATTATAAAAGACATCAAAATACACACAAAGAAAGACAGAATGATAAGAAACAAGAAACAAGGGCAGCCCCGGTGGCTCAGCTTTCCTTCAGAAAAGAAGAAGTAAAATTTTCTCTATTCTGCAGATGACATGATTTTATATGTGCAAAATCCTAAAGACTCAACCAAAACATTGATTAGATTTAATTGTTAATTCAGTAAAGTTTCAGGATACAAAATCAACATACAAAAGTCAGTAGTATTTCTATACACTAACAATGAATTTTCTGAAAAAGTAATTGATCCCATTTATAACAGCATCAAAAACAATAAAATACTTGAAGCAAATTTAAGGAAGAGAACAATTTCTACCCTCATAATTATAAGACATTCATTCATGAAAGACATTGTAAAACATACAAATAAATGGAAAGTTACCCTGTATTCATAAATTGGAAGAATATTGTTAAAATGCCAATACTACCAAAAGTCATCTCTGTACCCAACGCAATCCTATCAAGATTCCAATGTCATTTTTTACAGAAGTAGAAAAAGTACTCCCTAAAGTTTTATGGAACCATAAAATACCCTAAGTTCCAAAGAAATCCTGAGAAAAAACAAAGCAGGAGGCATCATATTTCTATATTATATTCTAAAGTTAGGATCATCAAAACAGTAGGGTACTGGCATAAAAACAGACAAACTAACAGCAGAATTGAGAGCCCATAAATAAACCCAAGCATATTTAACTAACATCTGATCAGAGAGCCAAGGAGTCAATGGGAAAAAAACAACCATTTTAATAAATGATGCCAGGATAATTGTATAAAGGAATAAAACTGGACTCATATCTTACACCATTCACAAAAACTAATTCAAAATGAATTAAAGACCTAAATGTAAGACCTGAAACTATGAAACTTGTGGAAGAAAACATAGGAATAGAGATTCTACATATGGATATTGGTAATCATGTTTTGGATACAATATTCAAAACATAAGAAACATCAAATGAGATGAAAACAAACTAAAATAGGCACAGCAAAAAAAAAAACTATCAACAAAGTGAAAAGACAATCTACAGAATGGAAAAATATTTGAAAATTAAATATCTGATAAGAGTTTAATATCCAAAATATATAAATAACTTATACAATTCAATAGCAAAAAGATAAAATGCAATTTAAAAATGGGCAAAGGACCTGAATCATTTCTTCAAAGAAGATGTATAAAAGGCCAACAGGTATACAAAAAGATACACAACGCCACTAATAATTGGGATAGTGGGATATTAAAATTTAAACCACAATGATATATCATCTTATGCCTGCTAAAATAGCAAATGCTGTTGTAAAAATAGGAAAAGGGAACCCTTGTGAACTGTTGGTGGGATTGTAGACTGGTAGAGTCAAAATGGAAAGCAAAATAGAGGTACTTTAGAAAGTTAAAAGTGAAACTACTGTATGATCTAGGAATTTCACTTCTGGGAATCAAAAACATTGAATCAAAGGTATCTGCAGTCCCTTATTGAAAGTTGCATTATTCTTAATAGCTAAGACATGGAAACAATCTAAGGGTTCATCAAAAGATGAAGGGATAAAGAATCATTGTTTGTATATACAACTGAATGTTATTCAGCAACAAAAAAATGAGAAAATTTTACCATTTGTGATAACATGGATGGGCCTTGAAGGCATTCTGCTAAATGAAGTCAGATAAAGACAAGTATTTTATCTTCCCATGTATATGTGAAATCTTAAAAAAAACAAAAACAAAACCAAACTCATAGAAATAGAGATGAGGCTTGAAGTTACTAGGGACAGAGGGTGGGGAGGGAAATTGGAGGAAGGTTAAACTTCCAGTCACAAGATAAATGAGTACTAGTAACATAATGTACAACATGATGACTAAGCTAATTCTGCTATATGATATATAGGAAAGTTGTTAAGAATAAATTCTATGAGTTTTCATCACAGGGTGAAAGGATTTTCCTCCCTACTATTTCTATATGAGAAGATGTATTTTACCTGAATCTATTGTAGTAATCATTTCACAATATGCAAACAAAATCACCATACATTTGTCTTAAACTTATACAGTGATGCAGATAAATTATTTATCAGTAAAACTGGGGGAAAAAGAAAAGATAGAATTGATTAAATAAATGAAAAATATAGGCAGGAAATTAAATAGTGCAAAGAAAGACAATTTCTTGCAAGAGTGGTTTAGAAAGCTTTCAAGGGAGAGGTAAAAAATTTTCAAGAATAGCATTTTTTAAAAGATTTTATTTATTTTTTCATGACACACGCACACACACACACACACACACAGAGGCAGAGACACAGGCAGAGGGAGAAGCAGGCTCCATTTCATGCAGGGAGCCTGGTGTGGGACTCGATCCCGGGTCTCCAGGATCACACCCAGGGCTGAAAGTGGTGCTAAACTGCTGGGTCACCAGGGCTGCCCAAGAATAGAATTTTATACAAAACTTCATGTGCCCTTTTTGTGATTATTTTTTGCCCTATCTCAGAATACACTGTATTAATATTTACTTAGAAGTTTCATGTAATTGATTCAAATTTTTACTTAATTAACATATATAAAAATCAGTTTTAGGACTAGAGGACTGGTATCAATTTTTTTAATAGACAGAAGAATAAAATACACATATATCGTAAATAAAATACATCTATTAAGTTCTAGTTAGACCCTCTTTATTTCAAAGGTTCCAAGCTTGTGGTAGACTAGCAAGTATTGGATAGATGTTAAAAGGTCCATACTACCCAAGAAATCTATAGATTTAATGCAATCCCTATCAAAATGCCAACAGCATTTTTTACAGAATTTGAAGAAACATTTCTAAAATTTGATTGGAACCACAGAAGACCCTGAAAGCCAAACCAATCAAGAAAGAAAACAAAGCTGGAGGTATCACAATTCCAGGTTTCAAGATTGAATGATTGCAAAATTCTATTCCTGAAATCAATACTACACTATATGTTAACCAACCAGAATTTAAATAAAAGCTAAAAATAAGTTATAGTAATCAAAATAGTATGGTACTGGTATAAAAACAGATACATAGATCAGTGGGACAGAACAGAGTCCAGGAAGAAACCTACATCGATGTGGTTGATTAATCCATGACAAGTGGAGGCAAGAATAAACAATGGGGAGATAATCTCTTCAGTAAATGGTGCTGTGAAAACTGAACAGCTACATGTGAAAGAATGAAATTGGACCATTTTCTTACACCACACACAAATGGATTAAAGACCTAATCGTGAGCCCTGAAACCATAAAAATCCAAGAACAGAACATAGGCAGTAAATTCTCTAACATCAGTCATCGCAACATTTTTCTAGATATGTCTCCTAAGACGAGGGAAACAAAAGCAAAAGTAAACAATTGGGAATACATCACAATTACAAAGCTTTTGCACAGTGAAGGAAATCATCAACAAAACGACAAGGCCACCTACTGAATGAAAGGAGATATTTGCTAATGATATATCCAACAGGGGATTAATATCCAAAATATATAAAGAACTTGTACAACTTACCAAAGTTGTACCAAAAAAAATCTAATTAAAAATGGGCAGTCAGCATGAATAGACATTTTTCCAAAGAAGATAGACAGATGGCCAAAAAACACATGAAAAGTTGCATATAATTATTTATCAGCAGGGAAATAAGTTCAGTAAGATATGACCTTACATTTGTCAGAATGTCTAGAACCAAAAAGAAGAAATAACAAGGCTTGGCGTGGATGTGGAGATAATAAAACCCTTGTACACTGTTGGTAGGAATATAAATGGATACAATCATTGCAGAAAACAGTACAGAGGATTTTCCAAAAAATTAAAAATAGAAATATCACACAATCCACAAATTCCATTACTGAGTATTTACTCAAAGAAAAGAAAAACACTAATTAGAAAAGATATATGCACCCATATGTTTATTGTAGCATTATTTACAATAGCCAAGATATGGAAGGAATCAAAATGTCTATCAATAGATGAATGAATAAGAAAAATATGATGTATGTATATGTGTGTACATATTTATATTTATCTATACACATATATTGAGTATGCACATATATGCATACTCAATAGAATATTTGAAGCTATAAAAAGAGGATGAAATCTTCCCATGTGTGACAACGTGGATAGACATAGAGAGGGTTTTATGCTAAGTGAAATAAGTCAGTCAGAGAAAATCAAATACCATATCATTTCACTTGTATGTGAATTCACAACTCCTTGCCCCAAAGGCCCCAGTGCCATCTTAAATATATGACCTCCAAGATTATCTGGATCATTTCTATTTTAGAGAGTAGAAGACAATGAGTGAAAACCAAGGGTCAGAGCTTTTCTCATTTAAAACAGAGATTACTAATATTCTTTACATTCACTTACCATTGATAGAACTTGATCACTTGACCAGAGTTAATAGAAGGAGGTTGGAAAAAGTAGTCCCTAGCTGGGCAATTGTGTCTCAGTTGTAACTCAGTTACTACGTTAAGAGGAAATAATTGATTTTGGTGTATAGCTAGCAAGATACATAACAGATTTAAGTTTTTGAATATATGAGGAAATTCCACGCATCATTTCAAAAATACTTAAATTATTTCTATAATACCTTAGATATTCTTTTAGGTGATGTTAATTGGGGTTTAATCTGACAAGTATACACAATCATGTAATTTGTACCATGATTGTTATCTTGAATATTTCCATTACCTAAAAAGATCCAATGTATCACTTTGCAGGCAATCCCCTTCCTTGACTTCTAACCACTGAAAACCAATCATATACTTACTATCACAACAGTTTAGCATTTTAAAAGAATTTTATATAAATGGAATTTGTTTGGTATATTATTTTCTTATATTTGGCTTCTTAAATTTAGAAAGATGCTTTTGAGATTCATCCATATTATTACAGGTTTCACAAGTTTGTTTCTTTTTATGGCTGGGTAAGATTTTTTAGTATGTATGTACTACAGTTATCATTCCCAATATTTATTATTATTGTGATAAGAACATTTAGTATTAAATCTAGACCTTAACATATTTTTAAGAGAAAATAGTATTGTTATAGTATTTATAGCAGATTTACAGACCTTATTCAACTTGCATAACTAAAACCTTATAGCCATTGAAGAACAATTCCCTATTTCTTTTACCCCAATGCCCTTGGCAACTACCATTCTCTTCTGTTTCTATGACTTGACTATTTTAGATTCCTCATATAAGTGGAAACATGTCATATTTGTCCTTTTGTGACAGGCTTATTTAACTTGGCATACTGTTTTCAAGCTTTATCCATGTTTCTGCAAATGGCAGAAGTGTTAAAAGATTTTGAGATGATAAACAAAGCTGCTAAGAAAATCTGAGTATGTCTTTTTGTAAGGTATGTTTTTATTTTTCTTGGATAAATATTTACGATGGTGATTGCTTGGTCACATGGCAGATGTGTGTTTACTTTTTTAGAAACTTCCAAACTGTTTTAAAAGTTGCTCTTGTGTTTTTCAATCCCATTATCAATATCTGAGAATTTTAGTGACTCCATACCCTTGTGAAGACTTAGTTTTGCCTACCTTTTTAATTTTAGCCATTACACTGTGTGTAATGATATCACATGATGCTTTTGACTTGAATTTCCTTAAGTACTAATGATTTTAAGGATCTTTCCACACCCTTATTTGCGATTTGTATACATTTTTTTTTATGAGAACAGTCTCATGCTTTCATTTAAGTTTTAGAAGTTAAATTTTTAAGTGTAAAAAAGCAGAAGGAATATCTAGTATTAAAAATATTAAAATCTTTTTGAAATTCAATATTAAAAACAAAATCTCATATAAATATACAAATTCCGGCTACATTTTTGACGTAGAATAAAATAGAAAATAAAGAGATAAAAGATTATTGAATTAGGAGCAAAGAAAATTTTTTAGCCATAAAAAATAAGATAAACCATTAGCTACACTTACCAAGAAGAAAAGAAACAGGACCCAAATAGAATCAGAAATAAAAAAGGAGACACTACAACTAATTCCACAGAAATACAAAGGATCATAAGACCAAAATGAACAATAAAATGCCAGCAAATTGGATAACCTAGAAGAAATAGATAAATTCCTAGAAATATTCAACCTATAAAGACTGAATCATGAAGAAACAGAAAATCTGAAGAGACCAATTACTAGTAAGGAGATTAAAACAGTAATTAGGAACTTCTTAACAAAGAATAGTCCTGAAATACATGGTTTCACTGGGTGAATTATACCAAACATTTAAAAAAGAATTAATACTAATCCTTCTCAACTCTTCCAATAAGACAGAATGGAAGAGGAAGGAACAGACCTAAACTCATTTTATAAGTCCAGCATTACCGAGATATTAAAAACAGACAAGGACACTACAAGAAAAGAAGGTTTATAGGTTAAAATCCCTGATGAACATAGATGTAAATATCCCTAACAAAGGATCATAGAACATAATCAAGAGGGATTTATTCCTGGAATGCAAGGATGGTTCAACATCTGCAAAATCAATGTGATACACCACATTAATAAAATGAAAAATTAAAATCATAGACCATCTCAATAGACATAGAAAAAGCATGTGACAAAATTCAACATTCATTCAAGATAAAAACACTGAACAAGTTAGGCACAGAAGGAATATAATAAAGATTACATATGGCAAGCCCACAGCTAACAACATACTCAAAGATGAAAAATTGAAACATTTTTTTCTCTGAAGTCAGGAGTAAGACAAGGATATTCACTCTTATCACTTTTGTTCAACATGGTATTGAAAGCCTTAGCCAGAGCAGTTGGGTAAGAAAAACAAATAAAGCATCCAAATTAGAAAGGAAGATATAAAAATGTCCCTATTTGTTGATGGCATATAATATAGGAGAAAACCTTAAAGACTCCATCAAAAAACTATTAGAATAGGTGAATTCAGTAAAGTTGCAGGATACAAAAAACAATATACAAAATCAGTTGTGTTTCTATACATTAATAGCAAAGTATCAGAAATATAATTCCAATTAAAACTGCATTAAAAGAATAAAATATCTGGAGTTATTTTAACCAAGATGGTGAACTTAAACTCTGAAAACTATAAAACAATGATGAAAGAAATTGAAGAAAACAGATAAATGGAAATATGTTCCATGTTTATAGATTACAAAAGTTAATGTTATGAAAATGTCTTTTCTACCCAAAGCGAACTACAAATTCAATATAATTCCTATCAAAATTTCAATGGCATTTTTAACAGAAATAGACATTTAAAAAAGTAATTTGTATGGAACTGAAAAAAGACTCTGGATGGTCAAAGCAATCTGGAGAAAGCATCAAGCTATGGCCATTACATTTCCTGATTACAAACAAAATTATGAAGCGATAGCAATCAAAACAGTATGGTATTAGCATAAAAATAGACATACAGGTCAATGAAATAGAGTTCAGAAATAAACCCATGTCATTTAATTTATTACAAAGAAGCCAAGAATGCAAAATGGGTAAAGGATAGTTTCTTTAATAAATGAAACTAGGAAAATTCTACATCTATGTACAAAAAAAAAAAAAAAAAGAAACTTAATCACTGTCTTATACCATATGCAAATATCAACTCAAAATGGATTAAAGAAAACAAACCAAAATTAATTAAAGGCTGGAAAAAGATCTGACACCATAAAACCAGAAGAACATAGTAAGTATCCTCCTTGATATCAGTAGTAGTGTTTATTTATTTATTTATTTATTTATTTATTTATTTATTTATATTTGACATCAAAACAAAAGGCAATAAAAGGAAAAAAAATCAGAAAGTGAGACTACATCAAACTAAAATTTTTTGCATGGCAAAGGAAGCCATCAACAAAATGTTGATATAAAGGCAACCTACAGAAGAGGAGAAAATATTTGCAAATCATATATCTAAGGAGTTAATATTCAATATATATAAAAAGCTCATAGAACTCAATAGTAAAAGAACAAAACACTACAATTTTTAAAAATGGTCAAATCAAAACTACACTGAGCTATTACCTCACACCTAATAGAATGACCATCATCAAAAAAAAGAAAAGAGATAAGAAGTGTTGGTAAAAATGTGGAGAAAGGAAATTCTTGTGGACCACTGATGTGAATATAAATTGATGCAGTCAGTGTAGGAAACAATACAAAATTTCCTCTAATTTTTTTTTTTTTAAAGAACTACCATAGTACCCAGCAATTTTACTTCTGGATATATATTCAAAGGAAATGAAACCCGTATCTTGAAGAGATATCTGCACTTCTGTGCTTCTTGCAGAATTCACAATAGTCAAGATATGGAAACAACCTAAGGGCCTATCAACAAATGGAAAGATAAAGATGTGCTTTGTATATAGAACAGAATATTATTCAGCCATGAGAAAGGAAGGATTCCTGCCATTTGCAACAACTTGGATGGACCTTGAGGACATTATGCTAAGTGAAATAACCCAGAAAGGGGGCAGGGCAAGATGGTGAAGGAACAGGGGTCCTCAACTCACCTGGCCCCAACAACTTACGTAGATAACTTTCAAGTCATCCTGAATACCTATGAATTCCACCAAGATTTAAAGAGAGAACAGCCGGAATGCTACTGAGAGAAGTGTTTTCGCTTGTAGCAAGGCACTCTGCACTGAGCAAAATGACTAGAAGGAAGAACTCACTACAAAACAAAGAATCAGAAACAGTACTCTATCCCACAGAGTTACAGAATATGATTGCAATTTGATGTCAGAAAGCCAATTCAGGAGCACAGTTATAAAGCTCCTGGTGGCTCTGGAAAAAAGCATAAAGGATTCAAGAGACTTCATGGCTGCAGAATTTGTATCTAATCAGGCTGAAATTAAAAAACAATTAAATGAGATGCAATCCAAACTGGAGGTCCTAACAATGAGGGTTTTTGAGGTGGAAGAAAGAGTGAGTGACATAGAAGACGAGTTGATGGAAAGGTAGGAAGCTGAGGAAAAAAGAGAAAAACAAACTGTCATGAGGAAAGGTTAAGGGAAATAAATTATAGCCTCAGAAGGAAAAGTCTACGTATAATTGGGGTTCCAGAGAGCACCGAGAGAGCCAGAGGGCCAGAAAGCATATTTGAACAAATCATAGCTGAGAACTTCCCTAATTTGGGGAGGGAAACAGGCATTCATCCAGGAGATAGAGAGGTCCCCCCGCCCCAAAATCAATAAAAACCATTCAACACCTCGACATTTAATAGTGAAACTTGCAAATTCCAAAGATAAAGAGAGAATCCTTAAAGCAGTGAGAGACAAGAGATCCCTAACTTATATGGGGGGAAAAATTAGATTAACAGCAGACCTCTCCACAGAGACCTGGCAGGCCAGAAAGGGCTGGCAGGATATATTCAGGGTCCTAGATGAGAAGAACTTGCAGCCAAGAATACTCTATCCAGCAAGGCTCCCATTCAGAATAGAAGGAGAGATAAAGAGCTTCCAAGATAGGAATAAACTGAAAGAATATGTGACCACCTAACCAGCTTTGCAAGACATATTAAGGGGGACTCTGTAAAAGGAAAAGCCCACAGAATCCACAAAAACAGAGACTGAAATAGGTATTATGATGACATTAAATTCATATCTTTCAATAGTTATGATGAACGTGAATAGGCTAAATGATCCCATTAAAAGATGCAGGATTTCAGACTGGATAAAAAAGCAAGACCCATCTATATTCTGTCTACAAGAGACTCATTTTTTTTTTTTTTACAAGAGACTCATTTTAGACCTAAGGACACCTCCAACCTAAAAATGAAAGGATGAAGAACCATTTACCATTCAAATGGTCCTCAAAAGAAAGCAGGGGTAGCAATCCTCATATTAGATAAATTAAAATTTACCCCAAAGACTGTAGTAAGAGATGAAGAGGGACACTATATCATACTTAAAGGGTCTATCCAACAAGAAGACCTAACAATCGTGAATATTTATGCCCCTAATGTGGGAGCTGCCAAGTATATCAATCAATTAATAACCAAAGTTAGACATACTTAGATAATAATACACTGATAGTAGGAGACTTCAACATGGCATTTCATGCAAATGAGATTTTATAAGCACAACATCACCAAAGAAATAAGAGGTTTATTTTATTTTAAAGATTTTATTTCTTTATTTGTGAGACACACACACACACACACACACACAGACAGAGACATAGGCAGAGGGAGAAGCAGGCTCCATTCAGGGAGCCTGATGTGGGACTCGATCCCGGGTCTCCAGGATTAGGCCCTGGGCTGAAGGCAGCGCTAAACCACTGAGTCACAAGGGCTGCCTGAAACGAAGGTTTAAATGATACACTGGATCAGGTGGATTTCATATATATATATACACACACACACACACATATATATGAAATGTATATATATACACATATACACATATATGTATATGTATGCATATATATGTGTGTGTGTGTGTATATATATATATATATATATATATATATATATATATACAGAACTTTGCATCAAAACACCACTGAATACACATTCTTCTCAAGCGCACCTCCCAAGACACAAAAGTCCAGGGCCAGATGGCTTCTCAGGGGAATTCTATCAAATGTTTGAAAAACAATACCTATTCTACTAAAGCTATTCCGAAGGATAAAAAGGGATGGAATACTTCCAAACCCGTTTTATGAGGCCAGCATCACCTTAATTCCAAACCATACAAAGACCCCACCAAAAAGAAGTATTATAGACAAATATCCCTGATGGACACAGATGCAAAAATTCTCAACAAGATACTAGCCAATAGGATCCAATAGTACATTAAGAAGATTATTCACCATGACCAAGTGGGATTTATCCCCGGGATCAAGGCTGGTTCAAAATTGTAAAGCAATCAATGTGATTCATCATATCAATAAGAGAAAAAACAAGAACCATATGATCCTCTCAATAGATGCAGAGAAAGCATTTGACAAAATAGCATCCATTCCTGATCAAAACTCTTCAGAGTATAGGGATACAGGGAACATTCCTCAGCATCTTAAAAGCCATCTACAAAAAGCCCACAGCAAATATCATTCTCAGTGGGGAAAAACTAGCACCTTTTACCTAAGATCAGGAACACAACAGAGATGTCCATTCTTACTACTGCTATTCAATGTAGTACTAGAAGTCCTAGCCTCAGTAATCAGACTACAAAAAGAAATAAAAGACATTCAAATTGGCCAAGAAGAAGTCAAACTCTTCCTCTTCTCAGATGACATGTATGATACTGTACATAGAAAACCCAAAAGGCTCCACCCCAAGATTGCTAGAACTCATACAGCAATTTGGCAGTGTGACAGGATACAAAATCAATGCCCAGAAATCAGTGGCATTTCTATACACTAACAATGAGACTGAAGAAAGAGAAATTAAGGAGTCAATCCCATTTATAATCACACCCAAAAGCATAAGATACCTAGGAATAAGCCTAACCAAAGAGATAAAGTATCTATACCCTAAAAATTACGAACACTTCTGAAAGAAATTGAGGAAGACACAAAGAGATGGAAAAAGATTCCATGCTCATGGATTGGATGAATTAATATTGTGAAAATGTCTATGCTACTCAGGGCAATTTACACACTCAATGCAATCCCTATCAAAATACCATGGACTCTCTTCAAAGAGTTGGAACAAATCATCTTAAGATTTCTGCGGAATCAGAAAAGACCCTGAATAATCAGGGGAATATTGAAAAAGAAAACCAGAGCTGGGGGCATCACATTGCCGGATTTCAGGTTGTACTACAAAGCTTTGGTCATCAAGACAGTGTGTTACTGGCACAAAAACAGACACATAGATCAATGGAACAGATAGAGAACCCAGAAGTGAGCACTCAACTCTATGGTCAACTAATATTAGACAAAGCGGGAAAGACTATCCACTGGAAAAAAGACGGTCTCTTCAATAAATGGTGCTGGGAAAATTGGACAGCCATGTGCAGAAGAATGAAACTAGACCATTGTCTTGCATCATACAAAAAAGATAAACTCAAAATGGATGAAAGATCTAAATGTGGGACAAGATTCCATCAAAATCCTAGAGGAGAACACATGCAACACCCTTTTTGAACTTGGCTACAGCAATTCTTGCAAGATACATCTATGAAGTCAAAGGAAACAAAAGCAAAAATGAACTATTGGGACTTCATCAAGATAAAAAGCTTCTGCCTAGCAAAAGAAGCAGTCAACAAAACTAAAAGACAACCTACAGAATGGGAGAAGATATTTGCAAATGACCTATCAGATAAAGGGCTACTATCCAACATCTATGAAGAACTTATTAAACTCAACAGCAAAGAAACAAACAATCCAATCCTGAAATGGGCAATAGACATGAACAGAAATCTCACAGAGGAAGACATAGACATGGCCAACAAGCACATGAGAAAATGCTCCGCATCACTTGCCATCAGGGAAATACAAATCAAAACCACAATGGGATACCACCTCACACCAGTGAGAATGGTGAAAATTAACAAGATGGGAAACAACAAATGTTGGAGAGGATGTGGAGAAAGGGGAACCCTCTTGCACTGTTGGTGGGAATGTGAACTGGTGCAGCCACTCTGGAAAACTGTGTGGAGGTTTCTCAAAGAGTTAAAAATAGATCTGCCCTACGACCCAGAAATTGGGCTGCTGGGGATTTACCCCAAAGATACAGATGCAGTGAAAAGTCAAGATACCTGCACCCCAATGTTTATAGCAGCAATGTCCACAATAGCCAAACTATGGAAGGAGCCTCAGTGTCCATCTATATATACAATGGAATATTACTCAGCCATTAGAAATGATGAATACCCACCATTTACTTCAATGTGGATGGAACTGGAGGGTATAATGCTGAGTGAAGTAAGTCAACTGGAGAAGGACAAACATTATATGGTTTCACTCATATGGGGAATATAAAAAAGAATGAAAGGGTTTATAGGGGAAAGGAGAGAAATGAGTGGGAAATATCAGAGAGGGTGACAAAACATGAGAGACTCCTAACTCTGGGAAATGAACAAGTGGTAGTGGAAGGGGAGGTGGGTAGGGGGATGGAGTGACTGGGTGGCAGGCACTAAGGGGGGCACTTGATGGGATGAGCACTGGGTGTTATGTTATATGTTGGCAAATCAAACTCCAATAAAAAATATACAAAAAAGAAATAACCCAGACAGAGAATGACAAATACTGTGCTGTATCACTTCTATATGGAATCTAAAGGAAAAAAATAAAAACACCTAAAACTCTTAGAGACAGAAAGGAGAAAAGTGGTTTTTAGGGCCTAGGGATTAGGGGAAATTGGGAGAGTTTAGCCAAAAGGTACACATTTTCAGCTATTGTAAATGAGTTCTGAGAATCTAATGTAGAAATGCCTGGGTGGCTCAGTGGTTGAGCATCTGCCTTTGGCTCAGGTCAAGACCTTGGGGTTCTGAGATCGAGTCCTGCATCAGGCTCCCTACAGGGAGCCTGTTTATTCCTCTGTCTGTTTCTCTGCCTCTCTCTGTGTCTCTCATGAATGAAAAAATAAAATCTTTTTTAAAATCATCATACTCTCCATTTAGAGAGTTCTTCAATTTGGGTTTGTCTGATGTTTCACTATGGTTTGATTCAGGTTATATATTTTTGGCAGAAAAGATCATGAAAGCAATGCTCTGTCTTTTCTAGTGTATCATGTCAGGAGGTTTCTAGCATCGGTCTATCCTTCTATTGGTGATATTAACTTTGATTACTTGACTATTTTTGTGAGATTCACCCACTGTAAAGTTATATTTCCTTTTTGAGTAATAAGTAATTCAAAGAAGAATACTTTGCAAAAATAAGTATCTCACCACATTTTTCTAACTAAATTTAGCCATCATATATTTGTGGTTATTGAATAATTTCTAGGATAGCTTTAAAAATAGTCGTTGATTTTCTAGCTTCATTATTCTTTTCCTTTTACATATTTGTTTACTAATTTTATTAGTAGGAGCTCATATAAATTCTTATTTTTATCTCATGAATGTTCTGCTATTCCTATTCATTTTTATAAAACCTATCCCAAATTTGATTGGTGAGAAGCCATTTCAAGCTGATTTCAGAGTGCTTTTGATATATCCTCATTATTTTATTCCTTTATAAAGCAATTCCTTGCTTTACATTACAACAAGATGTTCCAGACTCATCTTTTCCTTTCTCTCTCATAGTCCTTGACTCAGTAATTTCTCTAAGGAGCCCCAGCTTCTTTTAGTTGGGTATGATATGAGGAAACCAGTATCTGAAAGTTAGGTTTGCTCATTGCTATAGGGGTAGCTTTGCTTCTAGGCTCTTTCAGTCAGAAGAGCTACAAAATATAAATATACATATATCTGTATCTTCCTATTCCTAGCTATAATTTCATTTCTATAGATCTAAATTTTTAAAAGATTTTTTTTACCAATTCATTTGAGAGAGAGAGAGAGACAGAGACAGAGAGAGAACACATGAGTGGAGAGGAGAATCAGAGAGAGAAGCAGATTTCCCACTGAGCAGGGACCCAGACTCAGGGTTTGATCCCAGCTGGGATCATGACCAGAGCTGAAGGCAGATGCTTAACCCACTGAGCCACTTAGCACCCCTCTTTATCTCTATATTAAAAACTATGCATTCATACTACTACCTCAAATTTTAATTGATTACACAGAGTTTATTCTGTTTTTCTTCCTTTCATATTTCTAACCCCTTTCACCAACAAAAGACGTATGGCTTTCATCATTCTCAATATATTTACTCATATGCTCCGTCCTAAAAGCCACAGGTAGTAATTTTAGTATTGCTAACCCATACTACTACTTCTTTTAAACTTAACCTCACAGTGATCTTTAATTAAAGAATCACAAAAATTAGACATGCAGCACAATTTCCTCACGGTACTAAGAATGTAGAAAATATGCTCATCCACATTTCTTTTTTATTGCTAAAGATGTCTCTGAAAAGGTGGCATTTGATATAAGAAAAGGATATATCTCTTTTTTTATCTGTGTTCAAGTCTATTTCATTTTATTAGGCAAGGAGAGTTAATACATGAGTATCACTAAAAATATTAGTGACTTCTAAAGGTCATCTATAGGAAAAAACAAAATAGTATTCAATGTTTACGATTCATCGGCTACGAGCACAGTGCACACTCCTCAGCCATTACTGTATATCCTGAATGTTAGCATATAATATGTGCCTTTCTCTATTGTTTCAAATTTTTTAAAACCTAACTTATATTAAAGCTTTATTATGTTGAAAGGCAGAGGAGGAAGGGAGCTTTAGTATTATTCAAACCTGAGAGTTATGGATTTCAATATCTATTAATCTCTAGGAAAACAGTCTTCTTTTACATGCAGATAACAGTTAAGAATTCAATAATATACAAAACATGACAATGGTCACAGCCAAGGACTCCATCTATTGAGATACAATAGGGGCCCTGGCATACCCTATACACAAAATGCAAACAAGCTGTGACCCTTTACTGGAAGCTACTTCTTTATTTTGTCTTTGCTATCTTTCATGATGACCGGGCTAAATAATTCACAGTAGCAAGTGTACATTTCCCCCAAGCATAATTTTTCCTTCAATCTACCTCCAACTTGCTTTCATCTTCCCAATAAGTTCTACTAGTTGCTATGGAATTGAAATCAAAACAGACAAAAGAATTGCCTGTACAATGTGCCAACCCCTCTCATATGGAGCCATTTAACAGGCAGAGCAGTTTCATTGAAAGAGAAGACTTGTATTTGGACAGGAAGCATTTAGACAGCTTTTAGGTAAAAATTTCATTTGAGTTCATACAGATAAAGACTTTTATGACAATTGACTGGGACTTAGGCTGTAGATTGCATAGGATTTGATGAGTTGGGAGAGATAAAGGAGGGCATTATAGGTGGAGGGACTAGTGAGTAATGACATAGAAGAAAAAATCCAATTGAATTTCTGAATCTGTATTTCTCCCAGGCAGTGCAAACCCAATATGTCCCCATGTGGATCTACTCTCCCCAACCTGTTTCTCCCCTAGTTCCTTGTATACCAAGCAAGCATCTACCACACTGTGTATATTGGGAAACTAGGAGTTATCTTAATCAAAATGATTTTATTCCTGCTCCCTTCCCATCTCACATATTGCATTAACCAGACATTCAGGTTAATTTATCTGAAGGAATCCTCACACATTTTTCTTGACATGAATCTATACATACACCCACGTTTTCTCTCCAGCCTCATCTCTCACCATCAGCCTTTCTATTCTGTCTGTACAGAACTATTTAGAGTTCCCAGCTCTTTCAAACATACTCTCCATTTTGGGCCTTTACATCTGGTTTTCTTTGGCATTCAAGATTCAGCTCAAGCATTATCAACTGTGAGAAGCGTGCCTTTCACCACTATCTCAGATTTATCACAGTTCTCAGTATATTCTGGGTGACTTTTATGATTACTTCCAAGACTTCCCTGCTTTACTATGAATATTTTCAGGTCTTATTTGTCTTAGCATTCCTTGGGTAAGTTGCATAGGCCCGGCATTGACTAAAGGCAAGAGGAAGAAGAAAAGAATGAATGGATGTTGAAGGAGAATGAATACTTGAGGCTGTTGGGAGTCCAGGATTTGTGTTGTCATAACATCCAGGCAAGTTATGAGTGGGAGTTGCATGTGACAGGTTCTGTTGTGTCTTAGGATATTATGGTTTAGATCATCAGGAAGTTTTCATGGAGGAAAAGGGACTTGATCAAAGCAGGGATTAGAAAGATAGTCTATGGTAATAGAAATGCTAGGAAGAAAGGGGACTAGTGTAAGGTAATTGGATGAGAGGCCAATTCAATAAGTATGAGAAAATGAAGGCCTGAGAGGTGTTAGTGGTGGTAGATACATCTTGGTTCTGGTCCAAGATGGTGACACAGGAAGCCCCTGAACTTACTTCTTACATGGAACACACCAAATTACACCTATTTATAGAACAACTCCTCCTGAAGAAGGGCTGTTTGAACAGCTTCTGAACAATCAAAGACAGAACAGCAAGCTTGATGGAGACATGGTAACAAGGGGGATCCCCCACCCCCGACACCGTGAACATAGTGGGGAGGGAAACCACTGAACAGATTCCTCTATCTTTGGGCACTGAAATAAAAAAAAAAAAAAACCCACACAGTTTAAAAGAGGAACTAGCATATAAAAGAGGCAATACTAGAACTCTGCTAAGCAGTGAGGAGCTGTGGGAGAGCTCTCTCAATCAGAGGGGCTAGAGAACAATATGGTTTATGTCCTCATCAATCTTGAAAGCCTAGACCAGAGCAGAGTCTGGATACCATAAGTGGGTCTGATTATCACAATGAGCTTGCTACCTAAGCAAGCTCAGATTCTGTAAGCACACGTGAGCCCTGGTCATCTGAGGCAGAGAAAGAAAAGTTGGCATTTAAAAAAAGCTAAGGAGCTGCAGGAGTACTCCTTTTCCCTCCAGCTTATAAGCTCAGTCAGGAACAAATGAGTTTATGACATCAGTGGGCCCAGGGTCCATCAGCCCATAACACTCCTTTTTTTCTTTCCTTTCTTCTTGTTTTGTTTTGTTGGGTTTTGGGATTCTTTGTTTTATTATTATTTTTATTATTAATCTTCTTTCTGTAAAAATCGATGGTTTACAAGAGTAACTAGCATATTTCCAGCCATGCAGCATTCAACAAGCACACATTATCTGCATAGGGGATACTATGCACAAGATCATTCCTTCAAATTCAGGAGAAGTAAACATTCTTCCTAATTCATTACAAACAAACACAGAAAAAAAAAAAAAGTAAAATGGTGAGACAGAGATATGCTCCAAAAAAGAGAATAAAAAAAACTTTGGAGAAAGAGCTAAATGAAATACAGATAAGCAATATACTTGATAAAGAATTTAAAGTAATGATTGTAAAGATGCTTACTGGGCTAGAGAAAAGAATGGAAAAATTCAGTGAGACCTTCAATAAGGAAATAGAAAATATTAAAAAGAAATAATCAGGGTTGAATAATATAATAACTAAAATCAAACACACACTCCAGAGAATCAATAGTAGATTAGAGGAGAATGAAGAATGTATTTATTAGTGATCTGGAAGACAGGGTAATGGAAAGCATAGAAGCTAAACAGCAAAAAGAGAAAATAATTTTAAAAAGAGGATAGATTAAGAGATCTCTTGGACAACATCAAGCAAGCAAACATTCACACTACATGGGTTCCAGAGGAAGAGAGAAGGGTGTAGAAATTGTATTTGAAGAAATAATCATTGAAAATCTCTCTAATCTAGAGAAAAAATAGACATCCAAATCCAAGAACAGAGAGTTCCAAACAAGATGAACCCGAAGAGGTTCACTCATGACATATACTAATTAAAACATCAAAGTTTAAAGATAAGGGGAGAATTTTAAAAGCAGGAAGAGAGAAATAAAAAGTAACCTACAGGGAAAAATCTATCAGGCTATCAGCTAATTTTTCAACAGAAACTTTGCAGGTCATAAGAGGGTGGCAAGATATATTCAAATTGCTAAAAGAAAAAAAAAGAAAAAGAAAAACCTATAATTAAAAATCCTCTATCCAGCAAGGTTATCATTGAAATTTGGAGGAGAGATTAAGAGTTTTCTAGACAAACAAGATATAAAGGAGTTTATCACCACTAAACCATCCTTACAAGAAATGTTAAACAGCCTTCTTTAAGTGGAAAAGAAATGGCCACAAATAATTACACATAAAAATTATGAAAAAAAGATATAAAATATGACAACATATACATAAAACATGCAGTAGGGAGTAAAAAGAAGAAAGGGAAAAAAGAAAAATAAGTGTTTTTTCTTTCTTTTTAAAGAATGTGTTTGAACTTAAGTAATCAAATTAATATAGACTGCTCTTTATTTAGGATGCTGTATATAAACCTCATAGGAACCACAAACACAAAACCTATGGTAGATACACAAAGAGGAATAAAGCTGAACACAACACTATTGAAACTCATCAGTCACAAAAAAAGAGATTAAGAAGAAAGGAAGAATTACAAAATAATCAGAAAACAAACAGGAAAATGGCAATAAGCACTCAATGATTAATAACTACTGCAATTGTAAATGCCCTAAATATTTCAAAGACATGGGGTGGCAAAATGGATTAAAAAAATAACATCTAGAGGCTCATGGGTGGCTCAGTCAGTTAAAGTCTCTGACTCTTTTTTTTTTTTTTTTTTTTTTTTTTATTTTATTTTTTTTATTGGTGTTCAATTTACTAACATACAGAATAACACCCAGTGCCCGTCACCCATTCACTCCCACCCCCCGCCCTCCTCCCCTTCTACCACCCCTAGTTCGTTTCCCAGAGTTAGCAGTCTTTACGTTCTGTCTCCCTTTCTGATATTTCCCACCCCTTTCTTCTCCCTTCCCTTATTTTCCCTTTCACTATTATTTATATTCCCCAAATGAATGAGAACATATAATGTTTGTCCTTCTCCGACTGACTTACTTCACTCAGCATAATACCCTCCAGTTCCATCCACGTTGAAGCAAATGGTGGGTATTTGTCATTTCTAATAGCTGAGTAATATTCCATTGTATACATAAACCACATCTTCTTTATCCATTCATCTTTCGTTGGACACCGAGGCTCCTTCCACAGTTTGGCTATAGTGGCCATTGCTGCTAGAAACATCGGGGTGCAGGTGTCCCGGCGTTTCATTGCATTTGTATCTTTGGGGTAAATCCCCAACAGTGCAATTGCTGGGTCGTAGGGCAGGTATATTTTTAACTGTTTGAGGAACCTCCACACAGTTTTCCAGAGTGGCTGCACCAGTTCACATTCCCACCAACAGTGTAAGAGGGTTCCCTTTTCTCCGCATCCTCTCCAACATTTGTTGTTTCCTGCCTTGTTAATTTTCCCCATTCTCACTGGTGTGAGGTGGTATCTCATTGTGGTTTTGATTTGTATTTCCCTGATGGCAAGTGATGCAGAGCATTTTCTCATATGCATGTTGGCCATGTCTATGTCTTCCTCTGTGAGATTTCTGTTCATGTCTTTTGCCCATTTCATGATTGGATTGTTTGTTTCTTTGGTGTTGAGTTTAATAAGTTCTTTATAGATCTTGGAAACTAGCCCTTTGTCTGATATGTCATTTGCAAATATCTTCTCCCATTCTGTAGGTTGTCTTTGAGTTTTGTTGACTGTATCCTTTGCTGTGCAAAAGCTTCTTATCTTGATGAAGTCCCAATAGTTCATTTTTGCTTTTGTTTCTTTTGCCTTCGTGGATGTATCTTGCAAGAAGTTACTATGGCCGAGTTCAAAAAGGGTGTTGCCTGTGTTCTTCTCTAGGATTTTGATGGAATCTTGTCTCACATTTAGATCTTTCATCCATTTGGAGTTTATCTTTGTGTATGGTGAAAGAGAGTGGTCTAGTTTCATTCTTCTGCATGTGGATGTCCAATTTTCCCAGCACCATTTATTGAAGAGACTGTCTTTCTTCCAATGGATAGTCTTTCCTCCTTTATCGAATATTAGTTGCCCATAAAGTTCAGGGTCCACTTCTGGATTCTCTATTCTGTTCCACTGATCTATGTGTCTGTTTTTGTGCCAGTACCACACTGTCTTGATGACCACAGCTTTGTAGTACAACCTGAAATCTGGCATTGTGATGCCCCCAGATATGGTTTTCTTTTTTAAAATTCCCCTGGCTATTCGGGGTCTTTTCTGATTCCACACAAATCTTAAAATAATTTGTTCTAACTCTCTGAAGAAAGTCCATGGTATTTTGATAGGGATTGCATTAAACGTGTATATTGCCCTGGGTAACATTGACATTTTCACAATATTAATTCTGCCAATCCATGAGCATGGAATATTTTTCCATCTCTTTGTGTCTTCCTCAATTTCTTTCAGAAGTGTTCTATAGTTTTGAGGGTATAGATCCTTTACATCTTTGGTGAGGTTTATTCCTAGGTATCTTATGCTTTTGGGTGCAATTGTAAATGGGATTGACTCCTTAATTTCTCTTTCTTCAGTCTCATTGTTTGTGTATAGAAATGCCACTGACTTCTGGGCATTGATTTTGTATCCTGCCACGCTACCGAATTGCTGTATGAGTTCTAGCAATCTTGGGGTGGAGACTTTTGGGTTTTCTATGTAGAGTATCATGTCATCGGCGAAGAGGGAGAGTTTGACTTCTTCTTTGCCAATTTGAATGCCTTTAATGTCTTTTTGTTGTCTGATTGCTGAGGCTAGGACTTCCAGTACTATGTTGAATAGCAGTGGTGAGAGTGGACATCCCTGTCTTGTTCCTGATCTTAGGGGAAAGGCTCCCAGTGCTTCCCCATTGAGAATGATATTTGCTGTGGGCTTTTCATAGATGGCTTTTAAGATGTCGAGGAATGTTCCCTCTATCCCTACACTCTGAAGAGTTTTGATCAGGAATGGATGCTGTATTTTGTCAAATGCTTTCTCTGCATCCAATGAGAGGATCATATGGTTCTTGGTTTTTCTCTTGCTGATATGATGAATCACATTGATTGTTTTACGGGTGTTGAACCAGCCTTGTGTCCCAGGGATAAATCCTACTTGGTCATGGTGAATAATTTTCTTAATGTACTGTTGGATCCTATTGGCCAGTATCTTGTTGAGAATTTTTGCATCCATGTTCATCAGGGATATTGGTCTGTAATTCTCCTTTTTGGCGGGGTCTTTGTCTGGCTTTGGAATTAAGGTGATGCTGGCTTCATAGAACGAATTTGGAAGTACTCCATCTCTTTCTATCTTTCCAAACAGCTTTAGGAGAATAGGTATGATTTCTTCTTTAAACGTTTGATAAAATTCTCCTGGGAAGCCATCTGGCCCTGGACTCTTGTGTCTTGGGAGGTTTTTGATGACTGCTTCAATTTCCTCCCTGGTTATTGGCCTGTTCAGGTTTTCTATTTCTTCCTGTTCCAGTTTTGGTAGTTTGTGGCTTTCCAGGAATGCGTCCATTTCTTCTAGATTGCCTAATTTATTGGCGTATAGCTGTTCATAATATGTTTTTAAAATCGTTTGTATTTCCTTGGTGTTGGTAGTGATCTCTCCTTTCTCATTCATGATTTTATTAATTTGAGTCTTCTCTCTCTTCTTTTTAATAAGGCTGGCTAATGGTTTATCTATCTTATTAATTCTTTCAAAGAACCAACTCCTGGTTCTGTTGATCTGTTCCACAGTTCTTCTGGTCTCGATTTCGTTGAGTTCTGCTCGAATCTTTATTAACTCCCTTCTTCTTTTGGGTGTAGGATCTATTTGCTGTTTTTTCTCTAGCTCCTTTATGTGTAAGGTTAGCTTTTGTATTTGAGTTCTTTCCAGTTTTTGAATGGATGCTTGTATTGCGATGTATTTCCCCCTTAGGACTGCTTTTGCTGCATCCCAAAGATTTTGAACGGTTGTATCTTCATTCTCATTAGTTTCCATGAATCTTTTTAATTCTTCCTTAATTTCCTGGTTGACCCTTTTATCTTTTAGCAGGATGGTCCTTAACCTCCATGTGTTTGAGGTCCTTCCAAACTTCTTGTTGTGATTTAGTTCTAATTTCAAGGCATTATGGTCCGAGAATATGCAGGGGACAATCCCAATCTTTTGGTATCGGTTCAGACCCGATTTGTGACCCAATATGTGGTCTATTCTGGAGAAAGTTCCATGTGCGCTTGAGAAGAATGTGTATTCAGTTGAGTTTGGATGTAAAGTTCTGTAGATATCTGTGAAATCCATCTGGTCCAGTGTATCATTTAAAGCTCTCGTTTCTTTGGAGATGTTTTGCTTTGAAGACCTATCGAGTATAGAAAGAGCTAGATTGAAGTCACCAAGTATAAGTGTATTATTATCTAAGTATTTCTTCACTTTGGTTAATAATTGATTTATATATTTGGCAGCTTCCACATTCGGAGCATATATATTGAGGATTGTTAAGTCCTCTTGTTGAATAGATCCTTTAAGTATGATATAGTGTCCCTCTTCATCTCTCACTACAGTCTTTGGGGTAAATTTTAGTTTATCTGATATAAGGATGGCTACCCCTGCTTTCTTTTGAGGACCATTCGAATGGTAAATGGTTCTCCAACCTTTTATTTTCAGGCTGTAGGTGTCCTTCTGTCTAAAATGAGTCTCTTGTAGACAGCAAATAGATGGGTCCTGCTTTTTTATCCAGTCTGAAACCCTGCGCCTTTTGATGGGGTCATTAAGCCCGTTCACGTTCAGAGTTACTATTGAGAGATATGAGTTTAGTGTCATCATGATATCTATTCAGTCCTTGTTTTTGTGGACTGTTCCACTGAACTTCTTCTTAAAGGGGAATTTTAAGAGTCCCCCTTAAAATTTCTTGCAGAGCTGGTTTGGAGGTCACATATTCTTTCAGTTGCTGCCTGTCTTGGAAGCTCTTTATCTCTCCTTCCATTTTGAATGAGAGCCTTGCTGGATAAAGTATTCTTGGTTGCATGTTCTTCTCATTTAGGACCCTGAATATATCCTGCCAGCCCTTTCTGGCCTGCCAGGTCTCTGTGGAGAGGTCTGCTGTTACCCTAATACTCCTCCCCATAAAAGTCAGGGATTTCTTGTCTCTTGCTGCTTTAAGGATCTTCTCTTTATCTTTGGAATTTGCAAGCTTCACAATTAAATGTCGAGGTGTTGAACGGTTTTTATTGATTTTAGGGGGGGATCTCTCTATTTCCTGGATCTGAATGCCTGTTTCCCTTCCCAGATTAGGAAAGTTTTCAGCTAGAATTTGTTCAAATACATATTCTGGCCCTCTGTCCCTTTCGGCGCCCTCGGGAACCCCAATTAAACGTAGGTTTTTCTTCCTCAGGCTGTCGTTTATTTCCCTTAATCTATCCTCATGGTCTTTTAATTGTTTGTCTCTTTTTTCCTCAGTTTCCCTCTTTGCTATCAACTTGTCTTCTAGGTCACTCACTCGTTCTTCCACCTCGTTAACCCTCGTCGTTAGGACTTCTAGTTTGGATTGCATCTCATTCAATTGATTTTTAATTTCTGCCTGATTAGCTCTAAATTCTGCAGTCATGAAGTCTCTTGAGTCCTTTATACTTTTTTCTAGAGCCACCAGTAGCTGTATAATAGTGCTTCTGAATTGGCTTTCTGACATTGAATTGTAATCCAGATTTTGTAACTCTGTGGGAGAGAGGACTGTTTCTGATTCTTTCTTTTGAGGTGAGGTTTTCCTTCTAGTCATTTTGCTCAGTGCAGAGTGGCCAAAAGCAAGTTGTATTGGGAAAAAGAGAAAAAGAGAGGAGAGAAAGAAGGAAAGAAAAGAGAAAGAGAAAAAAAAGGGAAGAAAAAGAAAAAAAAACGAAAAAAAAAAAAAAAGAAGAAGAAAAAGAGAAAGAAAAAGAAAGGAGAAAAAAAGCGGGTGGGGGAAGGAAACAAATCAAAAAGCAAAACAAAACAAAAACAAAAACAAAAACAAACAAACAAAAAAAAAGAACCACCGGGGAGTATCTTCTGATTCTGTGTTCTTTAAGTCCCTTGGCTTCTCCTGAAAGTTGTCCGTCTAGCTGGTGTTCTGGGGGAGGGGCCTGTTGTGCTGATTTTCAGGTGTCAGCAGTTGGGGGAGCTGCTGTGCCCCTGCCTGGTGCAGGGCTCAGTGGGGGTTGTTTACCCCGTGAGGCCGCAGGAGGAACAGCCCCAGTGGCGGGGCAGCTCTGGAAACCTGGATTCAGCTCCGGCAGGAACTCCGTCTGCAGGGCCTGGAGGCTCCGGGGCGGGGCCGCTGATCTGCTCAGCTGGGGCAGGAGCGTCCTCGCTGTCCTGGGCCCTCCCGGCCTCTGCCTGTCCCGGGGGAGGCGGGATCCTGGGCTGTGTCCCGGCGCCCTGTGCTCCGGAGCCTGCGCTGGTGGATTCGCGCTCCCGGGCCGCGCAACCCCCTCCGCGGAGCCGCCGCCCAAGTCTCTCCGAGCTGCTCCTGGAACCGCGCAGCCCCCTCTGCACGGAGCCTCTTCCTCTGCCCGAGCCCCTCCGAGCTGCTCCTGGGGCCGCGCAGCCCCCTCCGCGGAGCCGCCGCCCGAGCCCCTCCGAGCTGCTCCTGGAACCGCGCAGGCCCCTCTGTACGGAGCCTCTTCCTCTGCCCGAGCCCGGCCGAGCTGCTCCCGGGGCCGCGCAGCCCCCTCCGCGGAGCCGCCGCCCGAGCCCCTTCAGCTGCTCCGGGTCCCGCCGGGTCCCGCCGTGCGCGCTGCAGCCCTTAGGGAGCTCGGCGCACTCTCCCGGGGCGCAGGTGTCTGTTAGTGTCCCTGGGAGCCCGAGGGCATCCCCGCCCTCCTGGGTCCTGCTCCAACTCCCCGCGAGCCCCTTTCCCCCGGGAAGGTCGGTGCAGCTCCTGCTCCTCCGGGACGGGGCTCTCCTGTCCTGGGGACACTCGCCCCGGCCTCAGCCCGGCTCCTCGCGGGGCCCCTCCCCCTTGGAGGCCTTTGTTCCTTTATTTCTTTTTCCCCGTCTTCCTACCTTGATAGATGCGCGAACTCTTCTCACTGTAGCATTCCAGCTGGTCTCTCTTTAAATCTCAGGCCGAATTCATAGATTTTCAGGATAATTTGAAGGTTTTCTAGGTAGTTTGGTGGAGACAGGTGATTTGGAGACCCTACTCTTCCGCCATCTTGCTCCTCCCCCCCTCTCTGACTCTTGATTTCTATTCAGGTCATGATCTCCTAATCTCATGATCACATGATCTCAGTATCCTGAGATGAAACCCTGAGTCAGGCTCTATGTTGGGTGTGGACCCTGGTATGGAGACTGAAATTCTCTCTCCTTTTCTCCCTTCCCTGTTAATGCTCTTTCTCCCTCTTCCTCTTCTCTGCTCATGCTCTCTCCGCCCCCCCTCAAAAAAAAAAAGGTACTCATCTATAGTCTACCTACAAGAGACTCACCTTAAACATAAAGACACATGCAGACTGGAAGTAAAGGGCTAGAAAAACATTCACTATGCAAACGGAAGCACACACACACACACACACACACACACACAAGGCAAGGTAACAATACTCACATCAGACAAAATAGACTTTAAACGGACTGTAACAAGAGACCAAAAAAGGCATTACATAATGATAAAGGAATCAATCCAAGAGGATACAACAATCGTAAATATCTACAAGCCCAACACTGGAATGAATAAATACATAAAGCAAATATTAATGGATACAAAAAGAAATTAATGGTAATGTGCTAAGAGTAGGATATACATTCAGTAGATAGATTATTCAGACAGATTAATAAGGAAACAATGTCTTTGAATGATACATTGGACAAGATGGATGGATATAACAAATCTACACAGAATGTTGCATCCAAAACCAACAGAATATACATTTTTCAGGTGTTCATGGAATATTGTCCAGAATAGGTAACATATTAGATGGAAAAACAAGCCTCAATAAATTTAAGATTGAAATCATATCATGAATCTTTTCTGATCACAATGGTATGAATCTAGAAATAAATCAGAAGAAAAAACTGAAAAAAACACAAACATGTGGAAACTAAACAGCATTCTAAACGACTACTGTCTCAACAAAGAAATCAAAGAAATTCTTAAAAATGGAGACAAATGAAAATGAAGACACAAAGTTTCAAAATCTTTGGGACACAATGAAAGCAGTTCTAAGAGGGAAGTATATAGCAATGTAGGCCTACTTCAGGAACAAGAAAAAGCTAAAAAAAAAAAAAAATCTAACCTAACACCTATAGAAAGTAGAAAAAAGTAGAAGAAACAAAACCCAAGATTATTAGAACAAAGGAAAAAATAAAGATCAGAACAGAAATAAATGTCATAGAAAATAAAAAAGAGAAAAATCAGTGAAACCAAGAGGAGTGGTTATTTGAAAAGATAAAAAAAAAAAAATGACAAACCCTTAACCAGAATCATCAAGGAAAAAAAAGACAAAGATTCCACATAAATAAAATCAGAGGAAAGAAGTAGCAACTAACACCACAGAAATACAAAGAATTATAAGAGAATACTAGGAAAAATTATATGTCAACAAACTGGACAACTTAGAAGAAATGGATAAATTTCTAGAAACACCTAATTTTCCAAAACTAAACCAGGAAGAAACAGAAAATCTAAACAGATCAATTAAGAGTAATGGAATTGAACCAGGGATCAAAAAGCTACCAAAAATAAAAGTCCAGAATCAGATGAATTCACAGGGGAATTCTACAAGATATTTTAACAAGAGTTAATATCCATTCTCCTCAAACTATTCCAAAAATAGTAGCAGAAGGAAAGCTTCTGGATACATTCCAGGTGGCTAGCATTCCCCCAATATCAAATCCAAAGACATCGCAAAAAAAGAAAACTACAAGACAATATTCCTCATGAACACAGATGCAAAAATCCACAACAAAATATTAGCAAACCACGTACAAAAATACATTAAAAAGATCAGTCAGCACGATCAGGTGGGATGTATTGTGGGGATTCAAGGATGATTCAATATTGACAAGTCAATCAAAATTGTATGCCATATCAACAAAATGAAGGAAAAAAAATCATATGATCTTTGGGGCTGCTGAGTGGCTTGGTCTGTGCAATGGCTGTCTTGATTTCAGCTAAGGTGATGATCTCAAGGTACTGGGATTGAGCCCCACATTGGACCCTGCACTCAGCCTACTTGACGATTCTCTCTCCCTCTCCCTTTATCCCCTTCCTAGTCAAGCATACACTCTCTCTCTCCCTCTCTCTCTCTAAAATTAATAAAAAAGTAAATCTTTAAAAAATTAATATGATCATCTTGATAGATGGAGAAAAAGCTTTTGGTAACATTCAACATCAATTCGTGACAAAACAAACAAACTTCCAATAAAGTGGAGTTAGATAGCAAATACCTTATAACATAATAAAGGCAAAAATTTAGCTATGGAAAATTCATAGCTAACTTCACACTTAATGTTGAAAAACAGCTTTCCCTTTAAGGGCAGGAACAAGACAAGATATCCACTCATACCACTTTCATTCAACATAGTACTGGAAGTTCTAGCCACAGCAATCAGATAAGAAAGTTAATGAAACATCTATATTGGTAATGAAAAGTTAAACTGTCATTATTTGCAGATGACATGATATTATACATAGGAAATCCTAAAATTTCCACCAAAAAACTACCAGAAGTAATAAATGAATTCAGTAAAATGGCAGGATACAATATACTACCTAGAAATTGGTAGTGTTTCTATACATTAATGACAAAGTACCAAAAAGAGAAATTTAAAAATTTATAATTTTTAAAAAGATTGTATTTATTTATTCATGAGAGACACAGAGAGAGATAGAGACATAGGCAGAGGGAGAAGCAGGTTCCCTGTGGGAAGCCTGATGTGGGACTTGATCCCAGGACTCTGGGACCATAACCTGAGCCAAAGGCAGATGTTCAACCACTAAGCCACCCAGATGCCTCTAAAAATTTCTAATTTTTAATTAGATTAAATTATAGATTAAATTAATAATTACATCAAAAAGAATATCTAGTAATAAACGTAACCAAAGAGATGAAAGACCTGTACTCCAGAATCTATAAAACACTGATAAAAGAAATTGAAGACAACACAAGCAAATGAAAAGATATTTCATGCTCATGGGTTGGAGGAATAAAATATCCATATAGCCAAAGAAGCCTATAGATTTAGTGCAACTGAAATAGAACAAATAATACCAAAATTTGTGTGGAACCACAGAAGACTCCAAATAGCCAAAACAATATTGAAAAAGAACAAAACCAGAGATAACACAATATCATATTTCAGGATACATTACGAAGCTGTAGTAATCAAAACAATATAGTACTGGCACAAAAGTAGACACATAGATAATAGAACAGAATACGTCCAGAAAGAAACCCTTATATGGTCAATTAATATATGAGGAATGAAGTAAGAATCTACAATGGGGAAAAGACATTCTCTTCAATAAATGGTGCTGGGAAAACTGAAGAGCTACATGTGAAAGAATGAAACTGGACCACTTTCTTATGCTACACACAAAAGTAAATGGATTAGAGATCTAAATGTGAGACCTGAAATCATAAATATCCTAGAAAAGAACACAGGCAGTAAATTCTCTGGCATAAGCCACAGTAACATTTTTCTAGACATGTCTCACAAGGCAAGGGAAACAAAAGCAAAAATAAACTATTGGGACTACATCAAAATAGTAAGTTTCTACCCAGCAAAGGAAACCATCAACAAAATGATAAGACAACTGACTGAATGGGAGGAGATATATGCAAATGATATATCCAATAAGGGTTAATATCCAAAATATATAAATAACTTATTCAAAACAATGCCCAAAAGAGGAACCAATAAACAAACAAACAAACAAAAAAACAATTCAAACATAAACAAAGGATTTGAATAGACATTTTCCCACAGAAGACATATAAATGACCAACAGACACATGAAAAGATGCTCAATACCACTCATCATGCTCAATACCACTTTTCCCTAATGAAAATTAAGATCATAATGAGATACCACTTTACACATGTTAGAATGGTTAAAATTAAAGGCACAAAAAACAACAAGTGTTGGCAAGGATGTGGAGAAAAAGGAATTCTTATGCACTATCGGTGGGAATGTAAATTGGCACAGCCATTGTGGAAAACAGTATGGAAGCTTCTCAAAAAATTAAAAATAGAAATACTATATGACCCAATAATTCTACTATTATGTATTTACGCAAAGAAAGCAAAAACACTAATTCAAAAAGATATATGTACCTCTAGATTACTGCAGTATTATTTACAATAGCCAAGATATGGAAGGAACTTCAGTATCCATTCATAGATGAATGGATAAAGAAAAAGTGATGTATATATACAATGGATTATTACAAAGCCATAGAAAAAGATGAGATCATGCCATTTGAGAATATGGATAGAGCAGGAGGGTATTATGCTAAGTAACATAAGTCAGTTAGAGAAAGACAAATACCATATGACTCCATTCATAAGTGGAATCTAAACAGAAAAAAACACCCAAAACAAAAAAAAAAACCTAAAAATGAATATACAAACAAAAAGTAGAGTCAGATCTATAAATACTGAGAACAATTGATGGTTGCCAGAAGGGAGGTAGGTGGGTAGTTAGACAAAATGGGTGAAGAGAAGAAGGAGACACAATCTTCCAGTTATAGAATGATTAAGTCCTAGGAATAAATTCACAACATAAAGAATATAATCCGTGATAATGTAAGAGGAATTTAAGTAGTGTGGAAGTTACACTAGTGAACATAGCATAATGTATAAACTTGTCAAATCACTAAGTTGTACACCTGAAACTAATGTAACATTGTGTGCTAACTATACACAGCAACAAAAAGAAAAAAAAAAAAGAAGTTTGGGTACATCTATAAGGCAAATAAAGAGAAATTCTTTAGCATTTATTAAAATTTAAAAAGCAAATAATAATCTGAAAAATGTTTTCTTTCTATATGCTAGCCAAAACTTTTTTTTCATAAATCTTAAATGCAGTCATACAAATTAATTAAGAGAACATCTTGTATAAATAAACCAAATAGATGAGCAAAGAACACATGGAAAAGAGATAGTAAACACAGAAAAAAAATTCAACCTCATTGGTAATCCAAATAATAAAAAATTGATAGTTCTTTGGTTATAATCCTAAATAGTGGCCAAGTAACAAAGCAGAACTGGGGTTAAACTCTCAGTTGCTCAGTGACATTTCCCATCACATTCATGTCTCAGCGAAGTCCAACAACAGGGGACAGTGATCCAGGTTTAAAAGTTAGCCAGTCAAACCTGTAACACATGAAAGTCACGAATTTCCTAACCCTCTCATTTTTGAAATTATAACAGTTCCTTAACTTCACATTCCTCAAAACCATATAAATAAGACAGTTCTAACACACTGTGGATTTATAAGTAGAACTCTCCCATACATAAGCAAGCAATAAAGACAGCTTCTTTTTATTTTAGATAAATGGTCTTTTTCTTCAGTGGGTGAAAAGTCTCTCTAAAGCTTTTTAGGTGGGAGGGTAAATTGTCAGTTTTTCTGTAAAGATATTTAGTAATTTTTTTTTTGATATTTAGTAATTTTTTTGTGATAGCTGGGCATCATATAAAATTACAGGGCCTACCAAAAGGCAAAAATAGAATTTGATGAGACAGGGCAAGCATCAGAATCAGGCATGGCAGGGATGCTGGAATTATCAGATTAAAAATGTAAAGTAACTATGATTAATATGGTAAGGGCCCTAATGAATAAAGTATGTAAAATGCAAAACAGATGAGCAATGTAAGCAAAGAGATGAAAATATCCTAAGAAACAAACAAACAAAATGCTGGAAATCAAAAACACTGTGAGAGAAGTGAAGAATGCCTTTGATGGGCTTATTAGTAGACTAAACACAGCTGAGGAAAGAATCTCTGAGCTAGAAGATCAATAGAATCCTTGGAAAAAGAAAAAGAAAAAAGAAAAAAGAAAAGACCAAAAAAAAAAAAAAAAAAAAAGAAAGAAAGAAAGAAAAAAGAAAGAACAAAGAAAAGAAAATCCCAGACTGTGGGACAACTACAAAAGGTGTAACATAAAAAAAAAAAAAAAAAAAGGTGTAACATGTGTGCAGTGGGAATACTAGAAGGATAAGAAAGAGAGGAAGGGATAGATAAAATATTTGAAATGATAATGACTGAGAATTTCCCCCAATTAACGTAAGACATCAGCCCTCAGGCCTACAAATAAAGAGAACACCCTGTAAGATGAATGCTCCAAAAACCAACACCTAGATGTATCATTTTCAAATTAAAGATAAAGAAAAAGTCCTAAAATAAGAGAGGGGAAAAAATAATGCAAGAATGGGGTGAATTAAACTATATACAGCATTGAGGAAAAAAAACTAGATTTTGTATTTTGCAAAACTATCTTTCAAAAGTGAAGGAGAAATAAAGACTTTCTCAGACAAACAAAAATTGAGGGGATGTGTCAATAGACCTGCATTGCAAGATATGTTAACAGAAGTTTTTTAAAGAGAATGAAATTTGTATGAGTCAGATACTCTGCTCTACATTTAAAAAGATGAGCATTGAAGGATAAGCATAGGTAAAATGAAAAAATTTGTTTTTGTTACTCTTCATGTAACAGATAACAGTTTGTTCAAAATAACAGCAATAATATATTTGATGATGTATGTTCATTAATCATATATGTATATATATATATGCTCTGTATGGTTAGATCTAAATAAAATGAGTAACAGCATAATAATAGAAGTGGAAGGAAAGAGAATCACTTTTGTAAAGTATTTATACGGTCTGTGAAGTGGCATAGCATTGTTTAAAAATTGGATTAGTTGAAAATGTATATTGCAAACTCTAGGGCAGACACTAAAAAAGTTAAAACAACAGTAACAAAGAAACGTACATGATATGCTAAGAAAAGAGAAAGTAGAATGAAATAAAACACACATGGCCATCCCTCTGTACACGTGCACTTGCACCCATGGTGTCTCTCAGTGTGTTCAAATTTCCTATTCTTCTTAGGACACAAGTTGAATTGGATTAGGACCACCCTAACAGCTTTGTGTTCAATTAATCACCTCATTAAAAGTCCTATTCCCTAGTATAGTCACATCCTGAGGTGCTGGGGAGTAGAGCTTCAACCTATGAAATTGAGGGGGACATATTTCAGCCCATAGCACTGGCTAATACCTATATGCCCTTCAGATTTCTCCTCTGCTGTTAATTTTTTGGAAAAGTGTCATTGATTTTCCGAGTCTGACTTATGACAGCTTCTGCTCACTCTCATAACACTTAGGACTTCCCCTTCATATCACATGCTACTTCCCACCATATGTTAAACAATATGAGTGTAAAATCCATGTATCTTCGGCCACTACATGGTTTCTTCAGAACGTTGTACAGGGTATGTCACAGAAAAATTATTGAATTGATGCAAGAATAAACACATACAGCCCCCTTGTTTTCATTCCTTGCCTTTTTTTCCAGCATTATCATTTGTCAGAGCCCTACTATAAAATGAAGAGGAACTTAGCTTGCAGTTCCCCAATTAAATTGCATCCTTTACTAATTCTGTGCCTATGCCTTCTGCCCGAAATTCCCTCTGAATATCTTCTTAGTTTTCATACCCTAGCTACTCCGTCAAGGCTGAATTTTTTTGAGAAGCTTGAGTATCTATAATATGTACTGGTCCATCTTCTGGATTGATGGTTCCTGTGCTTATCTCCATTACAGCATTTATTGCCTCCATTAGACTGCTCCTTTGGGAAAGGGGGTGTCTTTATTTTTTATTTTTTGCATATTTATATTTCATAAGCTTAACAGAGTAGTTAGCAAAGTAGGAACTCAATACAGATTTGAACAAATGTAAGACGCAGGTGACTGTAGTGACACTCCTGTTGAGGCTGATGAGAAGAAAACACTTTAGTTACTCCTTTAGATCCAGAAATGTTGAGTGGGAAATAAATCTAGTATGCTATAGGAAAAGCAGGAAATCCAGTGTACCTGAAATAAAAGTGAGGAGAAGATTGGTAAGGAATGAATGAGGTCAGATCATGCAGTGTTTAGGAAATTACTAAGGCTTTGACTTTCGTCCTGAGTGAAATGGTAGGAATGGAGAGAATTTTGACAGTAGATTGGCAATAGGATACAGGAGTGGGGCAGCAGTTATGGGTGTGTGGGGGGGTAAGTGGCAAAAGTGGAAGAGAGAAAGCCAGTTAGGAGACTCTGATAATAATTCAAGTAATAAATTATGTACTGGGAGGTCATGGTAAAGATGGTAAGAAATGGTTGGAGTCTGTATACATTTTCACAGTAGAGCTAACCTGACTGTTGACCGGTAGGATGTAAGGATGTGAATGAATGATATGACTGACATTGGAGTGTGTGTCTGTAAATACATATGTTACCCCTGTCAGTATTTATTAACTTACTTTGTAGATAGCCCAACTTTAAAATGGATGCTTTAAGAAACTTGATGAGCCTGGAGTCAGAGATATATCTTGGGACTGATGGTGGGATGTTGAATAAGATAAAATTAGAGTCTTTAGAAAAGATTGAAAGAGAAATTTTATTTGATACATTGTAGATGTATGTGTACAAATAGGGCCTAATTACAGTTGAGGGGAACAATGGAAGAAAAGATGATGGAAATTATTTAGGAAAATATTATTTTAAAGAATCCTACACAACATCAAAACTTTATAACATAAAGGAATAGTGATTTGAAAGAAGCAATGAAAAAATTCTATTTAAAAAATGAAATAAAACTTATCTAAGTAATTAAAGAAAAATAAGAGAAATTGTGTCATTATTTGCACAAAGTATAAAAAACATTAACTTGCAACTATTGAAAAAGTACTCTCTACTTATGAAAGAAATACTATGTGATTCAAGAATTTATTTTAAAATACATATGTATAAACTTCATCAGGGAAAATCTTCCATAGAAAACTGATTAAGGGCAACCCAGGTGGCTCAGCAGTTTAGCGCCGCCTCTGGCCCAGGGCATGATCCTGAAGACCCAGGATCCAGTCCCACAACGGGCTCCCTGCATGGAGCCTGCTTCTCCCTCTGCCTGTGTCTCTGCCTCTCTCTCTCTCTGGGTCTTTCACAAATAAATAATTAAAATCTTAAAAAAAAAGAAAGAAAACTGATTAAGTAGTAAATATATACAAATTGATGTATGGTGAAGTACAAATTTTTTTTTTTTTTTTTTTTTTTTTTTTTTTTTTTTTGGTGAAGTACAAATTTAATAAAAAATATTCTGACATTTTATTTATGTAACAAAAATAGTAATATATTTGGAAGAATTTTAATATTTCCTGCCCAATTTCTGTTGAAATTTCTTTTATTCTATCCTAGTTCTTCTGAAAAATTTGTTTATATAAAACAATTACTTTTGTTCACTTCCACAATAGAGATTTGTGTTTGTTTTTAAAACTATCTTTTACATCATGAAATGTGATGGAGGTAAGGATATTTTTACTCATCGATTTTCTCTTTGGTCTATCTCTTATTTTCAGATGACATCTTATTTTTTTTCCTATTTTGTACCTTTATTCCTTGAATTTTGGGTTCCTTATAATTTTTTACTTTTTTGACATCTTATTCAATAAAATAATAAATATGGCCAGAAGATAAAGAAGAAAAATAGTTCTTATTTTGAGTAGAAGTGTCAAATGTTAAGAATAATTGTGCTGCCAAAAGAAACAACATAGCATATTTCATGACCTCAAAATGTTATAGAGAATTACATACTTTTTTTCTCTTTAGAGATAAAACAGTAGAACCTTTCTCTTTCTCCTTTTTCCTTTATATTTTAAACAATCACAGCATTTGGGATTGAAACACAATAGCACATTTGTACTTAGCAGGTGTTTACATAATTATGTTATACAGATATTCCTTACAAGTAATGTTTTTCCATATAGTGCATTTAATATGGGCAGGGATATTCTTTTTCAATGCACTTTGGTATAAGACTGTAATTTGATCCAAAGGTTATAGTGATATAAAAAATGACAGAGAACATTTTGTTTAGTTCTTTATTGTCATTAGAATTACAAGATGGAATTACAGGTTTCTGTGTACTGTTTTTAAGCATTCATCAATTTAAATTTTAATAAATATTGGTTTCAAGCTAGTTTAATCTGATGGAAAAAGAGCATTATTTCTCATTTACTAGTCAATTTCCACAAATCTCTTATTCACCTTCCCAACATTTTCTACCATTCTTATTCTTCCCATGATCCAGTTTAATTTATTGGTACAGAATTCAGCTGTAACCCACCAACTATAATTTTAAATGAAAATATTTTACTTTATTGTGAAAAAGAATAGTAGAAATAACCATGATCATTCTGTAACTTTTTTAGAGAACAGTAAAATGATTTGTATAGAACACTAAAAGCATTTGCTCAGCTCAGACCAGTATACATTTATTGAACAACTTCTAAGTATTGCAAAAGTTATAGAAATGGGTGAGACATTTCTTATCCCTAAGATTGCAGTATAATTGAAGAGGATTTTGCATAATTATAATGAAAGGTAGAAAATGATTTTAAGAGAGGTAAAAGTTTTACAAAACTACCAGACCATGGGCAGCCCTGGTGGCTCAGCGGTTTAGCGCCACCTACAGCCCAGGGCGTGATCCTGGAGACCCAGAATCGAGTCCCAGGTCCGGCTCCCTGCATGGAGCCTGCTTCTCCCTCTGCCTGTGTCTCTGCCTCTCTGTCTCTCTCTCTCTCTCTCTCCTTTCTGTGTATTCTCATGAATAAATAAATAAAATCTTTTTTAAAAAAACTACCAGGCCACCTGAAGTACATGTGGAATAGCTGAGAACATACACAACTAAAGATTCATTTTGGTTGTTTTCTCCAAGTTAATACCTTGCTGGCATTAGAAAGATAAGGAAGTCTGGAAAAGAAAAATCAACTTGGGAGCTGCAAGTGAGTAAAGTAATGCACCACTTCCCTGAGAAGAAATGAGTATGTGAGTAGGAATAGAAATACAAGAAAGGGTAAAGAATCTACCTAAGGGTTCC
The DNA here is from genome assembly GCF_053574225.1 of Canis aureus. Taxonomy (NCBI): domain Eukaryota; kingdom Metazoa; phylum Chordata; class Mammalia; order Carnivora; family Canidae; genus Canis; species Canis aureus. The sequence goes on from NC_135632.1 coordinate 10,492,172, forward strand.
CCTTACGGAAGACCTTAATTTGGGGCACCTTGGTGGCTCAGTTGGTTTAGTGTCTGTCTCTTGATCTTGCTCAGGTATCCATTGATCTCACAATAGTGAGTTCAAGCCCTCATTGGGCTCTGTGGTGGGTGTGGAGCCCACTTAAAAAACAAAAGACCTCCGTTTCCAAATATTAGAGATGAGAAAGTGGGTTTGATATAAATGAAATCCTCTGGGGATTCATCAAAATAGGGAATAATAGGAGCTTTTTACAGGAAGGCTGTATTTGTCTTTGAAGAATAAGTTGTAGATGAAGGCATTAATGTGTAATTGAATTTTCACTCAAATACAAGGTAAGCATATGGTGTTGTGCGGAATAAGCTTGGAATCATTTGTTTTGATTTTTTCATTTATTTGGGAGGGGGGCAGAGGGGAGAGGGGGAGGGAGAAAGAGAGGGAGAGGGAGAGGGAGGGAGGGAGGGGGAGAGAGAGAGAGAGAGAGAGAGAGAGAGAATCTTAAGCAGTCTCTATGCCCAGTGCAGAGCCCCATGGAGGGCTTGATCTTTAGACCCTGAGATCATGACCTGAGTGGAAATCAAGAGTTGGACGCTTAACTGACTGAGCCACCCAGGTGCTTCAAGCCTAGAGTTTCAAGTTGTAATAAAACAATGGAGAATTTTAAAAGTCAGAAAATAAAATTTTCATTGCATTTTGTATCTTAATAATATTCCATTTTAATAAGGATAATTACAAGTTTTTTACAATTGGTTTTGGATGTTTTGGTTGCAGTGGTTAGGATTGATTAGAAAAGAGTATATAATAGAAATAAGAGACCAATAATGAGACTCTTCTAATGATACAGTGAGAGAGACAGTAAGGTCTTTCGTGATGGTCATGAAGATGGCAGTGGGGAGGAGTAGCTGGCAAGCTGGCAACACTGATTCTGATATTATGGAAGGACAGGGGAAAAAATAATTTACTGCATTTTAGTTTTGATTCTTGGGAGAATGTAGGTATCATGAGCAAAAGTAGAAAAACAATTAATAGAAGCTGGAAGAAATGAGGATGGTAGAGAAAGATGATAACTATGTCTTGTGGGAAGCATTATAAGGTCCAGGCAGGTCTAGGGATGAAGATATCCATCAGTTAGAACTACAGAACAGTAGTACCAAACAGGAGAGCAGTGAGTATGGCCTAAAAGTTACTGGCCCATAATTAATTGTCAGAGCTAATGGTTTTCAAACCTGCTTGAGAGCCTTTAACATATATTGACACTGATCTCATCCCACACCAATTAAATCTGAGTTACTTGGGAGCGCAAAAGGGAGTTAGGAATCAATGTTTTCTGTTGTTTGTTTTTCCTAAGCATATATTGTAATGTTTATTATCTTTTTTTTTCCCTAGTTGACTTGTTTGGATGGGGGGATAAGAATTCTAATCCATGGAAAAGTTAGAAGAATGCATGATGGAAAAATATAATCTTTTACTTTAATTTGTTATTAACATATTATTATACTAGCTCCATCTCTCTTTCTTCCTACACACCCCCTGACACACATACACACTTCCCTTTTTCCAAATCATCCAAGAGTGCTGAATGCATCATGACACTTTATCTCTAAATACTTCAGTATATATGTATCTTCCAAGAATAATGACATTCTGTTTTATAGCCATGATACCATCACCCCTAAGAAAAATTAACTTGTCAATAACATCTTTCAATGTGTAGACCACCCTCATATATCCCTGAAAATTCCTGAGAAATGTCCTTTATGAGATAGTGAATCATTATTTGTCTAGGGAAATCCCTCTTTTTGCCTGTTGTCCTGGTGCAATTGTTAATAGCATCTTTATTCTTTTCAAAGATGTACTATATTGGATAATATATTTAAAAATATATATTTTTTCCTATATAGGACCCACTTAAGTTTATTTAAAAATGGAATTCCTTTAGGGCTTTAGTTTGTCCCACTCTAGAAGATTCTCTCTCCCTTTCTGTTCTTCATTACACCGAATCCTCTGTAGAATCCAGGATAGTTGTCTTGCAAAATGTCTTACATTCTGAGGAGTCTGACTCTCCTTGTGTCACATCAGGGAGACAGGTCAGAGCGTTGTAGCATTAATGAGTCATTAGTACTATAAAGAAGCTCTCCATGTTATCCTAATATGTACATTATTGTGAGTCATGGCAAAAGAATAACAGATAAGGGGTAAAAAAAATAGAATTTTGGAAAATGTATAATTTATAGGATACTCAGATGGAAATAGATTCACTAAGGAAGAATTTTTCAAAGGATTTTCTTACCCAAATTTTGCCCAATACGAACATCATCATCATCTGGGCCTACTCAATCTATCTACATGTAACCCACATTTCTCTAGGCCTTGTAAACCTATGAATAAAGATGAATAAAACTAGTAAAAGTGCAAATTTTATTGGCTGTTGACCTCACCTTTAAAAAACTGCACTCTAACACTCTGCAATATACTTAACCTTTCCATATCTTTCTGGGAATTCTTACTGCTTCTGCTTTAAGTTGCTGCTTTCCTAGGCACCAACATCTCTGGCTATGAAAGGCTGTTGTCTTGCCGGTGTTGGTGACCATTCTTACTGTTCCACTAATGCTTTTCCACTAGTGCTCTTATGCTCGTGGTGTCCAAGTTTGAGGGCACTCATTGACTCATTCTAATAGCTCTCTCCCATTTGTGTTATATTTTTAAGATAGGATTCAAGCCTAAGAACTTTGTGGTCCTAGTGTTTTATAGAATTAGAAGAAACTGCTCTTTCAGATCTAATTTCTTCCCTCTGTCTATGTCTCTCAAGAGATTAACCAGAGAGATAAACTCTAAAGCCAGAGCCAACCCCATCCCTGCCCTGCTCCCTCTACTCTGACGATTACAACTTTCTTACTGGTAAAACCAACATACCTGTTCTGCTGGAGTTCTCCTGATGGAACAACTAGATCCACATCTTTGGCCTCCCACATTTAGTGCACATTGGATGGGCTGAACAGTTTTTACGTCAGGGCTTTTATTATTGACTCTAAGTATTACTAATACAATTGTGTAAAGAACAGTGAAGTCATAGCATATGCAGATTTAACTTTTTCTACTTCAACTATTGTCTTCATTATTCCATTTAATGTGCATATGCCCCAATGTGGAGAGGAGAACACAGAAACCCGATTTTTTGTTGTTGTTTAGGTCTCTATTTTCCTATGAACCCTTATGATACAAGTGTCTCTCCAAGCTGAGATGCCTAGTTAGCTAAAGGCCCTTTGTTGTGCTTTTTGGGCAACTTAAGCATTTTTTTTTCAACTTAAGGAATTTTTTAAGATAAATATTTACTATACCGGGTTTTAACCTTATATGTTGATCTCAGAATTTAATTGTGTCTAGAGAAGTGATTTGCTTTGGCCTTGTGCCTGTTTACTGTCAGATACATTCCTTGCCCTTATCCTGCTCTGCTGAATCACAAATAGGCTGATCTCTGCTGGTTTCATTCCCCCCATCTCATGGACTAGGTCTTTTCCATTGGGGTTTGGCTTTAGGGAGGCTCTGTCAAGGATTTTAAGAGATGTGGAAAGCAGATATTACAGTTCTATTTCCCTCTGATTTTGCATCAGATGGCACAGAGACAATTGTCATGTCCCTTATTTGGTTCCAGGTCTTTCTAATTCAGATTCTTCTAATTTTCCTGGGCCTCTGGATTCCAGTAATACTTTCTGATCTCTCTGACACTTCAGCCAAGGGTAGGTAGCAGTTCTTGCTCTTGCTTATCTTTTGATTGCTCCATCACTCCCTGATTTGATCCTCAGCCTTTTCTGTCACCTTTGTAACCATTTTGCTGCAATGAATTCCGTTTATGACTCTGAATGGTTTTATTTTCCCGATTATACCCTGACTGACAAACTTTTTGTTATTAGTAGTTATTCCAAGTGTCAGGCTTTCAAGGTGGGTTTACAGGATTGGGTTCCTTTCCTGTTTGAGTGTGAATGTAACAGTGACCTCCTTGCAGGTGGTAAAATAGGATACTACTAATACCTGGCATGCAGTGCCTTAAATTACTTAAGTGAGCCCATGGTTTCCTGGAATTAAGTGCCAGTCAAAGGCAAGGCCCTGGGAAAACAAGTAGCAACTACTACTATTGTATCATTACGGCAGTAATAATGATTTCAAGCACTGTCCTCAGAATGGCTGCTTTTGACAGCTTTGACGAACTTACAGAAAGAAAATTACACACTGAGAGCTTTGTGTTCTTTGTTCCTGTCATAGTTAGAGAACCAAAGAGATGTTATGGAAATCTTAAAATTTTATCTGATCTTCTGTAGTAGCACAGAAGACATGATAGAGGATTAGGACCAAAGTCTAATGGCAAACATTGTAGAATTATAATTTACCTTGAATATACAAACTTGAAACATTTCTTATACTAAAGTTGGACATGTGTAGCAGCAGTACATCATAAAATGGAATTGGCATATAAAGTTGGCTTGAGAAGATCCTGACAGCACAAGTAAATAGCATGAAAAGGTGACTCATACTTGTAAGACACCTACTTCTGCTGCACTGATGCTCCTCTATTCACCAAACGCTATGGTCTCTTGAGGGCTTTCTATGACCAGTTGTTGTTGGAGAAAGAAATGGTTAGTCTCCGTTTATATAGCATTTGTACAACATACTGGAATAGCCTGCACATGAACTGCTGCCACATTGAGGTTCCAGTCAGGGGTGATCCCGGAAGATGGTGGTGAAGATCAACCTTCTCATATTTAAGACTTTAGACCATCTATTTGGTCGTTCATTACTTTTTGTGAAATGAGAGAGATGGCTTGAGAGAAGTTCTACTCTCCTTAATGACAATGATTAATATCTGTCCTTATTGATCAGGGACTTGAAAAGGACAAGATTGGAAGATTGATGGCAACCAGGTCGAGAGGAGTTATGCAGATTGCCAAATTGGCACGTATGTTCCATGTGTGTTCCCCTAAGGTCATCTACTGCATAGATCGAGCTCACTAATAATGTGGGAAAGATGTCCTACTTTAGGGCTGGTGGTCTATTTTTGTATCCATCTTGAATTTGTTTTTTACTGATAAAAATATAGCCATATCAACAGGGATGTAGGCTACGTATGACGTCAACAACATGGGCTTTTCCTCATCATTGTTGATGTCCTTATTTTCTCTGGTAAATGTCCAATTTCTGAAACACATATGCCAATAATGAGTGTTTAGTATAGCAACATTCTCTAGAGGTATTGGTTGGTCTATGAGTGGCAGGTGGATGACATTGGATCTCTTCCATTGTGAAAGTAATTTTTCTTCACTGATGTAAACAACTATCCTCCCCCCCGCATAATGTCCTTGAGATTCATTGATGTAATAACATATGACAGCATTTCCTTCTTTTTTAAGGCTTCATAATATTCCATCATAGGTACAAACCACATTTTATTTATCCATTCATCTGTCAATGGAGACATAGGTTGTTTACACATTTTGGCTATTGGGAATGATGCTGGAATTAACATGGAAGTGCAGATAGCTTTTTGAGATCCTGATTTCAATTATTTTGGATGTATACTTAGAAGTGGGATTGCTGAATTAAACACTGACTCTTGATATGAATTTGCCTTCCATACCCAGGATGCTTCCATCAGTACTGCTACCTATGGACTTAGAGAATTCCCCATGCATCATAATGTTATCTTATATAACAATGTTTCTTACCAGGGAACATATTTTACTGTAAAAGAAATGCACCAGTGAGCTCACACCCTGGGACTTCTCTGATCTAATCACAAACCTCATCACTCAGAAGCAGCAGGCCTACAAGAAAGGTGGATAGCCTACTGAAGACAGTTATGATATTTGACAGAAGATGAGGTGAGGTTGAGATGTCCTCCTACAGTATGTAGTATATGCTTTGAATCAGCCACAGTTATGTGATGCTAGTTCTCTCATAGCCAGCATTCATAGGTCCTGAATCCAAAAAGTAGAAGTTAGAAGGGTCTTGCTCACAATTATCCATAACTCATCACACAGACATGTTTCTTCCAGTTCCTGCAACCTTGTCCAAATATCCACCACAGGACACAGTAATAGGCCACTAAACTGGAAGTTAAAACTACCACTTGATTCTTTTCAAAGGCATGACTGAAAGAGGTTATGGTATCAGTAGGGGTGACTGCTCCAAGTTATCAAGAAAAAAATGGGTTTCTGCTAAAAACAAGAAGGAAAGGGATGGAAAGAGTACATGAGGAAAAAGTTAAACTGGAAAGGAAATAACATAGGAAATAAGACCACGCACTTTGAATATGGTAGACTAAGGCTTAGTATCCCTTCCATCATTTACTAACTATACAACCATGGGCAAGCTACTTTATAAAGTTCAGCTTCCTCATCTCTAATCTTAAGATAATAATAGGGGATCCCTGGGTAGCTCCGGGGTTTGGCACCTGCCTTCAGCCCAGGGCGTGGTTCTGGAGTCCCAGGATCAAGTCCCACCTCAGGCTCCCTTCATGGAGCCTGCTTCTCCCTCTGCCTGTGTCACTGCCTCTCTCTCTCTCTGTCTCTCATGAATAAAGAAATAAATCTTAAAAAAAGATAATAATAATAATACCTACCTTATGAAATTTTTATGGGAATGAAATATAACTAAGTAAACAATAGCAATGATATTTGGAGAAATAATAACTAGTGCCTGGAGATACTATGGTGGATAGATTGTGGAGAGGAAAAAAACAAGAAAGATAAAACAGTAGGAAATGTGGCAGAGGGGCAGTCTTGTTTAAGGCCATGAGTACCAATGAGAAAGAACTAAGTAGGCAAGAACTTATGTTTGATAAAAGGGAATGCCAAGTAGGCAGTGGCTTTTTATAGAAGAGTATGGGAGTGATAAACACGGTCAAGATTATATTAAAAAATATCATTTTGTCAGTGTGGAATACTGCAGAACTATGTCATGCTGGGGAACTGGGTGATTTCTTCCTAATTTCAACACCACTGGATTGACAAGGCAAATTGAGTACATTGACTGATATGTTTACACAGTAGCTGTGTTTCTATTGCATAGGTCTCACCTTCATCCCCCGTTAGTGAAGCCATTAATGAAAGACCAACCAGCCAGTCAGTATACCAAATTCATTCAGGCACAAGACATCTAAAAGACAAGAGAAAATGAGAATTTGGGTCACTTGAATGTTTTCAATGGTCAATTGATTCTGTACATATCAAATTTGGAAGTAGGGATATTTATGAGATATTTATATTAGTATTTAGAAACATGGTAATATTATATCTTATGCTAAAGCTGTCTCTCTTTTCCTCTCTACTTCCCCCACCAATGCAATATTCCATTTACATTAATAAAGTTAATTAGGTGCTTTCATTGTTCAGTTTTTTTGCAAACTCCATATGCTCTTAGAACGATTAAGAAGGCAATCTCAGGGGTGTGTGGTGGTCTCTGTTGGCCACATTAGCTGAAGCTCTCTTTCTTCCTTCATCTTCTTCCTCTTTCCCAGTGTGCCTTTCACTTTCTCTTTGATTGCAGGAGGAGTCATTTTCCCCATTCTGTCCTCTTCTGGGTATGAAAACGTAAATGCTGAATTACTCCAACTTAGGTAACCCTTAGGATAATTTTTTAAGCAGCAGGAAACAGGGCTATCTGGCTGCGCAGATAATGATATCAGCTGCTTCCTTCCAAAACAACAGGTGCTTTGGCATAAAAATGTATATCATCATACTGAGATGATGACATCAGTTCATACTTCAGCTTAATTATAAACTACCTCCATTAATCCTCAAATAATTAAACATTTTGTGTGTGCTGCAAGGTGAAATGTAAAGTTAAAGGTGCCTGGCTGTTTATGACATGGTTTTGAAAATGTGTTTTCTCCACAATGCCTTTTTTTGTACAGAAATAGAATAAAATTTGAATTGTATTTCAAATATCAAATTTTGCTTCTATCAGAGAAGCATAAAGCAAAAAATCATTAATGAAATATAATATTTTCATATGTTTGTATGAACTTAGCACCACCACAAGAAAGGCTAATAGCTATGCAGGCTATATTTGATTAGGAATTAGTAGCAAAATATTTTTAATTGAAACATTAAATATTTGAAGTACCCTTATTAATATTTCAGTTTTGTATTTCTAATATTCTATGTCAAATACTTGCACTTACATTTTTTAGCAACAAATATTCAACCTAGCAGGATCTGATGCATACCATAAAAATTTGGTGTATTGGATGCTTTTGGTAAAAATGAAACAATTACATATGAAGTAATATTTGACTCATTGATTATATTTTCAATATTTAGAAATGTTAATGAAAGATTTTTGTTATAATATTTATACCATCACACACAAAATAGAATTATGTAACTTAAAACCTGTCTTGATTCAGTATAGAAATGTAACAAATAAGATTACTGTATTCTTCTTTAACTTTAAAACATAGAGCTGACCTTCTTTAAAACTGTTACCTTCGTGAGCCAGATGTATTTCTAAGCAAATTACTTATATGGAATATATCCAAGGACATAGCCATTTAAGACTCCATAAATTATGCATTTGTCATTTGTTATTGGGTAAGACTTAAGCTGACATCTTTGACATGCATACAAGTGTCCCAGCACTTAGTAATTACATTAACAATTTAGCAGAGGTGATTTTCTTGGGGGAATGAGAGAACAGTGCTTTATAAAATTGTTTTTTATCCAGAAGTAGGTATTTTCACAGAGTTTAATTATTCACTATACATCCATTAAAAAGTCCACCTTTCTTAGGTTATATTACAATTGATATAAATTCTGTGGAGTTCCCTGGAGTGCATCATTATCCGTTTGTCATGAGGATGGCATAACAGCTGTACAAAGTTGTTCTTAAAAGGATTATTTTTTCCCATTTTTTAAAACGTAACCAGTTAACAAGACTTTTTCTCTTGGTAGGCACATAATGATAAATTCATTCGAGAAGAGTTTTATTCTTTACAAGTAAAAGTCAGAATGGAAATTTTCAGTGGATTTAGCTGAAACATTTGGGTGACCATATGGAGCTCTCCGTGGCGCCACGGGACCACGCAGCTATGAAATCTGATCACTATCTCCCCAGTGACAGCTGGGCCTTTACACCATCAGAAAATTTTCAGACTTCTAATTTGTCATAACTACCTCCTGTGGAAAGGAAATATGTTATGTAGCCAGATACAAAAATTCTTAGTACCCCAGCACTATAAACGGTTAATTCCTTAACCACATTTTGCGAATCACTGATGCAACTCCTACACCAAAAACATATGGAGTCTTGTTGAGTTAGAGTTAGCCAATTGCTCCACCCATTTCAAAAAGCCACTTTCACGGAATTGTATCCAGAGAAAGATTCCGTCACAGAGCTTAGCATTTTAAGTACATTTAACTTTAAGTTGTTCTCAAAGAGTCAGTGATGCCACTGAGAGGTTTCATCTTAGTTCCATTGGCCCTTATTGGTCTATTTAAGCCTAATGACTCTTCATTTGAGTAGTTGAATATCATGCTATGGCTCCCAGTCCCTGCTTCTTTCTACATCCTGAGGCCGAAACTGTTCTCCTGCTGTGATTCTTTCAATCCACCAGCAGCTCACAGGCTTATTAAGTTTTCCTCCAGCTACCCAAAGAGATAGAGGTGTTTTGCTTCTGTCCCTTTCTGACCACTTAACCTAAGTTTCTGCTTGGGATTCCCTCATAACCATCCCCATCATAGAAAGAACTCCTAGGACGTAATTTGTGTTTTTCCTCGACTCAACTGTCATTGAAATGCAACTTTAAGTGACTTCAGCTTCTACTTCTGCTGACCAAATCCTTTTGTTTGGTAGCTTTTTCATGTCTCAGCTCATAATTAGTTTTTCTAAAAAAAACCCACTTGTTGTATTTGACTTTCTAACTGGGTGCTCTCCCGCAACCTTTAATTCAGTGTAATGAAAGACTTTGTAGTGGTCTTTTCTTCCTCCTCCTGTTTATCCATCTTCATATTAGCTCTGCAGAGGTTAGGATAGTCCTTTATATTCATCACCAGATGCTCTATTGTGACTTAAAAATTCCAAATTTACTCATGGTAATTTTATAGTATGGTTTATATAATAATAATAATAATAACAATAATAACTAATATCTACTCAGCTCTTACCATGTGTCTGGCATTAGTCTAAATACTTTAAATGAAATTTATACTCTACAACATTCCTGCAAGATTGACAACATTCTTCTCACTCTTATTTTAGAAATGGGGAAGCCCAAGGGACTATTTGACTAATGTCACGGAACTTATTAGTATAATATTTAGGATTTGAAGCCAGGTCGTCAGGTCTGAGAGCTGGTGTTGTTAACAATTACATACCATGCTACCTCTCAAACTAGGAATGTGGGGAATTACCTTGGCACCGAAATAAACAGAAAATTAACAAATACAAATTCTATTAGTTCCGGGACACTAACAATGGCTCTCACACTGGGACTCTTTCCTTATTTTTAACATAACAAGATAAGACTAGTTTTTATTGTTGTTTTTTTGTTGTATTTATTGTTTGTTGGCAGCAATAAAATGCTAAGATATGGGTTCTTTCTGGGTGACTACAGTTCACAGCTCTTTGTAGAGGTGCTGATTATGTTACAGATACCCTATTAATACCATTTTCTTTAATTTCCACATTGCTGGTACTACTATTCTATTCACAGGTGTTTGGGTATTTTTTTTTGTTTGGATTTTTTTGAGAGAGTGAGTGTGAACAGGGGGTGGGGGTGGCAGGGTAAAGGGAGAGGGAGAGACTCAACCAGGCACCAGCAGGTGGTCCTGGGGCTCCATTGCAGGACCCTGAAATCATGACCTGAGTGGAAATCAAGAGTAGGACACTTAACCAACTGAGCCACCCACATGCCCCTATACATAGGTTTTAACCAGCTTTCTATCATTTATTCCTCAGGACTCTGTTCTTCAGTATTTTTTCTCCATGCTCTATATTAAAATCAATTCCAAGCAAAATCTTGCTTTTAATTCTATGCATCTACTATCCTCACATCCCAAACAAGTCCTTCTGATTTATCCATTTCAATCTTTCTCTGACCTCAACCAAATTTTTGTCATGCCAATCATTATACCCTCTGACATACATCAGTCATTCACTATATCCCTTATTTAAATGAAGATTGCATTTACTCATGAAGTACGAACTCAGGGTTGAATGGAGTAACTTTAAGCACCTCAGCTTGCCTTTTAGCACTGCCTTTAAATTGAATTTCAAAAATCCCATATAATTTCTCCATTTACAGAAAATATTCAGCTTTGTAGCTTTCTTTAATCCTTCCAGAATGTCTACTTTTGACTGATTATGGACTTTACACATATTTACAACATACCTTCACTGCAATTCTTAGATTATTAGTATTTTGCTGAATAACTAGGGGCAGTAGACTAGCCAAGTGGACACATGAAAAAGACCATCACAGTCCACCCCTTGCCAAAGCATCTATTGCTTTGGAACATATCTTAAATTTTATTTAACCTCCAAATGAAAGCAACAATAAAGTCATATTTCTACTGAACATAATACAGCTGTCTTGGGTTCAACCCAAACCAAACTAATCCTTTCCTTAGAAGAGGATGAAAAGTCCTTGGGTGACATTCTCTCTCTTCCCTTGATATCCTGAAGCTTAAATACTGTGAGATAAAGTTAACTGTTGTTAATACATTTTATGTCAGGTGATATGAGTATAATAGAGGGAAAATTTATAAGTTTTATTAATGTATATACAAATATTCATAGCAAAATAAGGAAACAATATTCACAATGATTATAATTTTTGTTTCTATAGTGATCAGTTGGTCAGAGGCAGTATTTATAATTACCTTCCTTTATTATCTGTTTCATATTTCTTTTGCCCAGAGGTGATGTTATGTAAAACCCTCATTCCTGAAGGGTTTGAGCCATAAGCAGTCCTTCCTGAATTTAGTTGTCACAGTTTTTTATTAACTTTAATCACAGGATATGGTGATACTAAAAGATACCATAAGGAATCTCATGTATTCCATACACATAATTCTTTAACTTCTCTATGTGGTAGCAAACCAGTTTACCCTACACACTAGTCAGCACTGTACCTGCTTCTCTGCCTGTCAATTCAGAGGTGTGAGAAGATCAAATTGGCTCTGACAGTCTCAATTTTTAGTTCAATGGAATACTTGTTATGTCTTCTGTCAGAGGTACTTTTCCACTAGGAATTAATACCAGTAAGGCATACAGTCATGGGGACAGGAAGCAAAAATTTTTACCAATGGATAACTATGGGTAATAGTAAGTGGTGCCCTCCCATTTCTGATCCTGAACCTGGGAATCTTGCTTATGGGAGAAAGAGCATCATATTTTGGATGCTAATTGAGAGCATGTACAAAATCCTGGAGCTTTTCTAAGGCCACAAGATATTACCATGTAGCTCATAGTGTAAGTTAGTCTTCAAAAAGCCATTTCATTTTTCTGGTGGGCCAGCTGCTTCAGGATGATGAGGAGCATGGTAAGACCAGTGAATTCCATGAGGACAGGCCTATTGATGTAATTTTTTTGCCATGAAGTGAGTCCTTGATCGGAAGCAATGGTATGTGCAGTGATATGGATAAAGTATACTGTAAGTTCGTAAATGGTACTTTTGTCAGAAGTATTGTGTTCATGGAAGGTAAATAAATACTTAGTGCCTATTTTAATAAGAACAAGTGCTGCCTCTTCCATGAGGGACATGGCCCAATGTAATCAACCTGTCACCAGCTGGCTGATCACCCTAGGGAATGGTGCCATAACAGGGGCTCAGGGTTGATCTCTGATACTGGCTGATTGAGCCCCTGATAGTGGCTGCAGCCAGGTCACCATTGGTGACTGAAGTTTACATTGCTGAGCCCATCCATCCATCTCCATCCCTGCAACCATGGCCACTTTGTTAATGAACCCTTTGGACAATGAGAAGAATGGCTGGGGCAAGAAATTCATTTCAGAGCCATCCTTAGCAATTGTTTATGAAATCCGCCTTTGCTGAGGTTACCCTTTGGTGAGCATTCACATGGGAGGTAAATATCTTTATAGTCTTTGCTCAATCAAAGAGTCTATGCACATACCTCTCTCCCAGAGGTTACCAAACTTTGAATTGTGTTCCTTCCCAAGTAATTGGTTATTCAGTCAGACCAAGCCATCAGCCAAGATCCATAAGTCAGTATAGGCTGTCACCACATTTAAAAGCACAACTTTATTTAATCTTACAGTTCTGTAGGTCAAAAATCTGGATAAAACAAAGATTTTAAAGCAGAACAGGATTGTTTTCTGTATTCTCTGGATAGGCTCTGTTTTCTTGCCTTTTTCAAGGTCTGGAGATTGCTTGTATTCTTGTTTATAGACCACTTCCTCTATCATCAAAGCTAGCAAAAGTAAGTTGAATCCTCTCACATCACTCACATGGCATCACTATAACCTCTTCCATAATCACATCTCCCTCGGACTCTCTTTCCTTGTCTTTTCTACTTTTAAGGACCCATGCAATTATATTGGGCCCACCCAGATAATCCAGATAATCTATTCATCACCAGGTCTTTCATTTAATTACATCTGCAAAGTCCACTTTGCCACATAGATTACCACATTTATACCTTCCACAGATTAAGATGTGGATATATTTGGAGAGTTATTATTTTGCTTATCACTGTTTATCCTTTGTACCAAAAGATTCAAATCTATCCTACATACAAAATATATCCATCCTACTCCGAAGTCCACAATATCTCAACCATTATAGCATCAATTCAAAGTCCAAAATCTCATATAAATCTCATCAGCCTGAAAGTCCCAAAACTAATATCATTGAAATAATCTAAATTAAGTATAGGTATAGTGTATCCTGGTATAAAATTCTTCTTCATTTGTGGATCTGTGAAACTGAAAAACAGGTAATCTGCTCCCAAAATGTAATAGTGGGATTGGCATAGGATAACAGTTATAGACATTCCTTCTCAAAATGGGAGAGCATATAAGAAAAAAAAAAAAAAAGGAATCACTAATTCCAACCAATTTCAAAACTCAGCCAGGCAAACACTATTAGGTTTCAAGGTCTGGGAATAGTGGTTCCATCCTCTGGACCCCAAACTCTATAATCTGAGTTTGAGGTTCTACTCCCTTTGCCTTGAGGCTCCACTTGTGAGTCATCTTTCCTTTTTTTATAAATGACACCATATGTTTACTGCTGAGTAGTTTTATCAGCCTGTTTCCTTCCTGGAGAATTTTGGGGATCAAAAGCCTTCTTTTATTTTGTCTTTTCTCTGTTCCTTTCAGTCAAACCAGCATTATTTCTCCTGGCATAACATTCTCAAGAACTTTATGAGTTTCCTGTGTATGTCCTGGAGATTGACTCCAGTAGATAAGAATCTCCTCCACAGATCTTTCCTAGATAATCTCATCTCTGTTTTTGGCTTCTTCCTCATTGACTGAGCAAATGTATGAGTCACACACCTCATATGCTCTCTTCAAAGAGCATTTGTGTTACCAAATAATCTGACTTTTAAAAATCTTCTTGAGATATTAGCTAACGGTTGTATAACCAGGCTTTTGATTTTTTTATTAGAGCTGCTCTTCTAATGGGGGGACTCTCTTAATCACAGGGTCTTTTGCATTTTGGGATAAGCTGATATGTTCCCAAATCATCAAGTCCTAGTTTTTCTGTGTTAAATAGTTCTCAATTTCTTTCTTTTTGCATCTTACCATAAGCAGCAAGAAGAAACAATGCCACAGTTTCAACAATTTGCTTAGAGATTTCCCCAACTAAGTTCCTCAACTAAAAATTCAGTACATAGTTGTGCTAAGGTTTCTGCTACTACATAGCAAGGATGTTCCCTTTCTTTAGTTTCTAATATCATGTTTCTCATTTCCTCCCAAACCCTCACCAACAGCACCTTTAATATCCATGTATCTACTAACAGTTTGTTCATCAGAATTTAGGCATTTGCTAAGGTAATTTAGGTTTTGTCTTTTATGGTCCTCATTTCCTTCAGAATTCTTAACAGAATTATTAACACACATATTTCTACTAATAGTATGTTCAAAGCAATCCACTTTAAAAAAATCTATTCCTCAAAAGTATAACTTCTTCTCATTGCCCACTTTCACATTTTTAGGTATTTATTACAGCACTGTCATACTTCCAGATATCAAAATCTGTGTCAATGAAGGTTCAACTGAAAAAGTAGAACTAAGAAAAGAGGCATATTAAGAGATTTATTATTTTAAAAATGGCTTATTAAAAAATAAAATAAATAAAAATTAAAAAATGGCTTATGTAGTTATGGGGGCTGGATAAGCAAGTGTGAAACTTACAGGGCAGGCCATCAGGAAGGAGGAGCTATAACTCTCAGGCATAGGCTGGAGGCATTGTCCACATGTGGAATTTCTTTTTCAGAGTAGCCTCAGCTCTGATTTTAAGACTTTCAACTAGTAGAGCACATCCATATTATTTAGAATAATCATAAATTTATCTGTCTATGGTCTTTAATCACAATTACAAAATACCTTCATAGCAACACATAGATTAATGTTTTATTGAATTACTGTGGACTGGGCAGCCCGGGTGGCTCAGCGGTTTAGCCCCGCCTTCAGCCCAGGGCCTGATCCTGGAGACCTGAGATCGAGTCCCACGTCGGGCTCCCTGCATGGAGCCTGCTTCTCCCTCTGCTTGTGTCTCTGCCTCTCTTTCTCTCTCTCTGTGTATCTCATAAATAAATAAGTAAATAAAAAAATCTTAAAAAAAAAAAAGAATTACTGTGGACTGTAGCCTAGCTATCACAATATGTTAATACGACCTTCCTTGTTTGAATCCTTGCTCAGGCACTTATTAACCTAATCACCAAGGAACTTGATAAAATATTCTAACAACAGTTTTCAAACATTTAAAAAGGAATAGTGACATCTATCCGACATAGTAGAAGGATACATACTATAAATTGTTGATTATGGTATCAGGCATATAGTAAATTTTTAATAAAGATTAATTTTCTGTCCTCTTTGCTTCTCAAAAGTAAACAGAGCCTGTGAAACTTGTTGTGGCTACTTCCAGAATAAATTGAAAATTAGTTATGGACATTTAATTAGGAGCCAGAACATAATACTGCATTTATTTGTTTACATTTGTCTTTCTGATTAGTCTGCAAAGTTGGAGAGTTCCTAAGTCATTTCTCATCTTTGTTCCTTCTATTTCTGGTCTAATTTTAGTAAGTGTGAATCTTACTGGCTAGGGACTATTCCTTTTTTTTAACCTCCTTTTTAGTGTTACTATTAAAGCATTATATTCATAGCAATAATAATGCAGTGTTTTCCATGATGATGATGATGATGATGATTTGCTGTCGGATGACAAACATGATTGATTACAACATATTGTCAGGCACAGAGAATACAAATCAACAGGGCAAGTGACTACAAATAGATCAGAGTCTACAGGTGACACAAATATTAAACATGTAAACTAACAGTGGGTAGTTAATAGCAAAAGTTAACAGTTCTTGAATGTATATTATGTTCTCAGCACAATTTTAAGCACTTTAAACTATATTAACCCAGTTAAGGAAAGAATATAGGTACTATGTTTAAAGAAAGATTAATGGAGGAACAAAAAACTTTAGACTACATGAAATGGAGCAAAAAATTCCACTAATCCATTTCAGAATGCTGATTTTTAACCTCTATTTTCAAATTCTGTTAAAAGGTAACTTATGGTTCAAACTGATAGCTATATCATTTCATAGTTTCTGAAAACTAAACAAAGTTGAACCTGTCCAACTTCATCTTTGAACTTTAGAGAGAAACAAAAATAACAGAGAAAAAAATTTTAAAGTAAAAGATATTCATAGAAAACTGTTTATTGGCAATATAACCGAAGTTCGACCTGAGTGCTTTTGTTGAACATGGCAACCGAGTGCAGAGTCTTGCTGCCACGTTGGAACTTAGTACGATATGGGATAAATCAAGGAAACCCTATGTACAGTGATTAAAATGAGATCCATTTACTGGTATATGTTTCCTGGCTTCTGCCACTGCCAGGATAATTGCCACTGCCAACGCTTTATGTTCAATGAACTCAGGCAGCCAGTCCAAAAAGTCACGTGATGATACTACATGGTGCCAAACGAAGGGGGAAGTTTCTGGGGAGCCTGGGAGGAGGGAAAGCTCAGACAAATGAGCTTTTTGGCAAGATATAATCCCCTTTGGAAGGACCCCTACCTCTCAAAGAGCATACTGCATTTTGCTAGGAACAAATCTCAACTGTGTTCCTTTACAGAAATCCCAGTAAGATTTACCATCACCGATAATAGCTCTAATGGTAGCAAAAAACTCTACTGATGAGTGCCTACTATCTTTGAAATTGGTTTGCAGGATGATCACTTATTCTCAAAACACTTTTTGTTGCTATATCTCTCTTAAATGAAAACTTTCTAAATTCTCTACTATCTTGTCATAGCTAACTATTCCTATAATTTTTTTCACCTCAAAGTTAGAATTTATAAAGTGTATTAAAAAGAGTTTATGAAAAAGAGTGTATAGTAAATAACAATGGACAGATAAAATAAAGATTTTTTATAATGGGATTTAAGTTTATTTTAGGATGCACACTTCTTTTTTTAATATTTTATTTTTTTGAGAGACAGAGGGGGAACACAAGCAGGCAGAGGGGCAGAGGGGCAGAGGGAGAAGGAGAAGCAGCCTCCCTGTTGAGCAGTGAGCCTCATGTGGGGCTTGATCCCAGAACTCTGGAATCATGACCTGAACTAAAGGCAGCTGCTTAACCACCTGAGCCAACCAGGTGCCCTAGAATGCATACTTCTTTTTGTCTGTTGTATGTAGATGATTTGTTCTCTTGATTTTAATACAGGCCACCTAGGGCATTTTATTCCCCCTTGTACCTTTCCATTAAAATGAAAATGAGAATCACTTATCTTTTTTTTCCCAACTTTCCCAGAATGTATTTTTCTACCAAATTTTTATTAATCGATTATTTTTGCACATTATGTATTGCTATACTTGGTTTCTTAAGAGCATGAGAATATGATTGCTAAGACATTGCTAAATATGTCTTTCATTTTATTCAGCTGGTAAAAGAAGGAGAATAAGAGTTGAGATTTAGTAGACTTTGTAATGGCAAAACTGTTTATAGTTTATTCTTGGAACATGAACCTTGAATCCTTTGCATCATTTTTATAAATGGTTGTTTCAATTTAATTTTCTTGCTAGAATATTTTCCTTGAAATTATAAATAGTTATGGAAGGCCACATATTAAAAAACACCAATATCTCCTCTAAGGAATTAATGTTTAAATCATAAGCTTACACAAACTTAAATTAAAAGCTATTAAATGGCTTATTCTATGTTAAATTATAAAAATGAGCCTAGAACTGTCCTCTGTATATGTGTTATAGAAGGGTGGTGTAATTTTCTCTACTATACTATTTAGAGAAATTGTGTTTACTCAAATAAAAAAAGACAAAGTCTATAGATACCGAGTGGTTGTATAAAAATTCATCCCTAAAATCAGTATCCTTAGTATTTCATACTGTTATAAGGAGAATTAATAAAAATGTATAAATTGCTTAATTAAAAACATCATTTTTCAAAAAAAATGTAGCTCCTGTGAGCTTCTTGACTATTTTATATCCATTTCTCTTCTCTTCTTTATCATCATAATCCCACAACCAACATTTGACAAAAAAGTGTCAAGACTTTCTCTAATCTATGGAAGGCTTTTTTTTTTTTTTTTTAAGATTTTATTTATTTACCCATGAGACACACAGAAAGAGAGGCAGAGACATAGGCAGAGGGAGAAGCAGGCTCCCCAACAGGAAACCTGATGTGGGACTCAATCCCAGGATCCTGGGATCATGACTCCAGTGAAAGGCAGATACTCAACCATTGAGTCACTCAGGTGCTCCTGGAAGTTTTTTTGTTGTTGTTGTTTGTTTGTTTGTTTGTTTTAATTAAAACATTTTTTTTTCAAATGAGTGCATGTGTGCACATATGGAGGGAGCCAGAAGGAGAGGGAGAGAGAGAAGCTTAAGCAGGCTCCATGCTCTGTGGAGAGCTCTACAAGGGGCTGAATCTCCCAACCCTGAGATTATAACCTGGTCAAAGTCAAGAGTCAGAGGCTTAACCTATTGAGCCATTCAGACGCCCTAGATCTATGGAAGTTTTAATTAAAATTCTCCAACTAATTAATGTCTTCTAGTGGTTTTTAAAGTTAATAAGAGGTTCAACCTAGTAGAATGTAGTCATATTAATGAGGCATTACTCACAAAGACCCAAGAGAGATTCACCAGCTTTCTAAGTATTTTCCCCTTCAATTCCCAAGTGAAGAAATGGATTGAAAATGTGAGGGAGATTTTCTTTCTGATTCTCTTTTTGCCATATTTCTCACTTCCAGGAGCCTGAGTCCACTTCACACTTATATAACTTTCCCTTTCTTCCTTCTTTGTATATAAGCCATTGTTTGAAATATCCTGAAAATAACTATGTTTGTATAGAAAAATGTTTCTACAGTGTTTGTGTTTATCCTAGATCATTGAAATTCCTGTGATACTCTCTCTTATTGTTGTTAGTTAGCCCTTGTTGTTCACCTTGTTATTGATTTTTTTCTTGATATTGATTTGGATAAATGTTCTTATTAGGAGCAAATAATTCTTTTATTTTCCAACTTTATTACCCTACTAGTTTATATCTTGAAAATGGAAGATCTTTGTTCCCTTTACTTAAATACCCTACTCTGTTTTACTAATCCTATCTCCTTGTCTTACCTGAGGTGATGCCCAGACACCAAAACACAATTTCTAACCATAACTTGACAAGACTTTCCTATAATTAGAATGTTCATATTTTTCCTTTGTTTTATGAATTGGAAAAGCAATTAATTTTACCTTTTTTCTAGGGTTACGTAGAGAATAACAGAAAGTATGTACATAGAAAGTTGAACACATCAACATCTATTTGTATAATAGTTATTACACAAAGATCTCTGAAGACATGAGGCACCTCAGCTTCTACATCCAGTTGGTCCTCAAGTCTTACTGGCTCTCCTTCTTGGAGGCACCTCATCTGTTTTCACTACTGCCCTCAACTCAGTACAGGTTTCCAATATTTAGCACCTAGCCTCTGAATTGACCTCACCTTCCATGCTTGGCTCCCTTTGCAATCCATTCTGCACATGCATTCAGGGAGAAAAGTTAGATCATGTCATATGTGAACATAGAATCCATCAGTAAGAAGATTCAACGCATTTTTAATTTCAGATCTAAAAGCTCTGCATAATCTTGCTGTGACCTTCACATCTCTTGGATTTCATCTCATACTGGGGATCTCCTGTGCTCTCTGCACTCAGTGGCCACCTGTCTACCCAGAGGATGCCCTAAGCATAACGCATCTCTAGGATTTCTTCATGATCTTCCTTCTGCTTGGCCCCATCTTAGCCAGATTAGCCTCCTCATTATCATCCAGAAATCACCTCATTTCTGCATCTCAGGGAAATTGAAATGATCCATACTAAAGTAGGAGCCCTTTCCCTTCAACCCAATTGCTCTCTATGCTGAATGGCATCACCCCAGTTTTGTTGTCTTTATAGCTTATATCACCAGATCTTTCTTTATGCACTTATGTTTTCTGTCTCCTCCTTTAGAATATGAGTTCTATGAGAATATAGCCCACATTCTCACTTCTCTCTCTTTCCCCACATCTGACACAAAGTAGGTTCACTATGAACAGAACATGAAGTTAGCATGAAGCCAAGAGGTTAAATAATAGAAATTACCATAAGAAGCGATATATTATGATTATGGCTACAGTTATGATTCTGATTACTATTCTAATTCAGTACTAATAAAACTTACATTGTGGTTGACAGTTACAAAATCCACAATGCATAATGTTTAAAATTATGTACACATTTTAACTTTCTTAGAAAGAACTAGAAATTTGTGCTAGCTAATAAATGACCATACCCTATATGCCTTTTTATAGTTCCTTTAGAACTGATGGAGCACAGAAGAGGGGAAAGGTAGAGGGCAGGTGAGGCCCTGCTGAGTGTGGAGCTGGATAGAAGTTCTCCTGATGCACAGGACAGGGTGGGAGAGGGCCTTCCCTCAATATTTGCTCACTGGCTAGAGATTAGCTTGCCTTATGTTCATCCATCTGGGATGTGACAGCTAATTCATTTTCTCTTTTAAAGAAATTACAATTCTGGCACAGGTCTTAATGCTTTGCTCCTAAATCTTCCATTTTCAGTCTTGTTGAATGCTGATTTTTCAGTCCACTTTGAAAAAAATATGGCAGATATTTTCAAACCTAGCTTACTTGAAACCTTGATTTTCTAAGATGTACCTTAAGCCATAAAATTCTATCCAGGCCTCTGGTTCATTTTTTTAAGGGGATGTGAGGGGAACTAGGGCAATATCATATTAGATAACAAGCATCTGTTCTTCATGGAATTTTGGAGAGTAGAAGTCTAATGATCCTCTCCTGATAAGCAACTAAAATAAGAGTCATGGTAGACTTTTCTCCTTTGTGGCAGGATGCCATAAGCATTCTTCCATGGGATTCAGATCATTAAGTGCATCTTGGAAAATCTGTTATCAGCAGGAGAGTAGGGGAATATGGTTCATCTGAAACTCACATAAGGTTTCAATAAAAATCATTTTGGTAGTATATCTGATATGCCAGATTAATTTATACTTGAATCTGGAATAATGGCCCCAAATCTCCATATTACACTGTCTTTGCCCTCAGGATGGATATAGAATGTTATGTATTTTATATTATTTTATTTTACTGTTTTCTACTATTTTAAGTTATAGGGAATGAGCATTTTTTTTTAAATTTTTATTTATTTATGATAGTTACAGAGAGAGAGAGAGAGAGGCAGAGACACAGGCAGAGGGAGAAGCAGGCTCCATGCACCGGGAGCCCGATGTGGGACTCGATCCCGGGTCTCCAGGATCGCGCCCTGGGCCAAAGGCAGGCGCCAAACCGCTGCGCCACCCAGGGATCCCGGGAATGAGCATATTATTATGCAGTTCATCATCCTTAAAACCTCTTCACACTATCCTTGATTCTAACCATATTTTTACCATGGAAATTTATTTTTAATTCCTCTAATATATCTTTTGTTTCCCTCTAAAATATCTAACAACATGTATATCTCTCATCTGGATGAGATGTAAGAATATATCTGTTTTCAAGTTTTAGTTAAAATATATTGGGTCTTCAGACTATGTACTCTGTCCCAGATCCATTTGCTAGACCGCATTAATACCTAGAAAGTTACCATTGCCAGTCCCAGCTGAGAGCACACTGAATGTGAAGAAGATAGAATTACACTTAGAGGAGAACAAGGCCTAGTTTTGAAGAAAGCTTGTTATGATGAACATTACTCCAAATACAAGCTACTTTTTTGCAAAATGCTTTTACAAGTTTTTCTTTATTATTGCAGATGTCTTGATGGCCCAGATGGTAAGATAATGTCCAATACCTTCCAAATAAACCTAGAGAGTGTAAGCCTTCCAAAATTCAACTACCATTGAAGATATTTTAATCTCAAAGTCATAGGTTTATAAAGATCAAGGTTCCAATTCATAGCTTTTAACTTTTATCCTTCAAGAGGTTCTGAGAAATAAGACCTGACACATTTCAACAATGGATTCTTTGGGCAAGATTACTAGATGGCACTTTTATACTGGATAGTCATGGCTTTTTAAAAAGTAAATGAATTTTAAAGATTATTTTTTAATCAGTTGAGCAATGAAGATACCATTCTATTGCATTTGTTTCACTGTTTGGAACTCCTGAAAATCTGAAAAAATGATTTATGATAAGTTATTAAATAATTATTTACAATGATTTAATAAATCACCCTCAAAAGTTTTCCTACTTAACATCTAAAATGGTGTAAAGTCATTGCCTGAAATAAAAAGTCACCTAATTTATTAACCATTTAAATATTCAAAAAATTCCTCAATCAGACTGGATATATTTGAAATGTTTGCATTTCATGTGGGCATTGATATGACTATAGTTTAGGCTTTGAGACCCTGATGCTTTCTATTCTTCTAACTTATATTTCTGTGTGTGTGTGTGTGTGTGTGTGTGTGTGATTGTGTAAAGCTCCCAGTGACTTCAAAGCTTCTGAAGAGGAAGAAAAAATATTTGTCTTTTCTAATCTACTATTGTGAGATTTTTAAAAACATGAATTTATAAAAAGCAGGGCAAGTAAAGGGAAATATAATGACTTTCATTTTCCAGGTCTCTTTCTGCTTCTCTCTCTTTCTCTCTCTCTCTCTCTTTTTTTTTTTTTTTGCTTTCTTTTAAATGAACAAATATAACATTTACCTTTTAGTTTCACATGATTCTGCTAAATTAATGGAATTATCAGATTATTCTATTATAGCATTGATCATTAAGGGAAAAATACTTTTATCATTTTCCAAAATAACGAAATTTTGCAGCTACTGACTTGTAAAAACTTATCCATTTTCATTTAATGTTGATGTTTCTAGGACATAAAAGGAAACTCCTTTTCTTTTTCATTTACAAACACTTTCCATTACCCATTCCTCTGCTTGCCTTGTGATTGTGTTTATTTCTTTAAAATGTAAATGGTTAGGTCACTCATCGGGTTGTGTTCTCAAGCTGTTACATAATTTTACTAAAAAAATTAATGGAGTGGTTTACATATCATCATTATCAAACATAATGGGCTTCATTTAGTAATTCCTTTAAATATTACCATGAAGAAAATGATCTACAGGTTGCCTCCTCTGTGAAACTTGTCAGGTGTCTCCTCCCTGGTACACATATGTGTAATTCACTGCTTTCTCTCAAATGCTGAACAAATAGAACTATTGTAGCACTCACATGCTGATCATAATGGTTTATTTTCATGTCTGTCTTCTCCATAAGTCTTATCCCTGACTGGTATGGGCCTTGTTTGTTTAATATATTTACATGTTAGTACTGGAGCTATGCCTCACATATACTAGACAATAATTAAGTATTTGTTAAAATAAGTATTTTGATTTCCTTATTTTCATTTTTTTCTAATTATGAAATAATAAACCTTACCATAGATTTGAAAATTAGCTAAAATATGAAAAAACACTCATTACTTTATTATTAATTCTATATCATCCTAAAATAGCCACTGCTATATTTATGTGCTAAGTTTTCTTTTTTTAAATTTTATTTACATACTCATGAGAGACACACAGAAAGAGGCAGAGACATTGGCAGAGGGAGAAGCAGGCTCCCTGACGGGAGCCCAATGTAGGACTCCATCCTAGGACCCCAGGATGACGCCCTGAGCTGAATGAAGGCAGACACTCAACCACTGAGCTACCCAGGCATCCCAAGTTTTCTTAATTGAATTTGATATGTGGTTTAAGATGAATAAACAAGAGCTTCCACAACCCTGAAATGCCCCCTTTCCTGCCCTTGACTATCTGTCACAACTTACTTAACAAATTATGTATTTTTTGAAGTTTCTCTTATCTGCTGGCTTTTTGAGTTATTTAGAATCAATTTTGTCTGCATTTGTTCATTTATATATTTATTTTTGTGCAACAAATATCCACTGACCTCCTGCTATGTTTTAGGTACTACCTAGGTCTGAAAAAATAACATTGAGCTAACATACACATCTTTGCCTTGGTGCAACTTAAAGGAGAGCAGATGGTAACATAATTTATAAGAATAAGATTAAGATTTCAGTTTTAAAAGTGTGAGCCATTTTCTAGGTAGTTGAAGCAAAATAAAACATGGATAATCTGCAATGTTCATAATGCAGACATTCAGGAATTGTCTGTGCTTGAACATCTGCCAATGTGACTACATTAAACAACAGATTTTCAATGTAGGTGAAACAGTCTTCCATTGGAAGAAGATACCATCTGTGACTTTTATAGCTATGGAGGAAAAGTCAGTGGCTGGGATCAAAATTTCGAAGGACAGGCTGACTTTCTGGTTAGGGGCTAAGGCAGCTGGTGTCTTTAAGTTGAAGCCAATTTCACTTACCATTCCAAAAATCCTAGGGTTCTTTTTTTTTTTTTCCCCTAAGGTTCTTAATTAAGAATTAAGTCATATCTACTCTGACTTTCTCTGTAAATGGAACAACAAAATCTGCCTGACAGCACCATGATTTACATGGTGAGGGATCTATTGCCTTGGAAAAAGAAGAAGAATCTTTCAAAATATTACTGTTCATTGACAGTGCACCTGTTCACCAAGAGCTCTGATGGAGATGTACAATGAGATAAGTGTTGTTTTCATACCTGCCAACACAACATTCATTGCACAGACTAGGAATCATGGAATACCTTCTACCTTCAAGTTTTAGAATTTAAGAAATACATTTTGTAACATAGATTGTGATTCTTCTGATGGATCTGGCATAGTAAATGGAAAACCTTCTGGAAAAAAAATTCACCATTGTAGATGCCATGAAGACCATTTTCAATTCATGGGAAAAGTTCAAAATATAAAGATTAACAGGAATTTAGAAGAAGTTGGTTCCAGTCCTCATGGATGACTTTGAGGGGTTCAAGATTAATGGAGGAAGTAACTGCAGATGTGCTGGAAAGAGCAAGAGAAGTAGAATGAGAAGTGGAGTTTGAAGATGGGACTAAGTTGCTGCAGTCTCATGATCAAATTTTAAAAGAAGAAGAATTGCTTTTTATGAATGAACAAAAAGAGTGGCTTTCTGAGATGGAAACTACCCTTGGTGAAGATGCTATGAAAATTGCTAAAATGAATACATAGAATTTACTATATTACAGAAACTTAGTTGAGAATTCAGGAGCAGAGTTTGAGAGGATTGACTCCAACACTGAAAGAAACTCCACTATGGATAAAATGCTATCAAATATAATCACATGCTACAGAGAAATTGTTCATGAAAGAGTCAATGGTTGGGCAAAATTCATTGTTGTCTTTTTTTAAAAAAAGATTTTGTGTATTTATTCATGAGAGACACAGAGAGAGGCAGAGACACAGGCAGAGGGAGAAGCAGGCTCCACACAGGGAGCCCGATGTGGATCACCATCCTGGGACTCTGGGATCATGCCCTGGGCTGAAGGGAGGCGCTCTACTGCTGAACCACCCAGGCGTCCCTATTGTCTTATTTTAAAATAGCCACACCAACCATCAGCAACCAGCACCCCAGTCAGCCATCAGCCATTAACATCAAGGCAAGACCCCCACATCAGCCAAAAGATTGACTTGCTGAAAGCTCAGATGATGGCTAGCATTTTTATCAGTATTTTAAAATTAAGGTATGTACATTTTTTAGACATAATGCTATTGCACACTTAATAGACTATGGTATAGTGTAAACATAATTTTTATATGCACTAGAAAACCAAAAAAAATCAATTTGCCCTGTTTTATTGGGATATTCACTTTTTTGTAGTTGTCTGACATGGAACCTGCAATATCTCTGAGGTGTCCCTATACTACCAACAGCTTTCCAAATTTATACCCACTGGCAATGTGTGAGAGTTCCAGTTGCTCCAATTCACCACCGTCACTTGCTGTGGTCAACTTTTAACGGGGTCTAGTACTAATTTACAGAGATGATACTGGAATTTAAATCTAACATAAGGAAAATATCTCCATGAATGGTGTTAGTATGAATTTAAATTTAAGTATTTCATTTTAGTTGATATGTACTTCCATCCCCCTCCAGTTTGGCATGCATACAAACACAAACCCGCTCACACACACCAACAACTGAAATAACAAGAAAAACAGCATTTGTGACTCCTGAAAGAACCCCATGTGTGCTTTAGAAAAAAAATTGCCATGCATTTGTACGCTTAGAGAAATTTTAGAAAAAAAAAAGCGAAGCATCCTATTATCTTTAAGAGGATCATTTTAAAACCTCAGAAACCATCTCTAGCCAGTGCTTTCAAAGTCAGCTCAAAGTGCAGTGGGATGTGTGGAAACCGTTCATTAGTCAGGCACACCGCGAGTTAAGTCCTTACTTCTAGGAATCATTTCTAATCATTTGTAATTAGAGTAATGCTTTTGAAAATGTTTGCATTGCTAACCATGAGGAGTTGAAACTCTCTCTTCTGGGAAAGTGAGCAGATGGTGTCACTTCATTTACTTTTTCCCGTTCGGCAGGGAGGACTAAGGGATTTAACTTGTCCTTTCCGTCTCTCCTGCCTGGGGTTTGGATACTTGTCTCATCTGTGGTCATAGCTCTTGGCTCAGCTATTTCTTGTCCAGTTCCTTTTGTTTGATATTACTTTGATCTTCGCCCAATATCAACAATGCCTTGCTTGGATGACTCTCTCGCTCTAGCTCTTACTCTTTTCCTTGGCAGGAGTATTCTTTTCTTTTGGTTGTAAGAATCTGGCCAGTAATGAGGTGGTAAGCTCCTGTCGAAGCAGCAGGAGTTGTCAGTGCTCCTTTCTTTCATTAACTTTCTTGGGCTGTAGCCACAACAGCAAGACTTCAGGGACTGAGAATTTAACCTTCTCTAGCACTGATCATTTTTCCACATGGATTCACATGGCCCCATAGCCCCTTGGCCCCTTTCACCACCTCCCTCCCTTCACCCTGCTTTTTATAGATTATCCTGAACTTTCTGTCCAATGCTCTCCAGGGCCACCATGAAATAATACGCTTGAAGTATTTCTTTTTTTTTTCTCTTTCTTTCTTTCTTTTTTTTTTTTTTTTTTTTTTTTTTTTTTTTTTAGTTAACTACCTTTTATTCCTTGTTGTTAAATGAAGAGCACATTCATACGCCTTGAACAAAAGGTGCTGAAATTTCAGATAGCAGCTGTGGCAAATTATCTTTTTTCTTATGAAATAAGCAAGTAATTGGTAACCATACTTTGTAACATAATGTCATTTATTTTAATCCTAGTAGAAGAAGGAAAATCATCCTATTCTTCTACCTAACAGTAATGATTATGTATATTACAATATATAATATACATGTGTATACATATATATGTTATAATTAGAAAAATTCCTATCTCCTCAAATAGTGGCAACTCAAATAATCATGTCAGCACTCCCCACTTGATCCATTTTAAGAGAAACAATGTATTGATATATTTTACTGGGGACTTTGACCATCTTAATAATTATAGTAATAATTGTATAATTAACAGTAATACCAGTAATGATAGCAATGGCAATAAAGCTATCGTTGTTTGATGCCTACTATGTGCCAGATACAATGGCAGACATTACATGTTTAGTGCATATGTATGTGCAAAATTTCTAATTCTCAGATAAAATCTGTATGACAGTTACGATCATGTCCAGTTTACAGATAAAAGAAATGACGCAAAAATTTTTTGTACAAATTTAGACCTACTCGGATCACTCCTCTCTTCCCTCACTTTACACATCCTCCTCCCTGAGTCAATTTGATGTTTTTTCAGATTTAGTTGTCACAGGTATCAATATTCACTTACCATCTCTAATATAACAAGTATTCATTTGTAAAAGCATTTCCTAAGAATAGAAGGATATACCCTATTCTTGGACCTATCATTATAAGCTGTACAACGTTGAAAGACTATATTTGCTTTGTATTTCAAGCTTATTTTGAATTGATTTCTGCTTATTAATGGAAGATCCAACCTCACCAGTGCTTTGTCTTATTATAGACTGATGCATTTATTTATAGTCACTTATGGATTATGTCTTTGTGTTTTCAGGATTACAGGATATAGAATTAAAAGCATGTGTACTATTGGCTAGTTTTAACATATTATTTCCTTTAATTTCCAGTTTGCCATTAGGAACAGAGATGATTTTCCATTCTTTAGATCTACATTGACACCAAATTAGTATCAATACAGAAAAATGTCCATATTGGGTACTACTTTCTTAATATGTGCTACTATGTTATAGTTTCTCATTTCCTGGTCTGTCAGTTACTCTAATATTCCTTCATTTTTATAGGTGCAACTCTCTTATATTTGCTGATGGATATATTTCTATCATTTTTCACTACTAGCAGCCATAAGCTTTTAACCCAGGAAAATTAAAAGGCAACTCAGCATAATGCTCTTTATCTCTCAATATTTGACAGCACAAGCAAAATGCCAATCTGTCAATTCAGCTTCATCAGATAGTCTACTAACGGCTTAGGCACTGTGGCAATTACCTTCAAGGCCAGGAAATGAATTCAGGAAAGAATACATAGGGAGTTTCAGATTAGAAAGACATAAAATCGGAAAACATAGGTAGAAAATATGCTCAAAATATTTCCCTGTAACCGATGGAATGTTTCTTGTAAGGAGATGTAAGGTGTTAAAATATTTCATTTGTTTCAGTTCAATAAGATATCAATTAAAAAAGGCACAGGAAACAATCATATTTCTAAAACTTACTTGCAAAGGACACCAAGTTTGAAATCAAAGTGATATGGCCAAACTTATCATTTTTCAATGGTCAATCCTTTTAATACATTTCCACAGAGTAATTGGATCTGTTGAGCACTGGGGCTCAAGGAATTAAGACAGCAGGCATAGTGGAAAGAGACTTGGAGTGAGAGCAAGAGAACTTGTCTTAGTCCTTGACCTCAATTCTGCTCTTAACATCCCCAGGTGATCCTGGGTAAGTATCTCAACGTTACCCTTCCTTTTCTATACAATAAGGGATTTTGAGAAAACAAACCATTATGTCCTTTTAAGCTGTGAACATTTATGATTATTATCTGTATCAAGGTTGGAATTTACTAAAACTTTGAGTAATTCATGCTACACATGATTCGCCATGTGAGAGGAGCCTGGGGAAGAGGACCTGGGGAAAATTGCCTAAATTATTATAAACAATGACTACTCCTTCATTATAGACGGGGCTAATTGAAGATGACTGGTTTTGTGATCTTGACACTTCCTAGTTTAAAAGCCCCTCGGTGGTTCCCTGTGTTTCCTTACGATAAAGATGAAACTCTTGAACCTGGCCTGCACAACCCCCTTGCCGTTTAGACCCTGCATTAGTTGAGGTAGGTCAAATGTGTAATGGTTCAAATACAATGGATGTGTATTTCTTATTTAGCTAATAGTCCACTGAGGCATTCCTTTTGGCAGGCTATTCTTCTAACAGAACCCCGGGAACCTAGGTTATTCCTATCTTGTGGCTTTGCCTCCTCCAAGGACTTATAATTTTTTGTATTTAGCTGACAAAGGGAAAGAGAGGGTGGGCTGTGGCTCAAAAGTGTTACTCATTCTTTGTGCCTACATGGTCTTAGTGGCAAAGAGTCATAGGAGCACGCCTCAGTGCAAGGATAAAACACTGGGAAATATGGTGTTGGTGTATATCCAGGAAGAAGATAAAATGAATTTGGGTACACAGGTAGCAGAGCTTCATTTCCATCTTAGTGAAGTCATATTAATTTCTTTCAATTCCTGGAATGCCTATACTCCTTCTGCCCACTTCACCCCACCCCACCCCCTGTGTTCACCTAGACTCCTTTCCTTGTTCACCTGGCTCCAACCCTTCCCTCTACTCTCAGTTGGTGGTGACTTCCTCTCTGGGCTTATGTGAAATTCTGCTTCTATTTGCCCATGTACCTTATCATAATACTCATTGCAGTTTATTTCAATTAATTGTATGTTTTCTCTGCGAGAGTCTATGATCCTTGAAGATAGAGACCATACTTTTTCCCTGTTTGGTTCAGGGTTGATGGAGGGGGAGGAGGTGAGAACAGGAGTAGAAGAAGAAAAATATGCAGAGCAGGAGAGCTGGAGAAAATATGGCAAGTAGATAGGGTACACTCTCAGGTGTCTTGTGTTTTTTTCTTCACTGAATAGACTAGTTATTTAGACATAGTATTGTCAGATAGAAAAAATGTCCATCATTCTTTGTGGTTATAAAATGGATGTGATATTACAATATTTTGTTGTATTAGTATAGGCTATGACAACTTCTCTGGGATGATAAGGAAACACTAATTCTAAAGAAAAGGGGCTGTATCTAGAAATATTTTCAGTGCTCTATTCTTGGCTTGCATCTCAGCAGTGCTCTTTTAAGCACCACCAAATGCTTGCTGTCTTATTCACTTTTAAAGAATTCACAGGGCTTCTCTAATCATCTTCATTGAATAGTAACTTTCTCATTCTCACTGTGAGATTCTCAGGGTGTGAGGTGAGAGGCTATATAAGAAGAATGGAACGACGATCAGAATCATTATGGTCTGCTTTTGAGAGAATTATTTGGAGATTTGAAAACACAAGCATCCGAACTACCCTCAAATTACAGTGAAACTGCCTCTTTAAAATATCTTAGGACCAGAGTGCTACAATGTTTCTGAATTTCACATTTACAAATATATGTGTAAAAGTCCTTTTTGGTTTCATGAGGAAGTGTATTGATAGAAACTATTATATGGTGAAGCAGGTGTGTTGTCTTTCAGAAATAAATATGGAGAGAATTTAGCAATGGGACAAGCATTATTTCTTGAAGCCTGAATTTTAACATATATTAGGAACCATACATAGAGGTAAGAAAATAAATAAAACTCTCCATTGATAATTTTACTGTCATGTAATGGATGCAAGTCAAATCATCTAAAACTATGCAATGTATAAATTAGACTGCTTGGCTCAATGGACTTCTGGAAGAAAGGAAACACACAATCATTTAAAAATTATTTGAGAAGTGTTTTGCTTCAGATATGAAATGAAATTACTTTATATAATGTGTCTTTGGCTTCAAATTCTCACAGAAATAGCTGAGACATAAATCTCAGAAAAACATTGAAATTTGAACTTTAAAAAAAAAAAGAAAATTCAGGCTTAATGAGTCACCAAAGGTTTCCACATCAATGTGGAAAGCTGCAAAATAGATCAGGGATGGCAGCCTTCTATTGGTGCTGCCCGTAAGGAATCTATGCCTGGCATGGCACGAATTAAAAATTTAATGAAAAACATCAGCTGTGTTTCTTATACACATCAGAGAGTGAGATTTTGCTTGTTAGACAATCTGAAAAGTGTTTTCCTTTTAATGAGGAAGTTAAGACTATATTTATTGAAAGTAGCAATATGTTCAATTATAGTCATCCTATATTGTTTTAAAAGTTATATACGCATGTATACATATGTGTGCATAAACATAAACACAAAAATAAATATGTAAAAACTCAGTTTATAGATAACAGCTTATAAGTACTAAAATTTTAAAGACTATAAGTAGTCACAGCATTCAAGTACCCAGACAGTATTTCAGAGCCTATTAACCTCAGAGTTTTCATGGTTTTAGGTACTTAAAACTTGACCTCCATTTATTGACTTGTCATTCCAGCTAGATTCAGATGTTCACGTCCTGTCTTAATCTTGTATTACTTGCCTGTCTTGGGTCCAAAGATGAGAAAGCTGAGCATTTAGTTTTTCAGAAAATTTGCCCAAGTATTAGAATTATGCCATATGATTTTTTTTTAATTTGTAGAGACCAAATTGTCTCTTATTTTCACTTTGTAGGTGAGGAAAGTAGGGCTTGAGAAATTGAAGTCTGAGACAAAATGGATATTTACTCTGAGACCCAGGATTTTTCTTTGGTTTTTAAAGGCTGTTTTCCTTAGATATCTTCATTATTTGGATTTAGTTTAAAACAAAATGTTAACCCCTTTCAAAGGGAAGACAAAGCTTACATTTTTAGACTGGTTTATTTCCATCCATTTAATCTGTCAGCATGTAGACAGTTGTTTCAGATATTTAGCTACTTTGATAAAGTATTATTTACATTTCTCTTGAATGACAAAAACAAAAACACAGTATACAGTGATATTTTAATGAGACTAATGTCATCTCAAAGATTCTAAAAAGAAAAAAGGAGGAAGCTCTTTCATACTTAACACTAGGAAAACTAATTCTGCTTTGCCCTTGCACCTGCTTGAAGGAATTTATTGGGAGAAATGGAATTGGAGATATTTGCTTCTTTTTTATTAAAATCAGCTTAATAGTTCTTAGCACCACCTGTTACCACATTGTATAATCCATCTTTGGGTACTAGATTTTCTCCAGATGTTCAGCTTTCTGTTGTCTTGGGAATCACATCTTCCTTCCTTCCTTCCTTCCTTCCTTCCTTCCTTCCTTCCTTCCCTCCCTCCCTCCCTCACTCACTCCTTTTCTTCTTTCTTTCTTTCTTTCTTTCTTTCTTTCTTTCTTTCTTTCTTTCTTTCTTTCTCTTTCTTTCTTCTTTCTTTCTTTCTTTCTTTTCTTTCTTTCTCTTTCTTTTCTTTTCTTTTCCTCTTCTCTTCTCTTCTCTTCTCTTCTCTTCTCTTCTCTTCTCTTCTTTTTTCTTTTCTTTTCTTTTTTCCTTCCTTCCCCCCTTCCTTCCTTCCCAGCAAATCATAGGTCACATCATTTGCCTCTGGCAAATACAGAGTTGTAGGTAGTTTAAAAAAAAACTTATGTTAAGAAAGAAAAAAAAATACTGTTGATTTTGATGAGCCTACTTTAGATTTAAATAGCCAGTTAACATGGTATTCCAGAGGACAGGCAATAAGTTGGTAGAAATTTACTGATGCAAACAAACTCTATCAAGCTAATCTTAGAAGTTCCCCCATGAGTCTATTTTAAATATCTTATTCTTACAGTTTTTTTTCTGGAATTGTCCACTGTTTTTACACAAGGATAATATTGTGCAGCTTTAAATTAATTACACGATTATACTAAAGCATAAGATAAACGATCTGTTGGTTTTGTCTATTATTTGACAGTGAAAGTACAACTCCCCATACAGATCATTTTCACAAAATAATCTATACCATGACCAGGCAACATATTTTTTCAGTGAATTTTAGCCAGGATAAAACTGAAGTTGTAGTTATTTTGAAACTATACTGTTCCTTTCTGTGAACAGGAATAAGCTAAAGGTGTCAGAAGAATCATCTCAGGTAAATAAGGTGGGTCTCCTTATAATTATATCTTTCCAGAATTTCTTTTTTTAATTTAAATTTTTAAAATATTTTATTTGAGAGAGAGAGAGAGAGAGAGAGAGAGAGAGAGAGAGAGAGAGAATACATAAACAAGGGAAGAGGCAGAGGGAGAGTCTTCCCAGAATTTCTTAACCCTGCATGGTAATCATGTTAAAACAACATTCTAAAGAAAAGAGTCACTAAAAAAAGTGTACCTATGATGTGAATAGGTCATATTAGGGCTTATCACTGTACTTGTCCTTTGCCAATTCTTGGGGAATTTGAATTTCTTTATATTGGACAAACCCCTTATCTTGGTTAGTTGGCCTGTAGAGTTTGGGATGGGTATATCTCTACTAGATGGAGTATCAGGGGACCTCTTTTCTGCTTTTATGAATTTTAAATTAAATCCAGACTTCTTTGGAATAAAATAAAAACAGTGCTGATGAGATTAAACCAACCTACAGGGGTGAACCCTGGTTTAAGATTTGGAAGGCAGTTAATTCAGACTCCTTTCACAGTTGCTTTCCCTTTGATGCTAACATCCAGTGTAAAGTACCTTTTGAAGCCTCCCTAATATTTGATGGCCAACAGTATTCCTATGTTAGGAAGCTTCCACCAGCTTTCAGAGCCCTAAGCATCGGTAAGTACAACTTATTGCCTTTTATAGGATTAGGATGGGAACCGTGACGGTGCTCAAGCATCTAACATTAGATAATTCCTGATTGCACTTCTTATTCTGTCCCTGTTATGTTTTACTCTCTTGTTGAAACTAAAGCAAATCTGAACCTTGCAGGTATATGAGTTACGGTGGTATATGAATTATTTACTCAGATTTGCACAAAGATTTAAGAGCCTTGACTGGCTCAGCCTTTTCCTACTGCATAAAGACTACTTATTCCTAATGTAAATAATAAGTTTTAACTTTGGTACTTTCATTTGTCATCCAACTTTTCTAATTTAGTAACAATATCTTAGGTAGGGGAGAGAAACTTCCTTGGAAGTAAATTATTAAGGAAATATGGGTATTGTATATATTCATAGTATAAATGAAAACAACCACAAATATATTTGAGAGAGATACTCACTGAGATAAGAGATCTCCGCTAGTGTTCTACCAAAAAAAGGAGGGAGGATTGGGACACCTGGGTAGCTCAGCAGTTGAGCATCTGCCTTTGGTTCAGGGTGTGATCCCCATCCCGGGATCAAGTCCCACATCAGGCTCACTGCGAGGAGCCTGCTTCTCCCTCTGTCTGTATCTCTGCCTCTCTCTCTCTCTCTCTCTCATGAATAAATAAATAAAATCTTTTTAAAAGGGGGGTAGATTTTTAGTTTAGATAGCTAAAAAATTTGCTTCTTTCTTTCATCCTAAATTTTATATCTCAATTGAGGAAACAGGACTTATATTTAAATAAAATTTGGTATCACAAGTTAAATGCAGAGATTAGCTCCTATTTTAGTATAGATTTTGGGCAGGTAGGTAAAAACAAGGTATCATTAATAAAGGGAAACCACTTATATGAAGTGATTTTAAATTATTTATTAAAAACATTTATTCAATACATACTGTGTCTGTGTGCCAGGCTCTCTACTAGAAGCTGGGAGTATAGACTTATTTAGTCAACAAATTTATATTGAGCCTTTACCACAAACCAAGCACTTTCTAGGTACTGGAGACAATAATAGCAAGAAGAAGAAAAAATTCTAGGCCTCGTTGATCTTACATCCCAAAGGGAAAAGTCAGACAAAAACACAATAGATAAGTAAACTCTAAAGTTTATTATATAGTGAGTGCTAGTGAGAAAAATAAAGCAGAATAAAAGGGACTAGAGAACTGAGGGGTTATAATTTGTTTAAACTGGTGTAAATTGGTGCAGCCACTACAGAGAACAGCACAGAGGCTCCTTAAAAAATTTAAAAGAGAACTACCATATGATTCAGCAATACTACTTTTGGATATTTATCTGAAGAAAAGGAAAACACTAACCTGAAAGACATGCATATCTATGTTCATTGCAGCATTATTTACAACAGCCAAGATATGGAAGCAGTCCAAATGTCCACCAATAGATAAATGAATAAAGAAGATTTAGAGTGCACATGCGCACACAGAGAAATATTATTCAGCCA
Source organism: Canis aureus (assembly GCF_053574225.1). NCBI lineage: Eukaryota > Metazoa > Chordata > Mammalia > Carnivora > Canidae > Canis > Canis aureus. The sequence goes on from NC_135632.1 coordinate 10,528,258, forward strand.
AAGAAAATGAAATCTTGCCATTTGGACTTTGTGTGCCTTATGCTGAGTAAAATAAGTTAGACAGTGAAAGGCAAATACCATATGATTTCACTCATACATGGAGTCTGAAAAGTAAAACAAAGTGAACATAACAAAACAAATCAAAAATAGACTCATAAATACTGAGAACAAATTTTCAGTTGTAAAGTAAAAGACACAAGGATGTAATACACAGCATGGGAATACACTCAACAACATTATAAAAACTATGTATAGTGACAGTAACTTGACCTAAAGAGCCTATTCTTTGAAAAAAGGATAAATAAAACTGATAACCTTTAGCCAGACTCATCAAGAAAAAAAGGAGGGCTCAAATAAGCAAAATCAGAAAGAAAAGAAGAGATATTACAAAGAATAAAACAGGGATACAAAGGACCATAAGAGACTATTATAAACCAATTGGACAACCTAGAAGAAATGGATAAATTCCTAGAAATACATTTTCTTCCAAGGCTTGATCATGAAAAAAGAGAAAATCTGAATAGCCTGACTAGTAGCAGTGAACTCGAATCAGTAATAACAAAAACACTCAATGAACAGCAGTCCAGGACCAGATGATGACACAAATAAATTCTATCGAACATTTGAAGAATCAATACCTATTCTTTTCAAATTATTCCAAAAATTTGAAGAGGAAGGAATGCGTCCAAACTCATTATACAAAGTCATCATTACTATTTTTTTTTTTTAGTCATCATTACTCTTATACCAAAACCTGACAAATATGCTACAAAAAAAAAAGAGAGAAAATTATAGGCCAGTATCCCAAGGTGGGAGGAGTTGTAATTTTAAATGGGCTGGTTTCAGCAAGTGCTCCTTGCATAAGGAACAACCGTACTCTGTGGTGTGAACATGCTGGGACAGTTTTAAGATGTGAGAGAGACAGAGAAGTTGGAGTAGGGGGAGCAGGGGGGAATGTATTAGAAGTTGAGGAATAGTAATGGTGTATCAGATCACGGTGGCATATAAGAGTTTGAGCTTTTACTCTGAGGGAAGAGATACAATCAGAAGGTTTGAACAGTGTTCAATCTGATTTAAATTTTAAAAGGACCTCTCTGGATACTATCATGGCTGTGGACTGTGACAGAATGACATGGGGGGCAGCTGGGGAAGAGTGGAAGCAGAGGGTTTCATGCTCTTGAAGGGTCTTGGATCTTGTTCTGGAGCCAGGTATGTTTACGACTGTAAAGGTGAGTAAGGAAGAGGACATAGAAGGAAAATGTGGTCTGAGCAAAGAAGCAAGCTCTCTCAGGGAAATGTACTCATTTCCAAATCCACCCATTTAGTGTTAGTAGATTTTATGGAGTCCTTCTGGGATGTAGAGGCAGAAAAGGACAGAAGGAGGGTGACATATTTTTATCTAAAATATTTATCTTCTAAAACTATAACTGCAATACACATGAACTATAAATATGTTTAGAAAAGTATAAATTAAAAGCAAAAGTAAAAATTTAAATTAAAAATTTAACAATATGAAGCAGCTATAATGCCATCATCAAGAAATGGTGACTGTTAGCATTTTTATTTATTTTATTCCAGCCCTTTCTCTATCTACTTATTTATGAAGAACTAAAAAAAAAAAAAAAAAAAAGGTCTAAATGAGTGGATTCTATTCTTTTCCCTCAAGTTATACCCATTAACATTTACCCATATCATAGAATATTTACAGAAACTATGATATTTATGGCAACATTTCTATTGCAGTGATATAGCATTCATTATGTTATAATAGCCATATATTTAGAAAGATAGATTGTTTTCACTTGCATATTATTAAAGGAAAGCCGGTTGGTTCTTTTTTTGTTTTTGTTTTTGTTTTTGATTTTTTAGAGAGAGAGCATGTGCACACATGAGTGATGGGGGAGGGGTAGACGGAGAGACAGAATGCTAAGCAGGCTCCACTCTGGGCCTGAGCCTAGAGCTCCATCTCACATCCCTGAGATCATGACCTGAGTTGAAATGAAGAGCTGGACTCTTAACTGACCGAGCCACCCAGGTGCCCCAAAGAAAGCTGTTTGATCATTCTTGAATATTTTCTTAAGATACATTAATAGCTATAGTAGTGAGATTTTAAGATCAAAAGTACAATTATCCTTCATTTTCCTGGCACATACCATCAGACTGTTCTCCAGAAGAGCTTTAGGAGTACACCTTTGACAGCATTGCCATAATCCCAACTATCTTTGAAGAATGTAATTAAATACACATGTGAATTTATTTTCTAGTGAATTTTACGTTTGTTTCTTAGTATCATGTTTCTCTTTACCCCCCATTTTTCCTTTACTTAGATGCATATACATACTTCTTGCTCATATACAAGATCTTGTTATAAAATAAGGTTATTCAACATTCTTGTGCATATTTGTCATTGTGCCTTTTAATTTGCATGCTAGATATAGTCTATTTTTCCTTTATTATTTTTCCTGTTTTTAGAAATACTAGGTTAATTCTGATATTGATACCCACATCTAGTTTCTCTAACAAGCCTTTGTGTTATCTATTGATCTTCCTTTTTTTTTTTGTTCTTCCCCCCTCAAACTCATTCTCCAATTGGACTTCTTTTATATGGTGTCAAAGATGAGGATCTAAGCTGACTTTTGTATTCTCAGCATGTGGTGAGTTTCCCCAGCAATCAATGCTTCTCCCATTAAATAGTGATACTTTCTTTATTATTGAGGAGTTTTTACATATACTGGGTTCTGTTTCCACCAATATGTTTAAAATTCTTTATGCTACAGTATGTTTTGATATGTGGTAGGAAATGTCTCTGCAACATCTCAAGTTTTAAACATGATTTAGTTGGTTTGAGGAAATCAGACTAGTCAAATCTTTGTAGGCTGATGTAGGTTTGTAGGTTATTTTTTCCTATTTTTGTTTCTGTCTAAAAACAAAACAGGTTTTTAAAAAAGATTTTATTCCATTATTTTAGAAAGACAGAGGAGAGTGAGCACAAGAGAAAGCACAAGACACAGAAGGCACATGAGCACCAGCAGGGAGAGAGGAAGATGGGAAGGGAAAAGCAGACTCCCTGCTGAATGGGGAGCCTGATGAGGGACTCGATCCCAGGACTCTGGGATCAATGACCTGAGCTGAAGGCAGATGTATAGCTAATTGAGCCATTCAGGTGCCCCCAAAATGTATTGTATTATCAATTCTGTCATTTATCTTTTATTCTGAGTAAACTCGCATCTCAGTAAATGCTCCTCAGTGAAGAAAATACTTAGCCAGAAATAAAACTTCTAGAATTTTATATTAAATAAAACACAATTTATATATGAATACAGTAACCTGGTAAGTGCCGGAGTAGGTGAATGAATGAGTGAATGAATGAACGAATGAATGAAGCATGGGGTATGGAGACAGATAACACAGATAAGATTTTCATGATGAAATTACACCTGGTAGATACAAAACTAAGAAACTCTAACACAAATCCATCTTATAGTTCAAAATGTAAACTCTAATTCAGAATTTTGGAATTCTAGTGGAGAATATGGTTTGAGACAAGAAGACTGAAATGGTTTGAGACAAATGACTGAAAGTATGAGATGATTTTCCCATTTGCCTTTTTGTTCTAGAAATGACTGCAAATACATTTCCTTTGGCAAAGTTTAAAGATCTTAATACTCTGATTACTCTGACAAATGAAATGGGAAGCATTTCCTGACAGGTTATTTTTAACGATAGTTGTTTTCTCATATGGTATTTTGTCCCCCCCCCACACACACTATTATCTTTCTTTCTTCACTCACTTTTTCCTCCTCCTTTTTAGATTTCTTTTCCATTTCCTTCTATTTCATTTTTAAAAATCTAGTCTAATTAAGTTCAACAAGAAAGGTCTTAGCCAGTCAATCATGAAAAAGAAAAAAGAAAGCAAGAAAAGAAACTATCAACCGATTAGTATATCTTTCTCATTATACAGTAGATTAGATATTACTGTTTTGACTTCACGGTCTCATGAGAAAGACTTGGCTAAGAAAGACTACAACAAAACATTCATTAGTATGACATATGGCAAAAATAATGGAAGTGGGACCCAACAAACCCATTCAGGTTAAAATCTTGAAGCTGTAATTGTAAGATAATTGCGTAGTCTTATTGTCAAGCAGTTACAGCATGAGACTAATAGGATGCCAAGGGAAATGTTGATCAGTACTTGAGAGCCTTAATTTTCTCCAAATTTTATTCACCAACTTGTTCAATGAATAGGGCTCTCTTCTGAAGTTGCTATTCATGTGTGAGTTACTCAACAGTTACGTGCTTAAAAGTGGTAGCCAAACAGTTACTGAGAGGGTGTGGAGTGGGCACTCAGAAGAGTAAATGAAAGATACACTCTTCCAAAGTTTATTCCAAGATGTAGGGAATGCTCCCAACATCTAGATTGCATTTCTGACTGTGCCGATGATGTTACTTATTATAACTGTGCTAAATAAACCATTACATTAATCTTTTTTTTTTTCAATTTACTCTGGTTGAAAAAGTTACTTTCATGTTTGCAAGAATAATTTGTAGTAGTGATCAAATGCTCAAGTCTGTGTATATTTTCTTTTATGAGTTGTTCTGTGATCACAAATTCACATATTCTGCTGTAAGATGCTTATAAACATAATAATATCTTATTAAAAATAATAAGGATGTCTTAGGAATACAGAAATTCAGATATCTCCAATTAATCTATTTTTAATAGAAAAGTGATATATGCTGCATACCATTCTTATTTTAAGTGAATTATGCACAGTTTTTCTCCCAATAACTGCTTATGTTATGAGTTTATTAATGAACTTTATTTATTGTGCACAGAAAAAACAAAAAACAAAAAGAAATGTCTCCATCTGCAATAAGCAACCAGAGTATGCTCTATTTTAAGTAGCGCAATAATTTCATTAATGTCAGAATGAACTGTTAAACTTAAGGCAGCATGAAATTTATGGTTATTGGAGTTGCCTGAAACCTAAAACTAAGTGAAAAATGTTGAAAAACGAGTTTAAAAATCACAATAATTCAAGAAGGTTCTTAGGGTACATTTTCAATAATGTTTTTCCACAAAGTTATGATATTTGGCCATTTAGTCTAACAGGCTAACTTTATAGGTAAGGACAAAAAAACCACAGTGATATCAAGATGGAGAAGCTTTTCCAAAACAACATGTCTACTTGGCCCTTCTTCCTAGCTCACAGATCTATTTACACAAATAACAGCTGTTATCCAGAGGTGATACCTTGAATGAGAATCCAAGTAAATGAAGGATGTCTGCTAGCTCTTCTTTTGTACCATCTGCTATTTGCCACACTTCTTTTAAAACATAGAACTGATCATGAAAATCTTCTGTTCAAATTCTTCTAAAGGCACCTCCCCTACAATTAACCCAGATTAAAAGCCTGTCCTTGTAGTGCCCTTGCAGAATCCTGCCGCTCACTCTGACCTTGTCTCCCCTCACTCACTCTCAACTCATCCTGCCATCATTTTTCAAGTTTGTCTCAGAACTCTTTGTAGCTCCTTCCAAACAGAATGTTTTTTCCCCAGATATGTCCCTGTCTCTCCTTCTCTGAGTCTGTGCCCCAGGACTACTCCTAAACATGGAACCTGGACTCCTCTGCCCTGTGCTGCTCTTCTAGAGAGCCCATTTCTGCTCCCCTTGGTGCTGAATTGTACCTCCTCCCTCATAGGAGAGGTCAACAGTCAGGGGGAAACATCTATCTGATACTGGTATCTAGAGTACCCTCTCATTTTCAACAATATCCAGAAAATGATATGGGCGAGGCTGCTTTGCTCAAGTCACAGCACCAGCAAAGTCTTCCATGATTATCTTATTTAAAAGTATGCCTTCATTATTATCCAGATCTCCCCCCTTTCCCTTTCTTATAGTATATATCACTTTCTGATCTAGTGTACAGTTTATTTACTAATTGTGTTTGTCTCTTCCGACTAGAAAATAAACTCCATGAAGCAAGGATTTTGCCTACTTGTTTGCTGCTGTGGCACCCTGTCCCAAATAGTGCTTTGCACACAGGATGCGTTCAATATTTGTTTGTTGAGTGAGTATGTGAATGGAGAGCATGGATTCATCTTCTGTTTCCTGAATCACTGTAAATATGATGGAAATTCATCTGGTCATCTTTCTTGTCCATGGAGTCTGTTGTAATGATTCAAATCTCTCTTCCGAAATCCATCAAGTAATGTCAAATTATATATATAAAGAAAGTCTTCAAAATATCAAAGTTTAATTAAAATTAAGACTCCTCATAAACTGATCACCAACAGCTTCTTTCTCGAAGCTTTGGAACTGTGGTTGAGAAATTATTCATAAGGAGAATCCTCACTTCAAAGCAACTGTGCTTAAGAGTTTATAAATTCTGAATTACCCCTTCTTGGGTAGTCTGAAGTCTTTGTATCAAGCCTAAAGGAAACCAGCTTCTCAAAGATGTTTTCTGGTGCCATATAATGTTTGTCCTTTTCCAGTGCAACATTTTCTACATTTCTAAATATTTCTAAACATTTCTAAATATTTTGCAGTTTACTAAATATTTACTGTTATAACCTAAATAGAATATGGATTTAAGGATAAAATACTACCCAAATGAGAGTTACATTTTTTTAAAAAAAGAGTTATTAAACTTTTACTTCTTGCTTATTGTGTTTAGTAAGAACAAGGCACTGTCATAGGTAGTGGAAAATGAGAAATCATGGTGTCTTAGAAGATTAAGGCCATCTGATTCTAGTGACCTTTTCAAGTATTAAAGCAATAGCAAAAAATCAAGAATCAATAAATATCTTTCAAACACAACTTTAGTGTAATATTTTCATCAGTAGAAATATTCCATTTTTTAGGACAATTTGAACACCTGGAATAGAATTTTGAAACTTTAGCAGCCTTAGAGATTATCTAAATTTAATCTCTTCATTTCATTAGTAAAAATTCTAAAACTCACATAATTTAAGACAAATAGGGATGCCTGGGTGGCTTAGTGGTTGAGCATCTGCCTTTGGCTCAGTGCGTGATCCAGAGTCCCGGGATCGAGTCCCGCTTCCAACTTCCTGCATGGAGCTTGCTTCTCCCTCTATTACTCTGACTCTCTCTTATGAATACATAAATAAAATCTTTTTAAAAATTAAGACAAATAAGTCATGAACATAAGCATTAAAAATAAAATATTCGGTATTCAGAGAAAGAAGAAAAATCTTCTATCTGAGGGATTAGATATCATCAGTGTCCAAAGATGGAGCCAACCTGGCCAGACTTGACACAAACAAAGAAACACAAATAGGAATGCTCAAATGCTGTGATAAGGAAGAGTAAATGCTCTTATTTGTTTGGCATGTCAGGGAGAAATGGGGCATGGTTGAGAAATAGGATGAGATTACAGTAGCCCTTCAGTTGCAGGCTTAAAAATTTAAATTTCACTCCATAAGCAATGAAGAGATACTACTGTTTTTGCAGAAAGATGATTAAGTTGTATTCAAGAATATAACTCTTTAGTAGTTGGGAAGGTCAATTGGATGGGAAGACTAGTTGCTTGATAATCATCAATGTTACAAAATGACTGGTGTTATGTGTAGTCATATGATTGTTGGGACATATTAGTTCAGGGAGATAAAAGTCCACTAGAACTCAAGATATGGAAATAGAATGAGGAAGACAGACTAGAAAGGAGACATGCTTTGTGGGTGGGTTTAAAGAAACATAAGAGCTAAGAGTACATTTCAGTAATCTCTGTCATGTAGGGGTAGCACCAAGAGACTCTAACTTTGGATATTGAATTAGAATCATGAGATAAACCATAGTAATAAAATAGAAAGATGTCTGTTCAACATATCTCTGTCATTTTTCCCATTTTATAACCAGAGTGAAGTTTTCTTAGCTTTTGAAATCTCCAGGATAAATGACAAACTCCTTCTCTCTAATCATTATTGAAGGATAGACTCACCTGTTATGATACAAACTAAATTTAAGGAATAAATAGAAAACCAAGATATTGTTGGAGGGCAGGTATCGGTGGAAAAAATAGTCAAAATAGATGTGCTCTTCAATACATAAAAATATTGACAAACAAGTAATAAAATAATTTAGAAGAAAGAGAGAAATGGAAATGATTTTGAGCACCATTATGTACCAGATGGTCATGTGATCATTGTAGAGCAAGCAAAGCAGAATACAGACCATCTACCTTGTTTGTGAAGATGATCATAAAGATACTTCACAATACAGAATTTATAGCATTTAGAGTCTTAATTTGATTGCTTCTTATAAAAGCTTTGTGATTAGAGTATGGTGGTATAGAACATTTTACAAATAAGTTTTATGTATTATCTTAGCAAAATGTTTTCCCTCTGAATATGTGTCCTTAAATACTTTACGTTGTGGTATTTATTTATCTTGGGCCAAATTTCTTCCCATAAGAACACATCTCTAATGTAATAATGTGAGTCAATGGGAAACATGATTCAATTAATAATTTTTTAAAATAAATACATTGCAAGATCATATTTTTTATAAAGTGTGTTATACCTGTAGTTAAATTATTTTCAAAAAAGTAATTTACGTTTGACTTAAGGACACTTTTCTCATTAAGATACGCTACTGAAAAATCCACAAGACAGCATGTTTGGAGAGGCTGGGTGTATTAAATTATACATGGTCACTTAGGGAATTGCTCAAGGAAATACTAATAGTAACAGTATAAGCCCATAGGTATTATGGCAAGTACATCCATCATGTGAGAACAGTTGTCATTAATAAAGCCTTATTGCCAACTACAAAGAGCTTTCAAAGCATTTTCCACTTGGATTACTGTATTGTCTTACAGATTTTAAGGATTCATTTGTTGGCTTAGGAAATTGAAAATAAATGTCAAAACCCAAAGTGTGAAGTTCTGCAACAACTATTTAGGTTTGACTGATCCCTGCTAAAAGAATATAAACAAAAATAAGATATAGGTAGAAATGAATTAAGCTATTTGAATACACTAAACCAAATAGAGTCCAAACAGATAAAAGAAGAAATCTAAGAAAAATTATAATGCTTTTTTTTTTACAAGAGCATTCTTCTGGCACTAATCTTATAAAACCTTGTGATCTTTTGCCTCACTACACTGTCCTTCTATTTCTTCTATTATCTCCTACGTTATCATTTAAATTTTCATATTTTATTTCAGCCTTCCCAGAATAATTGGCAGCTCCCTGATTGCCACACTTTAAATTTCTTGAAACATGAAGAGTTTCTATTAGAGTAGGCATCTGATAAATCTATGTGTAATTATAAATCCTCTATCATCTATTTAAAAATTATTAAAGGTTACACTTGAATAGTTAAAATGTATTGAATATTGTCTGTGCCCTAGGCATTGTGTTAAGGGTTTTATGTAGATTACTTAATTCAGCCCTAAAAATAACATTTATGTACTAAACAATTTCGGTAATAATATCTAATAAAAGATATAATTTAAGTAACTTAATCAGGATCTCGCAGTTATCTGTGGTAGATAGAGATAGGATTTTGAACCCAGAATTTGGATACCAATATCTTACAACTTTATACTGAGTTCACCCCTCTTAATCAATGTTCTCACTTTCACATAAATGACCTGAGGAGTTTGTGAATTACACTAATACTATAATTCAGAAATGCACAAAATACATCTTTGGAATTAGTTTTCAGGATGTTTAGCTGTACAACCACAAGCAGTAAGAGACTGTTCCGCACACTTACAGAATGATTATGAGTTTCATCCTGTGTTTTGAAGCATGTAGGGCCTGAGCTTTTCCTTTTCCAATTCCATTGCTAGGCCTGTTGGATGTAGCCATTCTACTCACTGGGCCTACCATTCCTCATCCTCTGAATGGATCTATGGCAAAAGCTACCTGTTCTCCCAACTTCCTCTTCAGGAGCCCCAGGACCCAGCCAGCCACTATAGGTGTTTAAGATTCCTTTCCATTGACTGCTACTTTCTTTTCTTTGTACATGTTTCAGTGTTTTTTGTTTCATTCAATAACCAATTCCAAACATCTGTTTTTATCTAAGAATTTATTGATTATGACCCATGAAATATAACTCATCTTAGTGGTCCATGGGATGCAATGTGCTATTATAAGGTAGGAAAGAAAAGTATTCAGGATAGATAGAAGGAATAGCTCCCTAAATCCTTTTCTCCAATATTCTTTTCTTCTAAACATCTGATTTAAAAAATGATTAAAAATGATTTAAAAAACATGAACATGATTCTCTCCCATGTAAGACCTCAAATGGGCTTTTTTCCTCCTAATGGGGGATAACCCAGTCATGTCCAGCTCCTACTTGCAAAAATGATGCCACTGTTATTTTCGGTCCAGTATCTCTGAGTAATATATTTTCCTTTAGTTCTACTATGATTTTCTCATGAGATTGTGCAACCTATCTAGTAAAGACACACACACACACACACACACACACACACACACACATATATATGACATATATATATGACATACATATAATTGTGAAACTGATCTAGTAAAGACACACACACATATATAATTGCCAATTATATATATATATATATAAAATTGCCATTCAAAACATCATATGTACAAAAAAGAGAAAAAATAATAGAGAATTTTAAATATCATATGTTCAGCAAGCAAGGAATGGACTATATTCCTCGTTGCTGAAAATAGCCAGAAAGGCAGAGCTTGTATTTCTGACTTAATTCCTCTACTAGCTATTTCATATTTTCCATATTCAGTATCTGCTTTTCAGAGGTTTTTATCTATCAAGAGTGATTCAAGTTATTATTCCTGATGGTTCAGAGCTCCTAGTAGGCCCTGCCAATATAGGGATGCCATATTTCTTACTTCTTGAGAAGTTAGAATTAGCATGTATTCAACAGGAATTTCCTATGCTTACTCCATTTAGTCCTGAGAGTTGGGGTCAATCATCTCAGCCATAACAGTGAAATATACTGCTACAAGTTCTACAGTCCACTGGGTAGGGTCCTATTCTCCACTCTCCAAGGCCCCACTCTTGGGACTTGACATCATAATGGGACTGTGACATCATAACTTTTACTTTCATCAGGTGACCACACTTTGCTAAGAGCTAGCTATAATCTACTCTCCAGTTTCCTTTTTCCAAATTGAAGAGGAGCTCCACATGAGGTCCCCATCTATGGTACTGAGTTATGATAGGAAAAGATACTCTGGGAGTGTAAGCAGTTCCCTAAAGGACTTATCCATACTTTTCAGAACGATTCAAGCAAGGACCTCTTTATGGCTAATCAGATCACATAGTACCAAATTCAAGATGGACAGCTCAGGTCAGTTGGTCAGCTGATCTCCTAAGCTCTGTCTAACCAAAACTCTGTCCAACCAGAATTCCATTTATCACATGACTCTCGCTATTTCTCTAACAAGAAATAACTTGCTGGAGAGGATATAGCCTACTTCCAAAATCCTGGTGATGTTTGCTGTGAATGCTCTACCAGGGTTTTCTTCTTGACCCATCTAGGACCTCAAGATGCTTTTAGCAGCATTGGCTCATTAGATCAAAAGAAGTGGCAGAGCTGTTCAGATTGTGGTCTAGACCAGTTGGGTTGCATGCTTCTTCTGAGCCCCACTCAACTTTTGATCACTTGGCAAAGGACTTGGAGGAAGACACTTATAGATTATATATGTTGCTATCAGAATCCAGGTAACTGACTAGGCATTGTTCCTCGCTCTTGATGTTGTAGGACGCAAAGTACAATGAGGAAGAGGAAGATTATTCAACATGTTTAACGAACTGAACCCCAGAAAACTCTATGATATGGTGTTTGACATTTTTTTTTAAATAGACCACATTCACTTACTACTTCCTGCTCTTTAGATCATATTACAATGATGGCATCAATATAGTGTATTAGCCTGATGTTCTGTGGAAAAATGTGATGGCTGAAGAATTTAGCTGGAATGTTTTTTATCCTTGATATAGAATATTTTATGTGTACTGCTGTCCCCTTAAGATGTTTTTCTAATTTTCTGTACATGAGAAGGAGTGTACTCCATGTACTTACCAGTTGAATGCACACCAAGTACCAGAGACACTTTATTTTCTGTAGTTAGGCGCCCTCATCAGGAACAGCAGTAGCATGAGTCATAACCTGATCAAGTGAAAAAATCCACCATCTTTCTTCAGGTATCACCAGTCATTTTAATTAGCCAGAATAAGGATCAGAAATATGATAGGACTCAGTAAATCTCAAGTTTCCACAGCCGTAATGGTAATAATAATAATCACTTTAATACTCTCAGAAGTGTGTTACAGTGTTCGACTCACTGCTGTGATAGTAAAAGCCAGGCCCAGCAGTTTTTGTTTTACTTCTTACTATAGTAGCCCTTGTTCCCAGTACCTGGAAGCCAGTGTAGCAGTTTTGCAAAGAATATGACTATAGGTTCAAACCATGAACAAAGTAAATATGGAAACAACCACAGAATGGAATCTGGCCCACAGATTGCTGACCATGAGATTAACTTATTTTGAATTAACTTATTTTGAATTGATTATTTGGATTAATTATTTTAACTTAATTAATTATTAATTATTTTAACTTATTTTGAATTATTTTAAATAATTATTTTAACTTAATTAATTATTAATTATTTTAACTTATTTTGAATTAACTTCTTTTGAATTATTTTTTTTTGAATTGGCAGTCATTTATCACATGACTCTCACAAGCCCTTAAGACTGGTTGCAAGTTTTGGTCTGGATGCTCATGAATAGCATTTTGTTAGAGCCAGTCCATGGTTAGTTCTCCTTTGCTAGAGCACAGAGACCAAAGAAAGTATTCATAATTGCTCTGGGGAAGTTTAGGGAAAAGCCCAAATTTAACCCCAATCTATTTAAGGAACCAAATAAATCAACTTTGTGGAACAAAAGGCGTACGTCTTATAATCAAACTGTTTTCTTATAACCAGCTTGAAATTATTTTTCCTTTAGAGGACATATGTACTCTTTAACAATAGGATTCAAACAAAATAGAATTAGACAAAAGACAAACAGAAATTTACTGAAAAGATGAAAAGACTATTCACCAGGAATAGTAACAGTAAACAGTAAACAGTTATCTATATATGTATTTATATTTGTTAAAAATTATAGAAATTTTAGCAGTAAACAGTTATCTATATATGTATTTATATTTGTTAAAAATTATAGAAATCTCAGGCTTACACTGAATCAAAGAGAAATGAAAGAGATAAAAAACAGCCATTATAAAATATCCTTTCTACATTCTTCCACTTAAAAATGGTAAAAATATTAGCACAATGTTGTAGTTACGAATTTTTAAAAAATGCACTCTTGGGGCACCTGGGTGCCTCAGTGGTGGAGCATCTGCCTTTGGCTCAGATTGTGATCCCGTGGTCCTGGGATTGAGTCCTACATTGGGCTCCCCTCAGGGAACCTGCTTCTCTCTCTGCCTATGTCTCTGCCTCTCTCTGTTGTCTCTCATGGATAAATAAATAAAATCTTAAAAAAAAAAAAGCACTCTTATTTTTAAAACTTCAAAACATTAAATAAATCAAAAGTATTTGGGAAAAATATCTGTCTTTTGAAATTCTTAATATCTGCCTTACTCTCTTGTGTGTGCATGTGCTCACTCTCTCTCTCAAATAAAATTTTTTAATGGACTACCTTGAAAGAATTAGCTCCACCTACTAAATCTGAGTTGACCCTACCCTTTTGTTGACTGATGGCACAGGTGAGATGGCCATGTCAGAAAATTTAAAGCAAAAAAAAAAAAAAAATTAAAAAGAAAAAGAAGATTTAAAGCATAGCTCTTCTCCATGTGGCTCAATATGACCCTATAATAGGCAGACTGGATATATTTCCCCAGACAAAGAGAACAAAGGCAAAAAGAAGCAATTGAGACTATATTAAACTAAAAACATTTTGCACAGGGAAGGAAGTCATCAACAAAACAAAAAGTCAACCAACCTACTGAATGGGAAAAGATATTTGCAAATGCTATGTCTAATAATGGGTTAATACTCAAAATACATAAAGAACTCGTACAGCTCAACACCACACCGACACAATCCAATTAAAAATGAGTAGAGGACTTGAATAGAGATTTTCCAAAGAAGACATACAGATAGCCAAAAGAGACATGAAATGATGCTCAACAACATTTATCATCAGGGAAATGCAAATCAAAACCAAAATGAGATATTACCTTACCCCTGTCAGAATGACTAGAATCAAAAACACAAAAATAACAAATGTTAGTAAGCATGTGGAGAAAAGGGAACACTTGTGCACTGTTGATGAGAAGGTAAATTGGCACAGTCACTGTGGAAAACAGTATAAATGTTCCTTAAAACCTAAAAATAAAAATACTACATAATCCAGTCAATCTACTAATGGGTTTTTATCCCCCAAAACCAAAAACACTAATTCGAAAGTATGTGCACCCCTACATTTATTGCAGCATTATTTACAATAGCCATGATACTAAAGCAATCCAAGTATCCACTAAAAGACAAATGGATAAGGAAGATGTGGTGGAATATTACTGTGGAATATTACTCGGCCATAAAAGAGAATGAAATCTTGCATTTTGCAGCAACATAGATAGACCTAGAAAGTGTTATGTTAAGTGTTGGAATTAAAGGATTTTTAGAACAGAGGCTGAGAAAAACCAATACCACATGATTTTTACTTATATGTGGAATCTAAAAACAAAACAAGTGAACAAACAAACAAAAAAGAGAAACAGACTCAAATATAGAGAACAAACTGATGGTTACCAGAGGTGAGAGAATGGAGGGATGGGTGAAATAATTGAAGAGGACTAAGAGATTCAAACTTCCAGTTATAAAATAAATAAGTCATGGGGATGAAAAGTACAGCATAGGAAATATAGTCAATAATTTTGTATGATGACAGTGGTAGCTATACTTCTCATGGTGAGTATTTTGTAATGTATATAATTGCTGAATCACTAGATTGTACACCCAAAACTAATATTTTATATGTCAACTATACTTCAATTAAAAATTTAAAAATAAAAAAATGTAAATTGTCATGAGGAATCTTAGTGAGGGGGTAAAAATATTCTAAGACTAATTTATGGTGGTAGTTTCACCACTCTGTAAAGTAAAATATAAAAGTCATTCAGTTGTACACTTAAAACGTGGGCAAGGAAGCTGAGGCTTAAAGAGACTAAGCACCAGGAATCTGTAAGATCATTCCTGAAACATGGCTATACTATTCCCAGTCATCCGATTTTGAGAACTCTACTATTCACATGAAATAACTCACCTAACTACTACTTAAAGAAAGTTCTTGACTCCATTCTCGGCCTTTGCTTCTTTAGAGCAAACATTTTTGTCTTCTGTGGCTAGACACAGACTGGAAATGCCAGAAAGAGTGAGGTTCAGTAGCCTCTGGGATGCTTGAACTGAGCTTTTTCCATGAGAGACCATTTCAAGATAGGATTTGTTTGACGGTCAAGGAACCAGATCCAGGGGGATGACACAAGCATGAGTGGAGAACAAGTGTCACCTGTCTTCCATTGGGGAGGGGAAAAATGGGCAGGGTACAAAGTTCAAACTAGAAAGTAGAAAACAGATTCTAAGTGACAGGCAAAAGACTGAATTTTCTCTCCATTCTTTTTAATATGAGAGGGAATGGGTTGTTAAGTGTCTTCTCTCCAAAGTAAGGACTGATTTTCAGTATGCAGAAAAGGAGGCCCTGGGTAGACTCTGTAGTCCTCACAGCTTGCTCCAATTTTTCATCCATGCAGAGTTCGCTGGTCAAATTTTCAATTATTTTTTAGTGCTCTGTTCTAAAAATCCCTAATTCCAAGAAAATGAATATTCAAGAGAACAATAGTTTAAAAAATTCCAAATATTCAGTTTCAATATGAAAACAATTTTGAATTAGCTCTAAATTGGTTCAAGTTGTTTACAATCTGTTGAACCAGTTGGAGTCAGTATCCAAAACAAAAAGGAGAGAATCTACTTTAAACTATCCTAACAGTTTTTTAAACTAAGATTTCATTAGTTCATTCATTCAGTCATTCATTCATTCATGAGAGACATAGAGAGAGTCAGAAACATAGGCAGAAGGAGAAGCAGGCTCCATTCAGGGAGCCTGATTTAAGACTCGATCCTAGGACCCCGGGATCATAAAGGCAGATGCTCAACCACTGAGCCACCCAGGTGTCACTCTCCTAACAGTTTTAAGCCAATTTTGAAAGCTTCAATGTAGTTTGAATTTATTAGCACAGACATAAAAAAAAAATCCTCTGACAAATTAGAATTGATAGATTATTTGAATTTCATTACTGAATTATTTCAGCAGAATCCTATTAGCTCACTACTCCGAGGTATAAATTACTATCATATTAGTTTTCTTAAAATGCATCCTTCATTGAGTGTATACAAGATATACCCTAGGCACAGATAACAATTTTGTCCCTCAAATTATTAATTTTGATCCCTCATAGATAACAAAACTAAAACTCCATCTCATTGGCTCATGAAATTTTTGTCACACTCTGAACTCAGTCTTAACTTCCTTACAGTTTTTTTTTTCCTTACAGTTTTAAATAATTTTTTTTTATATATCCTAGCTATTTTGATCCACCTATTCTTCAAATACATTTGAAATTTCTTTTCTTTGAGCTCACAATTTGATAAACCTACAGAGGCATCTTTTAATTTTCAGACCCATCAAAGTCATTTTTGATGTAAAGAAAATGTTTTGTCTGTTTGGTTGCCTGCCATTGATTCCTTCTTTTTTTGGGTAACACACCCTGAGTTCATTTTGGGGAAGCACTACCTGCCGCCCTTTTATTCCTTTCCTGCCATAAAAATTGGGTCACAGATAAGCCCATGACTCAGTCAGAGCCAATCAGAACTAATCCAGGATTTGGGCTGGAAACAAAGGTGTTCTCTCACTCTTTACTTGAACCCCGAAGAATATGGTTGGAATTACTCCCAAGAAAGGAAGTATATTTGAGGAAACAGAGCAGAGAGATGAGGGAAAAAAAAACATCCTGATAACAGTGTTTGAAACTTGGTTCAAAAACTATACAAGAGCCGATTATTTTATCATTTTCCTCAAAAATCAATTTGCATTGTTTATCTTGTCACTTATCTCCATTCGCCTCTTCCATTCAGAAGCAATTCATTCTATTCTGTTCTTTCATAGAGCCAAGAGTTTAGAGCAGTATCTATGAAGAGCATGGGACCTAAATCACCTTACATATAATGTCTATTTTAATGGAAGGACATTCAAATTACACAAAATATTCTGCATTTTTCCTAACAACAACAACAAAAAACCCCAGACATTCTGTGTGTGCTTTAAAAAGGTCAGCAGTACTAAGAGATTTTCTCTTAACTTCACATCAAAGTGCAAATCCAGTTAATTCTATCACTGACTAGAAGTACAATGAAAACACATTTGTAAATGGATTCTATGGCCTGGTGTGTATAAAGCACTTTAAGGATGTCTCATAGTGCTCCAAATCTTCCCTGACCTCAGTTTAATACTAGAGATGACCTTTACATTATGTGCACAGCTCTACCAGTGATGTCACAGTCTATCTACTGGGTCACCAAAAGAATGCCAAGGGAGAGAATAGTTTCTGGTAACTGTGTTCACCCACTGTGCATCAAAATGGACAGCGTTAAGGTGTCATCTACAAACAGATTATCTTCCATACAAGAAGCAGAGATTGATTTGCTGGGGTAGTGTATTTTTTCCTCTAAAAAAGAATTATTGTACTATATGAATTTAAAAAAATAGATTTTTTTCCTTCTTATAAAACATTTATTTGAGAAAGCCCAAACAGACCATTGCAAAGCAAGAGTGAAATGATTTTCAAACTTCTCAATTTTGTGTAAGGTGAAAGATAAAGATTTACTTAATATTATAGTAAGTTTCCTAAGATGGTTCCTTTATGGAGTAAAGTTGCCGAGAAAAAAAATTTCCTAATAAAAAATAACTTGCTTTAATATGTAATAATTCTCATTTGTGTGTTGCATGTTTGTGTGTGCTCATGCTCAGGATAAAAATCCTAGGTTTAACATTTTCTGATATACAAATTCATTAAGCTTGTACTAAAGACGAGAGAGAAGGTTTCATGGAAGCATGGATGGTTTCTCTGGCCAGTGGTCCCTGAACAAGGAATCCTCATTGAGCATGGAGAAACATGGACCATTATCACTTGGATCTTCTAAGTTTTGGATCCTAAAGGCAGAATTCATGAAGACACTTTTAAATTAATACCTTACACTCTGTTTTATAACTCCTGAAATCTCATTTTCTGAATTTAATATTTATATAAACATTTCCAAACTGTTTTCATTTCACAATTTAAAAAGAACCCATCTACATAGTTGTAGTAACATATATAAACAAGATTTTGAAGTGTTACCAATCATCATTAAAATTCATAAGTTGCAAGGAATAATATTTTAATTGAGTCACAGATTATCATTAAAATTGTTCAGGTAAAAAAAAAAAAACAAAAACAAAAACAAAAAAAATTGTTCTATTTTTTCGCTCTTCCAGATTAGATTCCAAGTAATTTTTGGTTTAAATCTTTTTGTTTCCTTTGTAAGCATATACAGATTAATTAGACTGATTTTGGCTAAACATCTGGATAAATGTCACATTTTCCCAAAGGGACCTATATAGGTAAAAAAAAAAGGGGGGGGGGGAGTCTGCTCTTAGTACACTCCACAATAACAAAGTCATATGTGGTTTTAAACAGCTGGTGGAAACATGTTGTCATAAAAACATCATATACATTATTATTACTTCTTGGCTAGCAGATATTTAGATACCACATTTAAGTACTTTCTAGTAGTTCCTCATAAGGGCAATTTCTCTTGAGATGAATAGATAAAAGAAAAGAGAAGTAGGAAAGAAGAATTATTAATGTTTGCTTACTTTCAAAATTTACATAAAATATTTTGGTACTGAGCTCCTGTTATCTATTGAGTGCTGTTGAAGATTTCATGACATTAAGAAAGCATCGGCTTATGGAGTAGTTCTCATCCCTTATGATGTTCAGGTCCCCCAGGGGAACTGAGTCAGCCTTAGAGAGAGAGAGTATACAAAGGGAATTCAGGACCTCTAGGTAGCTGACCCAGAAAGCAACTGGGTAGAAAGGAAAGAATGTGAGTTAGTTTGGTCTTTAATGGAATTCTGGCTCCTTTAGTTATTGGTTGAATGCCATTAGGCTACAGACCTTAACTTCTCTGTGCCCCTTTAGTTTTATTCAGTGTAAAATGACAGTAATTTTACATGGCAAATACCACGGAAAATTCAAATGACAAATATTTCAGAAGACAGAAGAAATATAGGACAAATTTATGAAATACTTTCCACAGAGTCTGACTTCTATGAGACTTTAAATTACTATTTTCTCCTCTCTGATAAAGAAGACAATAAAGGCATTGCTGGCTATTTAGTGAAGAAAAATCTTAAAATCTTAAGACCTCTAAATGTAACAGAAATAAAGTCATTTCCCTAGATGAAGTGTTTTCCATTTTTATAAAAGTATCAACCAGTATTTATTGAGCTATTGTCCATCATAATTCCCATACCCTAGGTGTTTTAGCTTTAATTAAAAGAATGAAAAGATCTGGTTCCTCCTACTTTGCTCTGTTTATGATATAATTTGAACAATGGAAATTGCATAAAATGGAATGCAATTATGGCAAAAGATAAATAATAAATTGTAATGATATCTTTATATGGAAGCAATATTAATAGATCTGAAGATTCTATCACCAGACATTCAGATGATTTTATCAAAGGTTGTAAACATGTATAGGTTGTTTTCTATAAACTTTACACAATGCTAGGTGTTATGTGCCCATTATCTTCTGTCAATCCTTGTGATGATCCTTTGCAGTAGTTCTTATTATTTACATCTTAAACCAAACAATTACTTCAAACTAAGGAATCCAGATCTTAAAGAAATTAAACAATTTATACAAAGTCATATGGTTAACAAGGGATGAATCTGATATTCTAAATCAAGTTACTCTTTCACTGAAGTCCATGTCTTTCTTAGCCACCCTACCCCTATAGAGTGCCAGTGTCTTTAGAGGGTTTTTTTTTTTTTTGCCACCATAACTTTAGGAAGGTCTTTCTCATATCATGGGTGTCTGTGCAGCCTTTTCTGCCACATAGATACTGAATGAGTTGTGGCCAGAGAAGAGTTATATAGAACAGTGATTACTATTTCAGAAGCAGAGGACCCTACATACCTGAGTTGTCAAGTAGAATGAAGAACTGGTTATTCCATATATTCAGTATTTTAAGTGGCAGTTGACCTCCAAAGCCAACACCCCAAAGCCCATTTAGTCTAAATATAGCAGAATTACATTACTAATGGTGATATTTCAACCACTGATGACTTCCTCCTTTTCTCTCTTACTCCTTTTAATCTTTTCTCAATATAAAAGCCAGAGGTATTACTTTAAATCTCATTATATCTCTGTTGCTTCTTCAAAGGTTTTCCTTTGCTGTGTTTGAAGACCCCAATTCTTCATCTATTCTTCAAAGTACTCCATAAGCTGGTTCTCGCATCTCACATTTCCAGCATCATCTCAAACCACTCTTCCTCTTAGTCCATGCACTCCAGGTAACTTGGCCTTCTTTCAGATGCTTGAAACACATCAGGGCCTTTATACATGCCTCTGTCTAGAAATATATCCCCACTCCCCAACTTTTTCATAATTAACTCATGCAGAGCACAGCTTTATATCTCAGCTCAAATACCACTTTGAGGAAAACTGTTCCTGACCCACTATTCTAGATCTGTTGTATGCTTCTATAACTCCATGAACTTTTCCTCCATAGAGAGGAAAACTCCTCCATGAGAGTTTGGAATTACATTCTTGTGCAATTAATTGATTAGTATATTCACTACTAAACTGTAAGCTCCTTGATAAAAGATCCCTTTTGCTCAGCATTGTTTGAGCAAAAGGGATCCCTTGCTGTTTTAGTCACCATAATATCACCAATAGCCAGGAGAGTCCCAGATACAGGTAACCAAACTTATTTTTAGAAAAATAAAGCATATTTTTCTAAATTATATTTTTCATTATTTCTTTAATCTGAATAGATAGTAAAAGACTTAAAAACAAGACGGAAAGATTACAGAAAAAGAATAATGTATGTAGATAAGTTATTGGGGAAAGGGCGCAGCATATTAGGATATTCACATTTTGTTCTTTTTTTTTTTTGGTCTTTTTTTAAAATAAATTTATTTTTTATTGGTGTTCAATTTACCAACATACAGAATAACACCCAGTGCTCATCCCATCAAGTGCCCCCCTCAGTGCCCGTCACCCATTCACCCCCACCCCCTGCCCTCCTCCCCTTCCACCACCCCTAGTTCGTTTCCCAGAGTTAGGAGTCTTTATGTTCTGTCTCCCTTTCTGATATTTCCCACACATTTCTTCTCCCTTCCCTTATATTCCCTTTCACTATTATTTATATTCCCCAAATGAACAAAAGAACACCCACTGCAAAGAAGACTCTTTCGATAGAGATGACGATCCATTTTATGAATGCCAGTTGACCTTTCTATCCCTAGTAATCCCAACTTAAGACCAATGGGTTCATGTACAGCTTGATCATGGCCTCATGAAAAGATGTTTTATAAATGGCTCAGCAGGGATGCCTGGGTGGCTCAGTTATTTCAGCATCTGCCTTCAGCTCAGATCATGATCTCGGGGTCCTGGGATTGAGCCCCACATCAGGCTCCCTGCTTGGTGGGGAGGTTGCTTCTCCCTCTCCCTCTGCTGTTTCCCCTGCTTGTGCTCTCTTACTGTATCAAATAAATAAATAAAATATTTTTTTAAAAGGCTCAGCAAAAAATATTCTCATTCAACAAAACTTCTCTAGTAGTTGCCACTAATGAGTGGCCAACTTGCCATTAGCAAAGGCCAGAACGGAACTCAAGATATGGCACCTGAATTTTGGTGACCATCTGTCTGTTGATGACAAAGTGACTACATTGGATACTTGCAACATGGAGGGGTCCTTGGAGAGATGGATATTTGTTCTATTTAATTTTTTCTTTTCCTATCTGCTTTAGTTTTGATAGAACTGTCATCTATGGACTTACTAAAGGCTTTATTTTCCATCATGGCATTCCAGATAATGTTGTTTCTGGCTAAGGAATGTATTTATTACAAAAAAAAATCAATGGGCTCATGCCTGTGATACTCATTGCTGCGACAACATACCCTACTAGAAGCAAGTGGCCTTGTAAAACAATGGAACATGAAATAATTTGCTGGAGATTCAGTGATAGCTGAAGAACGAAATCTTGCAAATTTGGTCACTTTCCTACAAAATTCAGTGCATGCTTTGGACCAACAGTTTTTATGGCCAGTAATACGGATCTAGGAATAAACAGGTGGGAGTTAGAATGTCCTTTCACTTATAGAGTTAATAACTCACTTGCTAATTTTTTGCTTCCTATCTAGGGCCTCTGGGTTCTACTAGCTCAAAAATCTTAGTTCAAAAGGGAGAAAAAATTTCAATAAAGGACAAAAAATGATTTTTGAAAATGGAAATTGTGATAACTACCTGAGTATTTGGGGCTCGTCATGCTGATAGGCAAAGAAAGTAATCAACTGTATTGTAATAAATGGAAATTATTAACAGGAGAGAGCTCTTTGTATAGAAACCAATGTTATGTGAGATCTCTCAGTATTTCAGTACTCAGTGGTAAAAGTTAATAGAAGACTACATGTAAACAATAAAGGAAGGTTTACTTATTTTTAGACCTTGAGAAATAAAAGAAACAAATACATGTTCAGGTTGTTAAGTCATCCTACTTTGGAAAATCCTGCTCAGGTGGGATTAAAGGAATGGATAGTGGAAGAAGGAAATCATAAATCTCAAACATTGTCTTGTGATCAATTATACATTTGTTTCCTCCTTTTCCTATTATTTTAAATAAAGAGTATTGAGGATGAAACTATGACTGAACTAGAAGAGGAACTAACATTCTCCAAAAATAATTATAACCACTAAGACTATTTTCCTACTTTTTTTGTTGGGAGGAATGAAAGTGCCATCATTTATATGAGGAATAGTTGGGTCACATTAGTAAAAAAATATACTGCTACATTATTATTACTGTTCAGAAGTTTAAATATGGAAAGAAAGTATATGGATGCTGAGCAATCAAAGGGTCAAGAGTTAACAGACATTATTACTTAAACTTGACCCTGTCATTCTTTTCCTTCTTCTATAATCCCTTTTGTACAGCCAGGCTGAAGATTGCAAATTACATTTCACATACTATCTTGCCAACGAGGTTCTGGTTGTTTACTGCTAATGGAGACCCTGCACTATTTGAGAAACCTGTCAGATAGAAACTTCTTTTCTGACAGCAGTAGGTGAATGACTATAGGCTCCTGCAAAAGCCCAGGAGGTTCTAACATTTGTGTCAGAGTTCTGAATGTAGCTGAGTTAGTGATAGTGATGGGTGACTCTGGACCATTGAAGGTTATTGCAGGATTTTCCAATATTTTAGAGTTTTTGCAGTGACCATTGCTGTGGATGTGGGCTCTTCATTAGTAATATCCAACAGATTATGGAGCTTCTGAAACAGCTGCAGAGGGTACTGTAGTTTAAACAAACTCTTGCTATTGTGGAAGCCTTAACATCTTTTTGTGGTACCTAACCTTTGGGATAAGTGCTATCTTCTTTTTTTGTTCTTCCAGTCTCTGGGTAAAATTATTCTCATTTTACTCTACCTGAAAATACTCAAATGGTTTCTAGTTTCCTAACTGGATCATCATTTTACTCCATTTTACTCCTCTTAAGTTTGTCACAGAGTTCAGTAATTCATCTTCTTCTATCTATAGTCTCATCTTCTGTGATCTCACCCAGATTTATACATTTACACATATATTTATCTCTGTGCCAATAAATCCCCAGTTTAAATCTCTAAACTCATATATGCAACTGCCCACTGGGCATCTCCACTTGGATAGCTAATAGAAATCTCAAACTGCTTGTCTCCAAAAATGAACTTCTGAACTTTCCCTGCACACTTGATTCCCTCTCACAATCTTTCTGACTTCAGTTGATGGGAAAGCTACTGTTCCACAGTATTAGTATTTTTTCAAATGTCTCTCTTTTATTCATATTCTATATCAAATCCATTAGGAAAATCTATTTTTGTCTATCTTCAAAATGTTCACTTTTAACCACAGCCTTTGCTATCACCATCATCTTTCACCTCATTTACTTCAACAGTCCTCTAGATGGTCTCCCCTTCTATCATGATTCCCAGTACTGCAAACCAAGTGCCACTTTCAAAATGTTAATGAGGGGTCCCATATCTCCTCTGCTCAGAATCTTTCAGGGGCTCATTTCAATTCAAAATAAAATACAAATTCCTTGTATCTGACTCTAAAAACAAACGCAACAGAAACAAAAGATAAACAAGTGAAACTACATCAAACTTAAAAGCTTCTGCATAGTAAAGGAAAACATTAACAAAACAAAAAGTCAACCTACTGAATGAGATAAAGTATTTGCAATTTATATATCCAATAAAGGGGTAATATCTAAAATACATAAGACACTCATACAATTAAAAAAATTAGTAGAGGATCTGAATAGTCATTTTTCCAAAGAAAGCATATAGATGGCCAACAGGCACATGAAAAGACACTCACCATCACTAATCACCTCAAGCCTGTTAGAATGGCTGTTATAAAAAAAGACAAGAAATAACAACTGTTTGTGAGAATGTGAAAAAAATAAACCCTCAGAGATCCCTGGGTGGCTTAGCAGCTTAGCATCTGCCTTCGGCCCAGGGCATGAACCTGGAGTCCTGGGATCGAGTCTTGCATCGGGCTCCCTGCATGGAGCCTGCTTCTCCCTCTGCCTGTGTCTCTGCCTCTCTGTGCGTGTGTGTGCCTCTCATGAATAAATAAATAAAATCTTAAAAAAAGGAAACCCTTATGCACTATTGGTTGAAATGCAAAAATGGAGCAGCCACTATAGAAAACCGTGTGGAGATTTCTCAAAAAATTAAAAACACAATTACCATATGCTTCAACAATGCTACTTCTGGGTATTTATCCAAAGGAAATGAAAACACTAATTTGAAAAGACATATGCACCTCTATGTTGGTTACAGCATTAATACACCAGACAAGATATGAAAACAACCTAAATGCTGTGTTTAATATAATATAATGATATATTACTCCATCACTAAAGAATAAAATCTTGCCATGTGCAATAACCTGGATGGATCTTGAGAGCTAAGTGAAAATAAGTCAGAGAAAGACAAATACTGTATGATTTCACTTATATGTGGAGTCTAAAAACAAAACAAAACTTATAACTACAGAGATCGGTATGGTGATCTCTGAGTACAAAGATTGTTGGAGGGGTGGGCATGATGGATGAAGAGAGGCAAAAGGTATAGACTTCCAGTTATCAAATAAATTAGTCATGGATACAAAAATCCTCAAAATATTAGCAAACCAAACTCAACAATACATTAAAAGGATCACATACCATGACCAAGTGATTGATCATTTATTCTAGGGATGCAAAGATGGTTTGATATCCACAAATATATCATCATTAACCACAAATATGACCATATTAACAAAAATCATATTGTTATCTCAATAGGGTAGAAAAAGTATTTGATAAAATTAAATATCCATTTATGATAAAAACTCTCGACAAAGTAGGTATAGAGGGAACATGCCTCGAATAATATAAGCCATATGTGACAAAACCACAGCAGTGAAAAGATCAGGAGCAAGGCAGGATCTTTCTCACCACTTTTATTCAACATTGTACTGGAAGTTCTAGTCATAACAATCAGAAAAGGAAATAAAAAGCATCCAAATTAGAAAAGAAGAAGTAAAACAGTTATTTTGTGTAGATGACATGATACTACATATAGAAAACCCTAAGGATTCCACCAAAAAAATATAAGAACTAATACAAGAATTTAATAAAGTTGCAAGATACACTATTAATATACATAAGTCCATTGCATTTTATACACTGATAATGAACTATTAGAAAGAGAAATTATTAAGAGTTGCTGGAAGGGAAATGAGGGTTGGGCTAAATGGGTGATGGGCATTAAGGAGGGCACTTGTTGTGATGAGCACTGGGTGTTGTATATAAGTGATGAATCACTAAATTCTACTCCTGAAACTATACTGTGTGTTAACTAACTTGAATTTATTTTTTTATTATTTTTTTAAAGATTTTATTTATTCACAAGAGACACAGAGAGAGAGGGGCAGAGACACTGGCAGAGAGAAGCGGGCTCCATGAAGGGAGCCCAATGTGGGACTCGATCCTGGGACTCCAAGATCACGCCCTGGGCCAAAGGCAGGCTCTAAACCGCTGAGCCACCCAGGGATCCCCAACTAACTTGAATTTAAATAAGACCTTGGAATAAAAAAAAAGAAAGAAATTATTAAAACAATCCCATTCTCATTTGCATCAAAATTGATAAAATATTTAAAAATAAATTTAACCAATGAGGTAAAAGACCTGTACTCTGAAAAGTGTAAGACATTACACAATATGCTTTTGTTATTTTAATCCACAATTCTTTTCATACATAAAGAAGGAAATTAAGATAAAACAAAACAATCATCCTACAAGAGAAATATCTATTTATTTATTTATTTATTTATTTATTTATTTATTTATTTATTTATTTTTAGAGATGCTTTCAACAGCTAATGACTGAGACCACTAATTTGCATCAGAATAGATTGTCATTGACTATTATGGAACCCTCTCTTAAAATACATTTTGTGAGCTCATATTGAGGCATTCAGGTGAATAATAGGAAGAAGTTAAGTGGTATATTTTAGCATTCTTCCCTTATACTCCTTTGCCATACTGTTTCTGCCCCATCAAAGAGCTAATAGATATTTGGAATTTCCTAACAACCATAGATTATGATGGAGGCAATACATTCTTATCAGAGTTCTTAATTAATAAGGCATCGTCTATATGATAAAGGTGATATATGTGTCTATACATAGAGAAATATTTTGTTTAAAGTCCTTTGAAGAGCAATTACTCTACCAAATATAAACATTATAAACATGAGAGAAATTGATGATGACACAAGTGGAAAGATATACCGTGCTCACAGATTAGAATTAATATTGTTTACATGTTCATTCCATCCAAAGCAATCTACAGATTCAGTGCAAGCCCAATCAAAATACCAATGATGTTTTTCACAGAACTGGAACAAACAATCCTAAAATTTATATAAAATCACAAAAGACCCCGAAGAGCTGAAGCAATCTTGAGAAAGAAGAACAAAGCTGGAAGTACCAAGCTCCTTGATTTCAAACATTCTACAAAGCTATAGTAATCAAAACAGAATGGTACTGGCACAAAAGCAGACACATAGATCAATGGAACAGAATCGAGAATTCAGAAATAAGTCCATGTGTACATGATTAATCTCTGACAAAGGAGGCAAAAATCTAAGGGGAAAAAGAATCTCTTCAATAAATGATGTTAGAAAAAAAATGATGTTAGGAAATCTGGACAACTACATGCAAAAGAATGAAACTAAACCATTTTCTTACATCCAAACAAAAATATAAAGTCAAAATGAATTAAGGACTTAAATATAAGATTAGAAACCATTAAAAAATCTAGAAAAAACAAAGGCAGTACACTCTGGTACATCAATCTCAGCAATATATTTTTTGGGGATCTGTCTCCATAGGCAAGGGCAATGAAAGCAAAAATAAACAAAGGGACTATATCAAACCAAAAATTTTTTCATAGCAAAGGAAACCATCAACAAAATTAAAAACAAGCTGCTGAATGGGAGAAGATATTTGCAAATAATATAACCAATAGGAGGTTCATATTCAAAATATATAAGAACTCACACAACTAAATACCAAAAAATGGACAAACTAAATAAAAAATAGGCAGAAGAGGGATCCCTGGGTGGCGCAGCAGTTTGGCGCCTGCCTTTGGCCCAGGGCGCGATCCTGGAGACCCGGGATCAGATCCCACGTCAGGCTCCCGGTGCATGGAGCCTGCTTCTCCCTCTGCCTGTGTCTCTGCCTCCCTCTCTCTCTCTCTCTCTCTCTCTCTGTGACTATCATAAATAAAAAAATAAAAAAAAATAGGCAGAAGACCTGAATATGTATTTTTCCAAAAAGAAGACCTACAGATGTCCAACAGACCCATGAAACAATGCTCAACAACACTCGTAATCAGGGAAAGGCAAATTAGAAACACAATGAGATATCGCCTCATGCCTGTTAGAATGGCTATTACCAAAAAAGACAAGAAATAATAACTGTTGGCAAAAATGTGGAGAAAAAGAAACCCTTGTGCACTGTTAGTGAGGATGCAAAATGGTACAGTCATTATAGAAAGCAATATCGCATTTTCTCAGAAAATTAAAAATAAAACTACCATATAATCCAGCAATTCTACTTCTGAGTATTTATTTGAAGAAAACAAAAACACAAATTCAAAAAATATTTATGTATCCAATATTCATTGCAGCATTTTTCAAAACGGCCAAGATATGGAAGCAACCTAAGTATTCGTAAATAGGTGAATGGATAAAGAAGACTTAGCACACACAGACACAAAGACATAAGTATGTATATATATACACACACACACAAGAAAATATAAAAAATAATGAAATATTGACGTTTACAACATTATGGATGGATCTGGAGAGTTTTATGCTCAATGAAATTGTCAGACAGAAAAAAGACAAATACCACATGATTTCACTTACACGTGGACTCTAAAAAAACAAACAAATGAACAATAAAACCAAAACAGAAATGGATTCATAGATACAGAGAACAATCTGGTGGTTGCCAAAGTGAAGGGGTAGGAAGATGGGCAAAATAGGGGAAAGTTATATACCTGAAGTTAATATATTACATGTCAACCACACTTAAAAAAAGTTCTTATCACAAGAAAGAAATTGTAACTTTATATAGTGGCAGACGATAACTAGAATGACTGTGGTGAACATTTTGCACTGTATATAAATGTAGACTCACACTATACACCTGAAATTAATATAATATTATTTGTCAGTTATACCTAAAAAAAATCCACAGTCCTTGTAAGATATTACAATATCTGCTTCCTTCCCATTAGTATCTCTCTGACCTCAGGTCCTATAAGCCTTCTCTTGGTTTATTCTTTATTAGCTATACTGACTTTCCTGCTGTTTTTGGATATATCATGCCTGTTCCCAATTCAATCTGTTCTAGCCATTTGTCTGCCTGGAACTCTCTTCCACTACCATATCTTTTTTTTTTTTTTTTTTTTTTTTTTTTATGATAGCCACACACAGAGAGAGAGAGAGAGAGAGGCAGAGACACAGGCAGAAGGAGAAGCAGGCTCCATGCACCGGGAGCCCGATGTGGGATTCGATCCCGGGTCTCCAGGATCGCGCCCTGGGCCAAAGGCAGGCGCCAAACCACTGCGCCACCCAGGGATCCCTCCACTACCATATCTATAAGGCTCACCCACTCACTCCTTTAAGTATTTGTTCAGTGCTGTCTTCTAAATTAGACCTATCCCTACAACCTGTCTCCAACACTATATATGCCATTCACCATCTGAGTTTTGTTTCTCAGCATTACATATATTTATAACATAGTAAAATTGTACCATTTATTATTTATTGCCTCTCCCACAAGAATACAAATTTAATGAAGGCAGAAATTTATTTTTAACTATTTTTTTCATTTATGCATCATTCCAAATACCTGACACATTCAATGAATTTTGGTTAAAGGAATAAATTTATTTTCTTGCATAACTATTGTCTCCCGAATCTAGGAAAATTCTTTGAGAATGAAGATTGCTAAAATGCAGAAACAGCAGATTATCTTTTCCTCTCTGTGTTCTTATCTGACTCCTTTTGTCTCTCTCACACACACGAATATATACCAAAAAACCCACCCTCATATTCAGGCACACATATTGAAGAGGAGAAACTTTGTAAGTATGACCTGAAATGTAAAAGGTTTATGTTGCAAGTAAGAGTGGAAAGAAAAAGAAAGAAAGGAAAGAAAGAAAGAAAGAAAGAAAGAAAGAAAGAAAGAAAGAAAGAAAGAAAGAAAGAAGAAAGAAAGAAGAAAGAAAGAAAGAGAGAAAGAGAGAGAAAGAAGAGAGAGAAAAAGAAGAGAGAGAAAAAGAAGAGAGAGAGAGAAAGAAAGAGAAGGAAGGAAATGAAACATTGTGAAATTGATTATTTCTGATGAAACAAGGAGTAAGGTTTTAAACAGCCACTTGAACTGTTGTGCACAGTATGCTTTCATTATTATTCACCCTCAATTCTTCTCATACACAAAGAAAGAAATTAAGATAATACCAAAACAATCATCCTACAAGAGAATATTTTTTATTTTTGGAGATGCTTTCAACAGCTAATGAATGAGACCACTAATTTGCATCAGAGTAGATTGTCGTTCTGTATCCTGGAAACCTCTCTTAAAATATATTTGCAGAGCTTATATTATATTGTGGCACTCAAGTGAATAATAGGAAGAAGTTAAATGGTACATTTTAGCATTCTTCC
This sequence comes from Canis aureus, assembly GCF_053574225.1. NCBI lineage: Eukaryota > Metazoa > Chordata > Mammalia > Carnivora > Canidae > Canis > Canis aureus. The sequence goes on from NC_135632.1 coordinate 10,558,902, forward strand.
TTTTTGCTCCTTCATGGTACTGTTCCTGACCCATCAAAGAGCTAGGACAGGTTTAGACTTTCCTAATGACCATAGATTATGACAGAGGCAATACATTCTTAATCAGCAATGATGTTGTATACATGATAAAGATGATAAATTGTGTGTGTATATATATATATATATATATTTATTTTTAAAGCCCTTTTGAGAGCAATTAATCTACCAGACAAATATAAACATCTCCAGGGCAAATGTCTACTGTTTTGTGGACGCAAATTTGGATTTCAAAGTTGTAGATATGAATGGAAACTGAGGATGCTGAACCTTTGAACACTTGGCATAAAGACCACAGAAACAGAAAGGAACTCATATCGTCATAAGATATTTTCCCTTGTCCTAAAGTTTTCTGGGCTATGCATTGTTAAACTCTCTAGAAGTCACCAGCTGCCTAGCCTAGAAGTTAACAAACATAACCTGATCTTAAACTGATCTATTTGTTTCAAGGTGGGCAGATGTTTAATTAACAAAGACCTAAGTGGAATGTTTAAATGGAATGTTTTCAGGATCCTTTTGGGCTGTGTGGACTGGACCGGACGGCAGGAACCAGAGGCTTAGGAGCTACAGAACAATTGATGATGGTCCTTATTTAGAACAGGATAGAAGTTTAGTTAAGGAAAAACGTCTCTATCTCCTCCCTCTCAAAAGTGAAGCATATGAACTAGTAATAAGGATTAACACACCCAGGCAGTTTTGCAGATTTAGCATTTAGCAGATGCTGGCAATGTGGCACTGGTGGATGGTCATGGATAAGTCTTCCAGAAGACTGCTGTTTTCACTCCACTATCTGAGGACACTTCAAGCTCAATATCCAGAAATCTTTTCAACTGGTAGTCCTCTGGATTCAGAAACTGGGTTTTCAACTATTAATCTTCGGGCTTTTAAAAAATTTTCATAGAAATTCTCCTCATTAAAAGCCTGATGACTTGTAGCATTCAGCAAATAGTGTTTGTAATCATGCATTTTAGAGTCAGACAGACCTATGTTAGTATCCTAGCCATGTCACTTTTTATTCTGTGATATTTAGGTGATTATTTCATCTTTCTATGATTTAATACTTCATTTGTTAAATGAGCATAGTGAATAATGATAATATACCTCTGATGGGCTTGCTGTGAAATTAAATGAAATAACACATATAAAGACACATAACATATATATAGTGCCTGAAACATAGGAGGTACCCAATAAATATTAGCCATTTTAAGTATTAAAGTAAGTATGTACTTTGCAAATATTTTAAGGTGTTCCATTTGTTATATGAGATAGACCCAGGAGTCTCTTTAAAGAGAATATGCTAGTTAACATCATATTCTGAAATTAGTGACCTCATGGGAAGGTATGTTTGATATGTGGGTTATATAGAATACATAATTTTTTTCAAAATAAACCACCATATAATTCTTTCTAAACAAATCATGGTCAAAATTTATTTCCTTTCTAATCGTGAAAGCCTCCTTCTGGAACCCAGGTAACATTTTGATACTTTATAAGTAATCACAGAAATCCAGTAACATCTAGAAGATAAGAATATTAACATGGAAAAAAATCCATTATTCTGTGACTCTTAAGAACAAAGTATGTAGGGCAGCCTGGGTGGCTCAGCGTTTTTTTTTTTTTTTTGTTTGTTTGTTTGTTTGTTTTGTTTTTTTTTAATTTTATTTACTTATGATAGTCATACAGAGAGAGAGAAAGGCAGAGACTTATGCAGAAGGAGAAACAGGCTCCATGCACCAGGAGCCTGATGTGGGATTTGATCCCAGGTCTCGAGGATCACACCCTGGGCCAAAGGCAGGCGCCAAACCACTGTGCCACCCAGGGATCCCATATAGGCTCAGCGGTTTAATGCTGCCTTCAGCCCAGGGCGTGATCCCGGAGACCCAGGATCAAGTCCCACATCGGGCTCCCTGCATGGAGCCTGCTTCTCCCTCTGCCTGTGCCTCTCATGAATAAATAAATAAAACATTTAAAAAAATAAATAGATTTAAAAAAAGAATAAAGTATGTCATAGAAGGATGTATTCAACTCTGTAAGATACTCTTTTTGTTTGAACTATATGAAATCACTGCTAAATGTCAAAAATAATAAAATATCAGCAATTTCACATTTCATACTAAATAACCACCAAATGTGTTTCCATGAATAATGTTAACTACATTTCCTCTTGTGAGTTTTAATTCCAAAGGGATAACTCAGGATAACTCATTTACTCTATCCCTGTATTTGTCCATGCCAAGCCTAAACTATCACGGATTAATTTCAATGCATAAGGAAGGTGAAACATTATATGAGTGGGCTTCTTGGACGTAAGCAACAGAGATCATTTTGGGTAGCTAAGAAATAAAGGAATTTCTTGGAAAGATACATCATGGAATAGGGGCACCTGGGTGGCTGAGTTGGTTAAGCATCTGCTTTTGGCTCAGGTCATGATCCCAGGGTCCTGGGATCAACCTCACATTAAGCTCCCTGCCGAGCTTCTCCCTCTCCCTCTGCCTGCTGCTCCCTCTGCCTGTGCTCTGTCAAATAAATAAATAAAATCTTTAAAAAAAAGACACATCATGGAATAGAAAGGAAGATTGGAAAACCAGGCTTAGGCAGAAAGACTAAGACCCTAACACTTGTCAACTTGGAACATTGTGTAGTTTGGGACTTTTTGTGTCTCTGATATCAGCTCCTTTGCTACTCTACTATATCTGCCAAAAATAATCTCTACTGAACCCTGCACTGTTTTTCTCACTCTCTCAAGGTTTGACTCCCTGGGAGGAAGTGTCTGATTAGTTGATGACACATCTTGTCACTCTGCCTTCTATATGACCATGTCCCCTCATTGTCTTTTTGTAACAGAAGACAGAGCCCTACTTCCATCCCTCTTGTTATTCCTGCCAAATAGGAAGTTTGTGTGTATGTTTGGGCACATGCTCATGGTTTTTTTTAGGTAAAACCCTCTGGATTTATTCCCATACAATGTTATGTCAGGATAGTACCAGATTGGTACAGACTAGAGAGGTTTTGCATTTTTAATTATTTTTGTTGTTTACATAGATCTTCCTATTTAAAAATAAATCTGTACAAATGTGTAAGTCTAAAAATAAAGTATAATGAACTAAATGGTTAACTAAAACACAGTTTCGAACCTTCAAAAAGTTAGTTGTTCAGAATTGCCCCCTATGTATTTGATTTTTTCTCAATTGTGCTCACAGTGTCAATTGTTGTTACACAAGGAGTGACATGAAAGTAATATAAAGAACAATTTTTGTGTGTGTTTTATTGTGCAAAATATACTTAAGAGAGTGCTGCCAGGATGCTATCCACATGTAGAAGTCACACTTTTGATTCTTACATAGAAAGTACAGAAGATTGTCAGTTTAACAAAAGGGAAATAAAAATCAATTTTCACCCAATGCACTTGTGTGAATCTAATCAAAATTGAAAAGTAAATAAACCTGTCTGCTGATGAATATGCTTTCTATTGAGGGGAAAAAACCGTTTGTGTGGTTGTTGGTTAATAAATTATCTTTCACAAAAAATAAATTTGTTCTTTTCCAAGGTGAAGAATTTAGTTCAGATTAACTTTAAACTCTTGTGTTGTAGGAAAAGTTAAAACTTTATTAAGAGATAATAAAACTATATTTAATCAGAATTTTTTCACAATGGGAATGAAACTGACTGAATCCTACCATCCTGAATCTCCCATGATATTTCAGCTCTGTGAAAGACTTCTAGAATCTCAAAGGCAGTGTGTTCCTTACATGAGCACTTCTTAGCACATTATATTCCCCAGTCTCAATTATCTCTTCCTTTACTTATTTAAAAGACAGAAAAAAAAAAACTTCATTTCAGAACATGCATTAAAATGTGACCTTTTCTTTCCACTGAATTGACAAATTGAAATCATGTTAAGTTTCTATCCTAATTATACCTGTTTGTAAATGTTTCCTTCTCTACTTTAAAAAGGGAAGATTTGGGATCCTGGGTGGCTCAGCGGTTTGGCCCCCCCTTCAGCTCAGGGTGTGATCCTGGAGACCTGAGATCGAGTCCCACATCAGGCTCCCTGCATGGAGCCTGCTTCTCCCTCTGCCCGTGTCTCTGCCTCTCTCTTTGTGTGTCTCTCATTAATAAATAATAAAAAAAACCTTTAAAAATAAAAAGGGAAGATTTTTTTCTTTTTGGTTTGTTTTTATCCATTTGGGGGAGAGGAGAGAAGTTTGGGGGAAACCTGCTTTTAATGTTAAGGGTAAAACAAGTTTATTGATAGAAAACTGTTTAGAAAGTAATTAAACATTCACTAAATCATGGGTTTTTTTTAAAGATTTTATTTATTCAGAGGAGACAGAGAGAGAGAGAGAGAGAGAGAATGAGAGAGACAGAGAGACAGAGACACAGGCAGAGGGAGAAGCAGGCTCCATGCAGGGATCCTGATGCGGGACTTGATCCTGGGTCTCCAGGATCATGCCCTGCGCCAAAGGCAGGTGCTAAACTGCTGAGTCACCCAGGCATACCCAAATCATGGTTTTAATAGATATTGGATGTATTTAAAAAACTGGTTATGTTTTAAAACTGATCAAAACATGGTGTTTTCCATTTAAACAATGAAATAACTCAATTCATGAATTAATTGAATATGATATTGGTGAGGTACTTTCCCTCTAATTGGGATGATTTTTACCTAATAAACAGCTTAGCTAAAGGTAGTCATTTGAAGGTGGTTTGTGGTTAATAAAATGGTGTTGTTTCTTCACCATGAAACAGAAAAGGGTGAAAGAGTCTACTAAACATTGAATTCTGATCTTGGTAAGTTAGCATGATGTTCAATCAGGTTGGGCCATTTGTTTTTCTTTCTTTTTTTTTTTTTTGTTTTGTTTTGTTTTGTTTTGTTTTTCTATTTAATATTTAAATTATGCCATATAAATCATTAGCATATTATGTCTGTGAGGAGGAAAGAACATTTTTTTAGAAAGACCAAAAACTAAAGTTCTTCTGAGATTGTGATTTTAATTATCCTCCCAGTTATTTCTACTGGGACCATCATATTACAGACACCAGACATATAACAATGCAAGAAAAACATCAACAGAGACAACAGTTTGGGATTATTTAATTTCCATGAATAACACTGTCTTTTTTTTTCTGATCATGAAAATTCATGATGTTGACCTAATAATAGAAAACTTGGTTAAAAGGGGACTGTTGATGGTTCCAGATCCAGTGGCTAAGTTATTCATTTTCTTTTCTTCTCAAGAATAGGATAACAAAACAAAAATGCAAAAATATCAAAATAGGGAATGAAAATGGTTGTGTGTATGTCTACTTTTTCCCCCAAGTACATTTACTATGAAAATATATGTGTATGGTTTGTGTGTGTGTGTGTGTGTATGTGTGTGTGTGAGAAAGAGAGAGGAGAAAAGAGAATACTACATATATATTTTAGATGGCTCCTTTTAAGTTAGAGGAATTTGGAGCAAATACCAATCCTTTCTAAGGCACCAATATGTACCACATTACTCGAGTACTCAGTATCAGATGAGCTAAAACAATAAAGAGAAGAAACAAACAAAATAAAGACCATGAAGAGAAGGCAGGGAAGCACATAGCGTAAGACTTCTATGTCTTCCTCTCCATCCCCCAGTTCCCCATCTTCCAACTCTGTACCCAAAGTGTTTTTACCTTGGAATGGAAGTGAACAGTAAAAGACATGGCATCAACTAATGGAAACCTTGACCTTGACTCTGACCTCTGGGCCCCTTGATTTCAGTGTCTTGTACAAGAGGAAAAGCTAGTGGGTTCACACACAGTTGTATAGCATCATATGTGCAAGCATGAGGTGTCTCCCACACTGTGACTGGGAAAGTCCTTTCACTAAATCTGCCTCCTGATTCTGTCACTTAGGGTATCAAATGCGGACATTTCTTGCATATTTGTTCATTTGTTTAAGATCCACTCATACAGGCAAGACTTCTTCATTAATGATCAGACATTGATTAGGAAGGCGAAGTCTAATGAATCTTGAAAACAGACTTCTATTTCCAGCCAGCTCTTACAATTCTGACAATACAAAATTATCTCAGTTGATCAAAATAGTGCATTGTATGAAAAAACTTACTCAGGCTGACTTTACTTCAGCTTTTCCAAGATGAGATCATTATAAAAATAATCTAAAGGAGGAAAAAAATATCTCCAAACAACATGTATTTGTAACTCATGTTTTTCAAAAATAAACTAGTCTAGGAGTTGAGATAATGGCCTAACAAGGGTAATAAAAGAGTATTTCTGTTTTTGTCACTATGCATAAAATTTCAGAAGCTTCAGTTTTCCTTAGATTTCTCCAACAGACTTTAAGCCGTCCCCTTGGGAATAGCCAAACGCAGTCCATTCAGTTCACACACAGCGAGTATGGTTTCCTCTTACATATTCTTCTTGGATACCCCAGGGAGTCCTCTATTTCTCTTGTCTCCTAGTCCAGCTGCTGTGAGGATATGTCTTTCTTCTAAAGCTCTGATGTTCCAGCCCTGATAGAGTTCTTTTCTTTCCCTTGATTCTACACAGAGGCTGGATTGGTTTGCTGTTTCAGCTGATGTGACTACAGAGATCAATAATTACCTAAATACACTCAGCTATACAGACTACTAAGCTGTGGTGGCTTTATTCTCCTCATGTTTTACCGAGATTTTAAGAAGTCAGTTCCGTTTAATATATATTCCTTACACTCTGATCTCTGCTATATGTCTTTAAAGGAAGCAAGCAGACACATAACATCTGATCTGTACACAAATTTTCCATCTTTTCTCAAAACTTAAAGTTCATTTTTGCATGCACTGACTCTCTTTATCAAAGATACTTGTTCTTTCCAAGGAAGTTCATTAGTCCTTTATGCAAACAGACCCAGGTAGACATTTAAACAGATTCACTAGACTTACTGAACCATATCTGGATCCTAGGGTGAACTCAACTTGATCTCTCAAGCTAAGTTGCCATCATCATATATGTACATATATTAACATGATAAAATTCTATTCAAGAACAGGCTATTTTCTTCATTATTTTAAATAAAATGGTGAATGGGCTCAAATTAATTATTTTATCATGTTTGCCCCTAATGTGCCATAATTTACATTGAAGACCAACAGACGTTTCTCTTTTTATTCCTCCCTTTTAATTTTTTTAATATTTTATTTAAATTCAATTTGTCAACATATAACACCCAGCGCTCATCCCATCAAGTGCCCTCCTTAGTGGCTGTCACCCAGTCACTCCATCCCCCCACTCACCTCCCCTTATGCAATGCTTTGTTTGCTTCCCAGAGTTAGGAGCCTCTCATGGTTTGTCTCCCTCTTTAATTTTTCCCTACTCAGTCACCTTCCTTTCTCTTATAGTCCCTTTCACTATTTCTTATATTCCCCATATGAGTGAAACCATATGATGATTGTCTTTCTCTGACGGACTTATTTAATTCAGCATAATACTCTCCAGTTCCATCCACATTGAAGCAACTGGTAGGTATTCATCCTTTTTGATGGCTGAGTAATATTCCACTGTATATATAGACCACGTCTTTTTATCCATTCATCTGTCAAAGGGCATCATGGCTCCTTCCACAGTTTGGCTATTGTGGACATTGCTGCTATGAACATTGGGATGCAGATGTCCTGTCATTTCACTACATCTGTCTCTTTGGGGTACTCAGTAGTGCAATTTCTGGGTCATAGGGTGGCTCTATTTTTAACTTCTTGAGGAACCTCCACACTGTTTTCCAGAGTGGCTGCACCAGCTTGCATTCTCATCAATAGTGCAAGAGGGTTACCCCTTCTCCATATCCTCTCCAACATTTGTTGTTTCCTGTCTTGTTAATTTTAGCTATTCTCACTGGCTTGAGGTGGTATTTCAGTGTGGTTTTGATTTGTATTTTCCTGATGGCAAGTGATGTGGAACATTTTTTCATGTGTTTGTGACATTTCTAATAGAGGAACAAAGGGATCACTGATTCTTAGTATCATTTTGAATGGAAAGATACCAGGGTAACTGACTGAGTTTCTTGGAAAGAATTAGTGCTATTCCCAAGAGTAATCATGTTGGCCATTCTCAAGACCTCTCAGGGGATTGAAGCACCAAGTGCACCATTTTGATTTATTACAATGATTTATTCAAAGAAGCACTTCTTTAAGAAACTAGTATTTTGGGCACCTGGGTGGTTCAGTGGTTGAGCATCTGCCTTTGGCTCAGGTTGTGATCCTGGGATCCTGGGATCGAGTTCCATATCGGGCTCTTCACGGGGAGCCTGCTTCTCCCTCTGCTTATGTCACTGCCTCTCTCTCTGTGTCTCTCATGAATAAATAAATAAAATCTTTATTTAAATATAAATAAATAAATTAGTCTTTTTGCCATTATAGACTTTGGTCATGTTTCTTAGACTCAGTCACTTCTAATCCTATGTACAACAAATAAATCATTGCACATGCCCATACTGTTCATTCTCACGTTTTCAAAACTATTATACATGAATGATGCCTCGTCATTTTTGCACATTCTGTAAAAAATACATATACAGGATATTGATCTAGTAAGAAATTGTAGACTAAGTCTACCTGTGACATGGTTTATATATTGTTATATATAAAAACCATATAATATTGGCATTCCTAAGTGATAGGACCTATAAGAAATTTATAAAGCCCTTTCTTGATGCTCCCTTAATCTTGCTTAGGATTCAGTCTTCACTCTAGACAGACACCTAAGCCTCTCACCATCTGCGCGTATACCTAAAAGAAGGAAGTGAAGGAGGTTCCAGAAGTCCTGGTCATAAGAGTTTCCACGCATGATATTTTTTTGTAGTCTCTTCCAAAAACTGCCTCCTTTAAGCTTATGGTAGTAAAACACAACCTGATTAAATTTTACATATTGTTCTGACTACTTTTGTAAATTTTCAAAACTTTTCCTCTGTACGTTTTTTTTATTAAATAAATTTATTTTTATTGGTGTTCAATTTGTCAACATACAGAATAACACCCAGTGCTCATCCCGTCAAGGGCCCACCTCAGTGCCCACCACCCAGTCACCCCCATCCCCTGCCTACCTCCCCTTCCTCTGTAGGTTTTAACTGCAATGAAAACAAAGGTTTTGACCAAGAATTAAAAAGATACAATTTGATATTTCTATATTTATTTAATCCATTTCTTAGTGAATATTAATCAAATTTATTATAATAATGAGGCTATACACAATCATTCAAGGAGTCTTCTAAATATCAAATTTGTATCTTCCTTCTAATTCCCTGACTTTGAGCTCAAGGAGTTGGAGTTAGTAAATGGGGTCCCTTAGCCTTTTACATGGCTGGGACAAAATAAAGGGAAAAAATGACAAAATTTTTTGAAGAGTTTAATATGTATCAACAGTGATAGGCTTTCATGGTTTTCTTTTTTCCCTTTTCCCTGCTGTCATAATTTGAACCAATTCCTGACAGAAGGAAGTTGATACAATACAGAGGATTTTGGGATTCCCAAAGTTGTCAAACACCAGGATAGAAATATCATCTTAAAGTTTTCCACAGTGGAATCTGATTCATAAGACTAAAGATGTTAAAATATGGGTTATCTATAAGGAAAGAAAGAAAAAGGTCTCTACTGAAAAAGGTCTAAAGTAGAGCAAAGAAGAAAAGAGACAGCCAGAAGGAAAATCTGTAAAAGATATCTCTGAGAAAGGTCACTTCAATTGATGTAGGTTTTTCTGTTATAAATTCCTTTTTATGTGCTTAGCTGTTAAATGTTAAAACTTCCATTTTAAAATGGACTTCGGTTTCACTATGGAAGAGGGCTCTAACCCTGTGAATGATGGTCAGTCCCTACATATGTATTTCATTTTATGTCATGTCCTCTTTGCTCATGCTTTCTATTTTTCTTATTTGGTGCACTGATATAAGGGCACTTATCTGTCTGAAATGTCATTGTGGGAATGTGTATTGATATCCTCTTGTGTAAGTGCCTCAGGGAGATTCTTTTCTGATGGATGTCCCAGATGTCAGAGTTTACACCTGTTCCTAAGTGTAAAATGTATATGGTAACCAACAAAAATAAAGTTTTATAAGGCTAATATGGTTTTAAGCTAAGAAGCTCATGTAAATGGATATAGCAAGGTGTAGAAATATAAAACATCCCATATTTGCTTGAAAAACATATAGTTTCCAGAAGAATGCAAATATGACATTTGAAGGAAAGGTCTGGATTAAATATCATATAATTAAGTGATTAAATGGGGTAGGTTAAGTGAATGGTTTCCTGGTTCCCACAGGTTTATGATTTTTCTCCTTGTCCTCACATTAAATAGCAAATAGACTGGGGGTAGAGAAAAAAAAAGGGGAAATTAGAATTTTGATAAATTTCAATCCTTGAACATAGAGTTTAATAGCTTTATGAGTTCTTTAAAGGTTTTCATTATTTATTTATTTATTTATTTATTTGAGAGAAAGCATCATGTTTTTTTTTTTTAATTTGAGAGATAGAACACAAGAGGGGGCTCCATTCCATGACCCTGAGATCAGACCTGAGCCCAAACAGAGTCCACATTCAAACAACAGCACCACTCAGGTGTCCAAGTTCTTTAAATTTAATGTAATCAACAATACAGTTAATGGTGATACGGGTGAAAAGGGTCTGTGGAGACCAACAAAGAAGAGACAACCAAGGATAAGAAAGCTTTCTGATTTTAAAAATAATTTATACAGTAATTCTTTGAAGTTTAGACCTGTTTTCTTAATTTTCTCCTTCATATGTAATGGTCAAGAGAAAATGAAATTGAAGAATTGTTTGCAAAGAATTGAAAACTATTCAAGAACGTGATTTTACCAAATTAACCAACATGATCACAAAATACTAAAGGCTGGTGGTATGAACTATAATCTATTTCTACAATAAAATTAGACTACATTAGGAAACCCACCTTTAGAAAGGTGGGATCTTGACAGGAAAGGCTTTTGATCATTGTTATATTAAGACATGGTAAATGTATAGGGGAAAGGAGAGAAAATGAGTGGGAAAAATCAGAGAAGGTGACAAAGCATGTGAAACAAACAAGGAGTAGTAGAAGGGGAGGGGGTAGGGATGGGGTGAGTGGGAGACGGGCACTGAGGGGGGGCACTTGATGGGATGAGCACTGGTATTATACTATATGTTGGCAAATTGAACTCATATAAAAATATACATATAAAAAAGACATGGTAATTTTTAATAGAGATCTTTTTTAGAAGTCCAGGGTACTTTAAAACCTCACAATTAAAGTATTTTTAATATATTCCTTTTATTTCTCTTCTAAAGACATATAATATTCAGATTTTCTTGTAAATGGCTGTACTTTAGGTTTATTATTTGAAAAAGTTGGAGATGATTACACTACTGTTATTATGTTTTTAAAATTCCTTGCCAGAGAAAAAATAAGTGCTTGATTCATAATCAAATAAACTATTACCAGAATTTAATTTGAATTGGGAATGGGAACATTTAAAAGAATGAATGACCTAGATTAGTTGATTCCCTGAAAGGGCACAGTCATCTTATGAATTCAAACTGAAAGGTTAACTATATTTGATTATCTATGGTTATATGGAAATTTCATCATTGGTGATTTTGTGGACTCTGAATCTATAAGTCTATGAACACACACATTTCTGTATATTGTTAAAATGGTAGTATGAATTTTTACAAATTACATGTTGAATAATGTGTGAAACTTCTCTCTGCTAGGCTGCCCCCTTTTCTGATTCTTTGGCTAAAAGAGGGCAGACTTTTGTAAGGAATTTTTAATGTCTATAACCCTTGGTATTTCTGAGAGGCCAGCTTCAGCTAGGATATATGAGGCAAAAAGAAAATTCCAGCAATTGACCATGCTGTCTTTCCTTAGCTTCCCAAGTCATAGTTGGTCTGCCTTCTCTTACCATTCACAGTCTTCTTATGGCTATTTATATGTAATTCAAGATTATTAGCTGTGCTTAGTGGGAGGAATGAGGTATGCCTTGTCCATCTTTCCAGAAGTGAAAGTCCCAAAAGATTTTTATAAGCTAATACTGTACTTTCAGAGATAGTTTGTTTTAAGTGCTAGTAATGGGTAACAATTCTACACAACTATAATAATATAGTTAATTGTGCTCTTTACTTCTATCTGAAAGAATCACTTAAATTCATGATGATGGGAGCACCTGTAAGCCTCAACGTCTACCTTCGGCTCAATTCATGATCCCAGGGTCCTGGGGTTGAGCCCAGCATTGGGCTTCCTGCTCCACGGAGAGCCTGCTCCTCCCCTTTCCTCTGCTGCTCCCCTGCTTGTACATTCTCTCTCTAATTAATTGATTAACTAATTAATTAATTAATGACGTTGATCATGGAATAATATCCTGAATGATCACTTAATCCTTCAAATTTCACATTAACAGCAGCTCTATGATTAGAAACCAAATACTTAACACTTAGAGAGTTAGCGACTTTCTTAGCTATAGAGCAGCAAACCTCATAAAATGTAGTAAAATCTTAGTTCATACTTAAAGTTATTGAAAGATGCTCTGAGTTTGATTCCTAGTGAAATTTTCAAAGTTCTGGTTCCTCATTGCAACTCTTCCATTATTTTTTTTTAAATCACAGTTATGAAAATAAATATGTCTTTACTTGTCTTGGGCTCATTTGTCTTAAAAACATGCTTACATGTTCTTTATTAAACTTGGGGAATATATCAAACCAGATATATGGCGCATCAGCATAGCTAAAGATATATACGATTAGCCATACAACTCGTCATCTTTACCGGTTATATTTATAAACACTATTTCCTACTTCTCTATGTCACAAATCAAAATAGTTCAAAATGATAGTACATCATTGGTACCATTTTCCCACTTATCCCCAACAACAAGCCATTCTCTACATTAACTAATTTTAAAGTATATGTATATATGTATATATATTTCAAATATATATATATATATATATATATATATATATATATATATCAGATTATTTTACATCATTCCTGCTCAAGACTCCCAGGTAATTTAAATTCATACATAAAATAAAACATGTCTTTAAACCTTACTTGATCTGGATCTTGCTTCCTCCTTTGACTCTACTTCTTTCCCCATCTTCAGCACCCAGCAGCCCCCAACCTCTGCCACCCATGGTTACCACATTTCATCCATCCTTGTATGCTCTCTGTCCTTGAATACATCTAGTTTGTTTTGACTTCATGGCTTTTACCCAAACCATTACCTTTCATTCATGTCTCAGACCAAATGTTATTTTCTGATCTCATCATTCTATATTTTTCCTAGTACTTAGCATTATCTGAAACCTTATGCAGTTGTTTGCCTGTGTTTATTTTGTTTCCCTGCCTAAAGTGCAAGCTCCATGAAAGCAAAGTACCTGCCCATTGTAGTCACTGTAACTTCCCATGCCAGATATTTCATATATACTTCCCATGCCAGGTACTAATATAAGAGCTAATACAAAATGTAGTTAAATTAACTTACTGAATGAATTATTTTAACTTTTATTGTTGATTGAAAACTATCATGTTGAGTATTTGCTACTTTATTCTCTTGCAATATGGTAAGCTCCTTTGGAACTTTAAGTCTCCAGATTTCTGTATATTTTGAGTGCTCATGTGTTTGGTTTTCTTAGGCTCATTGACTTATCTTTCTGTTGACAGTAAACCTTCTTTAAGAAACTAATACTCCCACCCTACCTTACCCTCCTATTGTTTCGAAATCAAGAGAGGTGATTTGGTATCCATTGTATATAAAGTAAAAGTAAGAAGGTTTTGAATGAGGATCGAGGCCACTCATGTGTAAGAAAAGAATATAAGCTTTCCTTACTATACCTTATACCTTCGGGCATCTGTTGGTTACAGCACTGAAAAGAATTTTTTAAAAATAGATTTTTTCTGTATGTACACAAAAAAAGACCCAATTTACAACTATCTGCTTTATTGAATTTTACCAAGTGAATATACCCTATTACCTCCCCCAAATCAGTAAATGTAATTATAATATACAATCAAATCAATAAATGTAATTATAATATACAATTTGAAAGCCTTCTCCTACTTCTTCCCAGTCATTATTTGATTTCAAAGATTAGAAAATGATTTTGATTTCTATAACCATTAGTTTTTGTTTAGAATTTTATAAAAAGAGAATCATAAATAGGTATTCTCTTTTGTGTGTGTGTGTGTGTGTGTGTGTGTGTGTGTGTGTGTGTATTTGGCTTCTTTGGCTTAACAGAACCTTTGTAAGATTTATCCATATTGTTGCACGTAAGAACAGTTCATTCTCATGGCTGTATAGTATTTCATGGCATATGGGGCATACTACAGTGTGTTTATCCTTTCTATTGTTGACAGACATTTGGGCTCTTTCTAGTTTTTGGTTTTTACAAACATTGCTACTATGAAGATCCTGGTTCACCTATGTTCATATATCTGATATTTATATAGGATTGAAATTGCATAAATTCAACTATAATAGATCTAGCAAAAATAGGTTTCCAAAGTGTGTGAGACTATTAGTTGCTCCACATCATTGTCAACTCTTGAAATTATCAGTCTTCTTAATTTGCCATTATGGTACTTATGAAATTGCCTCACATTGTCATATTAATGGGGCCCATCCCTGATGAAGTCAAACCTCTTTAAATGTTTATTGGCAATTCTGATCTTTTAAAATAAAGTTCCTATTTAAGTATTTGCTTATATTTCTATTTGTCTTCGTAATATCAATATGTAGAAGGTGTGTGTGTGTGTGTGTGTATGTGTGTGTGTGTGCATGTGTGTATGTACATAACCTGGAGATGTCCTTTGTCAGATAATGAATTGCAAATATATCCTGCCATACTGTGGTGCCTTTTAACATTCTTTTTTTTTTTTTAAGATTTTATTTATTGATTGATGAAAGACAGAGAGAGAGAGAGAGAGAGAGAGGGGGGGAGAGAGAGGCAGAGATACAGGCAGAGGGAGAAGCAGGCTCCATGCAGGGAGGCCGATGTGGGACTCGATCCCAGGACCCCAGGATCACACCCTGGGCCATACAGGTACCGTAAAAGTAAACTCAGCCTCCTGGAATCCAATTGGATGTAATACGTAGAAACATGTTTGGGTAGAATCTCAGAGGATTTAGGATCAGAATTTAAGTTTATGGACTAGTTGTTATTTACTACTTGAACATCATCAGCTAATTCACAAGAAGGGAAGGGTCCAGCTTAATAAAACACTATGTTCTCTTTTCTCCTTAAATAACCTGAGGCTTATTCATATTCAATTTTTAGAAAAAATTTAATTCTTAAACATGAATAAATTTCTAGCATTTCAAATTGATACTTAGTAGCTTTTAATAAAGGTTCACATATTTTTAAAATGTAAACTAATGAAATATTTATTCCTTGACAAAGTTGAAATTGAAAGCATTGCCTTCATATAGTCGACCAGTCTTCAGGTTCTCATCATGATATCCATCTGTTGTTTTTCCTTTACTATTACAAGTGAAATGATACATTTTACAGGTAACATAATCAAGAAATGGGGAATTAGATGTAGCTATAAGATACTCAGGAGCTCAAGATTCCATGGGCATGTGGTATGAAACAGGAATTGAGGCAATTTCACTTAAATCTAGATGCACCCAGGCTGACATCCTAGGTTATGAGAATAAACATGTTTTGTAAATTTTTTTGAATATCAAACTTCATTGGTATGTGTTTTTACTAAATACTGACTTTTTTAGAAGCATGCTTCAGGAATGATGCTTTAGCAAGCCAAAGGAAGACCTCAAGTTCCCCAATAGTATCCTGACACATTTATCTCAGAAGTACTCTGATACTACCTAAATCCTCTGTCTTTCTTCAAGTTATATTAATTCTAAGATGTTTACCATTATCTGATATCATAGCAATATAAAGAGAATCTCAATTTCCCAAATCATGTTACTGCCTTTGCCAGAAAACTGTCACTATAAAAAAGAAAAACCCAAGGTTCTATTATGTGTAGCTAGTGAATGAGAGTGCTATCATTTCTGCTTCTCTATTTTCAATACTCTAGTGTTATCAATTATCTATCAAAAGCTATAAAAGACATGTTTACTGAAATGTGTGAAGCCTCAGAATATAACTAAAGATAAATGCTAAATTATATATAATGTAATCTGCCTGCATAAAAGAACGATATTGTAGATTACATTTTCAACCATGCCGCACACTTATCATCAACAGAAACAACAGAGTTAGCCATGGAGTTAAACCAGCCCATGCCAATTTTGTTATTTCATATGCTGCTCTCAAAGCAATAGCTCTGGAAGAAATCCAAATGGAAACTCAATTCAATAGTACTCTGTATTCCAAAGGGTTTATGATGGGACCAGAAGTATAACAAATGTGACTTGAGGGCACAATGTTCTAAGAAGAAAAAATGACATATCTCACATAAAGGATGAACTGATTATAACTAGTGGGGGGCAAATTATAATATGTGCATAATATTTTTATAAATAAGAAGACAACGGCAGCATAGCTACATGAAATAATATATTCTACATACCCCAAATCTGAAATTTCACTATCTGATTTAGTTTTTGCTCAGAATTTTTTTCCACTTCACATATTACATTTTATTACCACTAGTATCATAACCTATTGCTTCGTTTTCCTGTCCGTAGAGAACATTTCTTCTCTTTCGCTTATTATAGACTAAATGAAGCTATTTATTGTCAGATGATAAACATGTCAACAATATCTATGCGTACATAGAAGCAGAAGTTTCTTAGGCAAAATGAGCATTTTTCCTGAGGTAACAAAATATGTCACTCATCGAGGTACAAATGTTTCAATTACACTAGTGTGAGCATGAGGCAAAAATATAAAATTCTCACCTTTTTAATGATTTCCTTGGGCATGAGACCAGCATGAGGTTGGGAATTTTAACTTTCCCATAAATTTGCTACAGTTTATTAGACAGATGTTCATTAGAAATATTTGTATGTGTGGGAGCCTGGGTGGTTCAGTCAGTTAAGTGTCCACCTCCTGATTTCCACTCAGGTTATGTTCTCAGGGTCATGAGATCCAAACCCGCATAGGACTT
The DNA here is from genome assembly GCF_053574225.1 of Canis aureus. Classification (NCBI taxonomy): domain Eukaryota; kingdom Metazoa; phylum Chordata; class Mammalia; order Carnivora; family Canidae; genus Canis; species Canis aureus. Next base: position 10,576,035 of record NC_135632.1, read on the forward strand.
CATGTTGGGCATGGAACCTGCTTAAGATTCTCTCTCTCCCTCTGCCCCTCTCCTACCCTCTCCCGCTCATATGTTCACGTGCTCTTTTAGAAAAACATATATATTCATGTGTGTATGTTTATGTGTGTGTACGTGTTCATGTGCATGTAGCACTTAAGCCATCTTCCCTTGAATCACTCCAGAATCTTGGCTCTAAGGATATGAATTTGGTCCCAGAATAAAGCATGCAAATGGGAAGGAGAGAGCTCACTTCCCTTCTTTCCCAATTACATTTAAGTCTCACCATAAAATACAGCTATACTGTCTGTGTATCTTTTTCTTAACAAGATATTCAATTGGTTGAACAATATTCAATTGACAATATTCAATTGGTTGAACTTGCTAAAGTACACCAGGAAGCAGCTTATCTTTCCCTCTATTCCACAGCCTTCCAACTTTCTTTCTGATTTCCTTTCCCTTGCCTTTTAGTAGCAACTTAAGCCTATCCCATGAGTTTACAGTGACTTTCAGATAATAGAAGTGTCTTAATCTCTGATATTAAAATTTCAGCCTAACCCATATTAAAACATCAATTTCTCCTTCCATTTAAATACTAGCCCCAACCTAGTCTAACATAGGGCCAGGCAAGTAGTATCAAGGAAAAGGACATGCACTGTCTCTTCTTCTACCCAGGCTTTATGGAACCTAGAGCATTTACAATTGGAGAAAGGCACCCCTTTTACCAAAAAGCACTATAAATTAATAATACAAAATGTGTCCCATGGCATCCCAAGGAAATCTGTGCAAAGGAGGGGCTCTGACGTTTGAGCCTCATTAGCTTCAAGGTAAATCCACCCCTGCCTTCACCTTGCACTCCTCTCTTCCTCCTCATCCTCTTGGTTCTTCCAAGAACTAAAGTATAATAAAGAAGGCTTCAAGGAGATGAAAGGTCTGTTTCACAGGTGGCTTTACTGGCTATTCTTTCATGGCTCACACTGGCTGGTTATTGCCCTCCGTCATGGCAGACATCCAAACACTAGGGCTTTTATGAAGCATGCTATTGGGTTCTTTAGGAACCACTTCTCTCTCTCTCCACCCTGTGATGACCTCCACTATTACATGTTCTCTGGCAAAAATATGGCAATGCCGAGCTAACCTTTCAATTTCACTCTTAGCTAGTGCCTCTGGCAGTTTACCACACTAGGTCCTCACTGAGGCAAGTATCCTTTGTTTAAATTTATTGATGAGGGAGGGGCAGTACCTTCCATAATACTTCAGCCTAGCTATCTTGCAGGTATTCACCTGACTCAAAGAAACGTAAACCCCCTTGTTTGTCAAATTGTAGAATGTCAAATTGTAGTTTGCTTCTATGATGGTTTCTCTTCTCTTTACCTCTTTAGTGTAGGGGTGCTTCAGGCATCCTCCCAGCTTCAAAACTTTCGGTGTGAGTGTCAAGTTGCAGTTTCCGGGCTGCCAAAACTCTAGGAGGCAACAGGTCAAGCTCTCCTAAAATGTCAATAGTCTCCAGCCAGGTGGCAACACCCTAGATTTCTGAGCTCAGGAACATGCAATCAGGGAGTGAGAAGTTCATTTCTGCTCCTTGACCCCAACTTCTAATTTCTTCAAAGAATTTTAGAACTTTATAACTCATTTTAAGGGGTACCTACAAGGAAGAGAGGGAAATTCTGACAGTTATCTTTGTTCTTACAAATTCCTTCATCTCAAGAAATCCTGTCCTCACCAATGCACCCCTAGCTTTAATCTATATAGGTTTCAGGGAACTAACGGGAGCTGGGTCAGTTTGGCTTTCTTTTCAACAGTCCCTTTGTGATGCATGGAGTACCTCTCTTTGGATTGTGGCCTTTGGATTAACTACTAATAGCATAAGCAATGTCACTTTAGCCAAGATTATAACAGGAAAAGTCCCATTCTAAATGCTGTGCTTTTCTTTACTGACTGTGAAATGACCAAGCTACTATTTAGCCTAAATTAAATACTGGCTTTGTGACCTAGAAATACAAAAGCGATTCAACCACAATTCTGCTCCTTTATGGTTTATGGAATGTCAGTGTAAAGGTTTGCAAAGACTGCATGCAAACATATTATTTAAGATGGCAGATGGGCTTTTAGAGGTGTCTCAGATTTATCAATGTTTAAGTTATGTGGGGCCCAGAACTCTTTTTCTTTTTTTTTTTTTTTTTTTTGCACCTGGCTTCCTGGTTGATCTTTATTAAATGAAGTTTTTATAATTTCAAATTTTTCTTTCCCTTTTATACTTCCTAAAAATCTTTTAGCAGATATTCTTCATGTATTGGCCAGATTTCATCTTTATTCACTTGGGTATTTAAGCCTCTTGTTATTAGAGCTTAAGATTTCTGGACAATCTTATTTTTATTCTATTCCAACTTATTTGATCCATTCCTGATAGTGTATTGCCCACTCTCCCAAGAATTTCTTTATATACTCTTTACACCTAGAATTTTCTTCTTTTACATTTATCTTATTCCTATTCATTCTTCGATAGAATCTCTCTAATACATTAGCAAAGAATGGATGGATGGTCCTTGTACAGAATCACTAGTGTGTTTTATGGGTTTTTTTCCTGCTTATGAGACACAACCAGTTGGCTATACATTGCTTTTGTTTGTTCGTTTTTTCAGTTGCTAGTGTTGAGCCACTACCCTATTCAGGACACATGTCGTAATTTGTCTTCCCAACTGCATTGTAATCTATGAGACTTTTGCTTCTATGCATAGAACTATGCCTTGAAGGTGCTTATTAAATCTTGTAATTTTTATTGATTCACATATGACAGAATTGATGAGCAGCCAAGGAAAGAGAATTTCTGTATCCACAGACTGAACAAAATAGCTGAATTTTAAGAATAGAATTAAGAGGTTCTCTTATATCAATCAACTTGAGAGTCACACTGTAAGAGGCAACAATCTCTCCTCTTCTTCTCTGCCATCTGCTTGGCAGCCACAAAGCAGCAACCATGCATGAATGCATCTCCATGTTGGCCAGGCTGTTTTCCAGATTGGCAATGCCTGCTGGGAGCTCTATTGCCTGGAACATGGCATCCAGCCCGATGGTCAGATGCCAAGTGACAAGACTACTGGGGGAGGAGATGACTCCTTCAACATCTTCTTCATTGAGATTGGTGCTGGCCAGCATGTGCGCAGGGCAGTATTTGTAGACCTGGAACCTACAGTCATTGATGAAGTTCACAGTGGCACCTACTGCTATCTTTCCCACCTGGAGCAGCTCATCACAGGCAAAGAAAATGCTACCAATAGCTATGCCAAGGACACTATACTATTGGCAAGGAGATTATTGATCTTCTTTTGGACTGAATTCAGAAACTGGCCAACCAGTGCACAGGTCTTCAGGGCTTCTTGGTTTCCCACGGTTTCAGAGGTGGATCTGGTTCTAGGTTCACCTCCTTGCTGAGGGAACATCTCTCTGTCAATTATGGCAAGAAGTCCAAGGTAGAGTTCCCCATTTACTCTGTCCCCCAGATTTCCACAGCTGTATCCAAGTCCTACAACTCCATCCTCACTACCCACAGCACCCTGGAGCACTCATATTGTGCCTTCATGGTAGACAATGAGGCCTTCTAGGTCCTCTGTTATAGAAACTTTGATATTGAATATACAACCTACACTAACCTGAATAGATTGATAGGTCAAATTGTGTTCTCCATCACTACTTGCCTAAGATTTGATGGAGCCCTGAATGTTGATCTGGATAGGGCTCCAGGTTGGTCTGGAACCCTATCCCCACATCCACTTTCCCTCTGACTGCATATGCTCCTGTCATCTCTGCTGAGAAAGCCTACCATGAACAGCTTTGATCAGTTGTGCTCTGATCAGCTAATTTGTATATAGCAGTATATACATTCATATACAATTACTGACCTGTGCTTTAAAACATGTTTTGTTACATCACCCAATTACCCCATCTCCCCACCTGGCTGGAAGTGGGTGGGGGGCATGGGGTAATTGGGTGATTGGGTGATGTCTCTTAAGGAGGGCACTTGATGTAGTGAGCAGTGGGTGTTATATGCAGCTGATGAATCACTAAATTCTACCTCTGAAACTAGTAATACAGTATATGTTAACCAAATTGAATTTAAATTAGTTTTTTTTTTTAAAGGATGCCTGGGTGGCTCAATGGCTAAGCATCTGCCTTTGGCTCAGGGCATGATCCTGGGGTCCTGGGATCGAGTCCCACATTAGGCTCTCTGAAAGGAGCCTGCTTCTCCCTCTGCCTATGTCTCTGCCTCTCTCTATGTGTCTCTCATGAATAAATAAATAAAACCTTTAAAAAAATTTTTTAAAGACAAAAGAAAAACACAAAAAACAAAATATGATTTAAGTTGTCCATTTTCCTGATGAGTTTGAATAAAGCATTCCCTGTCTTAAGTGGAAAAAATAGAATTAAGATATTTTTTTCTTTTAGGAAGCATGTGCGTGTAAAAAAAAATATACGGAAAACAATTCATCAAAGAAGCTGCAACAACTTGCTATGGCATATTTTCTGTTATCAACTACATCTAGTGGAGCAAGTGGCAGTCACGGATCAGTGCAGCCATACTTGAAGAGGATCTTTTTGTTTTTCTCCTTCCATTGCCCTCTTCCTCCTTCTTCATCTCATTTTGATTAGGTCACATTATATAATGGTTAGTTAACTTTGCCATTCAAAGCATCATTATAATAGACAAAGATTAGGCATGGAAACTTTCATTCTTTTCCAAGATCACAGAGTGTATATCTAGTGCTTTTTTTTTTTTTTTTTTTTTTTTTGGCATTTATGCTATTGGTTAGAAAGAGGAGTTAATAGAGATCCAATGCAGTTATATCCAGAATGCACCACACCCCCTACTCAAATTCAAGGGTTCATAACATTGTAACTCTTCCCTCTACTTCCACGCTTGGCCCCCTTCAATCCATTACAATTTCAGAAAGTGATGTGATACTGTAAATTATAATTGATACCTTTTTCCTTTCCAGAAATGGGGGAATGCACTAAATCTGACAATAATCTGCCATAATATTCAGATTAAGGCCAAAGTCCTTACAATTAACTCCAACCTACTGTATGACTTCTCATCACTATCCATTCCATCCACCCTACAATTCCACTTCATCTTCTACTACTCTCCCCCTTTGTCTCTTACCTTCAGCAACACCTCCACAGGGCCTTTGCACTTGCTATCACAGCAGCCTGCAACGCTCTTTCCCCTTAGATGTTCCCTGACCTTTCCTCATACTTTCTTCAGCTTTCCTACTTTTCCAAACATCACCTTCCCCTATGTCACCCTCTGTACAATGACATTTCCCCACCTTTTTCACAGTTTTCCTCAGTTCTACATATTTATCAACTTCTCTTATTTATTATCTGTTCTCCTTCAATGGAATATATATTCCATGAGCACAGGAAGTTTCTGTTTTTATGTTCATTGTAACATCCCTAGCATGTAGTACAGCACTTGACACTACATAGGAGCTCAATGAATATTTGCTGAATGAATGAATGAGCACCTATACAAATGCTAGAGTACCAAGGCAATAGGGGCTATACAACAATGTGTAAAGCATAACCTTTATGATCAAGGAGTTCATGATATGTTAGATGAGATCACTATGAACATAATGAAGATAAAACAAGCACAAAATAGGGTATAAAAATATTATGATAAAGACTTCTTTGAATTTGAGGGGGACAACAGTAACAATTCTGCTTAATCCTGATCAATGAGATTTGAATGTAAGGAAATAGAAGTGAAAGCTAATTTTGGACTAATAATAGAGCACGAGAAAAACAACAAGGCAGTGTCAGGCAAATATGTTGCCTGTTGAGGGAGAGTTGAAAATGCAGTTTGCGGGAAGTGTTGAGTACGGGGAAATAGAGTGCAGATAGAAAGGTTACATCGGCACCATGTCAGACAAGATTTTGAATGTCAGATGAGGAGAGTGAGTGATATTTTATAGACAGCAGGGAACCTTGTAAAATTCTTGAGCAGAAAAAATGGGCTGGTCATGCCCGTGCTTTGGAGGAATAAATGGGAGTGAGGGAAAGAGCAAGGACAGATTAGAAGCAGAGAAATTAGTTAGAAAATTACTGAAATATTTGCCGAAGCACAATGAGGGATAAGGCAGATAGTGGCAATAAGAACAGAAATGAAAGGTTAGATTCCAGGGATAACAGAGGGTAGGATGTAAAGAAATTGGTGCCTAATTTAACGTTTATCATAAAAGTGCTGTCCATCACCCACGCAGATAATGTTTTGTCTCAACTCGCAATGAGAGTGATTGATCATTTGAATTAAAAATTTTGTTTTACTTCCACTCAGTCCTGGGATCTTACAGATCCTAGGGTGTGAAAAAAATAGAATCAGAAAATCTAAGGATCCTTTCTTTGCACTGCACTAAGAATTCATATGGAATAAAAATTTACTCCTAGCCTGAAATTTCCAGTGGTGTCAGAAGCTCAGAGTTAGACTAATTTGTGCCTGTAACCATCAGATTCAAACAATGGTCTGGCACATATGGGAAGCCAGTCATCCTCATTGCCTCAATTCCACTAGGGAATGATAAAAGGAAAAATATTCTTAACGTGAAACATTTCATGCTTGCAGGAGGAAGATGAGCAGCTCTTTCAATAAGAATAAAACCTCCAAAAATATCTCTCAAATTAGAGCAGGAGGCTTGCATACTAGAAAACAAAACACAACAAACAAATAAAGGTGATCAAAACATGCTCAGAATAGCTGAGCAGCAAACAAAGACAGAAAGGGTTATGTTGGGGACACAGAAACATAATTGGATTCCTCTGCCAATCCTGGTAATTAAAATGGAGACACTCAGTACCTTAGTTGCTCTGCAATCCCATAATATGTTTGAGATTAACAACCCTTGAATCTTGGTTTTACTGCTATATTATTTGAATATACAATACGCATCTCTTGCCGTTTTCAGAATACACAGATCAGGGTTCCTGTAGGGCTGAGAGGATTTAGAAGCAGCTAACGAGAGAGCCTGACTGGAGCTCTCCATCTCACTTCCCTCTGCCATGGATATTTGGGCCAAATTTGAACGGAAAACAAACAAACAAAAAAGAGGAAATAGCAAGCTTTGCAGTGATTTAAACCTTTGCTTATTTGTGAGGAAAAAAAAAAAAAACAGTTGCTGTTTTGTAGCTTTGCATAGTCACTTCTCTGTTTTGCCAGCATGCTGTGTGTGTGTGTGTGTGTGTGTGTGTGTGTGTGTGTGATCTCACCAGTGCCTTGTAAAAATGAGAGATATAAATGTGTTGTTGGCTTGAGCAGCCTGGCTGGGTTATCTGTGAGGATCCATTATCTTCATTGACGCTGCCTTACCCCACACGCTTCCAACTCCTTGCATCTCAGATCCCTGCTGCACCCATCTGCGGAGGGGGTGTGGGAACTCAGGTCTCCTCACTGGTCTGTGGCCTTACCTGGCTGGTGCCCACAGGTGCCCCGCAGCTGGCTGGCCACGCCAACCAGCCACAGGCAGGACACTCTGCACATACAAAGAGTCTCTCTGTTGCTGAAAGGCTTTTCTGACTATGGATGGTAATTTCGGCCGAATTCCTACTTGCAGAATGAGAGCTCCTCCAGGCCCTTGTGGAGGTGCTTGTCAGGCAGCAGACCTGCTACTGCAGAGGGGACAGGAGGTGCATGCCAGTAATTAATGTTATGCCTTGTCCCCAAAGACATCCTGGTCCCTTTATATGTTAGTTAGCTGATCCTCCAAACCCTCTGAGAGGTAATGATGGAGTTCATATAAACGCTGAGCTTTATATCTAATTTCTACCATGAAAAGGGAGGGAGACAAACTAAACACATAGAGTATGTCGGTTAATGCTGAAGAAAACCCTGTGGTGTTGGGTACACAACCCAGAGAACGGGGACTTGGGAACCCTTGTGCTTTGGGCTGAAGGGGTTGCTTCCAGTAGGTCTTGCTCATGGTGACAGGTATCACAAAAATCCGGGGATAAAAGGAAGTTGAAAGGGCTTTAAGAGAAAGCAGAGGAAGTGTCTGCAATATTTTACTGCTGTCTCATCCCTGGACAAATATCTTTACAGGCTAAAATCCTGCCAACAGCAGCTTGGCACTAGTTCAGCCTGGCCTGGGGAGAAACAGAGCCCAGTTCATAGCTGACCTGTCTGGTTAGTGAAAGAGGAGGTGAGCAGAGGACCAGAGGTAAATCAGTGCTTATTGATTAATCTCAGGGTACATGTCTGTCGGCCTTTACAGGGCACCAGCTGTAGCAAAAGAACAAGTAGAAACTCACACAAGAACAAGTGGAAACTCACACAAGAACAAGTGGAAACTCACACAAGAACAAGTGGAAACTCATACTTTTAAAAATGATATTATACATCAACTATATTTTGGCATTAAAATCATAGGCATTCCTAAGGCCAATGTCTAGTCTGAGCATGTGGAAAACCCTGTAATTCATGTTTTTAATCATGCATCTATTCAATAGATATTTACTGCAAGCTTTGCTGCCGCATCGGTTGCTACTGGATGGTACACGTGATGATCCCTGTGTTCAGGGGGTTTATAGACTAGATGATCCACTTGGCCAGATAATGCTTGAGAAAAACGGGACACTATAAGCAGATGTGAATGTTGTTAGGCTAATGAAACATTAGAAGCACTGACTGGAGAGAGGAAAGATGGATTTCTTTCTAAAAAACAAAAAGATGTAGCCCTCTACCTCACCCCACTCCCCTCTTCCATTTGTATTTGTTATCATTTTAAAAGGACTAAGAGATTATAGTGGAGAGGGAGCCCGGCCACAATATAGTCCGCTGAATGCTGAATATGATCTTCCCCCAAAGACCCAAAATAGCCAGGAGAAACCTGATGATTCTGTTGTTTCTAAGAGGAAATTCCATCCTATCTTGTGATTTAATTTAATTTAGAAGTTCTGATTTATAATTTAGTAGGTTATCTTCATTATTTCAAGAGGATCATGCGAACTGTTGATGCTCAATGGTCAAGTCCTTTAAATTCATAAACAATAAAAATAAAACATGACATGTTTTCCCTTGAGGATGAAGGCAGGGCACTATAAAATAAAACAACTGACCAAGTGTCAAAACTCCTCCAGTATGGACAATCTGTGCATTCATATGGTCTTTATATTTTTTTAAAGATACCACCTATTAGAAAAATCGAAATATAGGTATATATTTTTTTTCTGCCAGAAAAGTCACACTAACCTCTTGTAACTATTTCTGTCGGTGGAAAAACACCCTTAATGAAAACAAGAACACTACTTCTTCTGAATACCAGTATTGTTCCAATGGCTGTTGGAGTCTGAGTATTCAAGTTCAAGGGGAATTTTAGGATCTGAGTGTATTGAGAGAAAAATGCTCAAGTTTGGGTCTCCATGTGCTCAGCAGGAGTTAAACTTCATAGCAGATGCTCCAGGGGGAGAAGGGAAGCAGATGCAGCTGTGGAGAAGAGCGGCCTCTGCTCTGGGGTGCTGTTGCATGTAGCTGGGGCTCAGTGCTCGTGAATGTGGGAGCTGCACAGCGTTATGACGGGTGCAGTGGTTCTGCTGTTATTAGTGAGTGTCATGTGCTCTGATTGCAAGCACTCAAGTGTTCAGAGGGGGAATCAGGGATACCAAATGGAGAAAAACAATACACAGGAGCCTAATATCTTTAAGCGGGTAAATTATCTTTTCCTTGAGAAAGCAGAAAATGTTAATGGCTAAGTCTGCCAAGACATTTTATAATAGAGGTAAATAAAGAAACAAAAGATGGTTCCAGGATTTTTATGTGCAATTAAAGCACATTATTCAGTACCCCGAACGAATCTAGGATCACTGACATAAATGTATGGGTATATCATATAAAAGGTGTAATTTGGCCTGATTCTTTAGGAAAAGTACTTTGTAACTGGGGATTTTTCATCTGTGAAGTAATATTGGATATCAAGTTTCTATACTGTATCAATATTTGAGCAAAAGTAAGATTTATTCCGTTTTGTCTTCTATCTTTTCCCTCTTACAATCCATCTGTTGGATCAGGCTATCTTTCCATCCAGTCTAAATTTTGTTAGTCAAAGTTTCTTTTGTTTTAGGTGATAAAATAGTTACTAATTTGTAAAATTAGGTCAGGGAGGAAGAAAAGTAAAGTCTGTGAAATAAGGGGTTGTCAAAAACAGCAGTGCTGAGCAAGCTGGACAATGATGGTTTAGTCTCCCTGCCTGCCTCTTCTGTCTCAAGGGGGATGCTTTTACCTGCCACACTAGAAAAGTTAGGCCTCCTTTCACCTCTGGGTTACTTCTGGACATCTTGAAGAAGAGCTGACCTCCTTACCCCCAAACTGTGCCTGCACCCAGCTACTCCACTGGTCGGCTGGTAGATGGCCATTAGAGGTTACTTCTCTGATGTCACAATAGAGTACAGTTGATTGCTAAAATTATTCCCTAAGTATCCTGCTCTCAGCCCTTTCAAAGATGACAAGTAGATTGATAGACGAAATTATGTCATATCCTTAAGATGAGGTGACATGACAAAGTCGAATAATCATAGGATGTGTTGTCAGAGCCCTTGGGTTTGTGTTCAAGCACTGCCTTTACCAGCTGTGAACAGTAAGCCATTTAATCTTCCTGAGCAACATGATCCAAATATATAAAAGAATGGTAATCCTTCTACCACTTAATTTACAGTGATTCTATGATGACTGAATGGGAGATGGATATACAAGCATGTTTTCAACCCGGAAGCATAAAATTTGCTATTGATATTTCCTTGTACCTGGAATGTTCTCAGTGTGTACATGTCAAGTGAAGACTCCACGTGCCATGAATCCCTTCTAAATAAGGCAAGACAAACAGGATAGGCCCGCCTTATCACCAAAAAGAAGAAAAACAGGGAGGAGAAGAAAAAGAAAGGATGGATAGTGCAATCTCTTCAAAAATTAAAAAAAATAAAATAAAATAAAAAATTTTAAAGACTTTATTTAATTATTTGGGAAGAGTGCAGGGGGTAGTGCAGAGGAAGAGGGAGAAAGAATCTTAGACTCCCTGCTGAGTGGGGAGCCCACCCTGGGGCTTGATCTCACGACACAAAGATCATGACCAGAGCCAAAACCAAGTCAGGCACTCAACTGACTGAGCCACCTGGGCACCCCAGTGTAACCTCTTCAAAAAACATTTGGCTTACCTACTGAAGCTGACGTGACCCCAAAATTCCACTAGGTATATACCCAGAAGAAATTAATATCTATTTCTACCAAAGGCAGATACAAGGTTCATAACAGTATTATTTACAATAAACCCAAACTGGAAAAATACACAAATACCTACCAACAATCAAATGGGTAAGTAAATCATGATGTAGTTACCCAGTGGAATATGATACAGCAATGAGAATGAATGGACTATGATGACGCATAAAAATATGAATGAGTCTCACAAACACAAATTGACTGAAAGAAGCCATACACACTAGAGTACATACTTTAGGATTCTGTGTATATAAAGTGTAAAAATGGGCAAAAGTAATCAATAATGAAACAGCTCAGAAAGTCTCATTCTTGAAGGTGTAATGACAAGGCATTTCGGGATATTGATAATATTGTGTTTTGTTAATGTATGTTTACTTTGTGAAAACCCACAGGCTATATATACACTTATGAATGGCACATTTTTCTGTGTGTATATTATATATTTCTATAGAGGTTAAAACCATCTGAGTTTGGTGAGATTTGAAAGGTTTTGGAGTTTTGTTTTGTTTTGTGTGTGTTCTTATTTTATGTTTGAGTTTAATCCTCCCAGATTCCCTGAATTCACTGATTCCCATAGCAGGGGCATCTTGAGTCCTCATATTACACCCATCTTTAGTCTGCTTGTCGACAGGACGGATAGGCCTACCAAATTCACACAATATCATGTAGCGTATCACAGTCTCACACGTATACATTTTTTAAAAAGGACCTCTAAGAAAAATGTCAAACACAAAGGTGCAGATCACTAATCATGGGCTTTCATTAATCACTTAAGAAGATCATTTCAAGTGAAAAAAATCTCTTGACTTTCCTCAAATCATACTACATCTGAGGAAATGTATTCTCTTTTCACAAAGCTAGATTACAAAAGCCAAAGTGAACAGGAAGAAAGGGAAGGAGAGATGCTGAGGTTGGAGAGAGTACAGAGAAGGGTGTCTATGCCCAATCTACAACAAATATCTCTTGAGCTTTTAATTCGTATCAAACACTGTGATATCCCCCTGGGGTTTCAACAGACAGAACAATATGCCCTCATAGAGTTTACAATCTAGTAGTAGAAAAATTCATTTTTCAAACAGATAATGTAAGTTACAACTTGGTTTCAACTACAGGAGATACACAAGTTTACGCAGTTCTGTTACTTTCTGACTACTGAGCACGTTATTTAACCTCAGTGCTTATTTCTTCTTAGATGAAAAGGGACTAATAATTGTACCCACCTCATAGGATGGTCATGAAGATGAGGTGAATTAATATTCATACAGTGCTTAAAACAAGGTTTGGAACATTAACATACGTAGCATATTTCATCGATGTAAATTATGTAGTTTAACATTTTGGAGATCAGACTATTTTCATCATCAACGATATCATATTCACTAACCTAGGGTGTGACAGTTGTCATTATCCACATGTGCTTGGACTTGTTTATTTTTGGTTGCTTGATTAGACATTTTTTTCAGATCCATTTGAAGAAGAAAGGAGTCCTGATAATATCAGGAAAACTTAATTTGAAATCTTCTGGTAAAATCAGTAAATTACCTATGCAAGGCTTTCAGTGAAATAGAAACTTGGAGCAAACTTTTAAAAGCCAGTGACTTAAAGCTTGGAGCAAACTTTTAGGAAGCGCTATACCAACGATGCTTCTGATGGCTTAAAAGACAATAGCATGTGGAAATACATGGGTATTGATCTTTCTTGAAAAGGAACTGAAAGTTGAATCCTGAATGTGAACATTTTAGGAATATATTTATTTCGTTTTAAAGTTCTTTTTTATGTATGCACAAGAGGAATATATGGTAAAAGGAGGTCTAACTATCTCTGAAAGAGTTGAAAGAGTAAAATAAAAATTCTGAATCCTATGAACATTGTGTCATAGTTTAATTGGCATCACATTGTCTTCCCAAGTGACAACACATAAAATAAGGTATATCTTACCATCACCATTGTTTTAGTTTCAATAAAATATGGTAGGTATTCATTAAGTAAATGAAAAAATGTGATGAAAGCATAAAAGAGGAAATAGACCTTCTTAAGAAACTCAGAGAAAACCCCTGAGGAACTAATTTTTGAGGTGAGATCTGAAGAAAGGGCAGGGGTGGAAGGGGTGGGGGAGAGCAAGGGTGTCCTAGGCAGAGGGAACAGCATGTGCAAAGATCCCACAGCAAGAAGAAACAGGGCCTTAAAAAGGTATAATTAAGAAAAGAGTGGTCGTTATAACAACCTTATTTCAACCTGTTTCCAAGATTTAGCTTCCTATAAATTGAAAGCAGGCTCTTCCCTTTAACATATTTAAAGGATATTCAAATCCCAGAACTCTTACCCTGGTTTAAAAGTTGATGTCTTTCCTTTGTATCACATCTAATTTTAATTTTAGCTGAAAAGGGAAATCTGCACTCATTGACAAAAAAAGGTATTTTGTATTAGCTGTTTAAATGTCTACACATGGGCATTTAGTCAATATGTTTTTATAATGACAGCTTTTACAAAACTGAATAAATATCATTTGATTATGACAAATAATATAATGAATCCAACTACAAAATATGAAAACTGATTGAATCACCGTACAATGCAAGTTAAATCATAATGAAATAATTTGAGTTTAATTTGAATGTAATTACCCATTACATCTTTACAATTTTGTCTTTCTTTTTAATATGGTGAGCTAATTACTTCCTTAAATCCTCTATATAATAACATTTATAAGGTCCAGAAAAGTATTCTGCTCTATGAACTCCAAAAATACTTAGGATAAAAATATATATTTAGGATAAATTTGCTAGACTGTGGTTGAGAAATTATGTTTACGTGTTTCACTGTCATGTTAGAATATAGTATTCATTCTTTTTATTTTCAGATTTTCCAGTCACTTTTATTCATTTTAATTTATTTTTACATTATGTTCTTCTATTTTCATGTTTATTTTTAATTCTTTGGTGATTTGAAGAGTAAATAGCTTGCTTTAATTCTCCTAGACTTTTCATTTACAATTTTAAAACACAGATCATTCTCTAAATTATATAATCACAAGTTACGGTAGTGGTTGAGTTCTCTTTTATATAAGATAAGGAAATTTTATTTGTTTTTTTAATTTTTAAATTTTTTTAAGTAGGCTTTACACCCAGCATGGAACCCAACACTGGGCTTGAACTCACGGTCCTGATATCAAGATCTGAGCTGAAATCAAAAGTCCAATGCTTAACTGACTGAACCATCAACATGGCCCTTGAAATTTTATTATGTTTAATTGTTGCCTTTCCAACTTCTGAATTTTAGTTCAGATTAACTGGTATTTTGATCCAGACTAGATTTTCTACTGATAAATTTTTTTCCCCAGAACCACATCATCATAGAGTTCTATTAGAATTCTCACTATAGGGATCCCTGGGTGGCGCAGCGGTTTGGCGCCTGCCTTTGGCCCAGGGCGCGATCGTGGAGACTCAGGATCGAATCCCACGTCGGGCTCCCGGTGCATGGAGCCTGCTTCTCCCTCTGCCTGTGTCTCTGCCTCTCTCTCTCTCTCTCTCTGTGACTATCATAAATAAATAAAAATTTAAAAAATATATATATTTAAAAAAAAAGAATTCTCACTGTAGACTTGGGCTTTTTCTTCAACTTTTCTAATAAACAAAAGATAAAGACAATAGATATTACATACATACACTGGCAAGTGTGTTCTAATCATTCTCAGTGTTAAATGGTGAAGAAGCCTGACCACTTACTTTGAATCATTTGTCCCTATCTTTTGGATCATTCATGCTTTCCATTATCTTCTTCCAGATTTTTTTTTTACGATTTTATTTACTTACTCATAGAGACACAGAGAGAATGAGAGGCAGAGACACAGGCAGAAGAGAAGCAGGCTCCATGCAGAGAGCCCGACGTGGGACTCGATCCAGGGTCTCCAGGATCATGCCCTGGGCTGAAGGTGGTGCTAAACCGCTGAGCCACCGGAGCTGCCCTCTTCTTCCAGATTTGATGAACCTGTTGATACTACTTGTAGAGGCCTGTGGTATTTATTTGTGGTACTTTTTAGTAAAGCACACAGGAAAGATAGGAAAAGGAATGAATATTGATGGTTTTGATGTGAACAAGAATTTAAAATCACAGGCTACCTTTCTTAAAAAAATAAATAATACACATTTTATCATGGAAGAGATCAATTTCAGGGAAGTTGGTCAGGCAGTTTTTGTTCTATACAACCTCAGTAATTAGATTAAATCTGAAATTTGTAGATGCAGTGTCCTCATCTGAAAACTGACAAGGCTCATTAAAAAAAAAAAAAAAAAAAAGTGAACTTGAGACTATTCAATGTGGTTCTGGTTCTGTGACCCCTGTCACTAATGCTGCCACAATATTTCTTTTTTTTTTTTTAAGATTTTTTTTTTTTTAATTTGAGAGACAGAGAGAGAATGCACACACAGAGGGAAAGGGGGAGGTGGGCTTCTCAACTCTTGGGGCTGGATCCCAGGACCCTGAGATCATGACCTGAACCAAAGGCAGATGCCTAAGCAACTGAGCCACCCAGGCACCTCAGAATATTTCTGATGTTGAACACAGATTCACATTATATCAATCTTACTTAAGAAAAGACAATCACTTTCTTTTTGCCAGCTTTCATAAGGTGCTTTATATTACTGATTACTATGATGCTACCCTAAGAGCCAAAGAGCCTTCCTTGATTGTTGCTAAATTAGCTTGAAGCATGTATTTTCTTCTTCAAGAATACTTTTTAACACTTGCTTTTATTTTGAAATTATACCTGCTTTGGAGTTACTTCCTTTTCCTTTTCCTTTTCCTTTTCTTTTTTCTTTTCTTTTTTTTCTTCTTTTCTTTTCTTTTCTTTTCTTTTTTCTTTTCTTTTCTTTCTTTTCATTTCTTTTCTTTCTTTTCTTTTCTTTTCTTTTCTTTTTTTCTTTTCTTTTCTCTTTTCTTTTCTTTTCTTTCTTTTTTCTTTTCAAGTAGGCTCTATACCCAGTGTGGAGTATAAGGTAGGGCTTGAACTCACCATCCTGAGATCAAGACCTGAACTGAGATGGAGAATCAGCCACTCAACTGACTGAGCTACCTAAGTGGTCCAAAATTAAATCCTTTTATAACCCAAATTTCCTTTTCCTTTTTTCAGCTTATCTCTGGTTTACACTTGATCTTAGCCAAAAGGCCGAGAAGCGATTTATCTCTGGTTTAACTGCCATGTGCTTTCCATTAACTATTTTTATTGGGTAACATAGTGACATAGTTTCTGAGCTTCTATATATGTAAGGTGGTCTTTCAGTTAATTTCTCATGTGATCAAAAACTTAGATGCATGGAATTAGCTTCTATATATGTAAGGTTGTCTTTTCAGTCAATTTCTCATGTGATCAAAAACTTAGATGTATGGAATTTTGGGTCAACCCATTTTTTTCACCAAGAATTCCACAGACATCATCAAATCTTCTGGAGGTTTGGTTAGAGAGTAGACATTTAAAGCAAATCCAATATATAATTTCTATTAAGGCAAATGTTTATTTTATCGGATGTTTTAAAAAATATATTAAATTTAAAAATGTAACCAGGGGGATCCCTGGGTGGCGCAGCGGTTTGGCGCCTGCCTTTGGCCCAGGGCGCGATCCTGGAGACCCGGGATCAAATCCCACATCAGGCTCCCGGTGCATGGAGCCTGCTTCTCCCTCTGCCTATGTCTCTGCCTCTCTCTCTTTCTCTCTCTGTGACTATCATAAATAAATAAAAATTTAAAAAAAATTAAAAAAAATGTAACCAGGGTAGGTTAACCCAATACTTCTCCAGAATTTCAGAGTTAACTCCAGAGCAGTGTGTGCCATGCTGTTTAATTATGTCATCTATCATTCTGAACTATAACTTCCTACTTTCTCATCTCTCTGTCAACCAGACATTGTCTCCATAGCCACACTGTCAGTTTCATCTTTAATCTGTACCTCTAGCATGCTGCACTGTACTTGGTACAACATAGCTCTCAATAAAGTTTTGTTAAAGGAATGAGTAAGCAAGCAAATTAAATCTCCCTTTAAATTCCAGAATCCAACAAAATTTTTCCAACTGAAGTGCAGGGCAAGCCAACAGATATACATAAGTAGGAACGAGAATTCATTCCTCTATATTTTTAAAGAAATTCTGAGAGAAAAATTAAAATATTGTAACAAAGAGGAAGATATTGTTCCTAATATTGTTCTACATTGACTACCAACTATTAAGATTGAATTCCAGCTGCTTTATCTTTGTTACATCTATTGACTCTTTCATAGATGTTTACCTCATTATGCAGTTGGCAATTTTTGGTGTTTTGATTATTTCCAGGGGGAATTGTCTTTCCTGGGAAAAACCTGTCTGACAGGTGTAAGCATACACATGATTTTTAAGTTTGCCCCTGGGAGAGGCAAAATTCACTTTCAAAACATTGAGAAGAATTTGAATCTCCTACCTGCCTGTGGGTAGGCTTGGGTTTCCATTTCCCCCAGGTGACTTTCTTCTACCAGAACTGTGGATAAATGGAAAGCTTCCATTCCATATTCCAGGATACACAGACTATTCCTTTTGGTTCCTAAATGTATTTGGAGGCTTCCTGACTTTTAAGGCATGAGAGCTTCATCTCACATCCTTATTTGGGCATCAAAACCCATGATCCAACCACCGCATAAGGTTTAAATTTATGTTGGAAAACCCTAGCCCCACCTTGACTTTAGTTCTGCATTGATTGTGTTCCTGCCTCACTCATAGCAGCTGACAGCTTCCTTTTCATTTTTATTATTTGAGCTCAACCATATGATACTTAATAGTTTTTATCTCTACAGCATTTTTATGTATTTGAAGCAGAAGTTCACTCTGCCATACTGACTTGATATGCATTCACCTTTGTATTTCCAGTACCTCCTCAAATGTGTACCACAGTTGCTCAAATGTTTGTTGAATTAGTTATTTATAAGTGCATAAAGCAGACACAAACACCCAAAATACTGATTTTTGTTAGAAAGGTGGAGAATAAGCACTCAAAATGGCCTACCTTATAGGATTAGGAAAAAAAAATAATTAGAAAGAATAATGGAAAATATGAAGTATAAAAAAACAGACAACAAAGCACTAAGGAATAACTTCTGTGATTTACAAAATTTGGTCTAAGACCTGACTTCTATAGGGAGTAAAGCAAAAGTCACCATTATGACCCTACGGCCCTAATTTTGCCCTGTTGATACTTCACTTATTTTATTATATTAGGCTTCCTTCTGTAGCTCTTTACAAAACAAACACTAGAGATTCTGCCAAAAACAAAAGATGTCATTGAAAATAAATAGTGAAAATGCCATCTAATGCAAATTTCTAGTATCAAATTCCTCTCTATGACACCCCCAGCTTGACAAATTTGGATCATACTGTGGATGTATAATTTTTTTTGGCAATAATGCCAGTTTTCTCCCCAACAGAAACTATGTGTTCACCGCTTTCCAGATGCACAACTCCCTCTGGTTAATTCTTACAAAAATGGCTTTCATTGTTCAAAAAAAAAAAAAAACTCACAACAATTTGAACAAGTTTCTTTGTGTTTTATTGTTTCATTTGATAAAAGCCAGTTTATCTACTCAGCACATACATTGCCTTCTCACAGTACCTTGTGGCAGCCTAGCTTTTTTTTTTTAATCTGCATTTGCTAAATTTAGTATGAACGGTAGGATAATCCTTGCTAGGAAAGTGGATTATAAAGATAAAAGAAAGAAGCATTAAGTTCTTTCCCCAACCAGTTCCAAATGTGCCTTTATGCCTATAATATCCCATAAACACCAGGGCAATTGCGCCAGCTGCTCTTGACTCTCGGAGGGCATGATATTTCCTCTCATTCTGGCACCAGCCACCACCCCAAAGGAAAGAAACTCTCACAAGCCAGAAGTAGACAGGCGGAGCTTTCACCAGGACTATAGATAAACACTAGGACCTGATAGCTCTCTGCTGACAGTGAATTCCTATAAAAATAAAAAAGTAAAATATAAAAAGACACTAAATCCAGACATAAAAGCAAGCTTCTGGATATTTTTCATTATATTCTTCTGATATTTTATAAGTATGATATCCAGAACTCTTGGCAATGATGCATTAAATGGGAGAGAGGTGGAAAAAAAAAAGAGGGATTTAACTCCCTGGTTAATACATGGTCTGCTCCCTTCCATTAGCATGTGTACTTTCTTTTGTGTTATTGTATTTCTGTACGGCTAAAAAGAATATATTGGCTTACGTGAAAGCAAGAAACATTCAAATACCATAGAATATAAGGTGTACATCATGCTTTATTTTGTGGTTTTATTTCCTTCTATCAAATGGTGATAGTAGACATTTTCTTACTCTGAAAACAAACACAAAACAAATCTGCATTCCCAAGAAAGACTGAGAAGTGGTGTCGCAAGCATCATTATCCCAACAGTCTTAACACTGGCCACAAATTACTATGTTACCATAGGATATTGAAAAAGAAATAAATAACAATGACAGTAAAGCAAATGAAAAAATAAAGAGCACATCATCTCAAGCTTGAGCTACTAGATAATGATTGTCCAAAAGGATGTCCATATATTGTGGCAAGACTTTTACATGTATTCACCTCAGTTGCTAAATCTCATCACACCTCCCACCTTATTCTGCAATGAAAGCCTGAGGCTGACCATGTGCTGGAGAAAGGTGGGAAAATCACAACCCACTGAACCTCATCCAATATGATGAGACCATCTGCTGGCACCTAATCTCCTCTCTAGGACAGGCTGATGAAGCTTCAGAAGAATTTTCACGAGAAAACCTAGATTTCAATCTTATCCCTGACAAGAGATTTGATACTAGCTATTTAATTTTTTTAAACCTCTTTTTTCATCTGTAAAATGAAAATACTGTAAAATACCCTCTGCCATTTCTTCCTCAATGCTTTTTGCCACAGTAGGGTGAAATACTTGTGTGTGAGAACCTTTTTAGGATTGTTTACAAAAGTGAGGTTTTCCTATTTCTGGGGAGTTTATATTTGGTATATAGAGCTGACATCTAGAACTTCCTCTGTGCCAGATACTGTTCTAAGCGATTTAAGTATTTAACTCACTTAATCCTCACAACCACCATGAAGTAGAGATGATTATTGTCCCTGTTGGGGACAGATCATCAGTAAACTAAAACACTAAGCGACTAACTCATCCATGTTGTTAATCCTTATGTTATACCGAAGTTTTATGGATGCCACTGACTAAACTGGTAAGATACTTATGCTACGGGACAAGTAGACTGGAGTCTGAAGTGGTTTAGCTATACCATTTTGAGGTACAAGTCCTTAAAATACAGTACCAGACAATCTCAGGATGAGGTTAGAATAGAGACTCTAAACGTCTGAATTGTCCATATGGGAACAATGGAGTCCAGTCATGGAAGGACAAGGTTAATGATAGTGATTTGCTCTTGAATGGCCCATCACTGCATAAGATTGGATTTTTATGTCATGATCACTTTGTTAGTGTTATTATCATAGTCCATGGAAATAGCAGCAGGCAGAAAAGTGTGGCGAAGGAGAATTTGGGAAATCCTATCCCTCCACTTCTACTAGTAGGGATAGGATGATAAGATGAAAATATTACAAAATAAAATTGTCTGAGCAGGGGAAGGCTGGGACCAGGAAGAAATAAGTAGTTATTAAATTGTTCACATAATCTGGAAAGAGGACACAAAGAATGCATTAGAGTCACTCTACACATTATGTACTGTTTGACTAGAAAAGCAAGTCCTTAGGAGCTGATCATAAGTAGCAATGGCAACAACAGCACTTTTATGGGGAAGGCAGAAATTTGGATGCATTCATGGAGTGTATCATGGGGTGTATGTTCCTCCTTTCAGCTATTTTCTCTCTTTTTCACAGAGGCTCTATTGTTACTTCCCACTTAACAATTACCTAATTGCAAAACATTAGTTCCCAGCATTCATGTCAGTTTCCAGAGTAACAGAGGACTTTCTTTTTTGGCCATTGATAATGGCATTTTTTTTATCCATTGCTGAATAACAAATTGTACCAAAGCTTAATGACTTAAAAAACAACTTTTATTATCTCACAGTTTCCGTGGGTCAGAAATCTGGGCACACTTAGCTGGGTACTCCTGGCTCAGGGCTTCTTACAAGATTGCTATCCTGGTGTTAGTCAGGGCTTCAGTCATTTCAAGGTTCAACTGAGGAAGGATCTGCTTCCAGGCTCACTCCTGTGGTCAAGGGCAGGATTTACTTCTTGGCAGGCTGTTAGACTGAGAGCCCCAGTTCCTTGTTGGCTTTTGGGATAGATAGAGGCTGCCCTCAATTCATTGCCACATCCCCTCCTTACAGCTCAAACACAACAGTCAGCTTTCTGGGAAACAGCTTGGACATGAGTGTCTTCTAGATGTGGGCCTTCATTTGTGAGATTTAGAGGCCAGGTAGTTTCAAGTATTGGTAAAACTAAAAGGTTAAGATAAAAATAGTGGAAGGTTAGCTAATTAGCTAACCTCCAGTGTTCAAGGTCTTTGGAAACTAGAAGGTCTGGGAACTGAGTCCACATTTCTGGTGCATCTTTCATGTGAATGTTGAAGTCATTACAACGTTGACAGGAGCCGAAGTGCACAGAAAATCACGAGATTCAAAGGGTAGGATTCACAAACTTCAGATCGGGTAACAACATGACAAGGGAAGTCAGGAAAATCTCTGATCTCACTGGGGACATAGATATGTGGAGCGTGAGAGATTAAGCTCTCTGCTTGGGTCCACTGCAAGAAAAGTGGTGACCCTTGGAGGCCCAGCTTATCCCAGTCAAGGAGATGGAAGGCCATACTCATTACAGTTGTTGTGGATAGAGAGGTGTTGCTTTATCATAAGGTATGAACTCCAAGTTTGTCCAAAGAAGTGCTCAACTTGATTTAAAAAAAAAAAAAAAAACTACAGTAAATGCCCCTCCTTCCATGCTTTTCTCTGCTGTATCTCGTATCCTCCTAGAAAATTCTCACAGACTCTTTTACCTCAGACATTGTTTTCTAGGGAACCCAAGCAAAGACAAAAGGAAAGGGAAACTTACAACATCTTTATCTAAAAGACAAATATATGGGACGCCTGCGTGGCTCAGCGGTTGAGCATCTGCCTTTGGCTCAGGGCCTGATCCTGGAGTTCTGGGATCGAGTCCCACATCGGGCTCCCTGTAAGGAGCCTGCTTCTCCCTCTGCCTGTGTCTGCCTCTCTGTGTCTCTCATGAATAAATAAAAATCTTTCAAAAAATAAAAGACAAATATACACACACACATTATACTATTTGTACATACGTGTGTGTGACATAGCAATACATGTTAAGAAATTATTATCAACCTTAAAAGATTTAAGAAACGAATTATCCCATTTCTAGTAATTACCACCACCATCACCACCATCATCAGTCTCTCCCCCTGAGACTCAAAGAAAGGTAACAGACCAAATGATTTAATTGTGGGAGGCCTGTAAAAGCAGGCCAAGGCCAGCCTGCAGGTAGGAATGAAGATATTTATTTTCACACAATTGATGTTGATTCATTAAAATTATGAATGTTTCTTTCCCTTTAAATCTGCATATTATGTTCAGAAGTCCCCAAGTTTACCAGAAGTATTTTAAGATATCTCAATATTTTCTATATTAAAAAAATCAGGGGATGCCTGGGTGGCTCAGCAGTTGAGCATCTGCCTTTGGCTCAGGGCCTGATCCTGGGGGCCCAGGATCGAGCCCCACATCGGGCTCCCTGCGTGGAGCCTGCTTCTCCCTCTGCCTGTGTCTCTGCCTCTCTCTCTCTCTCTGTCTCTCATGAATCAATCAATCAATCAATCAATCAATCTTTAAAAAAATCAGAATCAGGAGTTGAATTTTTTTTTTAAGTGAGGAACTCAAAAAACTGTAACAATGAGTAGATAATTTATAACCAGTGAAAAATTGTAGTTTGGAGCATATATTAGTTTCCTAGAGCTGCTGTAAACATTTTCTACAAACTGGATGGCGTAAAACAACAGGGATGTATTCTCTCACAGTTCTGGAAGCTAGAAATCTGAAATCAAAGTATTTCCAGGTCCATGCTCTCTCTGAACGTTCTAGAGAAGAATTTGTCCTTGGCTCTCCCTAGCTTCTGATGGTTGTGGGCAGTCACAGCCATTCCTTGGCTTGTAGCTGCATTCCTCCAATATCTACCTCTGCCTTCACCCGCTCTCTTCCCTTTGTGTGTGTCTTTGTGTCTCCAAATCTTCCTTTCCTTATAAAATTTCCGGCCATCTGATTTAGGGCCCAGTCTGACCTTATCTTGATTATATCTTTAAGACCCTATTTCCAAATAAAGTCACATTCACAGATACCAGGGGTTAGGACATCAGCATAGCCTTTTGAGGGAACATAATTCAACCCACTATAGATAATTATCAAGTAATTATTAGCCTTTCAACCCTAATTTCCACAAGCCAAATCATCTACTAAAAAAAGGGGTGAAGTAACGAACCTTGGATATTTCTTATTCAATTAAACCATCAAGTCTCATGACCTCAGAGAAGCACCTGAAAAGAAGTTATTTCTTCAACCCCAATTAAGTTAGTACTTTTTCATGAAGTTGCTCAGCCTTTAACTGTGATATGCTCCCTCTTCAGAAAGTGTTATACAATTAATGACTAAATGCATATGAACGAATTTAGATGAGACGTAGCCTTAGCCTTGGTGATATTTTTACGGTGCTTTGCTCTTCACACTTCTGGGTTTGAGCACACTGTAGGGGGCTGCGCAATTGAGGAAAACAGAGAGAAGGGGGCAATACATCAGAGTTGTTTTCCCACTTCAAGTGACTTGACTCTAAGCTTTCCCACCAGCTCAGGGTTCTCTGGGGTGGGACGCTTAGCTTCCAAACAACGTGCAAATGCATACTGTGAAACAATATGCAGCCTCCTTCCCGTAAACACCACTGGGAAGAAAGAAAAGGGTGTTTCTCCTTGTTGTCAAATGACTTTGGTCACAAAGGATGTGTGAAAGCAAAGAGGATTTTTCCCCCCTGGCCTCATCACTGCAAATATGTGCTGCTATGCAGACCGGCCCACAGGTCTATAAAATATAAGACCTCTGAATAGAGCTGCTATACACAGAAACAAAGTATAAAGGGCGAGGTGCTTTTTTAAAGTCTTTTCACATGACCAATTGAAATACATATTATGATTTTTTTTTAAAGAACCTACCATGTTTTACTATTTTTAAGCTATTTGTGAACAATAATTCCTGGGGAAAGATGAATGTGGAGTTGGTTCATTTATTCTACAAGAAATAATTAGGAACAAATTTTAGATGTTTTCATCTTTAACTGTCTTTGTTCTCTTTGATAACTTTTTAAAAATTTCCTACTTTTTCTTATCATTACTTCTTGAAATTTTGACGTGACTGATTTGTAGTCATGAGGCTATCTTTAGAACTTAATATGAGAATGCATGATGCGATTCCTTTTGTTTTTCTCCACCACATTTTCATCACCGTAGTCTTTCCCCAGATCCCATTTTATTCACAGATGCATCCAGTGTAGTTATGTTCTCATGGGTGGCATTGGCTTCTCCCATCACTAGTCCACTTTGTTAGCCAGCATTGTCACAGGCTATGCCAATAAGTCATATTGAACTTTCGCCATGCCATTTCTCAACTGACTCTCTTCTTCCAAAATGCAAAACTCAATTTCCTATTGGCTTTAAAACCTACCGCTAGTAACTCAACACTCCTCCTAGTGGGTTATATTGGGTGCATGCATGCTTACCTCCAAGCAGTTATTTGTTCCTCAACAGTCCCATCTGGAACAAGTTTCTTAAGCAATTTCTGAACCTAAAAATCAAAGCCCTTTCAACATCATTCTTCCGTATACAACTTGGCCTATACTATCTCAGCTCCAGTTTCTTTATCCGTAAAATGAATGGTTGGAATAATTATTATAATCCATGAATTTATGTCTTTTGTACTCCTTTAAACTTGGCACAAGCTCTATTTGCTAAGTGTTGTTTTAAATTAATCTTGTGAAAACTCATAAAGAAATTCTACTTGGTATACGAATATATCGCTTCATCTCCTAATGTATAATCTGTCCCAATTTTCATAAGTAAAAAAGAATATGAAAATAAATTTAATAAATAAAAATATGACTTCACCAAAAACAGATGTTTTGAGAGCTTTTGCTTACACTCTGAGCTCAACTGCTGCTGGCATATTGCTGAGAGGGAACTATTCAATTTAAATTTCAAGTTAAAATAAGTCAGTGATTTTTGCTAGTAATAATTGATGAGTGATGAGCTATTTTATTTTAAAGAGTCAAGTGGAAATTAATCTTCTGAATAGACAGAATGTTGACAAGAATGTTGGTGGTACACTGTAATGTGTAAAATAAGAAAACTACACAATTATTTTTCTTTCTTTTCCTTCTATTGCTATGTAAAAAAGAGAAATCAGAAGATCTTAGAGCCAAAGCAATAAGAGAAAAGATGCTGATCTTTTGACTGAAGATGTGTAATCTGAAAAATAAAATAAATAAAAATACGAGGAAAGCTATCCATTATTAGCATAATGGGTTAAATAAATATTTAAAGTATGCATGGATGATGCAAATGCCTTTTTGGCAGCTAAACTAAATGTGATTTTTTTTTTCTTTAAGATAATCTGAAACTAGAAAGCCAGTCCCAAAATGATCTAGTATTAATATAGGTTAATAAATACCCAATTTATACCTGAGTATATGAAGTAGGTCTGGTTGAAGCTAATAATAAAGAAGTGAGAAAAACTCAATTCTACATATTTACTAAAAATAGACTGATGTTTCTATATAGAATTGTTTCCTTAATTGTAGCATTGCTTAAGTTCAATTCCTTAAAATGTTAACTTTTAAGTAATAAAAAAATGGATGATTTATCAATTTGCATCTCAGCAACATCTCTAACTCTTTAATTTCACTATTTAGTTAGTGTGATGGTGACCATCCGAGATATGAAACTTAAATTCATTTATTCTAACAATTATATTGATTCAAGAAATTTTATTGTTTCCCTAGATGTTATCAGAATTGGATTTTGATGAATGAGGAAATTAGATGTTTATTATTTATTAACGCACATGGCTAGCCATCATGGAATACTTGTGAGAGCTTGTAATTCTCTAGACCCATGGTGTTGTTGACTGCGTTGTGTCCTCCACAAATTCACAAATTCATATGTTGAAACTTCAATCCTTAGTACCTCAGCATAAGAGTGTATCTGGAGATGGAACCATTAAACAAGTGACAAAGTTAAAATGAGGCTCCGGGGTGTTCTAGTTTGGTCCTAATCCAATCTGGCTGGTGTTCTTACAAGAAGAGGACATTTGGCCACACAATGGGACACGAGGCGTGCAAGTGCACAGAGAAAAGACTGCATGAGGACACAGGAAGAAGGCATCCATCTATAAGCCAAGGAGAGAGGCCTCTGAAGAAACCAAACCTGCTGAAAACTTGACCTTGGACTTTTTGGCTCCAGGACTGTAAGAATATAAATTTCTATTGTTTAAGTCCCATAGTCTGTGATGTTTTTGCCATGACAGCCCTAGAAGATTAATACATCCTATGGATAAGAGCCTGAAGCAACTCATAGGAGTTACTTCAGAAACCCACCCGTTTATAACACGGCTCTATCACGGTCTAGTTAGAAGGAATGACTGCACCAAGAGATATCTGCTCAGTTACTCTATACAGCTCTTCGGGTGACCTATTGTCCTATTGTAGGATACGCTGCCAGGGAAGGTCTACCTACATAGGGTCTCCCTGGACAGCCAGACTTCAGTAAGCATCACTACTGAAAACTAATCTTGCTGAACCTCAAGTGATCCCAGTGAGCTAGCTAGCCACCAGCTGCTCTGTGCCTCCCAGAGCCAAGGCTGGGGCGACGTGACCCTACACTGGCATGAATGACCCCAGGCGTGAGTGCCTCCTGGGCTTTTGCACCTTTGGCATTTCACTCTCCTCAGCTGAATTCCAGCCCTGCTGGTGCCGCTCATTTCCCGAGCATTCCTTAGTCCAGGCCCTTGACATTCCCTCAGAACACAGGTAGTTTGGTTGTGGGTACACAGGAGATATTTATAGGACTTGAAAATAAGTGCTAAATGAATAAGTGAGTTCTTCAGGAACTGAGGGGCAAGTTTGCTCTGCCTTGATGCTATAAAAATAGCTTCATAGCATAAGGAGCTCGAAGAACAGAATTTTAACAATGCCTAAAAAGCAGAATCTTCAAAAACCAACCATATGAGGAGATGGATTATAAGCACCACAGAATCTAATTCAAAAATTTCAGAGAAAACGTGGGTTACAAGCCTGGCTCTGCCACTTACCAGCTCTGTAGCGTGGAGCAAATTACAGCCTCTCTGAACCTCTCTTTCCTCATGGGTTTATTTAGATGATTAGAAATAACCCATGTAAAATGACTTAGTTCGTGCCAGGCAAATGGCCTGGACTCATTAAATGGTTCTACACTTATTATCATTGTTTCTTGATTAATGCAAATCTAACCACCATCATCTCAGCAGGCCTCATTTTAGCACTCACATGACGGACATCAGAAATCAAAATTGACCTTAGCAATGATTTAGTCCAGTCTCCTCATTTTTCAGAGAAAATTAATGCCCAGAGAAATTAAATGACTAGCCCCAGGTTATAGAGCCAGTTGGTGGCAGTGACAGTGTCAGCCACAGAACATATGATTTCTTACTCAGGTTCAGAATACTTTCCATTTCAGAGAATTTCTTTAATAGCAGTACACATATCTTAATAAACATGCATTTTTATATGTGTACTAATTATATATTGTCAGTGAACTGAAATAAATGGCATGATGATTAAATCGAAGTGCCAAGGTAGTGCCGCACATTTACACTCAGGACATTCCAACGTGCAAAGTAATTGAGGGTTCTCGACTGCCCAGCAAATCTAATCTTTATCCCAGGCCCGACCCTGCCCAATAAGGACAGAGTTCATGGTAGAAATTTTAACTGGCTAATTAATAGCATCTCAGGCTCTGGATTAAATGTTTTGTTGTTTTTTGCTTTTTGTTTTGTTTTGTTTTGTTTCAGGAAAGTGTTCTGTGTTCCAGACTGCCACACGCAAGTCTCAAAGTGGCAAATGGGAGTGTGAAGAGGGGACACAAGGGAATCTCATGCCTTTGCAGAAGTGGAGGAGAGACCTGGGACTCCTGCACTGACCTCTGGGCTGTCCAGGTGCTCCCAGGTGTCAGCTGTAGGATGACTGGTCCCTCCTCAGGATTCCTGCACTATGTTCTGAGGTACAGCGTAAACCTGTCACTTGGTCTCTTAGACACGTCAGGTCGTGACGGTCCACTCCTCTTATTTTCAAACACAGCCCCCACCCTCACCCCCACGTGGTGCCCGATTAACCTTTGTGCTGTGGCTTCTGCGCCATGATCACCTGTCTCTTGTCAGGGAGGCCCCAGGTAGGCCTCCTGACTCGGGCCTCAGCCACCTTCCACCCCCTTCACGGGGCACTGGGCACTGCTGAGTCTTCTCCGTGCGCCACAAAACAAGGGCAGCTCTGAGCCTTTTTTCAGACACCCTCTCTGCTTAATTCTGCCATTTTCTCAGATACTCTGTCTGCTTAATGCTGCCATGTCTTCATTTTTTTCTGTGCCATGTCTGACCCATGTTACTATAAATACCGCAGTGTGGAGGTTGTCTTTTCAGAGTTCAAAATAGAAGTGGGCAAAACCCCTTCTGATTTGTCTTTCCCCTCAATTAACTCCACACCTCTGACTGGGATTTCACAATAGCTGGTGAAAGCTATGACCCTTTTGTCACACTCTCTTTTTTCTCCACCTTGGTGTCTGTCTTTCTTCCCAGACTTCATTGGATCATAAGGAACTCTCATGACCCTTTCCCTTCAGTCTACTTCAAACTCTTCTTCTGACATAATTTCCTGTGCCTTCTCTGCACTTTGGATATTAAATACCTATGATTTGAGGCAGATAGGCTAGGATCTCAATACTCGAATCATGGGAATCTAGGAACTAGTGTTTAATTAGGACAAATAATATTAGAATTTATGTCAAAAAATTGCTTAACACCCTTCAAAGATTTTTCTTTTCACTTGGAATAAAATACAGACTTTCTACTCTAACTTGGAGGGCCTAGTATCCCCTCCCTCCACCTTCCAACCTTATTTCAATCCTCTCCTTCTTGGTCACTCACCCCAAACACATATATCATAACAAGGAAGCCCATTCCCCATTCAGAGTCTTTTTTTTTTTTTTTTCCTCATTCCATTTTCTGCATCTTCACAAACCCGGCTTCTTCTTATCTTTGAGGTCTCAGCCTAAAAATCACCTTTCCAAAGAGGAATCCTCTGAACTTCTTACAGAAAATTTCCAGAAATAAATACTCATTGCCTCCAGACATTTGTTTCTAGCATTGCACCATGGTTATATCCGTCATAGTACTTAAGATACATAGTACTTAAGGGGGTTTCTTTTATCATTTCTCAATAGAACAGAAAATGCATGATATCAGAGAGTGTGCACTAATCTTATTCACCATTTTTTCCCTAAATATAACTAAATAGTGTCTGGAGGTTAGTAGTTACTCAATAAGGAAGGAATTAATGAATATATGTTGATGTGCTAGGAATCATCATAAAGCTGACATTTATATGTAGATTATTTATACTGTTGAGACTATTACAAAGTCCACAATACAGAATTATGGCATATAAAACCTCAAAATCCTGTGACATTTTTTAACCTAAGTATGTAATTTTCCAAAAAAGATTGAATGACACGTATTTAAAAAAGAAAAACCTTAGAATTTGACCATATTTCAAACTTACAGCTTATTATCTAATTACTTAATCCATTTTATTACTACTTATTTTGCAATATTTCTTTTCTCCATTGTGCTTTCTTTTATGTAAAACATCTGTTATCTCTGTTGCACAAACTTGAACATCCTCTTAATAAATGACAGTTGCAGCTGACCCTTGAACAACAGGGGTCTGAACCGTTCTGGTCCACTTAAGTGCAGATCTTTTTTTATAAATACAGCACAGCATTATAAATGTATTTTCTCTTCCTTATAATTCTCTTATTAACATGTTCTACTCTGTAGTTTACTTGATTTTTAGAATATAGTCTATAATACATATACCATACAAAATATGTGTTAATCAAATGTTATTGGTAAGACTTCTCCTCAACAATAGGCTATTCGTAGTTAAGTTTGGGGGAAGTCCTGAGTTACACACAGGCTTTTCATTATGCGGGAGTTGGCACCCCTAACTGCTACATTGTTAAAGGATCACCTGTAATCAAAGGTCTGTTTCTCATCTGTATAAACATATGTAGATATACATTTATGGAATTTTTACTAAAAACTAAATTTACACTAAAATGGTATAAGAATTGATTATTCTAATAGGGATATTGAGGCTGTAATAAAGAGTAATTGTCACCTGATGTTGTTGGTACCTTGTAATGAATCCCATCAAAGCGTTTTTTTTGTTTTGTTTTGTTTTTTTGGTTTTTTTTTCAGTTAAAACTGGTAGAAAAATGACTGAGCAATGGCTGTTTCTTCATTATTTCCTTTTCCTCTTTTCTTCTAGGATAAAATGGAAAACACGTTATTAAAATACCAATTATATTACTCAACTGGAATATGCATAAAGATAAACTCACAAGGAACAAGATTTAATAGAATTTTGTAAGTAGGCTTGCATTGTAATTTTCATTTAATTGTCCGTTATTCAGAATTAAACCTCTGTTTTTCTCCAATAGCTCAATTACCTACTTAGAAAGTCATTTTGTTGTATGGCAGAAACTATTCATTTCTATATATTTTTCTTTTAATTAACCATTGCTTCATGCGGGTTCTAGATTTATAGTTTGAATCTTGAAACAATAGATTTTACATATGTTGGGTTGGATTGGAGGTTAATGGTTTTAATTGCCCAGTTATAATTTGGCTTCCACCTAAATAGGGTGTTTTATACCAGTGTTTTTTTCTGCCTGTATCCTCCCCCATCAACTTCTAAAATAAGAAAAAAACAAAATCCTTATTTTTTATTCCCTGCATGATTCAACGGTACTAAAATTTATACAAGAAACAATAATCATACTGAGATAGAGGCTTTCCCTAATTCTGTAACAATATTTATTCCTCAAGAAAGTGCACCACATCTCTGCCTTTTATTTAAGTGTTCACTCATTTGCCATATTCATTTGCCACACTCTTATTTAAAAAAAATATGCAGGTATTCTTTAATTATAAGCATAATGGGTAATTTAAATTTTATTTTCTTTCCATATTGATTAAACAGAAAAAAAAACTTTGCTCTTTTTTCTTTCAAAATGTATATTTATTTTATGAATAACACATGGATTGTTAATTTCTTCACAGCCTCCCATGACCAGTTTAACTGGAAGATGAGTCATATTACCTGCCCTCAATTAATGTGCAAACTATGGTATTTATAGGTTAATTTTCTAGGTGTTTGTTTCAGCCATGTCTTTTGTACAGAATGTTGTAAATTTTGTATATCATAAAAAATTATTTTTTAGTAGTTTTTGCTTCAGTATTTCTTTAATTCTCATAAACTACTGACAGATAACTAGAGAGCAGTCAAAACTTGCAACTGTTTTGTACTTGGAAGATTTTCTTTAAAGGAACTTAAAATTGCTGAATATATTCTAGCTGTAAAGCTAAAATGCTATGGTTAGTAATGTTCCATACTTTACAAAAGTTTTCATATGATGAATTAACTCTTTAATTATAGAACTTCTAATCATTTTGTTCTTGGTTAAATAATTGAGACACTGGCTAGTGAGGTTTGATTTATCTTTTTACTTTTAATCTCTATATGAAATTAATAAAAATATGATTCTATTTTATTCTTTGTAACTAATTTCCTGCCTTCTCCTCCTCTTTCCTTCTTCATCCTTCTACTTTTTTTTAATTCTCCTCCTCCTTTCCCTTTTTCCCTCCCTCCATTTTTCCCTCCCCCCATTTTTTTCTTTGTACCACTTACAGGGAAGAAGTGTACCTTTGTACCCTTTTAGTGTTTGTCAGTACACTTTGACAAACACCTGTACTACTCTTACTCAGTCTCTTGAATATAAAGTAATCCCTACTGGATTATCATTATTGCTTTAGTGCTCTGTAGAAAGAGTTTGTTTGTTTATACAGCTAGCTGTATTTTAACTAGATAAAAGTTAATAATAAATTTTAATAATTAAAATGCATTTAATTGTATTTCTGTCTCCAAATTTTAGAGATTTATTGCTATTTTTGATGGAATCATATAAAATTGTTACAGCAAGTTTTATAAAGATAGATTAT
This sequence comes from Canis aureus, assembly GCF_053574225.1. Taxonomy (NCBI): domain Eukaryota; kingdom Metazoa; phylum Chordata; class Mammalia; order Carnivora; family Canidae; genus Canis; species Canis aureus. The sequence goes on from NC_135632.1 coordinate 10,608,663, forward strand.
AAAAGTTTTAAATTTCCATTGAAAAATTAAATTAACACAGAAGTTTTGAAGAAAAAAAGCCAAAGTTCTTCCCTTATCATCTTTAATTTTTCACACAAAAGGCATTACTGGTAAGTATACTTCCATAATAATTTTGTGACTATATATAGACATCCATACAAATATATAAACACATATATATATATATATTTATTTTAGCAATTTCTTTTTAAAAATAGGTTCCACACCCAGCATAGAGCCCAATATAGGACTCGAACTCACGACCCTAATGGTCAAGGACTCTTGAGCTGAGACCAAGAGTCAGATGCTAACCAACTGAGCCACCCAAGCGCTCCAACACATAAATACATTTTTAATTAAAAATTGGATCACAAAATACAGACTGTTTCAAAATCAGATTTTTAAGTGAATAATTTTTCATGGGTATCTGTATCTGTATTTCAAACTATTTTAAATTTAGATGCTTAGACAAGTACTATAATAAGTGATATAGAAATGACATTCATATTATTGACGTTATGTGTTTTTTATCTTTACAAAATGGAGGAGCAGAACAAAAACAGAAGTCTAAGCATGGTTCAGGTGAAATCATATTAAATTGCATTAGGAGATTTATTTGAAATTCCAGAATTTGCTACTTTTTGGGCTTCGTTTCTTTACTTGACAAATACATATGGGACAAGATGAGAAGATATCAGTCTGGTTGATGTCTGATAATCTGTAATAATAGCAATTTATAATTCTGTAATAGGGACATCTGGGTGGCTCAGCAGTTGAGCATCTGTCTTGGTCTGAGGGCATGATTCCAGGGTCCTGGGATCGAGTCCCACATCGGGCTCCCTGCATGGAGCCTGCTTCTCCCTCCGCCTGTGTCTCTGACTCTCTCCCTGTGTCTCTCATGAATAAATAAGTAAACTCTGAAAAAAAATAATTCTGTAATAAAGGTTAGAGACACAATAATAATAATGGTGATAGCAATAATGGAATAAGTAGATTGCATTGTGTTTATTAAAATATCATTTTAAATAATGTTACCCAAATTAGCTGTATTCTGAATAAGAACTCTATTTTTCTTTCCTATACAGTTCTAAGCTTAATCCTCAAAGTCATCCGAGATCTAGGCTCCTTCTATTTCTGCCATCTGAACAATAGCTTTCATCTCGTAGGCCAAAAAGGCTGTTCTAGCTCCCGCTGTCATGGCCACATTCCAGCCAGCCAGATGAAAAAAATGGGAAATGGAATGCTGTCTCACGCCCTTTAAAGGCATTGTCCAGAAGTGGCACACATTTCTAATCTACTCCTTCAGCCAGAACTTTATCACCTGGTTGTACCTAACTTCAGGCAAAGATGGGAAACAAAGTATTTCTGTGTGTTTAGCAAAAAAATTTCATTGCATAAAAAAATGATCTGAGTGGATATAAGGGACAACTAATATTTCTTTTACATACTGACGTTGACAGGAGCAATCTAAAAAGATTTTGGAATGCTTTATCTTATTTGATAAGGGAGACCATGGGTAGCTGGAGATGGATACTTTAATATTCATGAAATCTATGATTTTATGAAGAAAAATGATGTGCCTAAGAGATTCTTGGGTTAAAAATTAGCTTATCTTCTTTCACCCTGGCAATTTATCTCTTATGTCAATTATAATTTGACTGTTTTCATCCTTGTGTATGCCACCACTCCCCCACTCCTGTAAGTAGAAAGAGTAGAATTGTTGTGCCTTTCCTACTCCTCTTGGTTAAATCGTTTAACTTCATTTTGTCTGAGTTTTTCCACCTGCTAAATGCTGAGCACAATGTGTGCTATTTCCGTAGAAAGGCATAGAAAACTACTTCATAAAAAAATAAAGATAATTACAAATATTAAGTAATTTGATAGATGTTATGCTTAAAGGAAAAAATCATAACCACCAATTATTTATTGCCAGCAAGACCTAGGCACTCTCTTGAACCCTTTAAATATATCTTATTTAATTTAGTCTCCACAACAACCAACCATATAGTTCACTTCATAGTTTCTCTACTTCAGATTTGAGAAAACCAAAGCTCAGAAGAGGTCAGATGTTTTACCCACAGTATCACTTTCATGACACTTTTGAATAAAAGAGCGGAATAACCTGGATAGCTCAGTGGTTGAGTGTCTGCCTTCAGCTCAGGTCACGATCCCAGCATCCTGGGATGGAGTCCCGCATCAGGCTCCTTGCAGGGAGCCTGCTTCTCCCTCTGCCTATGTCTCTGCCTCTCTCTCTGTGTCTCTCATGAATAAATAAATTTAAAAATCTTTTAAAATAAAGACTAGAATATCCATCTGAATTGGCTTACTGTAGTGAGTTCCACAGTGTGCAACATAGTAAGTACATCATAAGTAAGAACTAAATAGTTCTAAGACTGATGGTATCAAAACCAAAGGCTCCTGTTCCTTTTCCTGAAGGTCATCTTTGTCACACTATTTTTGTCCCCATTTAATGACTGACAGGTGATATTTCTTGAAGTCCACTGCACTCATCTTTAACTTGAATAGCCATCCATCTTAGTCCACCCCTTTGCAAAATCAGCACTGAAACCCAAGGATGCTCTGGCACATTGTTGGTCTGGTTGAGTGAATGTTGAGGCCTCTAAAGACAGGGAGGTTGACTTTTCATTTCTGTAGAGTATTACCTTGTAAGGTGGACAATGTGCGCTGACATGGAAACCCAGAGACGGTTTCATCATGGCTAATGACAGTGTACCTAAATTGCAGGCCCTGAACTTCCGGTACTTCACTCTTCACGAGACTAATGTTTATTCGGAACAATAAATATAAGGTCTATGACACCTTTAAAGTCATGCTTGAATGTGTTCTGACCACTGATGAATGATGGTAGCTGTTTCATGCCTTGCTAAACATACTTGGTTTTTCACGAGTAATAGATTCTGAAAGTAGGAGTATTCACAGTGGGTGCTAGAAAAGTACACATATTAATTTTATAAACTGTAGCTCAGACTTGAGTCCACTTCTTCAGGGGATGATATTAATAGTTTTGCAATCCAGTCTTGACTCTCATAAGTGCTGAGCAGCTGTGGGCAGGGGTGTTTTCTCAAAATCCAATTCTGCACTATGCTTGAGCTCTGTTTCTGACAAGAAAGCTAAAGAATGTGGCTCACTGGCCCTTTTGAAGACCCTGTGAAATAATGAATTTTTTAAAGATTGATTTATGGAAGGAGGGAGGGATAGAGAAAGAGGGAGAGAGAACCTCACACAGAATCTGCATTGAATGCAGAGCCCAGCATGGAACTTGATCCCACAACCCGTGAGATCATGACCTGAGTCAAAACCAAGAGTCCGAAGCTTAACTGACTGAATCCTCCAGATGCCTTGAGATAATGTACTTTAAATAATTTCTTTTCTGTCTAAATTAATCACAGTGGACTTTATTATTTGCAAGCGCCTTGAAGACACAGCCATGGAATCTGATTAAAAAGTTTAGATTCATTCATTCATTGGATCAGATGTTTACTATTCCATTTATTAATTCTCTTTGCCCTTCTTGATTAAATTGCCTCATTTAAGATATTTATCGGGCACCAACTTCATGCATGTCACTTTATTAGTTTTGGGTGGAGTTTAAAAATAAACCCATTAGATAAGGACCCTGATCACAAGGAACTTGTGCCACGTTGATTGAACTATGCTAGAAAACAGAAAGTGGCCAGTGCTCTGGGAGAGGTACAGAGGTACTTTGTTATAAAGTCTCAGAGGAGAGAGAATGATTTGGTATGGGAGAAGAGAGTCACCTTTCTTAGAGGAAAGAGAAGACATAGGGGATGGGACTAAAAGTTTGGAAAAATTTGGACAGGAAGATGAAGAGATAGAGAAGGCATAAAGGGGAGAGAGTATGTGAAATATATGACCAACAGGCATCCTTAGTTTTAATGCAGCATGAATGAACCTGAAAAGGAACAAAGCAGGAAAGGCCAGATCACAGAGTTTTCATTTAGTTCCCCACATTTTGACTTTAATTTGTAGACCAGAGAGAACCCTTGGAAGATTCTGACAAGGGAGTATTTTGAGAAGATATTCTTTTATATATTTATTGGCTTAATGGAGATGTAATTCACATAGCCTATCATTTGTCGATTTAAAATGTCAAATTTAAGTTTTTTGTATCCATGATGATTTGTAGTTTTCACACTATAGATTTTCCACCTTTCTTAAATTTTTCCTAAGTATTTTATTTTTGGTGTATTATTAATGAAATCATTTTAATTTCATTTTTGGATTATTATGAGTGCATAGAAATGCAATGGACTCAGGACAACCGGGTGGCACAGTCAATGAAGCATCTGACTCTTGGTTTTAGCTCAGGTCCTGATCTCAGGGTCATGATCTCAGGGTCCTGAGGTGAAGCCCTGCATCAAGCCCCACATTGAGCTCTGTGCTCAGCATGGACCTTACTTTAGATTCTCTCTCCCTCTCCCTGTGTTCCTCCCACTTGTGCATGCTCTCTCACTCTCTCTAATAAATAAATACATACATACTTGCATACCTTTAAAGAAATTCAATGACCTCAAAATGAATTAAAGAACTAAATATAAGACCTGAAGCCATAAAACTCATACAAGAAAATAGGCAATAGTCTCCTTGACATCAGTTTTGGCAATGATTTGCTGGATCTAGCACCAAAAACAAAGGCAACAAAAGTAGAATAAGCAAGTGGGACTCCATGAAATAGAAACCTTTTGCACAGCAAAGGAAACCACCAACAAAATGAAAAAGCAATCCACTGAATGGGAGAAAATATTTGCAAATCATGTATCTAATACCCCCAAATACAAAGAATTCATACAACTTAAGAGTAAAAAAAAAAAGAAATCCAATTAAAAATAAGCAGAAGATCTGAACATTTTTCTGAAGGCATACAAACAGTCAATAGGTACATGAAAGGATGCTCAAAACACAAATTAGGGAAAAGCAAATCAAAACCACAATGGCATATCACCTCACACTTGCTAAAATGACTATTATCAAAAAGAAATAACAAATATTGGCAAGGATGTGGAGAAAAGGGAACCCTTGTGCGGTGTTTGTGGGAATGCGAATTGGTGTAGCCATGTGGACAACACCACACAGATCCCTCAAAAAATTAAAAGCAAAACTACCATATGATTCTGCAATTCTGCTTCTGAGTATTAATCCAAAGACACTGAAAACACCAACTAAAAAAGATATATGTACCCCATGTTTATTGCGGTATTATTTTCAATAGCCAAATAATGGAAGCAACCTAAATGTCCATCGATGGATGCATAAAGAAACAGAATATTATTCAACCAATAAAAAAGAAGGAAATCCCAGAGAATAAATTTTAAAAGTGCTCATCACAAGAAAAAAAAAATATTGTAACTATGTATGGTGGAGGATGTTAACTAGATCTGTTGTGGTGATTGTTTTTCAATATATATAAATAATACATCACTACATTGTACACCTGAAACTAATATAATATGTCAATTTTACTTTAAAAAAAAGGAAAGGAAAGGAAAGGAAAGGAAAGGAAAGGAAAGGAAAGGAAAGGAAAGGAAAGGAAAGGAAAGAAAAGGAAAGGAAAAGAAAGAAAAGGAAAGGAAAGGAAAAGGAAAAGGAAAAGGAAAAGGAAAAGAAAAAGGAAAGGAAAAAGAAGGAAATTTTGCCATTTGAGACAAGATGGATGAAACTTGAGGGCATTAAGCTAAGTGAAATAACTGAAACAGAGAAAGTCAAATACTGTATGATTTGCTAATACATGTTCTAAAAAAAGCCCAGGCAATAACAAAACAATCAAACAAACAAACTGAGCTCATAGATACAGAGAAGAGATTGGTGGCTGCCAGAGGCAGAGGGGGGAGTCGGTGGACAAAATAGGTGAAGGAAGTTAAACTTCTAGCTATAATATATATAAGTAACGGGATATATGTACAGCAAGGTGTCTATAGTTAATACTATATGACATATTTGAAAGTTGCTAAGGGAATAGATCTTAAAAGATTTTATCACAAGGGAAAAAATGCAACGGATTTTTGAACATTCATCTTGTATCCTGAAACCCTGCTGAACTCATTTTTTAGTGAATAGTTTTTTTAGTGCTTTCCTTAGCATTTTCTTACAGATGAGATTATGTCATCTGCAAATAGAGATATCTTCATTTCTTCCTTTCCAATATGGATTTCCTTTCTTTCTTTTCTTGCTAATTTCTTTAGTTAAACTTCCAGTAAAAGATTGAATAGTAGTGGTAAGAATAAACTTGCTGTTCCTGTTTTTCACCACTACGCTTGATGTTAGCTGTTTGCTTTCCATAGATGCCATTTATTAGGTTAAGGAAGTTCTCTTCTTAGGTTTTTTTTTTTTTTTTTTTTTTTTTAGTATTTTTGTTATGAAGGTCCTTCTGGTATCTGTATATGCAAGGGATTGGAAATTGAGGATAATGAAGATATTATGCAAAAAGCAAAGCAAAAGGTGATGATGGTCTAAATTAGAGCACAAAATTTAACATAGCTACTGAGGAGAGGGATATTGAAGAGATGCAAATGGTAAGTACTGTTGACTGAGTTGACAGGGGTGAAATGCAGAGGGAGGTGCCTTCCTGGGTATGATGTGAGGGTGGTAAACATAACATGGTTATGAAGAGTCTGGGTTAAAATCTCCAACTTGACTCTGATAGTTATGGGAACTTAGCCAGGCAAGTCAGCCTCTTTGTGGCCTCATTTCCTTAGCTATAGAATCTAGATAATAAGGACTGCCTCACAGATTTTCTGTGAATATTAAATGCATCATCATGTGTAAAGTCCTTTAAACAATGCCCAGCCCTGAGTGTTACCTGCAATCATCAATATTTCAAAAGAACCTATTTTCCCCTTAGTTTATAAACAAATACAAATGTATAGTCATCAAATTGGTATTTTCTAGTCAAAAAGTAGACATAGAAATAATTTTCTTCTCACAATGAAATGGAAAATGCATTGACTTCATTGGTGGAAAATACTATTTATCATAGGTGAGGTGGGGAACACATCTTTTGAAATAATATATTCACATTTTCAGGGCAACAGCTTCTTTCCCTATTCAGAACCATGACTATTAATGAGCAGACAGCACAAAATAAAGACTCAGAACTGTTTAGAAATAGGTATCCGATTAATAAACATAAAATCTGTCTTTATAAAGTGCATATTAAATAAATCTAGTCAGGGGATCCCTGGGTGGCTCAGCGCTTGAGCACCTGCCTTCGGCCCAGGGCAGGATCCTGGAGTCCCGGGATCGAGTCCCACATCGGGCTCCCTGCATGGAGCCTGCTTCTCCCTCTGCCTGTGTCTCTGCCTCTCTCTCTGTCTCTCTCATGAATAAATAAATAAAATATTTAGATAGATAGATGATAGATAGATAGATAGATAGATAGATGATAGATAGATGATAGTTAAATAAATGTAGTCAAATACAACCATAGCTAAATTGTGTCACACTTGCCTAAGACTGCACATACCTGTTAAACAAAAGGAATCTCATATCTAAGAAACTACTGCAGTTACTTAGCTTCAAAATATTTTATTTTTTTTAAAGATTTTATTTATTTATCCATGAGGGATACAGAGAGAGAGAGAGAGAGAGGCAGAGACATAGCCAGGGGGAGAAGCAGGCTCTGTGCAAGGAACCGATGTGGGACTTGATCCTGGGACCCCGGGATCACGCCCTGAGCCAAAAGCAGAGCTCAACCACTAAGCCACCCAGTCATCCAAAAATATTTTATATTTGAACTTCTCTTTTATCCACGTCCTGAGTAACATTTAATGAAAACATAGAAATTGGTGATAGCATGGATTATTTTATTTAAAGTGGCTACATTTAATCCTTAACTCAACCTCTGTGTTCATTTAGCAACTTAATAAAACAGAGTAATTCTTTAATAAATGTATTTAAACATTATTCTGAGATCATAGTTTATGAAGTAGATTAAAGCCTATAATGCCCAGAAGAAATATGGCACCATGAAAAATAAGATTCAGTTCACTTACTTATACTTTGTGTTGATAGGAGTGTTAACTTGTTTTCACCTCAAACTATCAGGGATTAAAACCTTAGCAAATATTTTTATCAAAAGGTTTTAAGAACTTAAAAAAGGAAACATTAAAAAACAAGACCTCAGGGCACCTGGATGGCTTAGTCGGTTAAATTGTCTGCCTTTGCCTCAGGTCATGAGCCCAGAGTTGTGGAATAGAGCCCTGTGTAGGGCTCCCTGTGCAATATGGAGCCTGCTCCTCTCTCTGCTCATTCTCTCTCCCAAAAAAATAAATAAAATCTAAAAAAGACCTCTGTGTTTGGGAATCTATCTTACAAAAATAGAAACATTGACAAAGATATATTTCAAAACTGCCTAGAAATTCTAATATGAAAAAGAATATTTTATGTATTTATAATAAATATGCTTTATATATACTCATATATAAATATCTACAACATATAAAAGTTGAAATTAGCCTACACAGTTGACTAGAACAATATGGGGGCTGGAGCGCCAATCCCCCGCATAGTCAAAGATCCACATATAACTTTGACTCCCCAGAAACTTAACTACTGATAGCCTACCATTGACTGGAAGCCTTACTGATGACATAAACAGTCAATTAATACATATTTTATGTTACAGGTATTATATACTGTATTCTGACAATAAAGCTAGAGAAAATATTATTAAGGAAATCATAAGGAAAATGCATTATAGTGCTATACTGTATTTGTGAAAAAATCCACAAATAAGTGCGCCCATATAGTTCAAGCCAGTGTTGGTCAAGAGCCAACTGTATACCCCAAAGTAAGGACTTGATGGTAAAACAGTAAGATGAAATATTTAGCAACCACTCAATCATAGTTTATTTAAAGAAATTTCACTGACTTATGAAATTATGCACAGTATAAAGTAAAAGAGGAAACACAAAACTCTGTTTCCTATTCTAATTTATAACATTCATATATTTTTATCTGCATGTTTCCTCAGTTGTGGTTAGCTATACTATAACAAATCTTTTTCTCTGAGGCCCAGGACTTCTCAAGAAAATGTAATGTTACAGCGCGAAGTTTCTAGTTACTAGACAGGGAACTAAAGAATTTCAAGCCCAGGAGACTTCAATATTAAATTGAGTTAGCAATTTGGTTACTATATAACCAGTTAAATTTAAAGACCAGTGCAAAGTTAGAAACATAAAAATGCTGATTGGCTTTTAGCTTTGTTTTAGGAGGCCCTACGGATTCCTGTTGCTCTGAAATCCACAGCTCCTGGACCACCTTGGATGTGATCAAGGAGTCCATTTCCTGTTTCCTTGCCACTCTTGACCAACATAAGAACTAAATCCAGCTGTGCCCATAAAATGCAAGTGGAAGGCCCTATGATCATCTTTCTATAATAATCAAAAGCAAAAGGGTCTGCACTCACAACTGGACTCAAGACGCCACGTGTATGCCTAGACCTGCTGATATAAATGTAGCTCCTCCTTTGGTCAAACAAGAACAAATAATGTGGGGCTCCCTCTACTCACTTCTCTGTACCATTAGTAAAATGACCAGGATGAATCAGTCCAAGCTATTATAACAAATACCACAGACTGGGGGGGCTTTCCACAATAGACATTTCTTAAATTTTAGTTTTAAACAATAAAACATTTCGTAGAGTTCTATAGTCTTGAAACCAAGAATCAATGTGCCAACTTGGTCAAGTTCTTAGCGAGGCTCTCTTCTTGACTCGCAGATCCCCACCATCTTATTGTGCCCTCACTCAGTAGTGAGTCAGACAGAGCTCAAGTCTCTTCCTCTTATAAGGACACTAATCCCATCACAGGGACCTCACCCTCATAACCTTATCTAAACCCAATTAGCCCCCCCCAAAGCCCCACCTCCAAATATTATCCCATTAGGGGTTAGGGCTTCAACATACAAATTTTGTGGGGACACATTGAGTCCATAACACTAGAGATTTTTCCCTCAATACGTATAGAGAAAATGAGACCTGTCAATAAAACTTGTATGTTTCATAATATTCTGTGAGTTGACTCTAAAGGCTCAGGAATTTTGAGAAGAATCTGCTTCTGATTGCACTTCTGGACCTAGAAATTACGCACTTAAGCAGACTGTACATACATACATATAGATGGATACGGAAACAACAGGAAGAAGTCATCAACATATGTCTTGGAAGTGAAATCATGAGCAAAAATTGTCTTTTACATGTTTAAAAACTATTCTAGTTAAAAAAAATAATCATAAAATATATTCAATTCCAATTATGTAGTGTCTGGTTATAGCCTTTAAGGGCTAGACATTAGATCTAGGTCCATGGTAACATCGACCATGTTAAAGAAGGATCCATTGAACGGAATATAATCTTATTATTTCTTTGTATCCTAGGTTCTGAAAACTTTACATGAAGACATACCAAATGGGATACCAGTTTATATCAGGCTAATGCTAAATAAACTTAGAATTCTGTCTCTGACAGTGGCAAAAAGGGTTACTTCACGAATCACATAGTACCTCTAACTTCACTCTTGGAGACCAAGTCCAATTGAAGTGAGACATGTTAAAAGATGTGAGGTGTGTCCATGACATTTACCAGTCATCATCTTTAAAACAATATTATTCCATATTTAAATGCAAAGGTTTAAATGTACTTGCACTATGCTTGGGTGAAAAAAATAAAGTAGCTCCTTTATTATGTCTCCAAGTTACTTGACCTTTCTCTTGATCCTCCTTAGCCTCAGAGAAGGTAAAAATCCTATCCAGTAAATCAAGTAGTCAGCTCAATGCAATAATGGGAATAGTCACCTTAAGCAAAATGCTCAATTTTCTCATTTTATTTCTCCTTTTCTTTTCCTGCCCAGGATGGCATCTGATATATGAGAGAGAGAGAGAGACTTTGTACTAGCGGAGAAAAGTTTCTGCTGTTGGTGCTAATCACTGTGGTATTTTCTGACTACTTTAGCCACCTCTCCTCACATGTATTCAGCTTCTCCTAGTGAGTGTTCACCTTGTTGCTGTTTTTGGCTCCAGTGTAATGTCTATTTCAGCCTGGCCGTCTGGTCTCTGTCAGAGCCTGGTCTTTATCCTCAGGTAACCCAGTCTTCTCTGCATTTGTAGGTGACAGAAATCTATTGCTCCCCCACACTTCTGTCTAGACCATGGCCAAAATGTCCTCTCTTCAGCCTCTCCAGAGCCCTTGGAAGGCTTGACTGTTCACCATACACTATGCCCCCCACAAGAGACTGGAGTCCCTCCATACAAGACAGGAACTAGGTACACTGTAAGACAGTTAAACATTATCCCCTTCTTTCCTTAACAACACTGGGATTCCAAGTTTGCTTGCCTGGAGCTGCTCTCCAAGGTCAGGGAGGGGTAGGATATGGGGGTAAGAATTAGGGGAAAGAAGAAACTAACATTGAAGGAGGTATCCCCAAAGTTCAAATCGCATATGGAAGCAAAGTATCCCTGGTTTTCCCTTCATTTTATTTTATTTTATTTTATTTTATTTTATTTTATTTTATTTTATTTTATTTATTTTATTTTATTTTATTTTATTTTTCTTTTCTTTTTTTCTTTCTTTCCTCTTTCTTTCTTTCTTTCTTTCTTTCTTACAAGCCTGAGATCAGACCTGAGCCAAAACCAAGAGTCGGATGCTTAACCAACTAGGCCACTCAGGCACCACCCCCCTCATTTTCTTTTTAATGTACCTCCCTTCTCTAGACTCAAACCCCCAAAGAAAGGAAAATCAGGACCTACTTGCCTCATCCTCTCCCTCTCTTGCATCTCTTACTCTTCCTATAATGACCATTTTATTCCTAAAAGGAGCAAGAATCTCTTTTTATAAGTTTTGTGCCATATTCTCATACCATTTTCCACCCAATATGCATCACAGCAGTGTCAATCCACTAGGCATGCCAGAAATCTAGGAATCGTTTCTTTTTTCTTCACTCCCAACACCTAATTCTACCAACTAATCTTGATCCTTGTAATACTCTCTGGGTTTTATTCCCACTTCCATTTTTACTGCAGTCAATGTCTTACTTCAAGTAATAGTCATCATCTTCTGGCTGTACCAATGGCAATATCTCCTACTTATTCCTCCTACAAGTCTCCAACTTGTTCTTCCTGCAACTACTTTTTTTTTTTTTTGTAAGTATAGTTGACACACAATGGTATATTAGCTTTCAGGTGGACAACATAGTTATTTGACAACTCTATACTTATGCTATGCTCACAAGTGTGATTACCATCTGTCACCATATGCTTTACAATACCATTGACTATATTCCCTATAGTGTACCTTTCATCTCCATGACTTATTCACTGCATAACTGGAAATCTATACCTCCTACTCCCCTTCACCCATTTTACTCACCTTTCCCCCCTTTCCCTTGGCAACTATCGCTTTGTTCTCTGTTTTTATAGGTCTGTTTCTGGTTTTTTTGTGTGTTTAGTCACTTGTTTAGTTTTCAATATAAGTTAAATCATATGGCATTTGTTCTCTGTTTTTATAGGTCTGTTTGGGTTTTTTTTGCATGTTTAGTCATTTGTTTTTTAACATAAGCTATATCATATGGTATTTGTCTTTCTCTGTCTGACTTCCATCACATAGCATAATACACTCTAGGTCCACCTGTATTGTCGCAGATATACTACGGAATATTACTCAGCCAAAAAAAGAATGAAATGTTGCCATTTCCTGCAACTACTTTTGCCTGCCATTAGTCATATTTTGCGCCAGAGTACTCCTTAAAAACTTCCTGCTCTACAAGGCTCTCCCTACCTATTTCCTGTCTCACCTCATACCATTTCTCTCCTCACTCTCTGTGCTGCTTGATCCATATTGAATGATTTCCTTTACTGTTCCTGGTTAACTCAAAGTCATTCTTCAGATCCAAGCTCAAATATAATTTCTTCAAGGAAGCCTTTGTTGAATTTGTTGGACTAGATGCAGTCCCCTTATTAGAGATCATTATAGCTTTTTTTAATAGCACATTATGTAATTCATTTCTTTGACAGCTGATATACTGTAAATTCTATAATGGCAAATCATATCTATTTAGGTTTTTGTTATATTTGCTACTATATTTTTATTACTGTATTTTTATATTTTTATATTTATTACTTAGCATTTTTATAGTACCTGGAATATAATGGGTATTTAACAACTATTTGTGAAATAAATTAAGTGATATTGATATGACTTTGAATTTTATTGGATGTAGAATATAAACAGTATGAAGTAGTCAAAGATGGTCATAAGTGATAGAAGGCTTATATGTACGATGTTCCTGTGTCAGATATTAAATTAAATATTTTGCTTCCCCAGTCATAAATATTAGAGAAAATATTTTATGCTGATCTTCACTGAGTTATAATTGACATTATATAAGATATTTTGAGTTTTATCATGAACTTTAAGTCATCAAAATTGAAATTAAGCACTTTATGAGTTATATGCATATAAAGCAGCCGGGTTGTGAATATTTAAATATCTAGAGATACTTCAAATGTTATGACATAAATAAATACATGATCAATCCCGGACTCTATATAACACTAGAACAAATAATCTAAAATTTTCTGTATTTGCTAATTTTTTATATTATCAAAAATTTTAAAAATGATTATATGCAGTAATAGAATTGATTTATTATTACTAATTAATTCAGTGATAACTTCAAAGTACTTGAAAAGATTCAAATTATTATATGAAATTCCAATTAATTGGGATAGATTTGACAGCTGATAAAAACTCTTCTTTGATTATCTTCCCCAAATTTCGTGATAAATTGGCACTTTTTAAATAATGATACTGGAAAGAGATTGAGTGGTAAAAATAATTCTTTAAGATGACTCTAAGATTTTTATCGCTGTGCCATTTTTAATTACATAAGAACGTGTTAATTTTAATTTGGTCTGAGACTAAAATACAATAAGTGATTTTTGAAGACTTTCCCCAGTAACTGTGAGAGGTATTCACATTTTATAAGGATATTAAAATGTCAATGTACAATTTTTTTTAAAAACATGGATAGGTAGATTTACTAAACTCCAGGAAGGAAAAGATCATGTCACACAGCATAAATTTCAGTTTTATCACTACTCAAAACATATAATTTGAAAACTTTCCAAATTAGTGTTAAAATTTATATTTAGGATATTAAAACCAGCCTGGATGAAATCGGTAGTATTTCTTTTACAGACATGTGCGCACACACACACACACGCATGCATACATACACACACCAAAATAGACTATGTTAAAATTGACCTGGGTTTATTTTCTAATTTCCACATTAGATTCAGATGAACTTTTTTCAGGGATGCTCCCATTTATATATTTTAAAAGGTTACACATAACTCTTACATAAGTAAGGATATGAAGTTTGCCTTCTTAGAAAGTGTTTTTCCCATTAAAAAACAAACCAAAAAACAGATGCACCATTGCCTGTTTCACAGTCAGAGCCAATCTGAAATGGCTGATGCTAGCTCAGGGAAGTCATAAAGAGATCAAATGACTTCTGGGCCAATGGAAAGCCCTACTGTCTAAGTGCTTTTCAGGCCAATTTGAAGAAGTAATTAGACTTACTGGAAGCTTGTGTGAATAATGCTGCAAGTACAATTATGAATGCCCAGACACACTGCTCTCGGTATAGAAGACCCTGACTCCTGATTCTGATGGAATATATGTAAAAGTCGAGATCTTGATATTAGAATGCGTAAAATGAAAGTGATGTGATGCTATATGAAAAACCAAGGTTCATTTCTGGAATTAGTTGTCATTAGGTAAAAAGCCAGCTATTAATCAAGTGAAATATAATCATATGGTCCTCCTATCTGTCTTTAGCACTCAGCTTTTCTTGTTCTCAATGTAGACAAATGACTATAAATCAAAGGAGTTTACAGATAACAATAGAAAAGGCTTCTAAGAACTAAAAATCAATAAACACATGGCAATGGCAGGCCATTGTAATGCAATTAGGGGATGTTGTGTGGATGCCTCTGAAGTGCCTATAAATGAATGTAACTTCAGTATCGTTGCCAAATGAGTCCAATGTCCCACAAATGAACTGAAAACAAAGTGCCTGGAATATTGTATCTGCAGTGTCACTTGAAGATGACTGCTGTGCTTTATTACTGCAGTGATTTGCTGGAAATAGCATGGCACATATAACTACCGAGATACTGTATTTAAGCCTCATCTCATTCTAATGAAAAACATGTTCACCATTCATGAGGGTTTGTATGTCACCAGCGTTAGTATTCAGCATGACTGAAAAAGATTGAAAAGATGTTTTATTCAGTGTCTGACTACTGGCTGATTCTGACAATATTAAAAATATTCATTACAAAGTTGTAATAATAAAGCAAAAAGAACGCAGAGTGCAACTTTGGTTTCTATTAATTTCAAACATGGAATAGTGCAATGTTCAATACTTGGATACGTACTAGGGAGTTTTGTTTTTCTCTTTCTAATAGAAAACTAGTGTGTTAACTATCATCTGGCAGCTTTAATAAACGTGCACTATTTTCATTATCCTTTCACAAACTCTTATTTCATTAGTACTTTTTATGTGCGAAGCAATAATTACTTTACAAATATTAACTCATTTAATCCTCATAACAATCCTGTGACGTAGGTACATTAGCCCCATTGGCAGTTAAGGAAGCTAAAACACAGAGAGAGGGTAAGTACTGAGCCATGGTCACCGATCTAAGTGATTGCAGGGGCCTGGTTTGAACCCAGAGAGTCTGCTTTAGAGTACTGGGTTTGAGGTTTGACCTGCAACATATATAATAGTAGGTATGCAATGGGAATCATCACAGGGTTTGTAAAAATATTTTTATATCCAGATCCACCTGTTCCCACATCCCTACCCCAAATTTTTATTTAATGAGTCTGGGATTAGACCCAGGCATCTCCAATTTTAATAAGATTTTACAGTGACTTTGGTGCTGTTATTTTGTTGGCCACCCTTTGAACATACTGATTTGGAAATGGCAGGTTATAGCCATAATATTAGAGTCTTTATTCTTGTTCCATTTTATGTTCATCCACAGTAATTTTTGTAACCAACTGATTAAAGCTACACCAGCACTCATTCTGCTCCTAAATAGAGTGAGTTCAGAGACAAAAAGCCCATATGGCTCATGCTGCCATTTTCAATTATCACTGAGGTCTGACCCTTCATAGATCAAACACTTTTAGGGATATTATTTATTAATCTACAGTAATTAGTGAGCCAAGAACTATATAAATTTTTGTTAACAGAAACAGTCATGAGAATCTTTACTTAAACGACTAAGATGCATGTCTTCTGGAGTCTTTGTATTCTCTTAAACTTTTTTTTCTTTTTTTTCTTCATCCACAATAATCTAGGATGAAAATTTCTTTTTGTTTTTCAAATGAATACTCCCTACTAGCACTACAATAGTTAATTGAGTATTTCCATTTTATAAAATATCTTTGAGTGTAATGACTGCAAGTACTTTGTTGAATATTCATTAACCATCCTTTTCTCACAGGGCACATAAATCCTCTGAAATGCAATACATATACACTTTAAACTTTGACATAAAATACTCATATTTCTAAGATAAAGGAGTTTTTCTTCTTTAAGCACTCTCTCAAATCATATATAATCAGGAACATTGGCAACATTGCTGCTATGAGAAGGACAGAGAGAACATCAAGAAATCCAAATGAATTCAAACCCATTAAATGTAATGGTGTGGTAAATCTCAGTGTACCATCTGCTGTAGAACACTGATACACTATTGGAATTCCACATCTTATTTACATAACAGATAAGAATGTGCCAGTAGATTTATATGGTGAATAAATACCCGGAGACAAAACTAAGTTTTTCCTATATTCACATCTGGGGATATCCACATCTGTATAAAATTTAACCTATTTCTGGTTTGCTATTCTAGGAAAATTTAAAATGTCACCTTGTCCAAATGTTATCAGTAATGTTGCCAGTAAAAACCAAATAATCAATAAAAGAAACAAAGAGTTCATATACAAAACTGTGTGAATTGTGAAATTTACCCAACGAATTCTATCCCCTCAATACTGATATGCATATTTAAAGAATAGAACTATAAGACTATAGTAGATGCTTAATATATCTGTGCTTACATTCAACAAATAACTTGGTAGTAATTCTTTCTGAGGGATGTTAGACTCACATTTACTCATAAACACTTTAGAAATTAGGGTAGTAATTAAAATCACATTAAATTTATACAACTAATTAAGTTCAAATGCTTTGAAATCTATAATATTTAAGTGAGATCCTAAAAACTAAAACAAGTTTGTAAGAAACTAAAATCAAATTTTAAAGTGAAGTAGTCTCTTGCCCTGGAATTCAAATTAATTTCCCCTTTCTTCTTTTGCTTTTACTTAAGGGTTTACCTTAACTGTACATGAATCACAAAGTCTATAGACATTTTCATGAAGTATGTCCTACATGAGATCACATTATCTATCTCTACATGTATCTTTTTCAGAAGCTGAAACAAGGTATTTTTATGAGCTATGCATAGCTTCATCTGCATTATTTTTAAAGTATTTTTTTTAACCGAAAGGGGATAAAGAGGAAATTGATTATTTTTTCAGGATGGCATCTCAAAACTCATGAGATACGAAATTTCTGCTGGATCCTCTTGTGTGACTTTCCTCACTAGCAGTGTCAAATAATTAAGCACTTTTGCATTTATACTCGGCAACCAGGTTTTAATTAAATACAGTTCTCATCTCTTCAACTGCTCTTACCAAACCTCCAGAAGTTGAAGAGTGTTGCTGTTGACAATGGCAGTCCACCAAGTGGAAAATTATGCAAAGAAAATTGGGAAAGTAGGAAAAATGCCAGGCCTGGTGCCTTAGGGAAGGTGGAGAATATGAAAGTAACTACAGTACAGAGCATTTTGGTTATTGCTGTTGGCACTCTTCTTGATTATGTAATTGACTTTGCAAATTGATATATTACATGTTTATTACTTATTATCAAATCACAGGAATAGGAAACAATTTTGTTCTTGAAAGAAGGATGGCCCATTACACAAGTCCCATCAAGAATGTATTTGGCTATGTAATTGACCATGGTGGTAAATTGAGCTAATTTTAAAATGGGCTTTGTAAAGCAATATTAATCTGTGATTCCCAATAGTTGGAGACAATTTTTTACCATATTCACATATTTCACATCTTACAGAGGCCCATTTCTTTTTCATACAATTAGAATTTTGCTAAGAGGGACAATTAATTATTATGTAAGTAGACTCCAGATTCACATTTTAAATACTGTGAAACCATGGTGTTGTACTGATTTGTTAACTTTAAAAAATTAGTTTAACTTCATCATCTAACAAAATTCTAAAAAAAAAAAAACAATTATTGGTTACAAATGCTATTCTAATTCTTGTAGTATTTATTAAATACCTATTGTAAATACCTATTGTAATAAATACAATAGGTATTTGCACACAATAAATACCTATTGTGTGCACCAGGCCTGGCATTTTTCCTACTTTCCCAATTTTCTTTGCAGTATTTATTAAATACCTATTGTGTGCGCAATGCCACAAAGAAGTGAGTCTTTGCTCTCAATATGACTTCATTTTTAAATTTCATTGAAGTATAATTATCCTACAGTGTTATATTAGTTTCAAGCATACTATATAATGATTCAAAAGTCCTGTACATTACTCAATGCTTATCATATACTACATTTTCTTTGACCATTTGTCTATAAATGGACACTTAGATTCCTTCCATATCTTGGCTATTGTAAATAATGCTGCAATAAACATAGGGGTGCATGTATCTTTTCAAATTAGTGTTTTCATTTTCTTTGGGTAGATATCCAGTTGGAATTACTGGATCATATGGTAATTCTATTTTTAACTTTTTGAGGAACCTCCATACTGCATCCCACAATGGCTGAACTAATTTGCATTCCCACCAACAGTGCACACAGGTTTCTTTTTCTACTCCTCCTCTCCAACATTGTTATTTCTTGTGTTTTTTGATTCTAGCCATTTTGACAGGTGTAAGTTGATATCTCATTATGAATTTGAGTTTTACTTCCCTCATAATTAGTGATGTTGAACATCTTTTCATATATGATGACCTTGATTTAAACATACATGTAGTGGGTGGAATGGTAATGCTATTCCCAAAAAATAAATGTCTATGCCCTGAAACCTGTGAATGTGACCTTCTACAGAAAAAGGAGTCTTTGAAGATGAAAGATTTTAATAAGAGATTGTCCTAGATTGTGGTGGGCCCTAAGTCTAATGACATGTTCTTAGAAGACATGGAGGCTACAAAAAGATTATGGACCCTTATAAGACACAAATATTATGCTAAGTACAGAAAGACAAATGCTATACAATCTCACTTACATGTGAAATCCAAAATCATCAAACTCATAGAATTAGGAAGTAGAAGGGTTATTGACAGCAGGGCTGGTAGGCAGGGAAATGAAGAGGCAATGGTCAAAAGATATAGTTTTAGGTATGAAAGATAAAGTTCTAGAGATCTATTATACTATTACTATGGTATTGTGCCTATAGCTCACAATATTGTATCATATAGTTAAAATTTTCTAAGAGGGTACATCTTATGTTAAATGTTTTTACTACACACTCATTATCATCATCAATCATGATCATCATCATCACCATCATCAAGAGGACAAGAGGTAATGGGAGGTAATGGATATGTCTATGGCCTTGATGTTGGTGATGGGTTTATGGGTGAATACTTATCCCCAAACTGAGCTCTATGCATTAAATATGTATAGTTCTTTACACGTCAATCATACCTCAATGAAGTGGCTTAAAACCTAGAAAGAGAGAGAGAACAGAGACACAGAGGAGAAGGCCATGTGAAGATGGATACAAAGATTGTAGTTACGTAATCCTAACCTAAGTGACTTTGCAAGTTATCAGGCACAGGAAGAGGCAAGGAAGGACTTTATCCTTGAGAGTTTTCAAAGGGAACATGGCCCTGGAACACATTGATCTTCAGACTTCTGGCCTCCAGAACTATGAGAAACTGTATTTCTACTGTTTTAAGCCACAAAATTTGTAGTAATGTATTATGGGCATTTCTAGGAAACTAGGAACCTTATACAGCTAATACAACAACATGTTTAACACAAAGCATGTACTGCTATGGCATAGAAAGATATGGGCTTTGGAGTTAGAAAGATTGAGCTTTTAACTTAACTATTTATTATTTATGATCTTAGGCACATTATATGAATTTCCCAAGCCTGTGTTCTAAACTGTAACACGGAAGTGGTAGTGTTCAATTACTGTGAGAATTAAATGACATTAGGCTGTGACTGTGGTATGCATGAAACAATAGTGCCAATAATATCTCAGTACTTTCTTGCTCCTTCATTCTCCTCTCTCTTCCTTTGTGTTTTTCTTCATTCCTCCTGTCCAAATAATTAGCTAAAATATTAATTTGTTTGCATTTCATTTGTTATTAACTTGTGGGAAAATGGTAATAAGGAAGAAAAGCAACATTACAAGAAAATAAGATATTTTAAAATCCTGTATTCTTTTTCTAATCATAGATAGTGCTACTTATGAGTAAGTGGAACAGATAAGGACATTTTCTTTAGTCTCCTGAGTGAATAACATATTCTCTTAAAATAATTTCATACTATTTTAACTCATCCTTATTATGTACAAATAAAGAATGCAATATAAAACTTACTTCCCCTCACTTAAGGGATAAATTAACTGAGTCTCAAAGAGGTGAAAGTAAGAATCAATAGAGAAGAGAGAAAGTTTTAGAATATATGATTGGTAGAATAATGGACCCCAAAATGTCTGCATTTTAATCCTTGAGACCTGTATATGCATTATCTTACATAGCAAAAGGAATGTTAAGATATGACTAAGTAAAGGAAAATAAGATTTTCTGGGAATATCAGCATGGGGGAGTCCATGTAAGCATAGGGGGCCTTATGAAAGGAAGACAGGGAAGCAAGAATTAGTAAAGGCAACATGGCAGTGGAAGAAGAGGTGAGATAGATGAAGAGAGAGAGGAAGGAAGAGAAAAAAATGGGGAAATGGGGAGGGAGAGAGGGAAAGAGAAGAAGATGGAGAAAGCAAGGGATCACTGGCAAGAATGCAGATGGCTTCTAGATGCTAGAAAAGGTAAGAAAATGGATCTTCCCCTAGGTCTTCCAGTAGGAGTGCAGTTCAATGGGCAACACCTTGATTTCAGGAATTCTGATTTCTAGGACTATGTAGGACAGTAATTTTGTATTATTTAATATATTAATTTTGTGGAACTTGTGAAAGCAGCAGTAGGAAACTAACACAGAGTCCGTGACTCCTTCTTTGTAATTTTTATTCCCCTCTCAAAAACTTCCCCAAAATGTGCTTAAAGTCCTACATTTCATCAAGCAGTGAAAAGCTATTTTTTCTTTTAAATGTTTTTCTGTCCTGGATCTCAGTTTATGAAAACAAATCAGAGGATTAAATATATGTAGGTTTAAGTAGTAATTTCTGTAATGAAATTTGGGAAAGGTCATATTTTTCTGGCCCTTCATGTCTGAAATTGAATTCAATCAATTTCACATTTTCCAAAATATGAGTTTTTTGGAACATTAGCCCTAGGGTAAGGAGTCTGGGGTCATACATACTTGAGACATTCTTCCTATCACCTGTGAGCCTTCAAGGGAATTTTCCTACAACTTTATATACATATGAAAGATTCTGCATATGTTACCACTTTTTCACTTCCTGTTTACCCTTGATTACCATCTACTCTGACTTACGCCCCTGCTCCTCTACTGAAATTGTTCTTGTTGAGGTCCATAAAGAAGTCCATGATGTCAAATCCAAGGGACATCTTTCCCCCACTGATGTCTCTCAGGTTTTAGGAGCAGTGGACTTAAATTACTCCCTCCAACTATTCAATAATTTATGTTCTATTCATCTAAAGAACAGAGTTGACTTTTATTTTTATTCATTTTGTCTTCTCCTCTGAGTCTGTCCCTATTCTTATTGCCAGAATAGGCGCCCACTCGAATACATCCTGGCATTTATGTTTGAGAAATAACATATTGTTCTGTGTAGGTTCTTTAAATGTACATACATTGTATCGTGCTATAGATTCATTCTATAGAATTCATTCTATTTCTTAATTCTTCTCCTAGCATTTGGTTTTAACATCTATCCATATTGTTGAATATACTTGTAATTCATTGTTTCTAAATGAAGCAATTTTTTTTTCTAAAGAACTTATGTATTTTTACTTATTCATTCCCTTTGTAATGGGCACCTAGGTTACCTCCAGATCCTCACTATCACAAATACTGCCTGATAAATATCTTCACACTTCTTCCCCTAAGACCTGAATACAGGGCCTCTGTAATATTTATCATTTCCTCTGGAAATGAGGATAAATGCAGAGATTTTGACTGAGAGTGTAATAAACAGATGCAGTGAAACGCCGGGACACCTGCACCCCGATGTTTATAGCAGCAATGGCCACGATAGCCAAACTGTGGAAGGAACCTCGGTGTCCAACGAAAGATGAATGGATAAAGAAGATGTGGTTTATGTATACGATGGAATATTCCTCAGCTATTAGAAATGACAAATACCCACCATTTGCTTCAACGTGGATGGAACTGGAGGGTATTATGCTGAGTGAAGTAAGCCAGTCGGAGAAGGACAAACATTATATGTTCTCATTCATTTGGGGAATATAAATAATAGTGAAAGGGAATATAAGGGAAGGGGGAAGAAATGTGTGGGAAATATCAGAAAGGGAGACAGAACGTAAAGACTGCTAACTCTGGGAAACGAACTAGGGGCGTTGGAAGGGGAGGAGGGCGGGGGGTGGGAGTGAATGGGTGACGGGCACTGGGGGTTATTCTGTATGTTAGTAAATTGAACACCAATAAAAAAAAAAAAAGAGAGTGTAATAAATCTGTAGATAAATTTGTGAAAATTTTAGTTCTTAAAAATACTGATTTTTCCAATCCAAGAATACATCTCTCATATTATTTAAATTCTTAATTTATCTCAATAACTTATACTTTTTTGTAAGAAGTCTTGTAAATTTGTATTAGATTTATACATAGGTTTTGGATAATTTGTACACTAGTGTAAAGGCTTTATTTTTTTAATTTCAATTTGATTTTTTTTTTGCTCTTATAAAGAAATTAAATCAGAGGTGGTCTCTACTGTTTCCCTTTTACTGTAAGCCTCTTGGGAGAAAAACTGGCTTCTAATTCTCTACTGTATCCACAAGGAAGAACATAATATATGTACTAAACTAAATGATGTTGAATAAATAAGTGAAATTTTTGCAGCAGCACAGATGTAGTCAGAGAGCTTACTCCTAGGCTTTTTGGTGCTTCTTCTTCTGTTTTTAATCAATAAGTACTTAGCAACAGCTTCCTGTCATCCTAAAATAGATGTGATTTGGCCCAAATGCATGGTGTTAAATTATTTCACCATAAATCATAAGTCTCTACTATCTCCAATACTAAACACACAAAAGAGTGTAATGAACAGGAGCTTCATAAAAATTACAGCCTTGTCTACTCACTGTCAAATTCTCTCAAACTGACATCTTTAAAATTTTTAGAG
This sequence comes from Canis aureus, assembly GCF_053574225.1. NCBI lineage: Eukaryota > Metazoa > Chordata > Mammalia > Carnivora > Canidae > Canis > Canis aureus. The sequence continues at coordinate 10,632,327 of NC_135632.1, forward strand.
ATTGTCCAAAAGCTTAAACCACCACCAAGGCACAATTCTCAAAGTTTAATTCTCTCCAACAAAGCACTTTTCTTTTAACTGAAAGAAATGAGCTATTATAGTTCATATCTCTGAGAAAGCTCCAAAAAGAATTCCTGATTCCTTTCACTCAGAACCTAATAACTCATCCAAAGTTCTGATTGTTTTTAATAAATATTTGCATGTAATCCAACACATACTCCAAGAAATAGAAAATGCAAACAAGTTGGTCATGGGCATACAAGTGAGGCAGTTTCTATGTGACTATTCAAATCAAATATTTGGCTCTGCTTCTTCAGATGAGGTATCTGCCAACTGTCAAATGTCAGGCTAGATGAGGTTGGAGGAGAGGAGAGGAAGAGCAGACTGGAAAGAGGTATTCCTTCTGTTTACAGTATCACATTTCAGCACCATCCATGCAATGCTGTCATGAAGAATCAGTATCTTTTGTGTAATATTTAGTCCAATCCTACCATCTGGACAGCTCAGCCCACTTCTGCAGTTGAAAAACCCAAAGTAGTCAGGGTTTGGGGATTTTTGTTTGTTTCTTTTTAAAAAGGTGAATCATTTTTTACTCTTATTTCTACTATACCTGATTTCTACATCAACTTAGAAGGCAATATTTACTTGCTTTCCTCTCAGAGATGGTTCAGAAAAGACTTCTTTAGGCATTTCAATAGATGAGATAATTTTTTTTTAAATGAGAGAGATGTTTACCTGTTCCTTATTAGTGCAGTCTCTCATTTGACTTAAAACTCTGGAGCATGTTACTATTTATTCTTTTATACATTAGGTTTTCTCTGAAAATCCCTAACTCCCAAAAGTTTTAATCTGTCAAGATTTCATTTCAAATAACAACTGTGCTGGATGTACAGCAAACATTTCTGAAATCAAACATATCATTATTTTTTCCAAAATTCAAATATTTTATAAAATAAAACTGAAAACAAACGAGATGAATATATAAGCCTTATGTCTATATCTGACAAAATTTATACTCATTATCAAAACTGTGATCTAAAAATAGCAAAGGGGATCTTCTCATTACACTCAATAATAATGACACAGTGCAAGGAGGAGGATTATCTCTATTTTAACACAATCTTCATCAGTGGAAGAAAAACAGGTGAATTCTCCCCAGAAGTTCAGGATCAAATTTCATCTTTACAATACATATAGAAAAGATCTGAAACCAATTATTTTCATAGAAAAATTTTTAGAAAGGAAAATGAACTTGTCATTTAGGATGGTTCAGAACTTTTCAAATGTGTGAAAACATGCTGAGATCCAAGATAGTATGCTACTAATATATTATAAATCTAGTGGCAACTTCTGAAGATCCATTATTGGCATGCAATCCTGTAAAACACTCTTAAAGAAATTTTGTTGTTATGATTATAGACACGTGTCCCAGAATGGTTTTAATCAAATTATTTTAAATAATGACTTCCTAAACATAATCTGAAGACAATGTAGAAAATCTTGAATAATAAAACTATATTATAGGTATAATATTGTACAAGTTACATGTTTATGTTATATATTATTATATATTCAATACTTATTGATGGTGAAAGCTAATTTATGAAAACTCTTTGGTATTTTTCACCATAAAATGGCACTCACTTTGCTATCTGCTTTGTGTTGTTATATAGACATGCAAAAACTATTTTTATGGCTTTATTTTAAAAAATGAAATTTTTTAAAGTAGAAATTCAGAAGATATTATTGATACTACTCTTAAATGCATCTATGAATTCCCTGGTAGAGGCTGAGGTAGAGTTGGAAGGGAACATAATTCAAGGTCCTGGGGAGAGTGTCTATCAGAGGTAGCGCTAGCATCAAGAGAGTCCAGAGAAAGAGAGCGAAGTCTTCAAGACACATAAATACTATTCTGAGTTCAGAATAGTAAGACAAGAGTCTAAACTTTATGGGGGTTGCCGGTGGTTGGCGGAACATAAACATGGAACAAATTCCATGAGCAAGAAATATGTAGTCAAGAGGGAAATCAAGAAACTAGGAATTACAGATCAGTAACCAAAGTGTAGAAATGGTGCAATTGACTCAGATAGGATTGCTATTACTCCTAGGCCTTATAGACACTGGACTTAATTTCTGATGAGTATTTTTGATTATTAAAAAACCCATACAAAAAATACCCATACTTGTGTTTTATCATTTCTAAAATGACAAGCTACTTAAGCAATTAGATAATATTTGTAATAGTCCCATTTTTTTCATAAAAATCTTTTAGAGATCCACAAAGGGAGCTGAAATGGGGGTAATGTCCAATTATATATGTTCAATGTCCCATAGATAGATAGTGACATATGACAGATCATTTACCCTAACCTTTTAAAAATAAAACCTTAGATTTCATTCTGTTATTTTTTCATCCATGTTTCTCCAAATTTTTCTCAGTAGTACACATTATGGGGATTTGCTTCAACTAAAATCTATGTACTTTATATGAGGTAGATATTGTAGACTATCAAATGTCTTGAATACCATTCATTTAATTTTTATTCTGGGCTCAGAAATGACAAAATTCAGTCAAGTGCATACATATATATTTTTTAAAGATTTTATTTATTTATTCATGACAGACACACAGAGAGAGGCAGAGACATAGGCTGAGGGAGAAGCAGGCTTCCTGCAGGGAACCCGATATGGGACTCGACCCCAGGACTCAGGGATCACCACCGGAGTAGACACTCAACCACTGAGCCACCCAGGTACCCAAAGTGCGTGCATTTTGGACATTAAGATAGTTGCATAATACTGTTTCTCACATCGTTTTTTTTTTTCACCCTTTTGCAAACAAGTGCTGTTAATCAAAATCTCACTACTACTGGATTTTACATAAATAATTTACACTTTAAGAGTCTCAAAATCCATACTAGACGAGACATTTCATAGTTAGAAATATTGTAGGAGAAGTTAAAAGAAGCAGCATCCAAAATTTAGGAATTACACATGTAGTGGATCACATGTAAAGGCTATATGAGGAAAAACAATTAAAATATCAGATCAAAAATAAGTTTTACTATGGTGATGTTTGAAAATTTTCTGTTTATTTTTTCCTCCACAACTTCAAGCAAGATACCTGTCTTCCAACCCAGCTGTCTATCTGAAACGTGTCTCAGAGCTTTCCTTGTAAATCTGTTCAGTATTTTTTCAAGTCTTCCCACCTAAAAAATTTTTTTTGAAAATTGGACTTTCTTTTTGTGACTTAGTCTGATTTTCTTATGTTGGGTTCTCAGTAGATAAGTAGAAGTGCCAGGGACTCCCTCATAGGCAAGTCTTCACATTTGCTGCTGGTCCTTTGCCAGAGATACGGAATAGATCAAAAGTGCTTTTCTTCTCTAAGTGCCCTGACGTAGTTCTTCTACCAAAACACACAGAACAAGGTCTTTCCAAGACGATGCAAACTTGCACATTTCTGAAGTGAACTACCCCACAAGGTTCTACTCAGCCTCTCTGTGGTATGCACATTACTGTTCAAGGAATCTTGTCATATAAGCAACTGCTGAAAAAGTCCACTTTCCTCTGACTCCTTTCCAGCATCCATGCTCCTTAGACAACTCGATATCTCTTCCAGGTATCCAAATATTTTCCTGGATGAATTTTATCACAGTTCAGCCTCTTAGTTCAAGTCAGAACTGATCTCATTTCTCCAAAGACATGCAATTCCAGTTTCCTTGGCCACAAATACACCTGACCAGTCTCCCTTGTTAATAGGTACTTGGCAGTGTTCTTACAAGAATTTAGGATATAGGGGTGCCTGAGTGGCTCAGTGGTTGAGCATTTGCCTTCAGCTCTGGTTGTGATCCTGGGGTCCTGGGAATGAGTCCTGCATCAGGCTCCCCTGTAGGGAGCCTATATTTCCCTCTGCCTATGTCTTTGCCTCTCTTTGTCTCTCATGAATAAATAAATAAAATCTTTTAAAAAAAGGATTTAGGATATAATCCACGTTGCACAGCACAGCCTTACAGGTAAATGTTCAATAAACTGTAGCTGTTACTACTTTTAACCTGACTAGTGTCTTCTTCAAGACAGTTCCACCTTCCCTTTCTAAAGTTTATATTTTCTTAAGAAGTTTGTTTCTTGGTTTATACTACTTTCCTGGAACAACCTCAGGCACAAAATGCCTTTGTTTCTGCTATTCTGTTTGTTCTGGTTTGGTTCAATCAAATAATTTAGGGATCCATATTTTTAATTTTTAAGGACCAATATTTCCAGTAAAAATGTTATGGTTAGTTATGGAGGGAAATAAGATATATTTTCACATACTAAATTCAAATTGAACTAAAAGTATTATTAAATCAATAAAATTATCTTAAAGTTATAGAACATTAAAAATGTGAGAATTTTCAAGAAGATATTGGTTAACAAGAGTAACAGGCAAAGATGGCCTAGGAGATATTAAAAACAAAAAGGTACTATAATCATGAAATCACATGGCTGGCACAGGAATATAAATATTTATCAGGAAGACAAACCATGAGAGAGTTCTACCTCTGGGAACAAAGAGTTGCAGAAGGGGGTGTGGTTTGGAGGATGGGGTAAATGGGTGACGAGCATTAAGGAGAGCACATGATAAGATGAGCACTGGGTTTATACTATATGTTGGCAAATTGAATTTAAATTAAATTAAATTAAAGAGATATTTATCAAAGGAATAGAATTAAATCTAGAAAGAGATTAAAGTTTATATAGGAACTTAAAAATGTCCATATGGTACAGACACATTATTCTAATATGCTAAGTATAATTTACACTGGGAAAAATTAGATCAGACCCTATTATATATTACATATAGAAATAATTTCTTCATGAATTAAAAACATATATGGGATACTACAAGAAAAGAGAAAAAATATAAATATGAGATTCCTAATTCACACTAACCCAGAAACCATGAAAGGAAAAATATACATATTTAATTACATAAATATAAAATACCTATTTGGTAAGAAGTCATAATACATCAAAAGATTATTGATAGATCAGGAGAAAATGATTGCAAACAAATATTAAATCTGGTCCTGCCTCAGGCTGGTCTCATCTCTCAAACCTACTCACTAGTCTTAAGTTATATGGTGTCTCTTAAGTTCCTCGTGTGTGTCAAGTTATTTCTTGTCTCAAGGCCTTTCCCCTCACCTTTTCCAGCACCTGGAAGTCTTTTCCCTTCACTGTTCAAACTGGCAATTCTTACTCTTCGGGTCTTATATTATATTTCACTTTTTCACAGTTCTAGAGGTCAGAAGTCTGAAAAGTGACATGTCGCTGCCATGTTAGTTTGCATTATATAAACCTTTTCTTTTGCATTTTATTATCCATGTGTATTTTTTCTTCTGCGACTTGGTCATACTTGAATTTTGGCTAATTTTTAAAATGTAGTTGTAATTTTTCTATTAATTTTTAAAAACTTTTAGACAAATTATGTATGGCAAATATTTGTCTCATATACATTTCAAGTATTTTTTTTCCAAATATGTTGCTTTTTGTTGATGGTGTCTTTTACCCATAGCATTTTAAAAGTTTTATATAATCAATGTTACTGTCATCTCTGCTTCATTCTATCATGACAGTTGAAACATACTTTCCAGGTTCAAGATCATGGGGAATAGACTCCACTTCTTGATGGGGAATGTTGAGCTCCTGCAACAAAATACTTGACCAGAAATATTGCTCTGGGCTTTTTTTGAAAATATAATCAAACTGCTTTCATGTATAGGTGTGTAGATAGGCAGACAGGGATAAATCGATGGATGCAAATAGATACTGGAAGAGAACTTAAGTTTAAAATCATTTTCCCTCAGAACATTGATACTGCTTCATTGCTTTCTCAGCCTAGTTTTGCTGAGGGAAAATCTGATGCTACTTCAATTCCTGCTTTTTGGTAGAGAAGCTGCATTGTGTATGTGTGTGCATGCACACTTGTGTGCACACATGCAAGTGCACGTTTATTGACTTGCTTTCTTGTTTTCTTCTACAGAATTATTTTACCATTATTTTCTTTGTTCTGAAAACTCACCACATTGAATCTACTTGTCTGTTTTTCTTCTTCTTTTTTTTTTTTATTTTATTGTGTCTTGGTAGCTGCTCTCAATGTGAAGACATGTCTTCCTTCAACTGTATAGCATTTGTCTCCTCTCATTTACTATTCCTGCCTTTTGGAACGCAACTCAGTCAATATTGGACTTCTAAATCCTTCAACATGTATTCATCCATCTTTTTGTGATTTTTTCTTTTTTGCACGACAGGGCATATTTTTCATTTTAATATACAGATTCTATTCCTTTAAAAATTGTTCTGCATAAAAATCCAAACCCAGAAGCTAAAATTAATTTTTAGGGACCTCTCTTTAAGCACTCATCTCCCTTGTGACATTATTATATATGCTTTAAAAATGTCTACACATGACTCTGATTAGCTGCCAAATAATAACTCAAAATCATCTCCACATTGCTTCACTGAAATGTTGTATTTAGTTTGGGGTACGTGAATATACATTTTACTATTAAATACCAGATAAAATGGGAAGTTCTACGAACTTTGGATATCAGAGAGACATTCTGTCCTGTGTGGCTCTAATTTCTTAGCACAATCTTTCCACTCACTAGTTTAATCTTCTGGTTTGACAAATTGCTTACTTTTCTCCCATAATTAAAATTTTATACTTTGATGATCAGTTTCTTCTTTCATTTTATAAGCTTATTCTTATTACTATTGCTAGTAAATGTTTTATTTTACTGCCTTCCTTCCTCCCTCAAAGGATATTGCTTATATTTATTTTAAAGTTTTCTATTTTCCAGTGTGCTTGGGTGGTTCAGTCCTTGAGTCTGCCTTTGGCTCAGGCCATGATTTTAGGGTTCCTGGATGGAGCCCTACATCAGACTCCCTGATCAGCAAAGGGTCTGCTTCTCTCTCTCTCCCTCTCCCTTGGCTTATGCTCATTCTCTGTCAAATACATAAATAAAATATTTTTTAAAAGTAAAGTTTTCTATTTCCCTAAAATCTGCTCATTGGGAGCTATTTCCTATTTTACTCTTTTGGTCTCTTTCATGGTAGAGCTGTTTTCTCAAAAGATAGGTGTTCTTAGATGATCTGTTCTTATTTTCTATTGAGGTTCTAATTTGAATAGTGCATTTCTTCAACCAAAACATGAATTTTATTTTGGCATTCCTTGCATATACTCTTTGCTGTGATTTATTCAGTTCTGGTATTTCTCTTAATTCAATTTTACCTATTTGCTATCTTATAGAAATTTCTCATAATTTCTGGTTTACTTTCATTTTTCTCTTAATTCAATTTTACCTATTTGCTATCTTATAGGAATTTCTCATAATTTCTGGTTTACTTTTATTTCTGGTTTACTTTTATTTCTGGTTTATTTCATATGTATATGAAATATGTCTCATATATATGTCTCATATACACATATGAGACAGAGAAACTAAGTATATATTTAGCTTTATAATTCTTTAAAACATTTTTATTAAGTACATGATATTTTCATTGTGTTTTTAATTGTACATGAATTTGTATGCAATCTGCCATTTTGGCCCAATTTTCACCTATTTTACAACCTGTTAGTAAAGTTGTATAATTTAATATAAATTTTATATCTTTTCATTATACTAATATATGGCTCTGACATCCATTTCCCACAGGTGAGGGGTTTTCCCCCCATATGAGGCAATTCTCTAACCAGCTAGGTATCCTTATAATTCAACTCAGTTCTGATACTACCTTGAGATAGTATCAGATCCCACAGGTTGAGGGCTCAGTTTTATAAGACAGCCCTGGCCCTTTCACTTCAGAGGCCACTTGCAAGTTCCAGTTTTCATCTGAGCTTTTGATCAACCAGCTTTCTGGAGGTTCTAACAACCCTCTCCTTGGGTTTGATTAATTTGTTCAAGTGGCTCACAGAATACCAAAACATTTTACTTACTAGATCATGGGCTTATTATAAAATGATATAACCCAGAACAGCCAGAAGGAAGAGATGCACAGGGCAAGGTATGGAGGAAGGATGTATGTAGAGCTTCCACACTCTTCCCAAGCACACCATTCTCCCCAAACCTCCACATGTTTACAAGCCCAGATGCTGTCCAAACCTGTTCTTTGGAACTCTTATGAAGGATTCGTCACTTAGGCATGACTGATTAAATCACTGGCCCTTGGTGAACTCAATCTCCAATTCCACCCTGCTCCCTGGAGCTGGAAGAGAGGAGTGGTGGGACTAAAAGTTCCAACCTTCAAACCTCAGGGTTGGTTCCTTAGGCAACCAATCCTCAGGTGCTTCCCCAGTTTACAACACTAACATAACAAGAGATATCTTTATTGCTCTCACTGTTTAGGAAATTCCAAGGATTTTAGGAGCTCTGTGCCAGGAATGAGGATGAAAATCAAATCAATATTTCTTATAATATCACAACTAATAATATTTTTTAAATTTACATCCTTATTGAAAATTTGGTGATCTAATGGGAAAATTGTTGAAGTATTATTTTCATTAGAAGGTGATTTTTTTTTAATTTTTATTTATTTATGATAGTCACAGAGAGAGAGAGAGAGGCAGAGACACAGGCAGAGGGAGAAGCAGGCTCCATGCACCGGGAGCCCGACGTGGGATTCGATCCCAGGTCTCCAGGATCGCGCCCTGAGCCAAAGGCAGGCGCTAAACCACTGCGCCACCCAGGGATCCCTAGAAGGTGATTTTTAATCCAGATATATTTTCTTAGTGAAAGAACTGGATATCATTTGTATCTCCAGATTTAACATATAGATGGAATATATGATAGAAGCCCAAGCCCTAAATTCCTCATTGGATAATCTGAATGTCAAATTAAATGACAGTGAAATTCTGCTATGGTATAAGATCATATACATGAAAGGTGTTACTTCATTCTTTCTTATTTAATTAAATCCCTTTGAGGGAAAGGATGACTTTTAATTTTTCATATGTATCTACTGTCTACATCATGGTTGAATTACTTGGAGGATATCAAATAGTTAACATTTTCCTGTGTCTGATGCCTTTACCTACAATGATTCGCTGCTTAGAGTTCTCAAATTCCTCCCCTCCAGACTCATAGTCTTCAAGACCCACTTAAATGCATGGCTTCTTATGGGACTAGTCCCCTACAGCTCAACCTTCATCAACTCTGCAACCTGTAGGCTAGATGGTGTCCCATTCTGCATGCCATTTACTAGCCAGAGCATAGCTCTATCACTTCATTTACTGCATTGCCTGAGAAGTCTCCCACCTGTGCCTGTGAGCATCTTGAATTGCACATCTTTGTATCACTAGTGCCTAGTAAGTGCTAAACCTCAAAAACATTCATTTCTCTCCTAAACTAGTTTATGATCTTCTTGAGAGCAGGGACTGTGGGTGTCTTCCTTTTGTTTTCATGGCACATAATAGTAATAATTGCAGCATTTATAGTGTTATCACTCTTCTAAGTAGTAATTGTATCTATTTTTTCTTCATCTATTCATTACAACAAACCTGACAGGTGATATTACTCCATACATTTTATTTTTTTACTTAAATTCAATTAGTGAATATATAATTCATCATTAGTTTCAGATGTAGTGTTCAATAATTTATCAATTGTGTATAACACCCAGGGCACATCACATGTGCCCTCCTTAACGCCCATCACCCAATTACCCCATCCCACCACCCATCTCCCCTCCAGCAAGCCTCAGTTTGTTTCCTATTATTCCATACATTTTAAAGAAAAAGAAAAATGAAGGTACAGAGAGATCAAGTAAACTCCCCAGGTCACACAGCTAGTCAGTGTCAAAACCAATATTGACACAATATTGTTCAGCTCCTAAGTATAATACTATGCTTAAGCACAGGCTTGGTAATACTGATTCAATGCAGACGCATCAGAAGAGTAAAAAGCACAATGTGAATTCTCAAGTAGACATCATGGTTTCTAAGCTACCTCTTTTTGTATATCCAGTCTAACATTTAATATAAAAAGCTGTATCTTTGTTCATGTAAAAACATGAACAAAGTAAAGTCATGTAATTTCTTCAAAGATTTGCAGTGATTTTCCTAAAATAGCTACGGACTATCACCAGATGTTTTCAATAATTTAACTATTAATTTTAAGAAAGTGTTTGCAACATGCTCTGGTTATTGAGAATACATTTGACCATATCACTGTCTTTCTGAATGAATGTAAATAATCAGATTTCGACAGGTAGTATCTCAAGACAAATTCAGTTTATGCACTTCCAATGGCTTTCTTAAATTTTAGGGCAAAATCAGCTTATTCTTTGAATGAATAGCTATACATAAGCAAGCAGAGATTAAGATTCAAGCATCGATCAATCTTGTACTCCTTGGAAGAAACCGCTTTTATTTTAATGCTATATAAAAATGCAAAATATTTAAATCTTGAAAATTGATCTTTTTAAAAAAACTCTACCACTATGTATTTGTGATTCATTTTTACATATTTTGTCAACGATGTCTTTTTGAGAATGACACAGGTAGAAATGCAGGGAAATGTCTTATCTAGTCTGACAAAAATTCTTTTGGATAAACATTTAAAATATCAATTTAAATAAATGTTAAATGAGCGTTTTCTTGCATCAGAAATAAACCAATTAACTCAATAAACCAAGACCTGCAAAAATCACGCCCTACAACACACACACTCACACACAAAGTTAAATATACCCTTCTCGGCGTTCTAAGGTATTTCATTGCAGCCTTCCTAACTCCCTGTGCATGGAAGTAATAATACTACATATCCCTAGTTTTATTTCACTTCCTTTTTTTTTCTCTTCTCAAGCGCTGTCGTAAAAATAAATGAATATTGTTCCACTGTGCATGCTTTTTACACTCCTCATGATGAGAATGGATTCGTGATAACCCATTTATTTTCTTTTCTTCTAACAATCTTTGCAGCAAGAATGAGATGCCTGAATTTTAATGCCTAATATGATCTTTGTAAACCTATAAACTTTTAATAGACTTTAAACATAAAGTGAGGGAGAGGATAAATAGCAAGGAAGTCTGTGGTTTGTCCCAGGAAATCCTGATTAATAGCCTTCTGATTGTGTCAGACCACCCTGAATATTTTCTGAAAACAATTGGTTCATTTTATTGCCAAATAAATTGTAATTAATTAAAAAAAATAAATTGTAATTGAACTTACCAACTTCTAACCAAATAATCTAAATGAAGAGAAGGGACAGAAGAACACATATTTCTTTATATGATATAGCATGTAGGATACGTCTCATTTTATTTACTCTACCATATTCATTCCTGCTAATTTCATGTGATAAACACAACAGGTTTAAGATGACAAAGTTTTTTAGTTTCTTTTTTTAGATTTGTACTCTCTGTGAATCTTTTTTAGATCTCCATCTTTAATATGAAGCCAGAAACATCAACACTGTTTTTAAAATCTCAAAGGCAAAATATTGACTAATTTCAGTGGTATGCAAGCACAGAATTTAAAGCCTCCTTAGAAGGAAAAAATCTCTTCTGTAATATCACCTTTAGTAATATTTATTATATTATTTGAAATTTTGTCCTCTGGAATTTTTAAAAGTAAATTATAAGCATTATGATGTTTACAGGTCTGTAAATAAGTTAGCCTTTCAAGGCCTGAATGAAATGAAAATGCAAGTGTGCTTTATAAACAGAAAAATTGTGGGCTTAGGCATTGAGAATGCAGAAAAGGTTCAAATCATATAAATTTGTTAATTTCCTTTTACTGACTTCTTTTAAAATACAATGTGAGATTTTTTTATTACATAAAAGATAAGTAAGAACCTGATCTCTTGGAGTGATAAAATACTATAAATGATCCTTCTAGAATTGCATATCCCTTTAAATGGAGAGGAGAAGAAAACACTTAAAAAAATTAGTTGGTATTGCTACAATATACACAACCCCCCGAGCTTTGCCTTTTAAATCAGCATTCTGCTGTTAAATAATAAAAGAAAAGTCCCATTATTTTCCCAGCTTCACTTTGCTTAAAGTGATTGATGTAGAATTTTACTGCCATCCAATGGCAGCTGCCTAATATAGCTCAAGTAAATGTCTAAAGCTTTTTGATCAAATTGCAGTCTAGGGAATTTAACTTATGTAGTACACTCAGAACTTACATCAATACATCTCTGTTTGTTACACAGTGAGAAAGAAATATGACTACAGTTTCAATTTATTGTGCGTTCTTCAAATTCAATTTAACAGTGAATTACTAATATTGCTGAACATAATTACCTAAATGAATAAATCAACCTAGGCTACTCACTAGAGAGAACATTAGAGCATAATATTAATTTTTACATGCACCTCATCATATTAGTTTAAAAGGTTTCTTTTTACAACTAACAATCTTTTCCTACCAGGCAAAATGGCCTTTATTAAAAGACTGTTCTCAGCTTTACTTCTGTTATTTGGAAGTCATTTGAATCTTTTTAGCTGCTACTGTATATCATATAATTTCTGATTAACATCAAATCACATACTGTTTTAATTATAATCTTCATTCCTAAATGATTGAGTATTTAGATCATTTCTCAAAAAGGCAAAATAAAAATTATGTCTGATTGATATGAATGAGTTTGTGCTTTAAATATTCAAGCTTAGTTATTTAAAATTCCCAATTTGAGGTAGAAGAGTTGATGGATAATAAACCAATTTTCTTTTTCATTAACATTAACTAAAATATAATATGTTTAATATTATAGGTAAATTGCTATTACCTGCGGTATTATTGAAATAAAACTTCACAAAAACATATTGTTTGGTTTATTTATATATAAATGGCACTTTGCTAAAATATAAAAGTTTAGTTCAGTAATCATTTTAAATAAAAGGTATTTTCAGATAAATATCTCACTTATAATTTAAAAAGTATTACCAGTGTTATTTTATTCAACTGAATGTTTTAGAAGAGTGGTGTGTGTGTGTCTGTGTGTGTGTGCGTGTGTGTATAAAAACAGCCTCAGGCTTTAAATATGTTTTGGTACTCTGGAACATCTGAGACCAATAATTCAATGAAATTGAAACACAATAACATATTTATTTTAATTGATTTTGCATTAGAATATTTAATTCCAACATTTCTTTCAGATAAAATCTCACGTTATTGTTTTTCTAAAAGATTTCCAAAATAAGACCAAAACATTTTTTTAAAAAATTCAGGTTGACTTCATGCTGAGGGAGGTTCTGTAAGGAACTTCAAACAATTCTAGGAATTTTGGATGGAAATAGATAAACTGATGGGCATTTTCTGATATTAGATGAAATTTAATGACTTAGTCCTTACAGAATAAAGGCAAAGTGCCTCTGGGTGTTCTGGGAATCACAGCATTACAATATCTGGTTTTTGCAGAGGTGCTACAAAATCACAAACCTGAAGAAAATGTCATGACTTTGATAGATACCAAGAATGAAATTATACATTTAGTCCTGGGAATATCAATCTATTAAATACTGAAAAGAAGTATTCTTTTTGTCAGATGGCTTTTTCTAATGTTTTATTTCTCTAAGCTGGGTTTTCTTCTTGTTTTACACATTTAATAACTATACCACCATTTAAATCTTTTTTTCTAGCCTGATGTTTTTGATGAGACCATTGAAAAATCTCAATTTTGATAATATCTGTAAAGAAAATCTAAAGTTTACTCGGGTTCAGCTATGTTATTTACAAGATTAGAAACAAAATCTCAAAGATAAAATTGTCAATAAAGCGTCATTGCTTAGTGTATTTAGACAGTTTAAGACATTTGAAAAAAATTCTCATCAAAAGTTCCATTCTACCTATACTATATTTCATATACTATATATTTATATAGTATAATTTATATAATGTATTCATAAATACATTTCTGTACCTTAAAATATCATTTCTAGGAAGTTTTATGTTTGACCTTCTTTATTAAAATTTAGAAATTAATTTCTATTTGTGAATGATGTTTTAAAGTACCAATTATATTTTCTTCACTTACTTATATTATTCTACAAATCCTCTTTACAAGAGAAGGGCATTTCTGCTTCACCACCAGTCACCCTGTCGAATACGTACAAGTTAGCATTTTCTCCACCTGCATGTATTTTCAAGCAATTAAACCAAAGTGTAAACAGCATCTGCAGTTTTACTACTTAAAACTCATTTGTGAATAAGAACATTTCCATGGATATGATTTCTAAATCTATTCCTATCATTTTCTCATCCGTTGCAACAAATGAGACAAGTTAATTTCTTTATTCTACGTAAAATACAGAGTTTTGTAAGTTTCAATTACTTAAAGCATCTTGTTCTATAATCATTTTAATTTCCTTTTCATTAACAAGAATGGAAAGGACTACTCAACTTTTACCAAAAGTAAATAAATATTATTTATAGTGTGTTCATTCACTACAATGAAAGATATTTCTGCTTTGTTTTTAATGTAAGCTATTAAGGGATACAATAATTCACATCTATATCTTTTGTTTAACGTGATAAAAGTACTGATGTGAGTATTGATATGGAAAAATATTTAATGCGCTTGTGATCTTTTTAACTATCAATGGTACTCAATATTGTATTTCATATTAGGTCTTACATATTACTTTATGAAGATACACTTTAATGTGAAATTAATAGATGTCAATGTATAAACTTTGTTGTATATTAATTTTTATGCCCAGAGTTGTCAAGTATACTTCTGGTGCCTTTTTCAGATGCAGAGAGTGTAATAGAAAAATATAATAATAATGTCACATATACCGAGAAACAGGAACGAGTAAATTTCTAAGCTGTACATCTTTGATGATATAAATGTTCCAATACACACTTAGATAGACAATTACTTTTTTATCCAATAAGCATCTTGCTGCCAAACCCAATGCTCTTATGTCTGCATTTATATTTTTAAAAAATTATTTGGAATAAAACCTATTTACATGAAAGCTATGATTAGTTCCAACGTTCTGTTTGCCTCCTTCCCTGAAAATAAAAATCTTACACTGTGGGTAACACAATTCCTATGCCATGACACAGAAGTTCCCACAGCTTTCCAATTTCATCAGAAATGGAAAAGCCCATTATGTTTCTGCAAGACAGCATTGCTGATGGCTGCCAGCCATCTAATAAAATGATAGCTATTTTGAGGTAAGCATGCTAATATCAGATCCGATCAAACCAAAGAATTTCAGAAGCACAGAGCTTGGTCTTTCTTCCTCCAAAGACAGCATCAAAATCTGATCAAGATAAAAGCAAAAACTTCTGATGAATATACACTACATGATTAAAACCCTAAGTCCCTATGGTTTAAACCTTGAAGACATTTTAATTATCTATTTAACATCTTGCTATTTCTGGAATTCTGACTGAGAATGTTTCTGACATAGTATTTCATGGAATGTCCTTTTCTCATACTGAGCCGCTTTTATACTCCAGATGTAAACACAAAAGCTTGCCTTTCATCTTTTTAAACTCTATCACATAAAAGGAAAGGTAAAAATCCTAAAGACCACTTTTTCATTGAGTTTCCAATATATAATATAGACTATAAATCTAATAACTTTCTCTTAATATAGAAATCTAGATATTTCCCCCAAATTTTACAATTTAAAGGGTACATTTTAAAAATCTTTGATTGCCATGAACTCATATTATTTCTTTGAGAAGGAAAAGAAAGATATTTTAGACATGATATGTGCTGAGATGTTCGCTTTTTTTCACAGGAATTAAGTCCTTACTCAAAATTTTCACTAATTTTTTTAATCTGACCAAATAAACAGATTATAATTTTGAAAAATCTTTTCCTAAAATTCCAAAGTAGTATTTGCTAAATAAATTTTCTCCTAAAACAAAGTTTGCCTCAGCTAAGTTTAATTCCAGCTAACCTAAGTTTCTATGAAAACCTGAGGAGAAAATTTAAAATATCATGGACTAAGGGAATTAGTATCACACTTCCAGATAATTGTAAGTAATTTACTGATTTCTTTCACAAGGATAAAAGAACGTAAACCTTATTATACTGCTATAGCCCGTGATTTTTCTTCACAATTTTTGTCATTTCTTTATATCCTTGCTAAGTTTGGTTGTATCTGCATACCTCTGAAGATTTAATTGTATGATTTTGTAATTGCATATTCATTTTATCTTTGAAAAAATGAATAGCATATCATGATACATTTTATATTGGTACATACATCCAAAATACATATGCTCACGAGCCTATAACTTTTTTGCATTCAGTCCAAAAATAAATAAAATTAAACAATATTCATTTCTAAAATGTGCCTAATTTATAACAGGATTTGGGCAAGAAAATACACTTTCATTTGGGTTTATCGACCTTATGGCCCTGATGGCTACTCATAGGAGACAGATTTCATCTTAGAAGGGGGTATTTGCTAACTAGAATTGAAAGCATCATGGTGGTGGCATGCTCCCAGATTACCACTTGAGATCTATTGCTGGCTGATCAACAGAGCAGCTTTGATTGCAATTTTACAAAGCCAGGTTCCTGCTGTCCTGGCTACAAAGTTTGTTTTCTTTTGTTTGTAGCAAGAGGGGAGGTGATGCTTGATTTTTCTTCTTACCTCTAAACCTTAAAGCTTAATTTTGCCCTAAGGAAAGAAGAGAATGTCTCAAACGGAAGTATTTAAATTAGTTTCATGAAACTGGACAATAAGAAACAGCCCTTGTTTTCTTGTTCATATTCCACCTACTAACTGCTGGACTAAACCTCTTTTTCAATTTTAGGATGGCCTCTGAACTGAAGTAACAAGATAACCAAGATCCTGAGCCCTGAAAACTGAGAAAGAGCGCTCACAGAAAAAGAAAAGAAAAAAAAAAAAAAAAAACGATTGAAACAGAAAATACAGAGGCTCTGAGGTGTCCATCAAATCAATTCTAAGCTCCTTTGCCTGACAGTCAAGATCTTTTCGCAATTGGTTAGAGTTCTAGTCTCCTTTCAGGACGCAGCTTATGTCCCATTTCCTCTGTGATCTTCTCCAACTTTTCTTATATAATTTTACTTTGTTGGACATGAATAAAATCATGTGGAGGCATATAAACTATTGAGCAGGTTGTAAAATAAAATACTGAGTTGCAAAGTAATGTAGAAAATAATGGAAGACAGGATAAAAAATTATGTGAGTACTTAATTATTAAGAGAATTGCATGACGGCTTAAGGTGAGTTTAGACTTTAAAGAACCATTAAAAGTCTGCTTTGATATGATGCATATCATTGCAATACAACATTGTTGTAAGGTATATGACATATTTCGCAATTTACACATATTTTGCATTGAGAGATTGATCTCCACATTCCAAATGTGCAGTACCTGCTCAGCAAACTATTTGTCTACAGAGTAATAAATTAATAAGACTAATATTTAGCAAATTAGCAGTATTCAGTATAACATGCCATTCTCACAAATCCTGTTAATATTAAAAGATTAATAAATTATATTTATTCAAAGAACTCATTGCAAACACAATTTCATTCAGCTCAGATGCAAATATCAGTTCCATGATAAAGTTATTAACAGGGTAGCATGTATTCTGTGTTACTAAATGTAAGTGATAGAAAGTATAAATAGATGCCATCTGAGTTTGTCTCTGTGAGACACTTAGACACTCATTTCTTACACATAATTTGCTCTATATGAAGTTCTGAAAAGGAGATACCTTAATATTACACATTATAAACATTTGCTAATTGAGTTTTTAAAATATTAAGAGCACTAATGGGGTGCCTGGGTGATACAGCCAGTTAAGTGTCTGACTCTAGATTTCGGCTCAGGTCCTGACCTCAGGGTTGTGAGATTGAGCCCTGCCTCTGGCTCTGCACTCAGTGGGGAGTCTGCTGGAGATTCTCTCTTTTCATCCTCTCCCTCTCCACATCCCCCTCCCTGCTCATGTGATCTCTTTTTTTCTAACATAAATAAATAAATATTTAACAAAAAAGATGAACACTAAGAAATACACTAATTTTTTAAAAACAAGTATTACCTATCCTTCATTAGCTAGAGACATTGATAAATTTGGAAGAATTTTCACTCAGATCACAAAATATTAGAGTGTTCACTGGGACTGATTATGTGAAATCGTGGTCAACTGAAATTTGAGAAAACATACATAAGCATTTTATATATATATATATATATATATATATATATATATATATATATATACAGAAGATGGAAGATGGCCCTAGAGATTTTTTGATATCTCAACTTTGTCACATTTATCCCTGCAAGGGTGTGGGGCAGGCTAGGCATCCCTGAGTTGCCAGGGACATAGTCTTTATGTCCAGATTAGTTCACTTTTTTAGAATTGTCAGTTTCTACGGTCACTTACATGTGTCAGTCGTTGTGTTTTATTTGGAAAAGCCAGTTTGGGTCATCTGACCAAATGTATCTAGAATCTTCAAAACATTTCAAGCGGTCAGTGTATAGGAACAATGTGCCCAGGCCAGAGAGCCTTTCTATTGGAAGTGGTCTATACAGTCCCCTATAGGGGCAGTCCATTAAGACTGGTGGACATACATTGTACATTTTACTTACACATAGCACCTGGTGGAATAAAAATGTAGTAAACGATAGCCAGACATACAGAACTCTCAGGAATGTCTCCCCAAATTTTCAGCATCCCCAAAAGAATACCATGTTCAGTGAAACATTAGGGAAACACACATCACTGCTTCACATAACAAGGGTAATCAAATGTCTCATAGTTTTGCCAAGGCCACCAGAACACTTGCAGTGTGGAAATTTATCATAGAAAGTGCCTATGTGTTTCTATTTATGTCTATGAAAAGGTCTGCCATAATAGTAGCAATATAATAATAACAACAATTTACTAAGCCCTTACTAGAAATTAGATGTAAAAGACAGAGACCAAAGTATTTGGAAAAGTAAGTTCACCTGCAGAAAAGTTTTCACTGGAGTGCAGATTTTAGGAAAACTGGTTAAATTAAAAAAAAAAAAAAAAAAACAGAATAGGCATTTATCAAATTTGTAGTGAGCGTTCACAGTAGAAAATCAGTAACTTTCTTTTTTAAACTTTCCGACACGATTATCATATTTCATAAAGATTTGTAGCATCTTTTTGCAAAAAAAAATATTTTCTCTTACAAGAAAGCTCAAGATCTGGTTTAATTCGGGAGCTAGAGCTAGAAAGAATGAATCTTGTAGTTGTTGTCATTGTTTACTTGCTTTGTTTTTATTTACCTAAGGGTCAAAGTAGTTTTTTTTTTCCTCTCTTTCCTGATGTATGAACCTTTCTTTATTCTTTAAATGAAGCAGGGCGAAGTATCAGCTTATTTCTTCACACACATTATGCTGGGCATCCTATTTCACTTACTTCTTAGAGAAGCCTATGATGTTCATAGGGTACTACTTACTCATCAAATTTAAAATTACACTGGAGGTGAAATTTAATTTCAATCAGTAATACATTAGGCTTAGTAAATAATTTAGTGAGCCCCCTTGAGAATGATCTAAAATGCCAGCACCCACTTGTACCATATGTATGGTCAATATTATTTTCTGTTAGAGACTCATGATGAGATTACAGAGGAATTAGAAACTAATTAAGCATATAGAACCAAACTTTTCACTCCCTAGTCCATTATATGCAGCCTATTACTCCTCCAGGAGCTTCTTAAACTTCATTTTAACAAGCTGAAAAGACATTATGAAGATGAATGTATCAACAGTTCTAACACATATTTGCATATGATTAACAATACAAAAATAAAACACTCTCAGAACTCTACTTGGTGGGATGTAGCCTTTTCCTTCTGAGATATATCTTCCACACCTATTTGTTGGTGAATAATAATATAACTTTGTACATTAAATTAGCTGCAATGTTGAAAACTTACTTTAAAAAGCAGTCTGGATGAAAATAGAAAATGGTGTGCATTAAGTCAATTTTTCATTTTTTTAAAGATGCAATTTATTTTTCTCAAATATAGTCATAATAAGTTGACTAATAGCATTTTTGAGTAAGACCTTCTTCTGAACTCACAAAGACAGGGCAGGAATCGGCGCCTGGATTTGAAGACTGGAGTGGGGACAACAGAAAAGGAGCTGGATAAACAGGTGACATTTGCACTGCTTTCTGGGGTGTCTCAAATTCATCTCCTCTTCCCCATCCTCCAAACCTCTACTAGGGTTCAGAACTGCCATGTCTCACCTGAAATATTACAATAATCTCTTCTCTCCCTATCTGGTCTGTCGCTAGGTTGGTCTATGTCTTTAGGTTCTGCTCACCACTGTCTCTTTTCCACATTGACATCAGAGTTTGTTTCTAAAAAGAGATAAAAATCATATTTCACATCCCTCTCTAAAAACTGCATATGGATTGAAAAGTGCATAATTTCAAATGTCTCATCTCAGTTTCTACGGTAAGCTTGCACCACCAGTATTTCTCTACACTCCTTGCCTCCACAGCTCTATGCCCCTGGCTTAGTCCACTCATGTTCGAGTCTATTCCTATCCTTACCACTTTTCCCAGTATTCTCCAGTGGGCCACAGGATTCCATACCTCCTAGCATTCTTTTTCCTTTGTTCAGGATGTGACTAAACTTGTCTCTCCTCCACATCATTACATTTTAATGGCTTTAAGATTCAGAAACAATCCTTTGTTTTTGAAGATTCCTTAACTCTAATCATTTATTTTTCTGCGTCTGTTTCTTCTCTTTTAGCTCCATCTCTCTCCCTGCCTCTAGATGAAGATAGATGAAACCTCTATCTTCCTATAACACTTAAGCAAATCACATTGTATGCTAGTGAAAGGATGAAGCAATATACTCCCTAAGGTCCTTTGCCTGTTTGAAGAGTTAAGGACTACCCAATCAAAGTAATAAACATTGATAAGAGAGTCACAAAGGCAGAGTGATAAAGCATTGATGACAATATCTGTCTGTTGTCAATTCTATTTCATCCAGGAAATTATTTTTTTTATATATACAAAGACAGGATTTACTCCCATGTCTATAGTGGGAGCAGTTTAACCATAGCAAAGAGTTGGCTAGGGGATCCCTGGGTGGCTCGGCAGTTTAGCACCTGCTTTAGGCCCAGGGCCTGATCCTGGAGTCCCAGGATGGAGTCCTGCACCGGGCATGGAGCCTGCTTCTCCCTCCTCCTGTGTCTCTGCCTCTCTCTCTCTCTCTCTCTATCACGAATAAATAAATAAATAAATCTAAAAAAAAAAAAGGAGTTGGCTAAACTGCTCTGAGTGGAAAATGCAAGGCCCAAGTTATACCCAAATGTGCATTAAGTATTTCTTGCTCTTGCATCTGCAGATCAGCTGTGGTTTGGCTCCTCTAGGTGGACTTGGTTTTATCTCAGTTCGCTATATTGTATCTTCAAGCCAACAGCTAACCAAGTTATTTCCTTCTCATGAAGAAAGACAGGAGGACAAGATGGCAAGTCTAACTGCCAAGTCCATTTCAAGTCCCTGTGTGTGTCCCATGTGCTAATATCCCATTGGATCCTGATCAGAGTCAAGGAGCTGGGAAGTATAGGTCTGCTATGAAACAGTGAATATTTGCTAAATGATAGAAATATCACTAATTTTATCTTCCTATAGTTAAGCAGCCTTTATTTGGGGAATACTCATATTTTTTTTAAGATTGCATTTATTTATTTATTCACGAGAGACACACAGAGAGAGAGGCAAAGACATAGGCAGAGGGAGAAGCAGGCTCCCTGCAGGAAGCCCAATGCGGGACTCATCCCAGGACCCCAGGATCACGATCTGAGCCAAAGGAAGATGCTCAACCTCTGAGCCACCCAGGCACCCGAGAATACTCAGATTGTAAATGACTTGCACACATTTCCTTTCCTCCAGGAATCCGCATCCTGAGAGCTCTTCCTTGGTTCTGACTTATCAGTGTTCAATTACCAGGCCTTACCTCCAGTTACTGCTCCCCTGTATTCCTCCCACCCTCTCTTTACTTATTTTAGGGTCAAAGTGAATCACACTTTGGCTGTAAAGGTTTATTGGTCTTATATTTTGCGATTTTGTAATTATAAAGATTGTTACGTATATTAGTACTACTTGTGAGATTATTTTTATGGAAAAATGTAGCATCGTTTCCAAACAATTAATTTGCAAATAATTTTGTAACACAACATATTTTGCACATGAGAATATACATTATATTTCATATGTAATTTATTTAAATAAATACTATTGAGGGCTAATTTGTTATCTAGTATTATAATTCAAATAAACTGTAAAATACTGGAGAAGTTAGTAAGGTTTTCTGGTTAAATGCAAGATAATTTGGTCTGTTAACAACATGTTTTTTTCCTTATTGTAATGTAATAAATTTATTATCTACTTATGGAGAATTTTATCTTTTAATGACCAAAAATAGTTATCAAAAGAATCAATCTATAATATTATACTAATACCATATGACAAACTTTGACATTAATTCATCTTCTGATTCTAAAATCCTTCCTATTTTCCTTTGGCAATCTAATCTGTCTAGTGCCTTTTTTAGAACTCCTTTTAAGAATGGCCCAGAAAATTAAATAAAATTTGTATATTTAATAGTGTTATTATCATAGTCTCATTTTTATAAGTAGGCTTAGTATCCTTTAAATAACGACACATGATATGCAGGCAAGAGAACCTTCTTGAGCCTTTACCAATTTTGTTTAGATGTTATATATAGCTCATTGTAGCTAAAGAGCCAGGAATTAATCAACACATCATAGATTTAAAGAATTAAATATCCCAAATGAGAGGAATATATTTCCCAGATCCGAGATCAAGTAAGTTACCATGGAAAATTATTAACAAAGGCCTCATTCAAGAGGATTTCAGACACTAAACTATGCTTAGCAGGATTAGTAGCATAATGTGGTACAAGGGCACTGAATAAAATTTTGTGATTAATGTTTTCTTGTGGCTGCAGGTAGGCTCTTATTTCTTGTAGTGAGAAATGTGACCCATTCAAATGTGAATTGCAGTGAGGCACTAAGGTTTTGAAGGAAAACTTGACAAGTAGAATCTGAGCACCAGGGAAGAATCTTGGATTTGCCTGTAATGTCTGTGATCTTTCACAAGGTTAACTAACAATTGATGAGGCCAGACAGCATATCTTCTGCTTTCAGTGTGATCTTTCAACTAAAAAGTAATACCTTAAATTTAGTTGTTCTTACTCTCAATGGTTAAATCTACTGTTATTCAAGATTTAAATTTAATCAAAAGATTCTTTAACCTTTCAAGGAAATATAAAGTTATCCTAAGTTAAAATTGATTAATAGACATGGAAATAATGACAAATACTTCCAAAACTCTTCTTAATGTTGACATGAGCAAAATTATCTTAAGATTTCATTTGATTTGTGCCTCAGTAATGACTTCCCCATTAGGAGACCCAAGGAATAAATGAATCAATCAATTTCAACCACACTGAAATGATTCAGGAGACAGATTTACTTTTGCTTTAAAAAGACTACTCTTTAACATTTTTCATTGGAGGTAATGAATTTCTGAAAGGAAAGACAATTTTTTTTAATTCCTAAATACCTGACTAGTAGTATCATTTTTTATATAAGCCATTTTCATTCATCATGAATTATTCATGCACCTATCTTAATTTTAATTACCAACCCAACAAAGTTAAAAATCACACTGTACCTAAAAATATAAACACTATCACACTGAAGTTGAGAATGCATTATTCTTTATACATAATTGCTATCATGCTGAGGTTGGGTTGCCACCTTTTCCTGTGAAACCACAAAGAGGTTCTGTATGTATGCCTTCAACATATGCACATTAGTTTCTCTTATCCTTGTTAAAAATGGACCCTTTTTGCAATCTTCTTTTTCCCAATACTTTTTATCCTAGAAGGTTTTTAGTTTTACTTCATAGAATCATTCAGCACATATTGTTACTAAATAGAGGACATCTCACCGGAAAATTGACTCAGTAACTCATAGGAAAGACAAAAACCAAAGCTCTAAGAATCCTAAATTAGAGGTCCTTCCAAGAGTCATAGAAGTTCTAAAGCTCTGGTATAGTTTTCTAGGAACAGGGTAGATCTGTAAGATTGGAGGGGGTGGGGTACTACCCCCTTGGCATTACCTCAAGCAAGGGCAAAGGCTATTTCAGATGGATGCCAATTTCACTTATTCCATTTATATACCCATGGGTCAAACGGTGTAGATTAAATGGTATAGATAATTTTTCTATGAAAGAGGAAAAATCGGACAGCATATTGCATTCTAAACATTGTATATTTAACTCTCCCAAACTCACTCAAATAAATACAGTTGAAATAGTAGCCACCTACTTCTTGGTAATAGAAAATACATTTTCAACCTTGAATTTCTAATTAAAATTCAATTATACTATTAACCATTAAGTAAATGCCCTCTTTTCCAATAGTTTCAAAAAATGTATAAATTGACAGTTGATTCTAGCATATAAGTAACGATCAGAACTTGAGGTATAAAATATTTAAGCTAAGTTAGAATAATCATCTCAGCATTGTTTTAGCAAACAATGTTTGAAAAAAAAAGCATGTCAAGGACATATCATTTGGAAATCTTCACAAAGATTCAGGCTGATGGGTAAAATGAATGAACTATATTACTAAATCAGAAAAGCAAATTTTAGAAGAGGACTTTTAGAATGGTATTATATTTGTTAAAACATGTACATCAACTCATTTAATCATAATAACCATTTGGAGTAGGTGTTATTATTCTATAAGTATTTGTAGTGTATTTAAAGATATGGTAAATGAAATACAAATAAATTAAAAAATAAAACGAAACAAAACTCTCTGAGGAACTAGGATTTCAATCCAGGCAATCTGGTACCAGAGTATAATATTGCTAATCAAACCACTCACTGTTTTAGAGGAAGAGTAATTTCACTGAATTGACAAAAAGAAAAAATTACATGTATACATACATATAATAAGTTTATCAAAGTGAAAAAACATTTCAATATTCGATTTATAAAGACTCATTTCAAAAATTTCTCAAATGGATTTATGCCAAAATGTAGTTCTGTTGCTTTACATTAACTTCAAATCAAAATCCTCCAACTATCTCAGTTCTATTTTTCTGGAATGTTTCAGATTAAATGCTATCCTTTCAAATAATAATATAAGCCCTTCTTAAAACACAAAAAGAGGAGAAATGACATGAGCAATTCAAATCTACCTATTGATTATGATAACAATAAACAGATTGTTCATTTTAATATAAGGGTTACATTCTTGGAAAACAGGTACTAGATTGGTCAAGACAACATGACAGTAGTATTAAAAATACTGTGTGTTTTTTTTTTTAATTTACCAATTTACTTTACCAATAACCTCTGTAATCAGAGCCCTCTGTTTCATTCTAAAGAATCGGAAAACTTTCACATAACTTAATAGATTGCTTCTTTTATCAATTCTTACATTCTTTTTGGTATTTAGATGTCAATCATTCGGGATCCCTGGGTGGCGCAGCGGTTTAGAGCCTGCCTTCAGCCCAGGGCGCGATCCTGGAGACCCGGGATCGAATCTCACATCGGGCTCCCGGGGCATGGAGCCTGCTTCTCTCTCTGCCTGTGTCTCTGCCCCTCTCTCTCTCTCTCTCTCTCTCTCTGTGACTATCATAAATAGATAAAAATTTAAAAAAATATGTCAATCATTCAAAGGTGCATAGGTATCTACAAATTATTCTTAATTTCATTGTATGTAGAAACATTACCAGTAAGATCAGTAGCTGAATTCAGAGAAACACAGAACTATTTAAATGATGAGATTACCTAGTTTCCTAATCTAATCATTATGTCTATATATTAGGAATACTCAGTGCATTTTTACCTTATGCTGTTGACTAAAACTGACCACCACTCCTATGCTCTAATTCTACCACAAGTCTTTTAAACTCTCCTAAATACTGAAATTGGAAAGGAAAATTCCTATGCAACATAATCCAACAATGTTCTTACAAGTTTGTAAAAAGCAATAAAAAGCCTTTGAACCAAACTCCTTTTTGTGTGTGTGCAAGACCATTCCAAGGAATGTCATGCTTATTGTTTGTATTAGGGTTCCTTCCCATCATGACTTTGCAAGAAACTCATTCCTTCTCAAAACACACCTGCTGTAAACCATGACTTTGCCGGTTATTTGCAATGTGTCCAGACGTGAGCTGGAGCTCACTAAATTGATCCTCTGAGATCTGAATTTTAAATATTCAAGAATTTTGCAAGCATATTTTTAAATCATTGGTAGTTTACACAGGCCACAGGTTACATCATGAAACTCTACAGAGCCTACAAATCCGTTTTTCCTCACTGTAGAGAGCTTGTTTACCAAAGTGCCACTGGGTTTATCAGATGTGATCCCTTCTGAACAGTGCTATTTATTTCAATAATTCCTTATTGAAACTAAGTACTTTGTGGATCTTATACAGACTGTCACCCTCATGGCCAAAGGAGGAGTAAAATTGTAAAGGGTGATTTCCTGCAGATAACCAGGGAAGAAAATGAATTTTCACAGCCTTTCTAGGTTTCCATTGCCATCAGGTCACTTCTCAAAAAGAAATGAGAAAGTTCTGCTGATTTAAAAATGATGTATCAATTTGTCTTAAATGTTTCCCTTCTGTTTTAGCTGAGGTCTTATTAGTCTATGAGCATATTCAACATATTGCCTTGTCTGTTCTTTCCTCATTTATGTCCCAATGGTTACTTTTTTATTAGGCACAGTGGAGTCAGAACAAGGTACTTTGCTACTCAGTTAAACTTAACCCAGGGCACAAGTGCTCTTATACAAGATCTAGGGAACAGATGGGCCAGTAAAGCAGGACCATGGTGACCAGCCATAAAAGAGCTCCTCCCAGGGTGTCTTAACAACAGCCGAAGCATTAGAGGCATTTCCTCCAGAGCCATCTGGCTTTGATTTTTTTTAGCTATTTTTTTCTGTCGACAGACAGAGCCACAAAGTTAAGGAAGCAATAATTCTTCTCTAGTTACTGTAACTGCTGATGTAAAACCACCAATCTTTCTAAAGCCACTCACAGAGTACAGGGACCCATCTCACAGAGGAGTGTTCTGTGGGTTAAAAGACTAAGTCATCTAAGGGAAGAGTGGTACAATAGATACAGTGGTTTAAAGTCAGTGTACATGTTCTTCAAGACTTCTTATAACTATGGGTTGAAATGGCATTCATTTGTTTTATCCAACTGTAACTGAAGACCTAGGTATTCCCTTCCACTGTACCTCTCCCCCCACCAAAATTTTTTTTTTTCTAAAAATGAAGCAAAGTAGTAGTGCCTTTAGAAAAGCACTCCTCCTCTTATCTCTTATTAGGATTTATTCTGGCAATAATTGGAGTCATTCAAGAGGTACCTAAGTAATGCATCAAGTTGTATTACCAAAGCTTTATGAAGTTCTGATCAGATCTATCACTGCAGTTAAATAAAAAGTCTCACACACATTGTCGAAGGCAAAGCTTCCCATCAGGAGTGGGGAGGGGCCTGGCAAAGTCCAATTAGGAAAACACTTAGAAGATGAGGACGTTATCTAACAGAGTGGGAAGAAGAGGTGAATGAAAATATATGGGATTGTTTGCAAGTTTTTCATGAATAACTGGGCTCAAATCATAGGTTACATGTGATTATAAAGACAGCAGACTGATGGTCCAACGTCAACCTTGGTGCCAGAGAAAAACAATCAGAGATGCCAGCCACAGTGGTCTCTCCTTACACAGAGTTTCAGAAAATAAGAATGGTTCCTAAAAATAGTAAATTAAAAGGCTGAGAGTGAATTGGAAGACTCTCTACAGGGCGCTGAAGAAATAAAGCCATAAACAAACAAATGAACCATATTTCAGAAGCTTAAGGAACATGGTCAATCATTCCAGATGGTGCAAGCTGGGTCTGCTTGGGTCCACTGAAGTCAGAAACTGGACAAGGCATGGATAGCTGAGGTCTACTTCTATCTTACGCTTCCTTCTTGGCACAAATATTAGCTTTCCAATTTAATAGAGTAATCCAGGAACAGAGTCGGTGCTTAGGGCAAGCTTTCAGTTATTAGATTTTTGTAGGCCCTTGGTCCTTCTTCTTGTCTTAAAAGAGCAGCCCAACTGTACTATGTCTTGTGCTTATTCTGACACAAAGTACTGGCTTTAAATGTTCCTGATGTGACTGTGTGTTGAGTGGTCAAGAGGAAGCAGGTATGGATTCAGTCTAAGTTTCTCCTTGACTTGAAAGTTAAAGCATTGAAATGAAATCCTCTACAGTACCCCAAGTGGGAGTAGTTCTGCTGAAGACCAAAATGATAATCAGCATATTAAATCACTTGGGTCTTTTATTAATACATTTGTGGGGTTTTTTTTAGAAAAGTTTTAGGTTCACAGCAAAATTGAGCAGAAAGTATAGAGAGCTTCCATATACCCTGTCCTCACATCCACACAACCTCCTCCACCATCAACATCCCTTACCACAGTGGTGCACTTGGTACAATTTATGAACCTGCACTGATACATCACTATCACTCAAAGTCTGTAGTTTCCTCTAGGGTTCACTCTTGGTGCTGTACAGTCTATGGGTACTGAAAAAATGTACACTGACGTGAATCTGTAGTGTCGTGCAGAATAGTTTCACTGCTTTAAAATTCCTCTGTACTCTCTCTACTCATCCCTCTCTTGCCTTAATTCCTGGCAATCATGGATGCTTTTACTGTCTCTGTAAGTTTTGCCTTTTCCAGAATGTCATATAGTGGAAATCATATAGTATATAACCCTCGAGGATTGGCCTCTTTCACTTAGTAATATGCATTTAAATTTCCTCCATGTCTTTTCATGGCTTAAAAGCTCATTTCTCTTTAGTGACGAGTAATTTCCATCATTTGGATGTATCAGTTTATGCATTCCTTTGCAGAGATATCTTGGTTGCTTCCAAGGTTTAGCAATTATGAATAAAGCTGCTATTTTTGTGTGGACATAAGGTTTGAATTCTTTTGGGTAAATATCAAGGAACCCAGTTCTTCTATTATCGCTGCCATTCATTTCATTTATACATCTGTGGGGGGAGGGGGTGTGTACCCATACACAAAATGGATTTGGTTATATATTATACATAGATATTATATATATATATATATTACACATATAATCAAATACATTGTTGCTATTATTATTTCAAAGCATTATCTATTAAGTGAATTAACAAGAAAAATAAATGTTTTCACTTTTCACCTATTCATTCTCTGATGGCCTTCCTTTCTTTATGTAGATCCCAATTTCCAACCTACATTATTTTCATTCCTTCTAAAGAACTTCTTTTAACACTTCTAACAAGGCACTGTCTACAGGCAACAAATTCCCTCAAATTTGGTCTGAGAAAGCATTTTTCCTTCACTTTTGAAGGATAATTCTGCAGCATACAAAATTCTCAACACTTTAAACATTTCGCTCTATTTTTTTCTTGTTTGCAAGGCTGCTGAGGAGAAGTAAAATGTAATTCCTATCTTTACTCCTCTATAGGTAAGTTGCTTTATTCTTCTGGGGTTTTTCGGGTGTTTTGTTTTTAAGATCCATTTATTTATTTATTTGAGAGAGAGAGAGAGAAAGAGAGAGAGAGAATCTCAAGTAGACTCCATGGCTAAGCACAAGCCAGACTTGGGACTGTATCTCATGACCCTGAGATCATGACCTGAGCTGAAACTAAGAGTTTAACCAACTGAGCCACCAGGTGTCCCTCTTTTTTTTTTTTTTTTTTAAGATTTTATTTATTTATTCATGAAAGACACAGAGGAGAGAGAGAGGCAAAGACACAGGCAGAGGGAGAAGCAGGCTTCGTGCAGGGAGCCTGATGTGGGACTGGATCCCAGGACTCCAAGATCATGCCCTGGGCCGAAAGCAGGTGCTAAACCACTGAGCCACCCAGGGATTCCCCCCATTTTTTTTTAAATCTTTGATTTTCTAAAGTTTGAATATGATTTTCCTAGGTGTGGCTTTTTGTTTGGTTGTTTTTTTGTTTGTTTTTGCATTTATACTGCTTGGTGTTCTCTGGGCTTTCCGGACCTGTGGGCTGGTGTCTGACATTAATTAAGGGGAAATTCTTGGTCATTATTGCTTCAAATATTGTTTATGTGTCTTTTGTTTTTTCCTCTCTTGCTGATATTCCCCTTATATGTATATTACACATTTGTAATTGCCCCATAGTTCTCAGATATTCTCTGGCTTTTTTTTTTTTTTTTTTTTTGCTTTGCTTTTTAATCTTTGCTTTTCAGTTTTGTCAGTTTCTGTTGTCATATCATCAAGCTCAGCAATTGTGCCCTCAGCCAAGCTCTACTACTGCTGAGCCCATCAAAAGCATTCTTCATTTCTGTAATGCTGCTGCTGATCCTTTAGTATTCCTTTTTATTTCTTTTTTAGAATTTCCATCTCTCTGCTTATATTATCTATCTTTTCTTGCATGTTGTCCACTCTTTCCATTTAATCCCTTAGCATATTAATGGTAACATCATTCTGTTTTGTTTCAATTCCTGGTCTGATTATTCCAACATTCCTGCCATATCCGACTCCATTTCTCCTTATTTAGTCTCATCAAACTTTTTTGCTTTTGTTTTTTGTCTTTTCAGCCTACACTGCAATTTTTTATTGAAAGGTAGATATGTTGTACAGGGTAAAAGTAACTGCAGTAAATAGGCCTTTAATAATGTAATGAAGTGGTAAGGTGTCGGGGAGGGCAAGCGTTCTATAGGCCTACAGTTGGGTCTCAGTCTTCTGGTGAGCCTATACTTCTGGACTGAAAGTTCACCAGTACTTTGCCCTCCAATCCCAAAGTGGGACAGGAAGGGGAAAGGGAGCTGGAAATGGGTGTTTCCTTCCCCCAGGCATATTAAGTGGCCATAAAACCCCAGCCGCAGATTAGGTCTAGTAAAATAGTTCCCCCTTGTGGGCAGGCCTCCTTCAAAGGAACAGGATGCTCCAGTGTATTTTAAAATGTTTCCTTTTCTCCTCTCCCTGCTGAAAGCATGAGGGAATTTTCTCTGATCTTCACTCTGAGGAGCTGGGCAAGCCCTAGGAGTTAAAACTCACAAAAGCATGTGGATTCCCCCTTGAGTGTATCCCCCTAGAGTTTTTAACGCTCAGACTTGTTCGCACTGAGCCTTCAGCAATTTGTCCATTACCACTTCAGCTTTTCCTGTCCGGGGACCAGTTCCTACTGAAGTTTCTGCTCACAGATTGCTGCTCTGCTAAATTGTGCTTCTCTGTATATACCCATCTACCCCTCCAATGTTTAGGACCGTGACCTCACTTTACTGATGGGCCTAAGAAGGGTTGTTGACTTTTCAGTTTGCACAGCTTTTTACTTATTGTTAGGATGGGTGGCAACCTCTAAGCTCCTTACACACTGGACTGGAAACCAGAAGTTCACCACCCTGTTTTGAAGCTTTGAAGAACTTAGCTGAAATAAAGACAGTGACGTCAACCAATAAGATGAGTTACAACTTTAAGATCAAGCAGAGGCGGAGGTAGCAAGCACATCAAGAATTTTGAGTTGCTAAAGCTGATATTCTATTACTAATTTTCTCTGAGAAAATGACAGAGTGCAGGATTAAGGATACCAAGCAAGAAAGCACCACTTCCCTGAATCAGAAAGGAGTTAGATAACACTGGTTGAAAGGTATTCTGCAACTATCTTTAATTTCACCCTGAAATAAAACTACTTGTCAATAAATTGATAGTTTTCCAAAGAAAGTAATTTGTTTTAATTTTTAACATCACACTCCATGCCCCCACATGGAAGGTGAAAGAACACAAGTGCTACCTGTTAATTTAATAGCAAAATACAGGCATAGCTCAAAAATAGTGTAGGTTGGCTCCAGTTTACTACAGTAAAGCAAATATCACAACAAAGTGAGTCAAATAAATTTTTTGGTTTCCAAGTGCATATAAATGTTGTGGTTACACTATGCTGTAATTTATTTGTGCAATAGCATTATGTCTAAAAAATAATGTACATATCTTAATTAAAAGTACTTTATTGATAAAAAAAATGTCCATCAACATCTGAGTTTTGGGAAAGTTCTAATATTTTTGCTTGTCAAGGGTCTTTCTGGCAGTTGACCGATCATTGTGCTGGCTGTTGAAGGCTAGGGTGGCTGTGGCAACTTCTTAAAATAAGACAACAGTGAAGCTTACCACATCAATTGACTCTTCCTCTAGTGAATGACTTCTCTATAGCATGTTTGATAGCACTTCACGTACAGTAGTATTTCTTTCAAAATTGGAGTCAATTCTCTCAAAACCTGCCACTGCTTTATCAACTGACTTTATGTAAAATTCTAAACCCTTTGTTGTCATTTCAACAATTTTCACATCATCTTTACCAGGAGTATATTCGATCTCAAGAAATCACTTTCTTTGCTCAAAGAAGGAACTCCTCACCCCTTGATGTTTTATCATAAGATGGCCAACAACTCAGTCCTATCTTCAAGCCCCACTTCTAATTGTAGTTCTCTTGCTGTTTCCACCACATCTGCATTACTTCCTCCACTGAAGCCTTGAACCCCTCAAAGTCCTCTGAAATCAACTTCTTCCAAACTCTTGCTCCCGTTATTATTTTTACTTCTTCCCATGAGTCACAAATGTTCTTAAT
Organism: Canis aureus; assembly: GCF_053574225.1. Taxonomy (NCBI): domain Eukaryota; kingdom Metazoa; phylum Chordata; class Mammalia; order Carnivora; family Canidae; genus Canis; species Canis aureus. The sequence continues at coordinate 10,664,987 of NC_135632.1, forward strand.
GGCATCTGGAATGGTGAATCCTTTCCAGAAGGTATTCAGTTTCCTTTGTCCAGTCCCCAAGAGGAATTGTTATCTATGACAACTATGAAATGTATTTCTTAAATAATAAGACTTAATAGTCAAAATAACTCCTTGAGCCAATGGCTGCAGAATGGATGCTGTGGTAGCAGGAACGAAAACAACAGTAATCTCATTGTACATCTTCATCATAGCTCTTGGGTAACCAAGTGCACGGTTAACAAAGCCAAGGTAGCACAGAGTAATACTTTGAAATGAACTTTTTTTTTTTTTTTTTCTGAGAAGTAAGTCTCAATAATGGGCTTAAAATATTGAGTAAGCCATTATGTAAACAAATATGCTGTTGTCCAGGCTTTGTTGTACCATTCTAGAACACAGGCAGAGTAGATTTGGCATAATTCTTAAGGGTCCTAAATTTTCTGAATGGGTAATGAGCACTGGCTTCAACTTAAAGTCATCAACTTCCTTAGCTTCTAACAAGAGAATTGGTCTGCTGCAATTTGCCAGCCAGGCAATGACTTCTCTCTAGCTATGAAAATCCTAGATAGCTGCATCTTCCATGAGAAGGCTGTTTAATGTACATTGAAAATATATTGTTTAGTGTAACCACCTTTATTAATCACCTTAGCTAGATCTTCTGGATAACTTGCTGCAACTTCTACATCAGTGCTTGCTGCTTCACCTTGCACTTTTTTTTTTTTTTTTTTTTTAATCACGGAGATAGCTGCTTTCCTTAAACCTCATGGACTAACATCTGCTAGCTTCAAACTTTTCTTCTCTCAGCCATCATAGAGTTGAAGAGAGTTAGGATGATTCTCTGGATTAGGCTTTGGCATAAGGTAGCTAGTGTGGCCATCTGGCCAGACCACTAAAACTCTTTCCATATCAGCAATAAGGTAGCAAGGCCGTTTTGTTTTCTTACCCTTCACGTGCTCGTTAAAGTAGCACTCTGAATTTCCTTCAAGAAAGTTTCCTTTGTATTCAGAACTCAGCTAACTGGCATAAAAGGCCTACCCTTCAGCCTATCTCAGCTTTTAATATGACTTCCTCACTAAGATTAGTCACTTCTGCTTTTGATTTAAAGTGAGAGATGTGTAACTCTTCCTTTCACATGAACACTTAGAGGCCATTGTAGGTTTGCTAATTAATTGACCTAAATCCAGTATTTCTGTGTCTTCGGGAATAGGGAATCACAAGGATAGGGTAAGAGACAGGCACAAGGCCAGTTGGTGGAACAGTGAGAAAACACACAACATTTATGGATTGAGTCCTCCATCTTATGGGCACAGTTAGTGGTTCCCCCAAACAGTTACAATAGTAACATGAAAGATCACTGACCACATTTCACCATCATAAACACATTAATAATGGAAAAGTTTGAAATATTGTGAGAATTGCCAAAATGTGCACAATGTGAGCAAATGTCATTGGAAAACTGCATCAGTAGATTTTTTTGATGCAGGATACCACAAATTGTTTTTCAGTTTGTATAAAATGCAATCCGTGCAAAGTATAATAAAGCAAAATGCAATGAAACACGTTACTCTTATAATAAGAAGGAATCAACATACCACCTTTTGCTATGCACACAACATATATATTTTTCAGTGATTTAGAGGATGACTTCCATGTAAGGATTTGTAAAAATACCTCAATCTTGTTCTTTTATCTAGAAAAAATAAACATAGAGCAAAAACCACCAAAAGAAAATAAAATCATATTTCGATGAAAGTAAAAAAAAAAATTAACAGCACCACTAGGAAATCTGTAAGGACTAAACTTGAATGGACATACATACAATGCGAAGGAATATGTCATAAAGCTGATTTGTATAGGAAGCCCTCTATAATTACTTAGCTTGTATGCGTCGCATTAGGTAAAGAGAGCTAGGTAAGCCACTGCTTGCTCCTGCACTGGTCCTGAACCATAGGTTATGAGGTAAGACTACTAGGGGTGGCAAAAAAAAAAAAAAAAAAAGACACCAGTTAGAACATTCAGACTGGTGCTCAGTTATACACTTGCAGACATCACGTGGAATGAAAAATATTTCTCAAAACAACAGCATTCCTTGAGTTATATAAAGAACATCTCCTTCCCCAGAACATCCAGGTCTTGCTGTGCCAGGTGGAATGCATTACATCTCTATGTCTTGTGGGAGTTAGCAGAGTAGCCCAGGACATGGGACTACATGAGGAATAGTACAGAACTGCCATGTTTGCAGGAAACAGTTGTTTGGCTGTTTTTTGTTTGTTTGTTTTTTAGGAAAATCAAGAAATATTGGGGAGAAGTAAGCCATACAATTATTGAAGCAAGACAGCTCTAGAGAACCTAGTCCACAGTAAGACTTGAGACCTGAGATTTCACTGACAGCCCCTGCAAACATTCTCCTAACCTAAGGAGAATTCAAACTCCAAGTTTAGAGTATAGAAGAGGAAGTCTTCCCTCCCATCTCATTCTCCAGGCCACTTCCCTACACTGTTTTCCATAGCACAGATCACACCAGAAGAATGAACCCATGCAAGATTGGCACTTAAAAGAAAGTAACCAACATGGCAGCTCTGTAAGGATATGAGAGGGGAAAAGGAAATAAACAATATAAACAACACGAAAAATGCACAAATAGAAAAATTACATCATGAACCAGATAAAAAAGAGCAAATATTTCATATCAAAATCCAAATATAAAAGAAAGTAGGGCCGCTCTGAAACAAAATCAAAAGATAAGCAGCAACAGCTCAAAGGCAAGATGGGAAACAAAGAGCTAAAAACAAGAGAAATGGAAATTAAAACAGATGAAAGAGAAATGGAAATTAAAACAGATGAAAATGGATCAAAATGGGAAAAGAAAATCATTGTGAATTTTTGAATTCAAATAAAAAGTAATATGTATCTTAAAATGTAAAATAACTCAATAATATACCTCTGATAGGGGCGCCTGGGTGGCTCAGTTGGTTGAGTGTCCACCTCTTGATCTCAGCTCAGGTCTTGATCTCAGGGTCATGAGTTCAAGCCCTGTGTTAGGCTCTGTCCTGAGTATGGAGCCTACTTAAATATTATATATATAATATTTTATATATCCCTGTATAATATATATAAATATTATATATGTATATATAAATATAAATATCTATATTTATAAATATTATATATGTGTGTGTATATATATATATATATCCATCCTGATTGTGGTATTCATTATAATATAAATAAACTGATGTATCCCTTCTATAGCTATTTAAAGACAAACTAAGTTAACACTAACACCAATTGTAAATAGAGGGATATGTAACTGCAAGAACTCAAAAAACTCTACTCGGACTATATATATATATACACACACACATATATATACACACATATATAATATTTGTGTATATATATGTATATATGTATATATATGTATATATACACACACATATATATCTCCATAAATATTATATATGTGTGTGTGTGTATATATATATATGTATATGTGTATATATATATATATATATATATCCATCCTGATTGGTATTCATTATAATATAAATAAACCACTTAGCTGGTATTGCACACTAGGCAATCTACAAATTTATATTAAAAGAATAAAGAACTGGAAAAAAAAATGAAGAACTGAGTTGAGGGTTATCTGGGCCTTGTTGCCTTGGAGAATTAATGAGCATGATTTTCAAGGTCCACGTGAAACAGGAGAGAAAATCTTGAATATGCTGGAAGTGAGATTGCAGGTGGTTTTGTTTATCTCTGCATTTGATTCTCAGAAGAGAAAGAAAACATAGTACCTGAGAATTCCAAGCAGTAGGTCTGGGCCTGATGATTTTAGGGTCAAATTTAAATCACCTCCATGATCCAGGAACTTTCAAGCCTAGAAATTCATGTATAAATTAGTCTTGGGGCACCTGGGTGGCTCAGTGGTTAAGCATTTGCCTTTGGCTTAGGTCATCATCCCGGGGTCCTGGGATCAAGTCCTCCCATCAAGCTCCCCACAGGGAGCTTGCTGCTCCCTCTGCCTGTGTCTCTGCCTCTCTCATGAATAAATAAATTTTTAAAATCTTTTAAAAAAAAAATTAGTCCCTAGTCAGCACTGTTCTAAGAGATTTTGGTATAAGAATATGAAAGCCACTCTGGAAAGATGTCCTCACAAAGTAGCCACAAATGATTGTCATACCTACACACACATATGAACACAAATTCTCCCTAAAGGTGAATTCACTACATAGGATGTACAAAACACAGAATGATGTGTCTTTGTCATAGTTACTCAGATTTAGAGGCATTTTTCACATTTTTGGGTATCTGGAAACAACAGGGTATTAAAATCACAATCAGTACTTGGTTTTATTTTTCTTTCTTAAGGATATAAAGAGAAAAATTGCCTCTTATAATTGATGACAGTTCAACTTTCATAATACTTGTGAGTCCATAATGAGGAACCTTGAACAGTGGACAGTCTACTACTACAGAAAGTATTTGGATGATAGAATGATGAACTGAAAGACAGTATGAAGTTGGATTAAAGTGATTTTTTTTAAGTAATTGGTATAGTAGGAAAAGAATAAGACATTTTCAAAAGAACAGACAGATTTAAAAATCACCTTTTTAACATCAAAGACAAGTGGATAAACAGGTTAAAGATAAAATTAGACAAAGGTAAAGACAGCAATAAAAGAAACTAGAGAATAAGCCAAGGAAAATTTTAAGAATGCCACAGAGGGTGCAAGGACAGAAAATAAAAATAGGAGATGAAGGAGACACGTAGGAGAGAATGACAAGTCCAACATCGGTTAAATGGGAATTCCAGAAGAGGTAAATAGAGAAAAGAGGTGAGAGGCAACGCTCAAGGAAGCAATCATTAAGAAAATATGAGAATGGATAAAATATATTAATACTCAGTCTCAAAAGTACAGGAAGTGATAAGCTGATTAAGTTAACACCAAACCGTATCTAAACAGAATGCCAAACTAAACCTAGAACTAACAAGAGACAAAAGACCAAAAAAAAAAAAAAAAAAAAAACAAACCACTCTCTAGCTCATCTTTCACAATATGGATGAGCCAGATTAGAGTCCATTTTGAGGCTTAAAGTGAATATCTTAGAAGGAAAAAAAATGGACTAAAACTTCATGAACTATCTCCCCATTCAAAAAAGTATATAAAAATAATAACAGAGTTAGCCCCCCCCTCCAAAGAAGCAGAAGGAAGGAAATACATAGAGGGAACTAAAATTACAAAAATAGAAAACAAATAATAGAAAAAAATCAAGAGAATCAGAGCTGCTTCTTTGAAAAGGCTAATAAAAGAGATGCTACTCAGGCCAATATACAGAAGAAAAAGGAAAATAAAAGACAAAAAGCAAATTTAGGAATGAATGACAAAAGAGATAATTATGAAGTAATTTTTAATATATATTTAAAATATGCTATGAACAAAAATAAATTTTAAAGCTATGAGGAATTAAGTCTGATAAACTATAAACATTGAAATGAACAATTAGGGGCACCTGGGTGGGTCAGTCGGTTAAGCATCTGCCTTTGGCTCAGGTCCTGGGATCGAGTTCCAGATAGGACTCTACTCAGTGGAGATTCTGCTTCTCCTTCTCTGCTTTTCCCCTCACTCTCACAAATAAATAAATAAAATATTTTAAAATTTTTAAAAAGAAATGAAGAATTAAAAAAATTACTTATCAAAAGTAACTTCATAAGAAATGAGAAAATTAAAGTTAGAGCCATTAAAGAATTGAAATCCATATCTAAAACACATCAGGGCCAAACTAAATGCAGCAATAAACAAAATGCATATAGTTCTTTTATAAGGTGCCCCTCTCACCTTACAGAAGAATAGTGTTAAGATGAGTAAACTTTAGAAAGTTTAGTCATGTACTTTTACTACATTAAATAGAGAAAAAGTTATGTTGCCAACAGCAAGAAAAAGCCTTTGATAAAATTCAACACCCCCTTGGGTCAAAATCAAATAAAAAAGTAACCTTAGCAAGTTACTTCATGAGAATTTCCTTGACCATATGATATTTCTATTACGATCTCACATAAAATACCACACCTTAATGATGCAGCTTTAAGAACTTTCTATTTTAAAAAGTGAAACAAAGATTCTCAGTATCAACATTTCTATTCAACACTGTCTTGAAATTCCTAACAAATATGATAAAACATAAAAAAGGATTTTGTAAGAAGTTATATGAGAGGAAAGGAAGAAACATTGTTTACAGACGACATGATTATTTACATAGAAAAAAAAGGAAGTGAAGAAAAATTACTTGCATGATTAGTTCAGTGAAGTTGAACGAGATTAATAGACAAATACAAATTGTAATTATTTACACCAAGAAATAGAGTGTAAAATTTAATTGATACTATTAACAAGAACAAAGTTATCAGACACATAGGTATAAACCTATAAAAAATTATACCTTTCAAGGAAAATCATAAGATTTTATTAAAAGAAGTAAAAGACAGCCTAAGTAAATATGGAGAGAGATACCAGGTAATGACTAAGAAATCTTTATGTGATAGAAGCAACATTTCTCCCTAAGTTAATCAATATGTTCATGTGGACCACACCCAGGCAGTAGGTGCCCAGGAAAAGGAAAAGGTACACGAGGAAGAAGAGGAGGTGAGGACCCTAATATAAAATTTATTCACTCCACAGTATTGTTCTGAAAAAATTCCATGTTGAAAATTCATAGAATGATTTGAATTTTTAAAAGGTTTTATGCGGTCTTTATTTTTATAGATCAGAATCTCAAGCTTAACAGTGTTCTTAGTTGTATTATCTGGTCTGAGGGGGAGAAAACGATTGAAATTCTCAGGAAAGTGAGTGGAGAACTCACTTAGATGAAAGCAATGCTATTAAGGACTCAAATTTAAGAGGTTGGAATTCTTTTACAGATAATTTTCTTAAAAGCCTGCATAATTTTAATTTTATTGTAGTCATCGCCTTCAGACACTGATTATTTTGGAGAAGCAATCACAGAAACCTGAAAAATCAAGGTCTGATGAGAATCCCTAAATAAACCACATTTCAGAAGCCCAACTCTAAAAAGCAAAGGTGTTTTAAATTTAACATCTCAAAGTCTGCATTTCCTCTCTACCAAGGAATGTGATGTTGCACATATTAAAAGCAGAGAGGTACTATCAAAAAAACTTTAATTGGGTTAAGAGTAGTCCCTGTGTAGTGAGTTTATATGCCATACAAATAAAGAAGTAAAGGAAAGGAATAATAGAACACATCTGCTAATAGAATTCATAATAATTATTTAATTTTGGATTATAAAATTTTGATATTAAAAATAATTCCATTTTATATTTTACTTCCAGCATGTAATGGGTTTTGTTGTTTTACATATGGATACTTGATCAAAGACACTCTAGAAGTTATATTAGGTCCTCAATTTGCTAATAGTTGTCTCAATATCTCTTTACTGAATAATATCTTTTCCCATCAATTTTAACATGAACTTTATTTGCATTGTGTTGGCTCCTCTACCAAACCTCTAGATGTTGGAATTGCTAGGTCTTAATCATGGATCCTGTCTGCTTTCCTTCCTAAATGCATGCATTCTTGGGGCTTTAACTACTGTCTCTATGCTGACTACTAACAAAGTTACATTCCAGGCCTAATTTTTACTCTGATTGCCAGATAAGACATGTACAACTTTCTACTTTACACGTCTACATATCAAAGCAAGTCCTTTTACCTTGCCCACAAAGCATGGGTCCTTCTATGGTACTCCTCTAGCTCTGAGGTTAGTAGCACCGAACGCCCAGTACTTCAAACCAGAAATTTAGAGGATTCATCCTTGATGCAAGGTTTTCCCAACGACTCTCCCCCTTCTCATCTTACTCTTCAGTGCAAGCTGTATGTCCTCTCTGAGGACTGTACAGGCATAGTAAATAATGACCACAACCTAAATAACCCACAATTATCCACTTTGTTTGCAAGTCATGTCAATTTCCTTACAGAACAGCTGGAGCCCTGAAAAGTCAATCTTGGACTAAGTACCCTATTTTGCCGGAATAACTATTCTTTTCTTCATCACCAGGAAGGTGTTTCTTAAAGGCAGGCTATACAGAGTAAGTGAGTTAAATGGGGTCTTTGTTTTAAGGACAAGGACAGGGCAAATATAATCAATTGCCATTATTTTATTATGTAATTTTTATAACCACCCTGTCTGATAAGTAGATATTTTTAACCCATTTCCCAAACCTGAAATTTGAGACTTAAAACAGTTAGCTAACTTCTCAAAATCTGTTATCTGACTACAAAATTGGCCTTTTCCCACAATATTGAGCTATCTCCCCTTAAGAGCCTACTCGAGAATCAATGAAGAATCAGAAATATCCTTGTCTTTGAAATCTCCCAGCTGAGCCAAGGTCTAAATTTCCCGTGGAGATCTTACCATGTGCAATCTCACCAAAGCTTTTACGACTTTAACTACAGTTATCCTTCAGTGACCTACCTGTTCATCCAATACCTGCACATCTCCTTCAACACAAAACAACTTAGAAGTTAATAAGAATAAGAACCCTTCTCATTATAGCTTCTGATTTCTCAAGCTGCTTTTTTATAGCCCATGAATATCTGGAATTCAAAATGTCATTCTCCAAATTTTCAATATAATTTTAGTTGCAGTGGAATATTTACAGAGGTTATTTTGCCACAGTGGCAGAACATTTTTGTTAAATATTGCTATTTTATAGCAAGAAATAAGCATTAACTGACACATGAGTGTGTAGCCAGAAATCTTATATTCTCAAGGAAAATGCTCAGAAATAGGTTTCTTACTCTTTGCTAAATTGCAAACCAACAGATTTCTGACTCCCGTGAAATGCTGGCTGCCCAGAGCATTATTTACCAAGATTGAGAAAGAAAATGAAGGCAGATGATTAAGGAAGGAGCAGGGTGGCCAGAGGATAAGGTATTTCTTTCTGCCTCTCACTTGCTTTCCATTGTTTTTGCTCTTTGTGTCAGAGTGGAGTTTCCTAGACTTTCCCAAAGATAAAAGTGACCTGAGTCTTTTCAAAAATCCAGAGTGTGAGGAATTTTCTTGGAAATTCTGACTCAGTGATCTGAAATACGGCTTGGAGAACCCACATTTTTAACAAAGACTAACCACTGCTAAGTGGTTATTTATTACCAAAAAGACAATTGTAAAATATTGAGTAGATCATCCAGGAGCTAGGTAATCAACATTTAACAAGTAGCTGCTTTCTACAAGGGCAGGGAATTTTACTTTAACAGCTCTTTAATTGCAGCATTTTTTATGATAGCATTTCGTGCTTCAGAGTTCTTTAATGAATATCTTTAAATATGTTTTGCTGAAATGGCAAAATACTTTAATTCATTTGAGGCTACCATTATAGCCCCAGAATAACTTTGGAGTTGGCTTTCTGGAAGCATTCCAAAATTTACCTTGGGTCCCCATGAAACTCCAGATAAGCATTATTAAAAATATATGTGGAAAACATAATAGTGTCCCCCAAATATCAAAATGACTCTTATAAATCAATAGGGAAGAAAAGTAGTCTAACCTAATAGAAAAAAGGAGATAGACAAAAAAGATAAAATTTTAATGGCTGATAAAAAATGACAAGATGTTCAAGCTCAATAATAATTAGGAAGATGCAACTCAAAACTGCACAAAGCTCCACCTTTCCTTATTATTCTGGCAACTTTTAGAGTAATACAAACTGTTAACAAAAAAGTAGATTTGTTGCATCAATCCACAGAGTAATTTAATGATGTCTAGTGAAGCTAGGTGGCTATAAAAACGTTTTGTCAAACTGAGAGGTTTTTAGAATAAAAGAGTATACTAAGATGTATAAAATTCTGTGATCTTTCATATTTGTTTTTCTATTTACTAACAAATTGCTTTAATTACATTGATGGAATTATATGTAATTCTCTTCAGAATTGTTTTTGAAAATAAAGTTTTTTAAAAATTCGAAACCATAATAATATACCTTGAAGCAAAACAAAGATAGCTTCTTTATTTAAACATTAAAGGGCAGCCCTGGTGGCTCAGCGGTTTAGCACCACCTTTAGCCCGGGGCCGATCCTGGAGACCCGGGATCGAGTCCCACATCGGACTCCCTGCATGGAGCCTGCTTCTCCCTCTACCTGTGTCTCTGCCTCTCTCTCTCTCTTTCTCTGTGCCTCTCATGAATAAATAAATAAAATCTTAAAAAAAATAGCAAGCAGAATAATTATTCTGGAACATATTTGTATACTTAAAGTGGTTTGTTAGTTATAATTATCTTTGGTTCTTTTCTGGAAAATTGTATTTCTTTTAATGCAGTTTACTATTAATTTTTAATGAAATTATCCACAATCTTCTCCAAACATGATTTGTGTTCTCACCAACAAGTTATCACCCATGTTTACTCTTTTGAGCGAATTTTAAAAAGCATCCAGAATACTGTCAAATGTTTCATTTCTAACAGCATAAACCTCCAGTACTTTTTGGTTGCATAAATTGGATGTTCAATTGAAGCATTTTTAGATTTGATTTTCTGTGTAAAATACCTAAATGACAATATTCAACTATTTGTGATTCTCCTCTGCTGCTAATGTGATTCTCCTCTGCTCTTCCCCTCCGATGCTATTAACAGCCTTTGCTACATATTTCATAAGTGAAGAAAAGATTTGAAATAAAAAAGGAATGCAATTTGTTTCAGAAAACAGCAATTTGATCTAAATGAAAAGCCATGCTTGTCAGAGTGATATACTTACACACTTTCTCTGGGTTCACATACTAAGCCTGTGATAATGGCACCCTCAGGCCATTTTCTTAATGTAACTATTAACTTTTGAAATAACAACTTATTTTTTCCTTATTTTTCTATCTTCTGAATTTCATGAGACCACCCAACTTACAGCCCCAGGCCCCAAGAGTGGCCAGAAAAGATCAACAGATACAGTGTACAAGTTTTATGATTGCCATACACTTTCCTGAAAGGGAAATTCAGTACTTAGTTTTTAATCAAATAAGTACTTTTATTGTCTTAACTCACTGGTGAAATATTATTTCAAAATAAGTCAATTACCAACCAACCCAATAAACAAAGAGTTGTAGGTGTTTGGAGGATGACAAAACCACTGAGTAAGATCAATGAGCTACTCTCTGTGTGTTCAGCTTCCATTCCCTGCACATTATTCACATAAACCCAAACTTCTCTTTTATTCTCCCTAAACCCACCATATGCTGCCTTCTAGTTTCAGTTAAGTAGATGGCATGAAAAATCCGTCCAACATTTCCACCACCATCATGCAAGATTGGAAGGAGTCAGTTATCCTCAGCCACCACTGCCCCAGTACACATTGTTTTATCATCCAGCGTTCTGCATGCTGTCCTTGAAAATGTGGCATTAGCCACGTTTCAGTTGAAATGGGTCCGAAAAATAGAGCCAATGTTCACACTTAATTCCCTGTCAAGCTTAGAACTCTATCATGTCATTTGCCCAGTATTCTAACAGAGCTATGATAAAAGCTGCAAGAATTACACAACATGGACATTTACCAAACTCACACTAGTTTTTCTCAATGCGACTTGTGATAATACTTCATTTTAAAAAAGAAAAGTCCAGGACAGATGCTAAGCCAATCAGGATGTGTGGACAAGAGTACTTAAATAGCATTCCTGGGAGCAAATGAGGATGTTTGATCTCCCCCAATTTGAAATTGTGTACACCTTGCAATCTAGCTATTCCTTTTCTATATATTCAGCAGAAATTCTTATACATGTACACCTGGAAGCATAAAGAAAGGTTTTCATTACAGTATTTGGATAAACACATTATGGAACAAGACAGAGCAGAGCAGACTGGGATGTATGATATCAATATGCATAGCTCTCAACAAGATTATGATGTAGAAAAAATAATGCAATGATACATGCCTTAAGATAATATTCACATAAATATTAAAAACTCAAAAAATACTGGCAAGTATTATTTTTAAACCTATATACGCCAATGAAACTATGAAAACATGAAGGTAAAGTTAAACCTCAGGTTCCTAACAGTGGCACCACTGGATGGGGGGAAAGGGAATGGGTCTAAGAAGATATATACAACTACAACTGACTGTAATGCAAATGGAAGAAGGTATGCATTACCAGCTATTTCTGGGTGGAGTTAAATAGATATCTATTATACTATTATGTATTTTATGTTTTAAAATTTCATCAAAAACAATGTCATAAAGAGCAATATCCAGTTTAACTCAGAATCAGTTTGTCACATACCTACTTTGCTTTACAAAATCCCATATCTTCATTGCCGTCTCCAAGGGATCCAGAAACAGGAAAACTGGAAAATGTGGTACTTTATCAAAGAAAAACTTTTTATAAATATGAAATAAAACGTTATCATTGCTATATAACTGTTCTCCATATGTTAACATATACAATCATCGAGTAGAAGAGAGAAAGATGTATGCAGAATTTGACTTATGAGTAATGGAACTAATTATTACATTTAACTGTTTAAAGCATCTTTTTAAGAGGCATAATAAATAACACTTCAGACTTGACATTATTACAGTGAGAAATTATTGAAATATGCTGCTAAAAATCTATATAAGCATTAAGGAAACAGTGAATACTTGCTTGATTCCTTTAAAGTCTTTCCCATAAAAGATGGAAATAGCTACCTTCATGCAAATGAACTAGACTTTGGTTGCACAAATTAGGAGACCTACAGCTTAGTCAATCTCATGATAATACATGAGTTGTAATGGATGTCAAAATCATGCTGTATTAAACTATCTTCAGAATTACCTCAAGTTTCCTTTTATTTTGAAAAACTTTATTAAATACACAGGAAAAAAAAAGGTTGTGCAGATTAGTAGAATTTCAATAGAACATGTTTCATCTTCAAAATCTGATAAGAACTTTCCAATCCATAAAACACTGTAAGAGAAAACTGTGAATCAACCTAGACACACATTTCAAAGAGCTGATGAGGTTGCAAATCACTTATGCCTCACTCTCAAGTTACCACAATAATGCTTAGCACTTGCATAGTGTTTCCTAGCTTCAAAGAGCCTTCAAACTTTAACTAATTAATCCTTACACTACCCAGTGAGACAGTGATAAGAAATCCCTTGAAGAGAGCATCTAACTACATACTTTGCATTTGCTTGTACAGAATTCAGTATATATACCATGTTGTGTTTTTCTATCTTTCTATTTCAATAAATCTTGAAAGAGATGATATCCATATGTGAATAGATGATACATAGCCATCTATTGTGAATAAAATGATGTACATTGCACTCAATCTGCAACTAAAAGCTAAAGAGAAAGATATATGTACAGCCAACACATGAAAAACATCTGGTACACTCTGCTCTATTTTCTTTTCTCATTCATTTTACATCTTGTTCTCAGCCATCCTGGAGTGGACTTGTTAGATTTGAATAGGTTAAAACTTTTTTTATGGAGGATACACAGTTCTCTTGTTAATTTTTAAATTATTTTTATTTATTTTGAAATAAAGCGTTTTAAAATTAAAGGTCTATAAATTATGCAGAAAATAAGAGAATACCATATGGGAACGCTTCACCCAAATGAAAGAATATTTAACTACTGTATTAAGAATTCTCTCTACTAGGATTCCCTTCTCTCTGCAGGTAGCTGGCTACAGCAGTCTACCAAAACAAATCTATTCCTGCTGTAAAGGCCGACACTGGGTCACTCAGGACAGAGCACTCTCTGCCTGAATGTGCTCTACGTCTTTTCGAAAAAATAGGGGAAATCTTGATCTAGTTTTCCTATTTAACTGAAAATTCATTTAAAAATTCTTTTCTTTTTCATTTCAAAGGAATTCTGCTTACTTTCAAATATTTGGCCCTAATCTAATCTCTATAGATATCTAAAAATCACAGACACACACATACAAAAAAAAACAGTACAATTGGAAGACCATCCAACATATATGTGCGCTCTGTTTTAAAAACTCTGCAGTGTACTATTTGTGTTAGGTTGTGGTTATCATTCAATGGATGATCTATTCTACTAATGCCCCTAGGATATCACTGCAGTATGTATGTACAGTGTGAGCCACATGATTTTTATATGCATATACTTTCTTGGTAATTAAATTTATTTAGTTAAAATGGTCAGCTTGCTGTCAAAGATAAATACTGGCTAAACTTTATTTTTTTAAAAAATATTCTTCTTTTTATTTTCAAGTTCTAAATACTTGTCCATTTAGGTTGACCTAAAATACACTGTTAAGCATTAAAATAGAATGAAAAAAAAGATAAGCTGAAAATATTTGATTTCTTAATATAAATAATACATAGAATCAAGTCAGTTTTTCTTTAATAAATTACATGGGACATGTTAAAGAGCTAATCACACCATATTGATATATTTTTAAGGCTCTAAAGAAAATAAGACTTACCTCATTAGAAAGGGGAAATAAATTAAGGTTTTGGTTTTTTTTTTTTTTTTTTTTTGCATTTAAGATCTACCTTAAAACAATTGAGAATTTCACAAAACACTAAACTTAGATTCTTGCCAGTTAAATTTGTCCTTCCTCTCTCCTCTTTTTCTCTCCTCTCCTCTATCTTAATATGGATATAAAAAAAGGTAGGATTAGAACACAGAACAGAGAGAATTTATCTATTGAAAGAATTACAAAGATTTTCCACAGGAGACTAAGATCTCAGATAAAGAGTAGAAATGATGTGGGAATATAAATCGTCTAGCCACAATGGAAAGAGTATGGCAGTTGCTCAAAAAATTAAAAGTAGATCTACCATATGATCCAGAAATTACATTTCTGGTATATATCTGAAGGAAATGAAATCACTATCTCAAAGAGATATCTGCACCCCAAAGTTCACTGCAGTATTATTTATAATAGTCAAAACATGGAAATAATATAAGTGTCCACTGACAGCAAGTGGACAACCCAAGTGTCTATCAAAGGTAATTTCCTGATAAAGAAAATATAGTATGTACACCCACACACACATACTGGAATAGTATTTAACAATAAAAATAAGGAAATCCTGACATTTGTGGCATAATAGATGGATATTAAGGATATTTTGCTAAGTGAAATGAGTCAGAGACAGACAAATGCTATATTTTCTCACATGTGGAATCTAAAAAAAAAAAAGCTGAATTCATAGACAGAGTAGAATGGTGATTTTCAGAGGCTGGAAGTTGGGGGGAGTGGGGAAATTTGAACAAAGGGTACAACTTCCATTTTTTTAGGTGAATAAGTCTGGAGGACCTAATGCACATGACAGTGACGATAGTTAACAATATTTGTATTACTTACTTGAAAGTTACTGAGATAATAGATTTTTAAATTCTTACTTCTCTCCCCTCCAAATAGACAGTAGTTATGAGGTGATTGATATGTTAACTAACCTTATTTTGGTAATCATTTACAATACATACATTATCAAATCATTGTATTGCATACCTTAAACTTACACAATATTTTATGTCAGCTGTATCTCAGTAAAGCTGAGGTGGGGGAAATATCAAGAGATCTTTAAGAGTACAAACAATAAGAGCTTTGGCAGTTGTATTAATCAGAGTTCCCCAGAGAATCAGAACCAAAAGAATGTATATATATACGTGGATGCATGTATGTGTGGTGTGTATATATACACTTAATTAAATATATATAATTGTCTGTGTATACATACATGTATATGTAGAAAGAGATTTTAAGGAACTAGCTCACACTACTGTGGAGGTTTGCCAAGTCCAAAATTTGCAGACTAGCACAGTAGGCTGGAAACCCAGGGAAGTGCTGCAGTTTGAGTCCTACAGTCATCTATTGGAAGAATTCCCTCTTCTCCTGTGGAGGTCAGTCTTTTCTGTTAAGACCTAAAACTGATTGGATAAGGCCTACCAACATAAGGGAAGGTAGTCTGCTTCACTCAAAGTTTCATGATTTAAATGTTAACCTCATCTAAAATGTGCTTTCAGGGATGCCTGAGTGGCTCAGCAGTTGAACATCTGCCTTCAGCTCAGGGCATGATCCTGGGGTCTGGGGATCGAGTCCCACTTTGTGCTCCCTGCAGGGAGCCTGCTTCTCCCTCCGCCTGTGTCTCTGCCTCTCTGTGTCTCTCATAAATCAATCAATCAATCAATCAATCAATCTTTTAAAAAATACAAAAATAAAATGTACTTTCACAGAAACATCTAGGATAATGTTCAACCAAGTATCTAAACACCATGACCTAACCAAGTGGATATATAAAATTAACTATTACAGAAGAGAAGGAAATTTTGTAAAATCTATTCTGTATTAAAATATCCTTCATATATTTAGTCTGATTTCATCTGGGTATATACAGGAAAGGAAATAGGAAGAAGCATTTATTTTCACAATAAAGACAAGATCAGGACCCTCTAACTCCGTTCCATGATTGTCATAGGAAGAATAAACACATCCACTGCTCATACTTGAGGACCAGTTTCTATACCAATAGATCACAACTTGAAAACGTTGCTTAAATAGAACCACTGTTCTGGTGAAGATAGCACCAGAATTTGAAACTTGACCCCTAATGATTGGCCTCAAAATATTGAACCTTAGTCAAACTAATTTTAATGCCTAAGGAGGGATTCTCTTTTACAAGAATTGTTGTCCCTTCAGTGAAACATTCTACACTGGAAAATCTAGCCTAGTGATATATTAGGTTATAGGATGTTTTAAAAATAATCTAGACTGTAGATAGCCAGGACAATGGGCATCAGGGAAAACTACTCTGCATAATAACATCAAACTTTTTCTAAATTAAGACCAATGTAACATTTTGATAAATTGTTTCCTGTTTTGAAATATTTCATTTTTTAAAAAAGATTTATTTATTTGAGAGACGAGAGAAAGCCTGCATGGGAGCATTGGGGGGGAGGGGGGCAGTGGCAGAGACAGAGGGAGAGAGAGAATCTCAAGCAGACTCCCCCCCTGAGCACAAAGCCTGACACCAGACCCAATCTCACGACCCTGAGATCATGACCTGAGCCAAAATCTAGAGGCAGATGCTTAACTGACTGAGCCACTAGGGCACCCTGAAATCTTTCATTTTTTAGTATGGATTCATCTCTAAAAATTATTACTGGTTTTTGTGACTGTGAGTATGTATGGGTCCTCCAACATTTATTTATAAAAGGTCAAACATGGGGAACTCATACAAGGTCAATAATGAGATAGGAACTTGGGTCTTGCGAGATGTTTTTTTCTAGAGTCAGTGGGACCACTTTCTTCTCCCTGGATCTCTCAGTTGTGATAAGGCAAACTACAAAATCATTACAAGAGTGAAACAAAGGATTCATTCTCCCCTGTCTGATCTGTTGTTATCTGTCCTGTCAATCCCTTATGCTATCTCAAAGATCTCATTTAAATGTCTTCAACTTTAGATCCTGGTCTTGTGTACTTAGGTGGGGAGGATCCATGCAGTAGCTACCTGGGAGGAGCTGGGCTAAGCATAGAAATAAATGACATGCAGACAAATGGGCAGTGGTCTAGCACCAGACTCTCCCAGTGAAGGCATGGATAAGCCTATCGGGGATTCCTAAAAGTATTTGGGGAAATGGAACTGGTTAAGTCATAAAATTAAGCAAAAGGACATCACAGACTGCAGTATACTGGGCAGGAAAGTGAGCCTGCATATTGTAATTCAATCTGGGCTTTTGGGTAAATCCCCCAATATTCCAAACTAATGTTACATCATAAAACATGTTTGAAATGAGGTAAAAAAAAAAAAAAAAACTCTTAAATTTCTAATTGTTTTCTATCATTAACAGAAATGAAAACTTCATAAAAATCTAACCTTAAATTGTACATTTCAACTTCAATAAAACGTACCTAACTTGGGATAAATGTGAATTTTTTTTAATGTTAAGATGATATGATTAAATGAGAACCTCCTTGGAATTTTTACTCTGCCTGATGTCATGGTGACCATGTTAAACAATAAATAACTGCAAAACTAACAAAACAATGCATGCATCAAGATTTTCCCTCTTCAAAACAAGAGTTGTTTTAAACTATTACCAAAAAAAAAAAAAATGGTGTCTTCAAACATCAAGAACCAAGCAATATCATTAAAAACATAACAGCAACAAAACTTTGGCAAGAATAATACTACCTAAATATATTACTACATTTTTTTGGAAGGTGAAATGGAAGTAGAAACTTACTTCAGTAACGTTCTGGGAATCTTATTATATTTTCGACTCTTGTCAAGATTTTTGCCCCTAATTTCAGCCTTAAAAATCTTTTTATCCTTTTTTGTTGTTGTTGTTGTTGTTGTTACAATCTGGGTCAAACAAAGCCCCCAGATAACTTCACTTTCCTGACATTGTACCTTTGCTGAGCCTTGTGCAGAAACATAAAAACTAAGGGCATTACAGGTTGATCAAAAAATAAAATACAGGGACAAATGTGTAATATATTTTGATTCTCCATCCCTGCAATCTTCTTCATAAGTATTTGTTTATAACCTTGAACACTGATATAAAACTCTTTAAGTTACATTTTCTTTAAACAGGGCTACCATATTTATTAATAATAAATTTTGAAGTCTTTTCTGTTTTGTTTTGTTTTTTTAAATTTCAAGTTTGGGGTACCTGACTGGCTCATCCAAAGAGTACACAGCTCTTGACCTCAGGGTCATAAACTCAAGTCCCGTGCTGGGTAGAGATTACCTAAGAAAATAATTAAAAAAAAATTTACAATAAAAATAAAAATTCAAGTATATAATTATTCTAGCACATGGAATTTATACTCATTCAAGCATATACTTTTTCATATTCATTTTATCTTACTCTTGTGCTGGCAGCATATTCCCTTAATGGACAGGTGTGCTTTCTCAGTTTATTCTCTGCAGATTGAATAAAAAGGATTTTAGTGATTTCATAACTTTTGGAAAGAGACTTCAAAACTAATTCCTTTCATTCTATTTTTCCACAAGTCATGAACAGCTCAATTGTAAGACCAAACAAAGGTGATCCAAAAGTAACTGGAATTTTTCATAATTCATGTTCTCCAGGCTCTAGGAGTCTTTAAAAATATTAGCCAGAAACTACCCTGGATAATAATGTTAATAGAGATTATTACAAAGTTTTCTTGGGGTTGAGTAGGGTTTCTAATTACACACAAATAATGAAAATATAAAGGTTGAAAAATATGATAATGAAAGAATCCTTAACTATTAGAATTAGTGAAATATATACCGTGCCTTTTTCATCCAAATTACATATATCTTTTAAAAAGGAACAACTCCTAATGCACTTTTTTGGTTCTTTCTCTGCAATTATGCTAACAAGTATCACGCTGAGAAAGGATTAGTCCTGATGGACAATCAAAGACAATGCTTCCTTCCTGGTAAAAAGGTGAGAAAAGATGTAGGCATCTGAGCTGCAGTTATTAGGCTTAGCAGCAGGAGGTCCATATGACCAGTTAGGGAGCAAGATCAGAGTTTGCTAAAGTACAGAAACTGCCTAGTCATTATTGCAGGCTCGTCTGTACCATCATAAATGTAACATCTCTGACTTGGTGGGTGGAAACCACACTGCACACATCTCCCTTATCGTTCAGTTTAGTGTTCTTCTTTCAGCTTGGCAGCCATGACACCTGGCCAGGTAAAAACTCCCGCTGGGGTAAGGCATTTGGCAAAGCAGCAGGACACATGCACCTGCAAAATCTGAAGGAATAGAAATCATCCCTAAAAGGAAGAACCAGGAAGGACCTACTCATTTAATGGCATATTAACAACAATAAAAAAAAAAAAAAAAAAAACAAGAAAGCAAGATTTTAAAAATAAGATCAAAGTGTGTTTCATTGCATCCTTATAATGTTTCATATAGTAGCTAATACAGGAAAATGTTACAAAGGTAAGACAAAATCTCTTGCTAATTTTAATAATTTTACTGAATTATGGTATGTTTTCATATATTTTTACATTTCAGCTTGTGTTTTGTTCAATATGACCTTCTGAAAATATTTTCTTTAATATCAAAGTTTATAACCTAAAAACCAGATGATAGGATTTATCATCCCTTTAGTGTTAATCGTTGACATTTTATGTCAAAACCCAATTCCGACATTTTTGAAATGTTCGTTTAAGTAGCGTAACAGATATATGTTAGCTTGCCCCATATATATTGTATGGACTACTCATATTAGCATGAGAGAACCATAGGTCTCCAAATGAACTAATCATATAATACTAAGTAAACATGCCTTGTCTAAAGAATATGGGTTAGATTACATTCCAAAAGGACAACGTGGAATAAAAACATGGTATCATAGAAATGGGTGTCTAATACAATCATTTTTAATGTACCTCCCAGAGATTGCTTTAAGGCAAAGGTGACCACAAGGCCAGTGGTAGATGGTTACAAGCCGTCTTCCCCAACATCTGTGTAAATAGATTCAAAGAACTAAAGGCTGCACAGTTTCAAAAATTAAACTACAAAAGGCCATATCTATAACTGTACACAAAATCGCCTTGTCTACCCCTTCTTCTTACCCCCTACTACTTCTGGTGCTATTAAAGAAAAAGAATGTCTGAGGACCACCAAGGAGAAAAAGGGCAGAAAGAGGACATGGGAATAATTATTTTCAAGGGTGCCTTGAAACAGTCGTTAGTCCTCTCTGTATTCTGTGGAAGCAATACCTGCACATAAAGATCAAGCCAATGTGTTCAGATCACCTGTACTCATAAAGGTGAGCAGTTTCTACCGACATTTGTATTTCTTCCTGTTTTCCAATTGTTTCCATTTGTAACAAGATGCTTAAATATGACACATAGAAATGATATGCTACATTGCTAGTATTTATTTTTATTTTTTTAATTTTTATTTATTTATGATAGTCACACACAGAGAGAGAGAGGCAGAGACACAGGCAGAGGGAGAAGCAGGCTCCATGCACCGGGAACCCGACGTGGGACTCGATCCCGAGTCTCCAGGATCGCGCCCTGGGCCAAAGGCAGGCGCTAAACCGCTGTGCCACCCAGGGATCCCCATTGCTAGTATTTATGAACAAAATTTGCAGCTACCCAACTTCTCAGCAAGAAGACTCAGAGAATCCTTCTTTGTATCTTTAACCCACCAATCTAAAACGGTCTCCTCCAATCAAACATAGGGGAAAAGAATACGTATTTTGACCAAAACAGAAAAGTTACCTGTGTGTGTGAGATTGTGGAGGGTGGTAAGTGGAAGTGACGATGGTGGTGGTATATTTCAGTTTTTGAAAGCTTTGCCTCCCCCTTTACTGAACCCTGTGTCTCAGATGCACCACATACAATTAAACCCCTTCAAGGGAAAGAAGAAAAGTTAGGACTTTGAGAGTTTCCTTAGGACAGTAGAGTTAACATGTGGCAGTGCCAAGACCAAATTTATCTCTCGCCCCAAATCTGCTTCTCAACCCTACTGTATTTCATTCAGAATTATTGATTGACAGATGTGAAATGTGCTGACATCAGAGAAATTTAAAACTAGGTCCAGAAAAAATAAAAAAATATACCTCCCCTAAATAACTAGCATTCCTTCCAGCCTTGGCATAACAAATTACTTTCTTGCCTGTTGTAAAGGCTACAAAATCTACCATGCCTTCTTTTGTTTACCAGCTTCTCTGGGTGGAGAGCCCCACTGACTCTGAGCTGTAGCTTTGTTATCACCTTTTTTTTTTTTTTTAAAGCAGCTCAAGTCTTCTTTCTTTTACAATCATCTAGGAAATAAAAAGAAATGCGTCGTATAATCTATTACGTCTCTGTCATCGGAGACCTCATTTTCACATTCCCATTTTATGTTTCCCATTTTTTTGTTTTGGTTTGTCCATATAATAGAATGGTAAAATGGGACCTTGTCCAAATGGTCAGCTCTGTGTTCACATCTTCAGTGATGCCTGGAGGCCAACGTGTAAAGCATCAGCGCCTTGAGCCAGCAGACACAATCCTTCAAGATCCTGTTCCTTTCCAGTTTCTCTGCCTGGCACTTTATTATTTTTTAAAGATATTATTTATTTATTCATGAGAGACACAGAGAGAAAGGCAGAGACACAGACAGAGGGAGAAGCAGACTCCCTGAGAGGAGTCTGATGAGGGACTCAATCCCAGGACCCTGGGATCATGACCTGAGCCAAGGCAGACACTCAACCACCCAGGTACCCCTCTGCTCTGCACTTTAAGTCTTAGCACACACAACTGCTAATTGTTGACAACACTTTATTTTACACTGTTTGAGATAGTCCTATAAAGAACCTTTTACTCCCCTCCTTGCTTTTTAGGAAATGAAGTAATAGAAACTAACGGTTCAAGAAGAGTATGGTCTCTTTAAAGGCAGCTCCCAGGGCTATAAAAACCAGAACACTGAGCCACACTAGAAAACTTTCATGAAAACTACATATGAAAGTGACAGACCCACCCCACGTTTTCTTCTCCACTTTCTCCTATGAGATCCACATCAATACCATAAAGGATAGTTAACAGTAATAAGAAAATACATAGACTCCTTATGACAAACAACTGGGTGTCATAAAACGAATAATGAAATCCACCTACAGAACAGCTTAAACCATGTTTGGAAAATGTCTGAAGGGAATCCAGCCAAAGAGGAAGCTAAAACCTGAAGGATTCCCCAAAGCCTCCAGAGTGGGGAATAGATCTACCTGAGAACAAGAATGAGGTGTAGGGCTACGGGGCATGATTGAGCTGTCCACATTTTCCTGTACTCGGAGAGGACATCTGCAGTCAAGCTCGTGTCTTCATCACCTTCCACCAAAGCAAATGACAGAATGGCTCTATTCTATTCAACTAAATTCCTTGCACATATAACCACTCCACTCTCCTCTAAAAGATAAATCCTATATCTCTTTCATTTAGGAGAAATTCAGCTTAAAAGTTGATTTGATCTATGATAGCTCCATTTTTAAGTTTTTGAGGAACCTCCATGCTGTTTTCCTTAGTGGCTGCAACAGTTTAGATTCTCAGCAATCCCACTTCTAGGTATTTATCTGAAGGAAATGAAATCACTATCTAAAAGAGACAGCTGCACCTGCATGTTCATTACAGCATTATTTACAGTAGCCAAGACATGGAAAACATATGTAAATATATACATAGATGTATATATATGTGTGTGTGGATGTGGATGTGTGTGTATTGGAATATTATTCAGCCACAAAAAGAAGAATGAAATCTTGCCATCTGTGACAACATGGATGGACTCATTACATGTGCTAAATATACATATATAAAACTGTTGTACACCTTAAATTAATATATTATATGTTAATTGTATCTCAATAAAACTGGGAAAAATTAAAACACTTGATTTGACTCTCAAACACTAAGGGTTAAAATTCTACAATCTTTACTAAGCCCTGCCCCATGCCAGATTTCAGTGAGTGTTTTATTACATCGTTCTTAAATATGAAAAGGATATTTCATATTTCAGGATAGCCAGACATTTGAAGAAAACTTCCAACATGCTAGATCAAGACACAGAGAAGCTCTGCCCTCCTGGAACCTATATTTTAGAAGAATCAAAAGTAACTGTTGAATATTTATAGGTCATTTCTATAGGAAGGGAACAGGGAGAAAGGAAGAGCCAGTCGCATTAAACTTTAATCCCCCTACAGAATTTTCTTTTTTAAATTATGTGTATCTATTACTTGGAAAATATACGTAAATAAGTTTGTGTTTATATCACACAGGACCATCTATGGAGTTGCCTATTTGGTGCTTGACCCTGTCTTATTGTCCTTTCACCAGGTCCCTGGGGGAAAAAACATCGTTTTGGCTTGCTGAGCGGTGCACCACATAGTCAAAAAACAAGGGTTCAAAAATCAAATGAACAAACAGGGACACAAAATTTCATTTTCTGTCTTGGTGATTATAATGGACTGCCGCCAGCATCAGTGGCAAATATTTTGCTGTTTCTTTGGTTTGGGCAAACTCCAAGCTATAGAAATCAATCCGCATTGGGTGAATGGTGGCAATGATCTTGTTTATATTACTATTCCTATCCCTTAATGCCCGAAGATATTAGGCTTAATTGAAATCCTTGTCCAATGTGCCAATAATTCCGCAGCAGGTAACATAAATTTTTCAGTTTGATATCTTTCTTCTGAAGAGGTCTTTCCCATAAGGGTTTAGTTATTTTCAAGTTATGAGTTCATTTTCTCTTGGGCTCCACTACTCTCTCTGCAGTTTGGGGGAAGGGTCCAGAACAGGACTCAATGTTAATATCCCTCTTCGAAACCACTCTACCAGGCAATAGCTAATAGCTAATAGCTAATAAAAGGTTTATGCCTTTTAACTCTTTATGGTGAAAACATATTGGTAGTGAGCCTTGTCTGTCAGCCTAGAGGATTTGAAGGAGTCAATGTAGAATGTAGAAGCTGATCAGTCCACACTTTGTATCAATTATTTCTCTATTCAGGGCCCTATTATTTACCAAAGGACACTGGTGTCTAGAGTATGTATGGGGGTGGGGGGGGGTAGAGTTCAGAAGTATTTTCCCAGCAATTCTGTTCCCTGGGTTATAACCATATGTCCAGAGAAAGACACCCTTTATTCTTTCTAGGGGTTTCCCCAAGGGCCTATATTGTGGTAGGGGTGCTAATTCCTGGAACCCTTATCTGCCTTTCAAATCTATAATTACTGCAGGTTGATTTTAGAAGCAGAAAGCTACCAGCCCTGGCTAGTTCACCACCTTGGCATTGACAAGAAATCACAGGTAATTTTTAAAAGATATATCTCAAACATTTATTTTTGTATAAATATACACAGTTTGTAATTTGTCCTGGGTGTTTATTATTAAATAGCAGCTATGAAGAACATCAAGATTGGGCAGACTGGATGGTGGATTTTAGAAATCTAACACTGACTAATGACTGATTCATAAGAGGGAATATGAGATGCTTTGTGGGAAGGCTACTCAAATACAAAATGGGGAATTGGGGCTCCTGAGTGGCTCAGTGGTTGAGCATCTGCCTTTGACGCAGGCCCTGATCCCAGGGTCCTGGGATCAAGCCTGCATCAGGCTCCCTGCTCCACAGAGAGCCTGCCTCTCCCTCTGCCTCCCTCTCTCTCTCTCTCTGTCTCTCACAAACAAATAAAATCTTAAAAAAACAAAAAAAAAAAACCAAAAAAAAAAAAAAAACAGGAAAATGGGGACTTGGTCATAACACTGGAAATCTAGGGAAACACGTGACTATTTCCAAAGACGATGAGCCAAATATATCACTTATTTTGTTTCTGATAGGAATATTACCTTTCTTAATAATATTAACACTTCAGAAAAATTAGCATTAATGTGAGTGACTCCGGAATACCCCCTTCCCCATGTCACACTATGAGTTCAGAACTTTTAAATATTGATTATAAAGCTCGCTGAAAGTAACTTAATTTTAAACCAAGAGCAAATAACCCAAGTTAGCTTAAAAAAATGACATTATAATTCTAACAAGATTGCCAATTCAATCTCAGCTGTCTACCTTTGGGAGAAATCTCATGTGTTTTATCATCTTGCTTACTATGAAAACTAAATCAGGTGATTTATGCAATATGTGTAACTTTTCAAATAAATCAACTGTGCAAAAATGTGTCTCCTTTCTCATCTAAGTACTGTGACAAATGTTTTGAGCACTGGAGGTGGACTGAATAAA
Organism: Canis aureus; assembly: GCF_053574225.1. Lineage (NCBI taxonomy): Eukaryota > Metazoa > Chordata > Mammalia > Carnivora > Canidae > Canis > Canis aureus. The sequence continues at coordinate 10,690,674 of NC_135632.1, forward strand.
CATTTATTTTCACGGATATAGGAATGTTTATTTGCTTCATTTAATTCTGGGAATATGATAAAAACATAAGAATATTGAATTATTGGATAGATATCAAAAACCAACATTAAATCCTAAAAAGACATTCAATGTTTATGAAAAAATTTGCTTAGTATAGCCCTATTATGTTATTATAGCCTATTACCATATAGATTGTTATCTGCAAAAAAAATCTCTCTGAAGGTTATTAGATAGTACTATTGACATACATTTTATTTTTAGAAATTAGATTATGAGTTAGTAAAATGATAATATTTCATTGAAATAATGTTAATAGGTAAGTTTTTAAAATGCAATGTTTTAAAAATGCAAAGTTTTAAAATCATGCTTAAATGTTTGGTCATTACAGAAGAATGAAGCCATTAACACAGAGGGAGGAAGTTTGTGTTAACAACTTTTAAAATAAAACTATATAGAAAAGATAATAAAAGTCAATCCATATAGAAAAGGATCCACTGATTTTGAGCTTTAAATAGCTTATGGCAACTTGAAGAGCTCTCAGCTTCTCATCATAAAATGAGGACAATAAGAATAGTTACTTCAAAAAAGTCATTATAAAAATAAAATGATGCATACAAAACTCTGACACATTCGACCTTAGTAAACATTAGCTGTTATTATTTGCATGGTTTATTTTTATTGCAGCTCTTCATTTGGAGTTTCCTACTTTAAGATACTTCTTTAAACTGAAGTAGGCTTTGTTGAAGGATGACCAAGATGAAGGATCTGGAAACTAATCATGTAGGAAATAGTTAAAAGAGATAGCTAATTGTCAACAAAAAATCATGTAAATACCAAATACTAAAATCGCGTTAGCCTCAGAGAACATATAGCCCAAACGTCCTCATTTAATATTAAACATGTGAAGAAATAGACTCACTTGTCTTTAAGCCACAGTGTTTTATAGAAGAAGTCAAGCCAAGAACAGGACCAATTCCAACAGAAGGAAGTTGATTTGAGGAGGTTCCCATATGGAGGTGTCCAATATTAAAAGCCTGCAGATAGAGAAGCCAATGTACCTCTCATTTTGGGCATTTAAGCAAGAATGGGAGAGTCACTTTTCCAGAATAATATAGTGAACAAAATATCAACCTGAATGACTGAAGAATCCATTAAAGAATGGTAAGCGAGCATCTCCTCTGTGTTAGATATGAGACTGAAAGCTGTAGGGAATATAAAGTTGAGTAAAAACGAGATATTCATGTAACATTCAACTAGGCAGAATGAGTAAAGTATTAGTTACATCTACTATGATGTTTCACTGCAGATCTTATTAAGAATCATCAGAATTAATTATGTATAGTACACTTAGAAGGCTTGGAATATACCAATTTAGTCCAAAAATATCTCTTGAGGGAAAAAGTGAACCAAAGTGTGAACACGGGCTCTGTTATTATTAAATTATCTTGAGATCTGTCCTATTATTAAAATCTATTTTCTGTGTTATGCACAGCTCAATATCATTCTTAAAGGATCTGTCTGGGTCTTAGGGAAAACTCAACTATTATTATTTTGCTTTCTATAAACATTTCATAGAAATAAAATTTTTTTTAAGGTACAAAGCAGCTTGGAAGTACACAAGTCACTGTGAGCCTATGGGGTGGGGAGGATAATAATAAGTGTATGAACTGGTTGCATACATAATAAACTACGGAATTCTTTAGTAGCAGCTAACAAACCACATCATGACTACATAGGATATCCGAAGGTCTGAAGGCCCTAGAGTTAAAACAAAGTCCCGAAAACTGGCACTGTCATTTACCAGGTGTATTAACTTGGGGCAATTCATCCACCTACTCTGAGCCTCAGTTTCCACATATCAGTTTCAAAATATCTCTGTGAACCTGTGTCTTCTCCAACACCTTCATTTGTTCCAAACCAGGACATTAGCCAAGTTATTTCGTAATGCAAAGTTTTTTAACTACACAATTTACTTCTCTCAAAGCTGGCATTTGCTCATTTATCTGTAGTTCAAATTGCTCCTTGTTTTCTCTCCTCTAGTGCTTAGCTAACTCATAACTCACTCTCAGCCTTCTTTTCAGTTGCAACCTCTATTAAGAAGACTAAAAAATCTAAATATTTACTTCCTCAGCCTCCAGTATAACTATGGTCCTGTGTCACATGCCGAGCTAATTAGAGCTAAATGAAGTCCCCTGAGAACACTAGGAAAATTTGCTTTCAAGATAAAAAGGGATATACTTGGCTTGGCAAGCCTTTATTTTCTTTCTTAAAGCAAGGACAATATCTGGAGTTGCATGTTCCATGGAGAAAACAGCAACAGAATCAATCACTGAGATGTTACTGCCATATAGTGGACCAACGGAGCCGAAGGCAGGAACTGCCTACCTCTGATTGGTTCGTATGTAAGAAAAAGAAATCCCTGTTTGTTCAGTCTATGGGTAATTTTCTGTTATGTGAAGTCAAAAGTATTTCTTTCTGACACAATGTTTCTTTCGCTCCTTCTTCCCCAACTTTGTATTTCTAATCTTCTCACAATAGTTGTAATGTGTCATCTCTTTGTCAAATATATTCAATGAAGTGACACTATAGTATTGCAGTAGATTTGCAATAGTAAATACTAGTAACTATACTAATATTGTGGTATATTTAAATCTGTAAAAAATAATCTCAGAATCCTTCAAAGGAGAAAATTGGAGGAAATGGTATTATTGGAGCCTGGGTTAGGGTCAACACATGGAAGATTGAAGCGTGGTGAATTTATCTGGCAGGAGGTGGAACCACATGGAGGCATCACCCCTGCAAAAGACAGAGTGGGGGCACACCCTGGCTTCTCTTGTCTTCTTGCCCTCTAATCTGACCCAGTGTCACCCTTTGGCAGAACTCCACCAGGAAGTAATTCATATGGGAGCCTACGAACCACACCCCACAGCTCTGAAATACAGAGCAAGGCCAGGGAGAGTTGAAGGCTACATCTGGGCACATAGGTTCAGGACCACACACAAAGAAATATCAGAAATGAATTTAACATCAGGGGATTAAAAGTGGAATGAACTCAGGAAGCACTTAGGCATAACATTTGTGAAAGAATCAAAAGAGTAAAAGAGGGCTTGAGAAAAAGGGGGTTGGAGCACAAAAATGCAGAGAAAGACAGGCAGACCTTCTCTTTTCAGAATACTTTAAAAAATATCTTCCATGATCTTTCTATCACTTTCTTTCATTCTTTGATACATTCATTCACTGCTTCATTCCACAAATTCTTATTGAACACCCAGAATCTTCCACAGGCACATGAGATCATCTGTACTCTTAGTACTCTACTCATGTATACACCATGTTTTTTCTTCCTGGAATGCTTTTCTCCCAAACACTGTTCTAGCAAATTCTTAACCTTCAAGACCCAATCACACGGAACCCTACCTTGAGAAGGTTTCTAAAACCCCTCTAAATCCAGTTAAGAATTTCCTTCCTATCCACTAAGCTATGAACTTTAGATATATTTTAGCATTGTCACTGTGCATTGCAATTATTAACCTAATCTGTATTTTCCAACTATGGATATTTTATGAAAAACTATGAAAAAAACTTCTCGACCTTTGTCAGAATTTATTTTACAAAAGTTTTCTGAATATTTGTATGTAAAGATGTATATACAAAATTTTATTTTTTAACCAATTTATCCTGATTTTTGGAAACTAAAATCTGGTAAAAATTTTGTCCCCTGCCAATTCCTCCTAAACCGTTCAATTGTCTACGTTCCAGAAAACACCTCAAAGTGTAAATTTTAGATTTTTGTAATATTGAAATATATTAGACTCAATTTTTCCTTTGGGTTTCCAATAGTTCAAACAGGACTTGGGTGTAATCATTAAGAATGACAACATGTGGTTTCTTCAATCTAGTCATCTACTATTCTTTATTCTGTTTACTTAAACCATAAGAATTGGTTTTTATACATAAAAACCTTTATGTTTGTATACCAGCCCTATATTTGAAGGATTACACTATGAAATATTATGAGGATCATTATTTATTGCCTAATACACTATCAATGTTCACTGTATTCCTTGAGTCACGTTACCCATACCCAAGCTTTATAAGCTAAGTACAGTTATTTTCCAACTATAGCTAAAGAGACTGGACATTAACTAAGAATTCACAGTTAAGGTTCAAACAAGTCAATAAAAAACAAAATGCACAACTAAGACTGAAGACTCATTCTTCACTCATAAGTACTGAAACTTTTTGTTTGTTTAAAATAAAAGAGGGACTGGGGTGACTAAAAATTGTAATGTTAAGGACCATTTAAATTGTCTGCCTAGAGGCATAAATATGTATTTGAGCTCTCGGCTGGGATGCCATATTGCCAGTGTAATTCAGATTCCCTTGCTTTAAAACATTTATGCTAGAGCTTTATCATTACAGCTGAGACATGCTACATGGCATGAATATTTTTATAAAACACCCTGAAATACATATCTTAGTGATCAATTCAGCACTTGCAATTTCTCAAACTTTATTTTAATCAGGAGTTAATGATGTATGGCACTTGTAGTAAGTAAATGAATGTTTGAATTGCTGTAAGTTATTTTAATAATTGCTCAGCTAACCATTTAAATTATCAAAGATCTTTACTTGTGCAATGTCATATAAATGATGGAAATTAAAAATTAATCAACACGATTTACGTAACTAAAAGCTGCCATCTAATGGGATATTTTTCAATAAGACGACAGCAGTAATTATGCTGAAAAATATTCATTCCTGTAGTTTGAACGATTATAGCAATTTCCACCAGGGGATTTCGCAGTCAGATTCTAGTTCTGGGCAACAGTGATTAATATAATGGTTATTAATGAGAAGTAATTTTGATACTTCTAGCAGTGTTTAGGTGTCAATGCCTTGAAAGCAATATGTTTAGCATATTAATAATAAAGATTGCGTTGGACTGGCTACTAAATAACCTTATTGATTTTTTTCTTATCTTCTATAATGTGAAAGTTCAATTAGATGTATAGAAACAATGGAATTTTTCACAGCAGGACCTAACATTTCTCTGTGCTGATATCTTTTTAACTGTGTACAAAGTTCAGTAAATATGCAAAGGTAGTATTGTTACAGGAAGAAAGTGGTGGGGTCAGAGGTCACAATCCACAGCAAGGTGACAATCTCTTGTGGATGGCACCCTGGGAGCTAAATTAGAGTGAGAATTGCATTTCAAGGTTGCCAACAGAGATAGAGAGAATAAAGCCATCAGCAGTTAATATTATTGGAGTAATTAAAATAAATATTGATGGAGATTTTGTTGGCTTTATATCAAGTCGAGCACAGATAAGGCAGTCCTTCATCAGATTCCATAAATGTAAAATTGTATAATCTTTTAATTAATTCACAATGTATATGTGTCTTGGGTAACACTATATAAATATATATGTATATACATAAATATATGTGTATATATATGTATTTGCAAATTTACGGTCTGCAACAATGTGTATATATATTTAAATTAATCCAAATCTATTGGCCTAACTTTCAAAAAGTAAGAAATCATTCTTCCACTTTACCATTCTCTTTTCTAGAATTTTGTCAAACATACTCTATCCCCATCTATTTGAACTTTTCTGTTTGGAGGCACAAACTATATAGATGTAATAAAACTACATTATACTGTTTGTGGTAAGGAAAAGGATAAACACTTGTGTTGTAGAAGCTCTGTATTGTGAGGGGAATGCTAAACTAGATATCATTATGGATACAGAAGCATGATTTCACCCAAAGCACAAATTAGTCGATGAAATATATTTCCAAAGTTTTATTAAAAATAATCTAAAAATTTAAAGATTTTAATCTAAAGAGATTTCAAGTAGAATGACACTATTGGCAAAATCAATAGTTTAAGGATTATCTTCAGTTTGTGCATTACTGCAAATGTAAAATATTAAAAATGACTGAATAAAAAATAAATAAATAAATAAATAAATAAATAAAATGACTGAATAGAGTTATATAAAGAATTATTTATGGTTTTCATAAAATTAATAGTCTCAGCAGTATTGTTTCTTGAGATTGAGAAATTCTTGTACTTCACTTTATGGTACTTTTTGTTTCTTTGTTGTTTAGATGTTGTTATTAATATAAACACAAATATTTTTATTTATATACGTGAAATTTGATTTTTGTTTATATTTTTAGTAATCAAAATCATTGTGAATGTTAATTATATTGAAACATTTTTATTTGCTTGAAGTGGTTATCTTAACTTTCTTTTCTTAAAGTCTCCTATTGCAGTAGGGGTCTGACATGGAATTGAGTGTGATCGCTCTTTGATTTCACATGAGTGATGAGTTCTTAATGCGGTGTCAGAGTACAGATAGACTTTAAAGCTTACTTTCTTCTCCCTATTCTCCATCTCTCTTTGGATTTATACGTCTGATTTCCACAGTAATATATGCATCATTATATGAGATAGGATTGGTGAAAAATACAAGCATAAATATGACTCTATTTTCTGATTCTTTTGGAACAGACAAAAGTAAAACTAAAAGACAACAATGCTATGAATGTAAGTCAGTGATTTATCATAGACAAGCAAAAGAACATGAGAATAACTAAATAGATAAATACCTCATCCCTAACATGAGATAAGAAATAATTTCATATAAAATTTAAGATTATTTCTGATAAGAGTAGACGGCACTAAAAATCCTACTTTTACTATTTTATCATATGGAAACATCACTGTATCTAGAGGCTTTATGATAAAAGTTAATTGTAACTTAAGTAGTAGTGCAACCATTTCATCTTTTAAAAAGATTTTATTTATTTATTTGCGAGAGACAGTGAGAAAGAGCACAAGTGGGGGTTGGGGAGAGGGAGAAGCAGGCTCCCCACTGAAGAGGGAGCCCAATATGGGGCTCAATCCCAGGACCCTAGGATCATGACCCGAGTAGAAGGCAGCTGCTTAACAAACTGAGCCACCCAGGCACCCCTGTATAGCCATTTCAAATAGAAGTGCAGCATTTTAAAAGTTCTAAGAATATCTTTTGGGATAAATATAGATTTTTTTAATAATTAAATTAAGAAAATTATTTGGGACTGTAGGCTCATAATTTAATTGCCTACTTTTTAGTCTTTTTATTATGTAAATGTCACTCAAAAAGCATATTATAAATAATAATGACTAAAACGTGAAATAAAATTGGACCAAATGGTTATTTTTAAGGTTTCTATTGTGAGAATTCACATTAACCATGTGATATGCACATGCTAGAGATAATTATAAGAGTAATGACTACAGTATAAACAGAGATATCAAATATTCTCATTTGACCTTCAAAAAAAATTTAAAGTCTTGTTTCATAATGAGAAAACTGAGAGGCAGTAATACAAATCACAGTTGTAACATCTCCTTATGATCACGTTAATCAATAAAGCAGGGCATTTTTTTTTCTCTTCTGGAGGAGGGAAGAAAGAAACATCCATTAAAATCATGAATCCAAAAAATAAAAAAATAAAAAAATAAAAATAAAATCATGAATCCTTTCTCCCCACATTTCAATTGTTTATTAATGCTAAATTTATGAACTTGTTTGTCTTCAGTTATATGTTGCCTACATTGGCCTGTGATAGCAGTTATCACACAATTGTTATTTCTTGTTTATCTTTCTGCCTATTAGAATTGCATACGCTCAGTAAGAACAAGGGCCATGTTTTTCTGAGTATCTCATAGAGTGTCAGGTCCATCTTGACATTTAGACTATCTGTTGAATGTAATGTTTTCATGTAAGTATACATTCTAGATCACTCAATAATAATTTTATTTAGTTTTGGGGTTTCGAGAGTTCTTTTTCTTACTAATATTTTCCGAAGTATATTTTAAGAATATATTTATCCTCAGTGAAAAATAGAAACACTAGGATATTTTTATTTTTGTGATTGCTTCTTTTTTACATATTAGCTGCATTTTTCTGATATTTTATTTCTTCCTTTTAGTGATAAATATCTATTCTAATTTAGGCAATACAGTGTTTTTATTTTTAGAAATATTATGTAGTCTCATAAAAACCTCATAATAAATTTTGCATAATTTTGGTAATCCCCCATCACTTTAATATGTAAATATTTTTAAATAAACATACATTTATTTTACTTTTCTTTGTTCCTCTTTTTTTCTTTCTTTCCTTCTTTTTTCTCTTTTTTCCAATAAGCAATTACAGAGCCTCTACAACGTATACATTCTTCCAGGAATCTCAGATGTAGTAGAGAGTAAACCTTACCCTCTTGGAGTTTACATTCTAGCACTAAGAACAAGTATGAACCCACTGTTATGAAAGTGTTACATATACACAAATCTAAAGACCAAGAAAGATTCAGTAATTTCAAACAGCTAGTTTGATAAAATCATAAAATTATTAATTATAATGTTCAATGAAAGCATCTGACAGAATGTTCATGAATTCATTCATTGTAACAGACCAGTTGTTCAGGCAAAATAAGTGAAAATATCTTACATTTTTTCTTAATTGACAATATCTGTACCATATCCTAGAGTATTTTTTTCAATTCAAATACACCGAACACCTCAACACTTGCAAATTTCATAAAATACCACATCTGTAAAATACTGGTATTGGAATAATGTTCAACAAAATACTGTCAATATCAAAGTTGAGAATGTATTCTAAGAGTAAGAAGATGATAAATCAAAGACTCTGAATTTCAAAATATTCTACTAGCAACACAGAAATCACATACAGATTCATTAATCAGCTTTTTCTTTATTAAATCCATATTTCAACTAATAGTTCCAACAACCTCAGAGAAAGGAAAGTTATGTACAAATGATCCCAGTCTGAGAAAGGCTGTGATCTGAATGATAGTGAAAAGTGCACAAGATTCCATTGGAATGAACACAGCAGTTGTTCCTCCTTTGTATGTTATTATAAAGAGAACTGGGGGTCAAATTGCATGAATGATAAATGGAAGGTACTTGAATTGGGTTGGCTCTTTTATGAACATTATACATTGACCTTGGCAGTTTTGACAATTACATCCATCATTTCTAAGAATTCATTCCAACACCCCAGCCTGTTCTCTAATGTGACCAAATAAACAGGGTTTGTGAATATAAGAATCAAAGATTGATCTTCTGTGCCACTGCACTGATTAACAGTTTGTTACTTACTGTAGCTTTTTCATTCTATGGATTATGCAAGGATCATAACTCACTATGGCACACCTGTAGATAGCATGTTAGAATGCTTTAATCTTCACTTACAGGCTTCAAAAGGATCAATATTAGACTTCTAAGTTTGAAAATCAAAATGAAGTAAAACCTTTATGGAGCTCATTGCATACTTTTAAGGTATATTTTAATTATTTCCATGTTGCTTCTATAGAAACAGCTGGTTGAAGATGGAAATAGACCAATTTTTTTCAATTTTATACTATTTTAATCTGTGGTAACCTACTTTTAGATTTAAAAGAATTATTCTAAAATATTTTTTGGTATGAGTAGAATTATATGTAGGTTGAGAAGCAATCCCCCACTCCATCACCAAAAACATTAAATGCAACATTATTTGAAGTCACAAAAATTTTTCCAGAAAGTATATTCTCAACTATATGGCAGTACCTTAAAAGGTTGGAGTAATTTATGTGTTTATGAGCACTGAGAAATTATAAATTATCAGCTGTTTTCAAACCCAAGGACTTGAAAATCAAGTTCTTTAATACTGACCTGGGTTTTGTTGTTGTTTTGTTTTGTTTTCAGTGGTGATAATGGTTCTATGTCAGAGCTAGCTAGGTTGTCTCATTGACAAAACTTCATACAACAACTGACAAGTAAATTCACAAGAGTCAGGAATGCAGTGTATATTCACAAGCCTCTACTTCACCTTGGTTTCAAACATGTCATCTGGTGCATAACAAGCATTCAGTCCAATTCAGTCATTTCTGGATTCAAACAAAGTAAAGCTCATCAATGAGTCACTCTCTTTCAAGATTCATAATTTTTCCACTTGTAGGTATTTTCTTTACCTCTTCCCTGTCCAGGTTCTAATCTCTAGATGGAACAGTCCCAAGCTGGCTGATACAGGAATTCCATATAAATGATTGTCCTTAGGGATCCCTGGGTGGCGCAGCGGTTTGGCGCCTGCCTTTGGCCCAGGGCGCGATCCTGGAGACCCGGGATCGAATCCCACATCAGGCTCCCAGTGCATGGAGCCTGCTTCTCCCTCTGTCTGTGTCTCTGCCTCTCTCTCTCTCTCTCTCTCTGTGACTATCATAAATAAATTAAAAAAATAAAAATAAATAAAAAAAAATAAAAAAAAAAAAGATTGTCCTTAATATCTATCTGTTGCATGCCTCCTTGCCCTTCTGAGTAGCTCTTATCTCCAAGCCACCCTTTTCTGCCCTGGATTTGAGGGAATATCAGCACTTCTTCCAAATTCATAGCAAACACAGAAATATGACTGAACCACTTCTAGTGCCCTGACACTTCCTTTAAGATGCAACCTGAGGCTTCTTGTATACATGAAAACAGAGCACATGATTTTCAGACTCCATAGCCCCTACTTCCCATCCTACTTTTTATGGCTTAGAGAGAACAAGAGCAAAATTGGGTAAACATTACATTGCCTTTAACTAGATTCGGTTTCCTCCAAGTTCTGCTATTTCCTCCCATTGTTTCCTGTCTACTTTGGGCCAGAAGAAATTTAATTTATGGGGAAGCTCTTATATCAGTGACAGTAGACTTTTTGATTATTTAGAGTTAGTCACTGACTTTGCTTTCAGTGGTTATCAGTGCTGGGCTATTTCCACATAAGTTAACACACCTTCAGGTAAACTGAAGTAGTGGAAGGTGACAGAGGTCTAGTGGATATGTGGAAGTCCACTAGAGAAGTCTCATATTGCTTCCTGCTTTCCCCAGTCAATATGAATTTATTGAAGGTATAGTATATACAAACACTACACTATATCACACAAATGGCATATTGAAAAAGATACACAATTCCAAAGCACTAGGAGCACTGCTAAAAAAAATTGGATGATTTACATTGAGTTTTGTACTTTCTATACAATATGAAAAATAACAAGGCCCATAGATTACAGAAGTTGTACTCAATCTCAACTAGGGTGTGTTTCTGTATGGTTGTTAGGGAGACATAAGTTGAAATTTGCTTTGATAAAGTGACACTTGGATTGAAATATGAAAAAGTGAGATTGAAATGGAATCCTGAACTATGTATAAGGAATTATCCAGGAGACAAATGGATGGTAGATGTGGTATGACAAGTGCTTCAGGAACAAGTGATGGCATGTTTAAGTCCAGAAGTGAAAGCATGATACTCTGAAGTTCTATGTAGTTGGACAACTGAATACAGTTTTTGGCCTCACAAGAAAGGCTGGAGAAGCAGGCAGAAGCATATGCACAGTCCTGAAAGCAACCTAAGAGTTTGGACTTTAGATGATGTCGGTGTTAAATAACTAATGGTCTAGCCTCAGAATTCAGAGACCTGAATTCGAATTCTGGGTTTGCCATTTATCTTGGGATTGTTACATATTTTCTCCACCATTTTGTTCCTTCTACTAATGGACTCATAAATTATGATATTTATCTTTTAATAAAAGGCTCTAGGGAAGAAATAGAAAGGTGGTGGTGGAGTAGGAGGACTCTAGGCTCACCTCATTCCACAAATACAACTAAATAACTATTAATCATTCTAAATACCCCAGAAATTGACCTGAAGACTGACAGAACATCACAACTAAAGGGAGAGAAGAAGCCATCTCAAAGAAGGTAGGCAATATAGAGATCTGCTTTGAAGGAGAACTGGATCGAGGCTACTGCAGAGGGGAGGGAGCCATTGTCACAGAGAAGGCTGACAGAGAGAGAAGCACACAAGGGAATGCACAAAGCGAACATTTCCCCATAACCACTGGCTTGAAAAATGAGAAGGGCTGAATTTCATGAGTTCTTGCAACCAGTGGGTCTTAAAGCCTGGAATTTTAAAAGTCAGGGTCCTTGGCTGGGATAGAGTCTGGTACTGTGCTGCTCTTAGAAAGAAGGCAATAAACAACCTGGGGGCATACAGTGTGGAAATAGATGAAGAGCTCCTGGGGCACACAGTGGGAAGATTATTTGCTCTTCTCTGAGTGCATCCCTGAGAGGCACCCTTCAGTGAGACACTTCTTCAGGAACAAAGGAATTGGCTGGTGCTATTTCCCTCCCCTGTCCCTCAGTGTAAACATAGTCATTTGCAGGAAGAGTGCAACATGGGCATTGGCTGCCTCACTTGCTTGCATTAAGGTCCACCCCACTGTGTTTAAATGGAATTTACCTTCTCAGTCATGCTTGTATTAGTTGCATTGTGGCAGACCCCTCCTATAGAAGACCAGCACAAACCACATCTCTTGAGTTTTGTGGGGCCTTAGTTCCAGTGGAGGTAATGACAGGTCTCATTTCACAAGCAGACCAGAGCACCCCCAGTTAAAACTCACCACATTCAGGCCAGGGATCAAACACTGTCCACAGTAGACAAGGAGAGCCTCTGCAGATGACTGGCCTGAAGGGTGAGTGCAGTCAGAACACAGCAGCAGAGTATATGCAGCACACACTGGAGGCACTCCCCCAAAGGGCCAGACCCTAGGCATTATATGACTTTCCCTTCATAAGGCCCTTACTTTCAGAAACAGAAGACATAACTGGCTTTCTAACATAGAGCAGCAACCAGAGACTTGACAAAATGAGAGAACAGAGGAATTTATCCCAAATGACAGAACAAGATAAGGTCATAGCCAGAGATATAAGTAAAACAGATATAAGTAATATGCCTGATGGATAATTTAAACCAACATTCATAAGGATACTTGAGAACAGAATGGAAGACATCAGTGAGACCTTTTACCACAGAGATAAAAGAGCTGAAGAAGAATCAATCAGAGATGAAGACTACAATAAACGAGATTAGAAACATTCTTGACACAATGAACAGCAGGCCAGAAGAAGTAGAGGAATGAATTAATGATGTAGAGGATAAAGTAATGGAAAGCAATGAAAGCAATGGAAAGCAATGAAGCTGAACAAAAGAGAGAAAGAAGAATTATTCAACATGAGAATAGACTCAGGAAACTCAATGATTCCATCAAACATAATCACATTCATATTATATGAATCAGAGAAGAAGAATAGAGAGAAAAAGCGGCAGAAAATTTGAGGAAGTTATAGCTGAAAACTTTCCTAATCTGGAGAAGGAAATGGACATCCAGATCCAGAGGACATAGAGAACTCCAAACAAAATCAACAAAAACAGGCCCACATCAAGATATATTATAGTTAAATTTGCAAAATATAGTGATAAAGAAAAAAGTCTAAAAGTATCAAGACAAAAGAAGTCCCTAACTTACAAGAAAAGACCCATAATATTAGCTGCAGACCCATAATATTAGCTGCAGATCTCTTTACAGAAACCTGGCAAGCTGGAAGGGAGTGGAATGATATATTCAGTGTGCTGAGTGGGAAAAAGCTGTAGCCAAAAATACTCTATCCAGGGGGGAATCAACCCCATTCATTCAGACTAGAAAGAGGGATAAAGAGTTTCCTAGATAAACAAAAACTGGAAGTTTATGAACACAAACCAGTCCTGCAAGAAATATTAAAGGGGACTCTTTGAGTGGAAAGGAGAGACCAAAAGTAACAGTATAAAGGCCAGAAACACAAAAAGAGTGAAAAAAATTAATATTTCTATAAAACATTAGTCAAGAAACTTATAAAAAGGATATAAAATATAGTAACATATACCTAAAACATGAGGAATAGAGGAATAAAGAATGGGTTCAAATTTAAACAACCATCAAATGTAATATAGACTTCTATAGGCATAAGAGGTTATATATAAACCTATGGTAACCATGTATACAAAATCACTACTAAACATGCAAAGAATAAAGAGAAAGAAATCCAAATATAGCACTAAAGAAAATCAGTAACCATGAAAGAAAGAAAGGATGAGAGAAAATATCCAGAAACAACCACAAAACAATTGTCATAAGATGGTAATCAATACCTATCAATAATTACTTTGAATTTAAACAGAATAGCCACTCCAATCAAAAGACATAGGGTGTCAAAATGGATAAAAAAACAAGACCCATCTATATTCTGCCTATAAGAGACTCATTTCAGACCTAAAGACACATGCAGATTGAAAGTGAAGCGATGGAGAAATATTTATCTTGCAAATCGCTGTCAAAAGAAAGCCAGAGTAGCAATGCTTAAATTGGACAAACTAGACTTTAAAACAAAGATTAGGGCAGCCTGGGTAGCTCAGCAGTTTAGTGCCACCTTCAGCCCAGGGTGTGATCCTGGAGACCTGGGATCCAGTCCCACATCAGGCTCCCTGCATGGAGCCTGTTTCTTCCTCTGCCTGTGTCTCTGCCTCTGTCTCTCTCCCTCTGTGTGTGTGTGTCTCATGAATAAATGAAATAAATGAATAAAATCTTTAAATAAATTTAAAAATATAAATAAATAAATAAATAAATAAATAAATAAATAAATAAATCAGAAACTATAACAAGAGACAAAGAAGGGCACTATATACTAATAAAAGGGACAATCCAACAGAAAAATATAACAATTATAAATATTTATGTATTCGACACGGGAGCACCCAACATATAAAATAATAACAAACTTGAAGTATCTAACCGGGAATAATACAATAACAGTAGGGGATATTAACATCCTACTCACATCAATGGACAGATCATCTAAACAGAAAATCAACAAGGAAACAGCAACTTTGAATGACAAACTGGACCAGATGGATTTAACAGATATATTTAGAACATTGCATCCTAAAACAACAGAATACATATTATTTTCAAGCGCACATGGAATATTCTCCAGAACAGATCATATATTAGACCATAAAACAGGCCTCAACAAATACAAGATGGAAGTCTTACCATGCATCTTTTTTTACCACAACACTATGAAACTAGAGGTTAACTGCAGACAAAATTTGGAAAACACAAATAATGGAGGTTAAATAACTTGCTATTAAACAATGAATGGAAATAATAAATCAAAAAAGGAATTTAAAAAAATAGTTGGAAATAAATGAAAACAAAAACACAATGGTCCAAAACCTTTGGGATGAAGCAAAAGCAGTCCTAAGAGGAAAGTATACAGCAATACAAGCCTACCTCAAGAAGCAAGAAAATCTCAAATAAACAACCTAACCATATACCTAAAGGAGCTAGAATAAAACAACAGATTAAACCTAAAGTCAGCAAAGGGAAGGAAATAATAAAGATTAGAGTAGAAAAATGATTTAGAACTAAAAACAACAACAACAGCAATGAAACCAAGCTGGTTATTTGAAAAAAATTAATAAAATTGATAAGCTCTTGGCCAGACTTACCAAAAAGAAAAGAAAAAGGATCCAAATAAATAAAACCACATGGAAGAGAGGAGAAATAGCAAACATCAAAGAAATACAATTATGATATTATGAAAAACTATATGCCAGCAAATTGGACAACCTAGAAGAAATAAAAAAAAATCCTAGAAACATATGAATGATCAAAACTGAAACAAGAAAAAACAGAAAACGTGAACAGACTGATAACCAGCAAAGAAATTAATCAACAATTTAAAAACTACCAACAAACAAAAGTCCAAGATCAAATTGCTTCACAGGCAAACTCTACCAAATATGTTAAAGAAGATATTACCTATTCTTCCCAAAATATTCTAACACATGATAAAGGAAGGAAAACTTTCAAATTTATTATATGAGGCCAGCTTTACCCTAATGCCAAATCCAAATAATGACACCACAAAAAAAGAAAACTGTATACCAATATATCTGATTATCCTAGATGCAAAAAAATTCTGAACAAAACACTAGCAAACCAAATTCAACAATAAATTAAAAAAATCATTCACCAAAATCAAATGGGATTTATTCCTGTGTTGCAAGGGTGGTTAAGTATTCATAAATCAACGTGATATAACTTATTAATAGAAGAAAGGATAAGAACCATATGATCATTTCGATAGATGCAAAAAAAAAAAAAAAAAAGGGATTGGCAAAGCACAACAGTCATTCACAATAAAAACTCCCAACAAAGCAGGTATAGAGGCAACAGACCTCAACATAACAAAGGCCATGTATGAAAAACCCACAGCTAGTTTCATCCTAAATGGGGAAAACTGAAAGTGCTTCCTCTATAGTCAGGAACAAGACACAGGGATGCCCACTGTCACCACTTTTATTAACCTGGTGCTAGATATCCTACAGCAATCAGATAACAAAAAGGAATAAAGGGCATCCAGATGGGCAAGGAAGAAGTAAAACTTTCACTATTTGCAGATGACATGATAGTAAAAATAGAAAAACCAAAGACTCCACCAAAAAAACTATTAGAACTGGAAAACAAATTCAATAAATACCAGGATACATAATCAACATACAGAAATCTGCTGTATCTATACACCAAGAATGAAGCAGCAGAAAGATAAATTAAGGAATCAACCCCATCTATAACATACCAGAAACCATAAGATACCTAGGAATAAATCTACCCAAAGTGATGAAAGACCTATACTCTAAAAACTATAAAACTCTGATGAAAGAATTTGAAGACAACAGAAAGAAAGTGAAAAATATTCCATCTTCATGGATTGGAAGAATATTGTTAAAATGTCAATATTACTCAAAGTAATCTACACATTTAATGCAATCCCTGTCAAAAGACCACCAGCATTTTTTGCAGAGCTAGAACAGACAATCCTAAAATTTGTATGAAACCACAAAAGACCCCAAATAATCAAAGCAATCTTGAAAAAGAAAAGCTAGAGGCATCACAATTCCAGACTTCAATTTATATTACAAAGCTGCAGTGATCAAAACACTATGGTACTGGCACAAAAATAGACACATAAATCAGTAGAGAATTAAAAACCCAGAAATAAACCCAAGTATATTGCCAATTAATTTTTGACAAAGTAGAAAACAGTATCCAAAGGGCAAAAGACTGTCTCTTCAACAAATGGTGTTGGGAAAACTGGACAGCAACATGCAAAAGAATGAAAGTGGACCACGTTCTTAGACCACACACAAAAATAAATTCAAAATGGATTAAATATTTGAATATAATACCTGAAACCATGAAAATCCTAAAAGAGAGCATAGGCAGTAACTTCTTTGACATCAGCTGTAGCAACATCTAGATAGGTCTCCTGAGGCAAGCGAGATGAATGCAAAAATAAACTATTGGGACTACATCAAAATAAAAAGCTTCTGAACAGTGAAGGAAACAAAAAAACTAAAAGAGAACCTATGGAATGAGAAAGATATTTGCAGATGGATATTTGCAAATGGACATCTGAGCAAAGGGTTAGTATCCAAAATATACAAAGAACTTGTAAAACTCAACACCAAAAAAAATGACTAATCCAATTAAAAAATGGGCAGAAGCCATAAAAAGACATTTTTCCGAAGAAGACATCCAGATGGCTAATGGACACATGAAAAGATGCTCATCACTCATTATCAAGGAAATGCAAATTAAAACTATTAGGAGATATCACCTTGCACATGGCCAAGTGGCTAAAATCAACAACACAAGAAACAATAAGTATTGGTGAACATGTGGAGAAAGGGAAGTCCTCCTGCACTGTTGATAGGAATGCAAACTAGCACAGCCACTGTGGAATACACTAGAGGTTCCTCAAAAAGTTAAAAACAGAACTATCCTATGATCCAGCAATTGGACTACTAGGTATTTACCCAAAGGATACAAAAACACTAATTCAAAGTGATACGTGTATTTAGTAGCATTATCTACAATAGTCAAATTATGGAAATAGCCTGAGTGTCCATCGACTGATGAATGGATAAAGAAGTTGTGGGATATTTAGATATAGATATATAGACATATAGATATAGATATAACAAATAAGCAAAGGGAAGAGAGAGAGAGAGGAAAACCAAGAAACAGACTCTTAACTAAAGACAAGAAACTGATGGTACCAGAAGGGAGGTGTGGTGGGGAGGGCGCGTAGGTTAAAAAGGTCATGGGAATTAAGGAGTGCACTTGTGCTGACCACCAGATGTTGTATGGAAGTATTGAATTTGTTTATTGTACACTTGAAACTAATATTACACTGCATGTTAACTATCTGGAATTTAAATAAAAACTTTTTAAAATTGCAAATATATTTGCGTCTTTAGCAATAAAAGAATTTGAACACTAGCCCAATATACATATTTTATTATTTAACTCATCTGTTAGTTACATATTACTTTACAAAAATATTACATATATTACAAAAATATGCAAAAATGTAAGGTAACTCGACAATTAAATATTTCTTAATATATTAACATACACATTAATATATCTTTATGAAGTATAACATACAGTGTTGTATAAGTGACAGATGAACAATATAAATGATTCAACAATTATATACATTTCTCAGTACTTATCACAATAAATGTCATCACAGTACTTTTTTCTTTTTTTAAGATATTTATTCCACCTCTTTTTTTTTTTATTTATTTAATAATGAGAGAGACAGAGAGAGAGAGAGAGGCAGAGACACAGGCAGAGGGAGAAGCAGGCTCCATGCAGGGAGCCTGATGTGGGACTTGATCCCAGGTCTCCAGGATCAGGCCCTGGGCTAAGGTGGCGCTAAACCGCTGAGCCACCTGGGCTGCCCCCTCACTTTACCTTTAATCTTCACCTATTTCAGTCATCCTTCTGTCCACATTCCCTCTGGCAATCACCAGTTTTTCTCTGCATTTAAGAGTGTTTCTCTGTCTCTTTTTTAATTTGTTCTGTTTCTTAGTTTCCACATTTGAGTGAAATCATATATTTCTCTTTCTCTGACTGAATTATTTTGCTTAGAATTATACTCTCTAGCTCCATCCATGTTCTTGCAAATGGCAAGATTTCATTCTTTCCCTAGAGCTGAGCAATAGCCCATTGTCGTATATATACCACATCTTCTTCATCCATTCATCTATAGATGGGTACTTGGGCTGCTTCCATATCTTGGCTATTATAAATAATGCTCCAGGAAACATAGGGTACATATATCTTTCCGAATTTGTGTTTTCGTATTCTTTGGGTAAATACCAGTAGTGCAATTACTGGATCATATGGTAATTCTCTTTTCTGAAGAACTTTCATACTGTTTCCCACAGTGGCTGTACCAATTTGCATTACCACCAACAATGCACAGGGTCTCTTTCTTCCACATCCTTGCCAACACTTGTTTCTTGTGTCTTTTATTTTAGCCATTCTAACAGGTATAAAGTGATTTCTTGTGGTGGGTTTAATTTACATCTCCCTGATGATTAGTGATGTTGAGCTTTTCATGTGTCTTTTAGCCATCTGTACATTTTCGTTGGAAAAATGTCTACTCATGCCCTATGCTTATCTATTAATTGAATTATTTTTGGTTTGGGGGGGATTGAGTTGTATTAATTCTTTGAATATTAACCCTTTGTCAGATCATTTGCAACTATCTTCTCCCATTCAGTTGGTTAGCTTTTTATGTTTTCTATGGTTTCCTTCACTGTGCTAAAGCTTTTTATGTTGATGTAGTTTATTTTTGCATTTGTTCCCCTTGCCTAAGGGAACATATCCAGAAAATGCCTATGCATTGGCCAATGCCAATGCCAAAGAAATTACTGCCTGTGTTTTCTTCAGGAATTTTATGATTTCAGGTTTCACATTTAGACATTCAATTCATTTTGAGTATTTTTGCATATGGTATAAGAAAATTTCATTTTTTTTTGCATATAGCTGTCCAATTTTCCCAAAATTATTTGTTGAAGAGACTATCTTTTCCCTATTTTATATTCTTGCTTCCTTTGCTATAAACTAATTGCTAATATAGGCTTAGATTTATTTCTGGACTTTCTTTTTGGTTCTATTGACCTATATGTGTCTATTTTGTTGCCAATACTATACTGTTTTGACTGCTACAGCTTTGTAGTATAACTTGAAATCTGGAATTGTACATCCAGGTTTGTTATTTTTCAAGGTTGCTTTAGTTATCTAGGGGTCTCTTGCAGTTCTATACAAATTTTAGTATTATTTGTTCAAGTTCTGTGAAAAAATGTTGTTGGTATTTTAATAGGGATTGTATTAAATTCATAGATCGGTTTGGGTAATTGGGATACTTTAATAATAGTTCTTCCAACCCATGAGCATGGGATCTCTTTCCATTTGTTTGTGAATTTCTTTCATTGATGTTTTATAGTTCTTGAAGTACAGGTCTTTCATCTCCTTGCTTAAGTTTATTCCTAGGTATTTTATTAATGTTGGTGCAATTGTACATGGGTTTTATTAATTTCTCTTTCTGTTGCTTCATTATTAGTATATAAAAATACAACATATTTCTGTATATTAATTTTGTATTCTGTGATTTTACTGAATTTTTATAATAGTATATATAATATATATTCATATAATTAATATTACAATAAGATAAACATGGTAATATAATTATAATATATTAACATATTAGCATATTATATTTATTTTCTAATAGCACAAAATATTTTTAAATGAATATTGCATGAGCTCTAATTGTATAGTTCCTTATGAGCTATTTAATTATATATGCTCCATGTTTTTCAAAAACAGTGTCTAATATTTGTGGATAAATAATTTTCAATGTCAGGTTCTAAATTTAGTTTATTTCTATGTTTGGTGTTCATGGTGGCAAGAGATGAAAATGATATATGTATCATTGCACACTATGTACAACATAAAATATATGCAAGATATGGGGTTCAGTGTTTATAATAGTAGATATAATCCACATTTCAAAGAGTCTTGATAAAGATATCAGTTTGTGTTGCTCACTTTTTGTCACCATCATTGTTTCATCATGCATTATAACTCAAAGAACTTGTACAGGAAATGAAAGCGTAGTCTCTCCACCATTTTCTTCATTATTTGTAGTTGTATTATCTGTGTTATCTTCTTTACAAGAGTCATTTTAAGCCATTTGTAAATTTTATGGGGATTAGTTTAGTGCCAACTATATTCAATTATCAGTGAATTCAATTATTTGGTTAGACACATAGGATATCACATTGAAATCACATGAGGGCAAAGAAGTACACTGGATATTCCCCTCCTCTTCTTCCCTCTCATCTGTCCCCACTCATCCCCTTGTCCTTTCTTCTTTACCTACAGACTTTACTGGCATGGGTAATGACCAGAAGCATCCAAAACAAAATCTCTAAAATCTACTTAAGATTTAGTACTTAAGGGAGCAAATATATGCAATTATACTTTCATATTGCTACTACTACCTGTTGTCATTGCATCACATCTGCATTAGACAACACATCTAAAACAATTTCCCATTTTCTACTTTAAATTTCTTCGAAATGTGTTAATGTCACAGAGCTCCTGACATTATCATTCTCTTAAAATGTTCTGAGATCCCTGTCAATAACTGTCCAGGATAAATCACAGACATTTCCTCCTGCCTCACTGTAATTTAAATGACCCCATACTATTTCAGAAGTGAAAATAAGTTTAGACTTTAGCCCTCTGAAATAATTATTAGGATTGGGCTAGAATAATAACCTACCCCCTTCTGATAATTTCACATGTGCCATCAATTTTCAAGGATTATTTTGTTTATATGATATTTTTGTAAATGCACAGTTATCAGCATATTGTCAACAAAAGAAAACCCCACTAAATTCAAATAATTAATATTTTAAATAAAAGTTAGATTAATATTGGGATATCTGAATGGCTCAGTCAGTTAAGCATCTGACTCGATTTCAGCTCTGGTCATGATCTAAGGGTTGTGAAATCAAGCCCTGCTTCAGGCTCACCACTGAGCATGGAGCCTGCTCAAGATTCTCTATCTCTCTTACCCTCTACCTCTTCCCTTCAAAAAAAAAAAAAAAGTTTGATTATTATCATATTATAACTTATCAAGGTTATTACCTATTTCCTCACATATGGTTTCTGCTTTAATTACACAAATTAGGAATATTGTCATGTTTTAAAATTATAAAGTATTAAAACAATAAGGACTCTATTTTTTCTTCTACTTCTTTTCCAATGAGTGTATTATTAAAAGAACAAAAATAATTGCCTACTGTAGCTAAGAAGAATTAAATACTTTACTAAAGGTGGCATTAAGTAAAAATCCCCTGAATGTGAATTAAAATTAAATTGGAGAAAAGAGGGTAATAAATTGGCCTCAAGCATGGATCATATTACACATAAGATTATTATCAAATGTCAGCTGTGCTTTTCTTTGAAGTAGCAGGTTTATCTCTCTTTAAAAATTGAATGCCATTGGTTAATTTGATATAAAAAATTTGTGATTTCCAGAGAGCAAAAAAAGTACTCATTAAAAATGTTTAAATAATTAAAGTATCCTTTTTCTATTCCAACATGATGTTATTGAACTAGCGTTCTCAGATCAGCTCTTGGCTTGAATTAGAGGACATGTCTCCTGCCCTGCTTCCTCATGATCAAGAATTTTTTAAACAACAAACTCGTATTAAGGGGCCGAATGCATTTTTACAAGGGTTTGACATGGCCTTTGCCAAATCAGCAGAGATTACAGTATGGACAATATAATTAAGTGACTGAATTTTATACATAGTAGATGTCATAAAATGCATATTTCACTGAAAGTAAAATGTGAAGGAAATTCAGTCTACAATTTTGCTCAATAAGTATTTATGCCATTGTGAATGTAAAATCAAAGGAACAACTTAGCTCTTCTCTTGTTCTGTATTAATTCTAATGTTCTCATAGTTTAGTATACACATTTTCATACAAAATGATCTCTAGTATACACAATTTCATACAAAATTCCTTATTAAGTGTTCACATAAAGAAATAGCAATGTATGCTAAGGTTGGAAATCCTGAGAGATTTTATGTTGAGCTCCAAGATAACATCTTGATAAGGGATTTTCAAGGGTCATTTTGATTATAGTGACCCTCAGTTACCCTGAAGATCTAATACCCAAATCCTCCACAGCTGCACTACCACTACAGTTGACATAATTTAAATATGAATTTCACTGTCACCTCCACATCAGTCTTATCACAATGAACTTTAGCACTGGCATATGTTTCTGTAGCTTTCACTATTTTATGCCCCTAAATTTTAGATTAGTTCACCTGGGAAATCATGGCTATTTTAGGTACCTCTAGTATTTTCTTACCAGAATTTCTCCATTCCATCTATTCCCTTTTTGATTATTGTCAGAAATTTTATGGCTTCAGGAATTCCTGTAACTGCTCAAAAAGCCAATATCAAAAAGCTCATTTTTGCAGTGCGCAATGTATGCTTGCATAAAATATATGAACTAAGACTCAAATTTCACAAAGCTTCTGAAACACTGGAAGTTATTTGAGTTTATATCCAACCAATAACTACTGCATCTTTAAATCCCAATAGTTTTTTTCAGAATTCTTTTTACCACAATTTCTAATCAAAGTCACATGAAAGAACCTAGCCCCAAAAGTATCTCTCCCTTCAACTGAGTTCCTAGTTGACATCTCCTCCTATAGCAACCAGCAACAATTGTTTATTAGAAATGTGTATAACATAATATGTTTTACTATGTATCTTTTATTTTTTTTAAGATTTTATCTATCTATTCATGAGAGACAGAGAGAGGCAGAGACACAGGCAGAGGGAGAAGCAGGTTCCCTGCAGGGAGCCTGATGTGGAACTCGATCCCAAGACTCCGGGATTACACCCTGAGCCAAAGGCAGATGTTCAACTGCTGAGCACCACCTTTTTTTGTTTCTTTTAGAAGGCTTCTTATGGATTGATCCTAAGGGTGCAAGGATGAATGGTACTTATAGCCACTTCTTCAGAAGTTATAATAAAGAAGAGCAAAGTAAACTATCAAAGTTAATTTAAAAATGTAAGTTATATTAAGAGTGTGGGAAACATTCCCAGGAATTTAGAAAAGAAAAAGCACCCACCGTTTCAAAAGGGATTTGTGGTAGCATAGCAGAGTTAGAATGAGCAGGAGCCCTGAAGGAAGAGGATACCTTCTGCCAAACAGGGGAGTGAATAGTATCTATGCAGAGGAGAGAGGCAAAGTATAGAGGTGGGAACAAGCATGTTTATCAGAAAATGAGCACAAAGCCAAAATGGGGTGAGACTGACACCTGAGTATGAGAAGAAAGAGTGGCAGGAGTCAATGCTAACTACTTAGATCATAAGGCACTGATCATTCTAAGACAATAGAGTTCTTATCTAAAAGGCAATATCTAGGGGGTTTTAAAGCAGAGAAAAAATGTGATGATGGGAACATCCTGGTAAAAATGTGCAGAATGGATCCAGTAGGAGAAATAAAATGACCTGATTCTGTAATCTAAATAAGAAATATTAACAGCTTTGACTAAAGTAATTAGTCAAGAGATTATGGAGTAGGATCATGAGAATTTTGGGACCAATTTTATTTGTGGGACGAGGGAAAAATGAATTTAGGGTGACTCAAAGGTTTCTAGCTAGGTTGATTCTGTAAATAATACTTTTACTACATGATAAAGGAAGAAAACAAGTTTGGACAGGGAAGAAATGAAAGAGGTAAGGGGAATGGGTAGATTTCAAAAAAACTTCAACTTAAAAAAAAAAAAAAACTTCAAGTTTAAGACATCCACGTGAAGATATATCAAGTACACAGTTGGAATGATCTCATAGTGCTATTTTCAATATTATACAATATTATATTAAAAATATTGAGCTAGAATTTAAATACTCATTTATGCTTTCCAAAGAAAATACTCTCAATAAATCAACATGTGTAAGTTTCTCATAACAAACTGTTGCTATACTATTTCAACCAGAAAAAATCCGAAAAGTTTAAACTTAACTAGAGTTGTTCTTTTCTTAAAATGACATTAGATTTTCTAAAGTCCTGTATTCCACAGATCAGTGTAACTTTCTGAGTGCTCAGGGCAGTTAATAAGCAATTAGGAGACTAGCTGTTTTAAGTCAAGTAAAAGTCCCAGAAACTTTGATCAGTTTTCCCTAAATGTACAATTAATAGAATAACACTAAGCAACTACACAAAATCACTAATATTTCAATATGGGCCTAGCTGTATACATTTTATGTCCTTGCTAAGTTTATATCAATTTTCTAAAAGGTGATATGTCAGGCAAGCCATAATATAAAGGAAATATGAGGCAAGATGAGATAAGTTACCCTGTGGTAAAATATTCTATTAAAACTCACTTGCTTACCATGGCTAGTTTTTTTGTCACTCAACCAGACAGAGTTCATTGCAGGTAAATAGGGATTGTTCTCCCTCTGAGGACATAGAGGTCCAGGCCAACTCTGATGGTAATCTGAAATTCGCCATCCTAACATGTGGCCACCTATGTTTCCTCCAAAGGGAAAAATAGATGGAGGAGAAACAACGTCTCTAACATATACAGAAGTAACTCATCACTTCCACTTACCTTCCTGTTTGGCAGAACAGGATCACATGGCCACACTCAACTGCAACAGATGCTGGAAAATATAAAACATCACGTGTTGTTTAACAAGAATGATTTGTCTTTGTCAATATAGACAATTATAGAGAGGTGAATCCTGGGTGGAGTGTTTCAATAATTTCCTAATTGCTTCTTATGGAAGCTAGATGATACTAGAAATCTAGAATTAATCTTTAGTTACCAGAGATTCAGTTTCTTCTGGTAGAGATACTTTTTGAAGAGTATCAGGCGATAGCTTCTTAAAGAGAAAGAGTTCTTAAAGAGATAACATGTTCACATGTTATCACTTCTAATGATAGATCATTTTCTAATGGTAGATCTATGGGATTTTTAGAGTTGGGAGGATTTTTTATAATCTGCTTATTTAAGTACTGAGAAATTTTAAATCCAGAAAAAGAGTGAAGATCTAATCTTGTATCACAAAGTAATTTAGTGGTAAAGATTTCTAATCCAGTGATCTTTTTTACCACACAGTATCCTTTTAGAAGAGTCCTTCATCCTCTATCGGTAGATCCTAGAATGGGTTGGAATTATGTCCAAGACTATCCAGAAACACAATACATAAAAATTTGCACTTTTCTATCATTGTTGCTACAGTTCACATTCACGGTCATTTTCTAAAACAGCTAAGAAGAATCCAAGAATGACCCAATTACTCTTACATGCAGATGATCAAAAATGATAGCTCAGTAAGTATCATTCATGAATTAGGTGTGCACAATTCTCCCTCTTAGACTTACATAATAAATTTACCTACTCATTTCTGCATTTACTTATTTGTGTGTATGTCTTCAATGTCTTAATCCCTGAGAATTAAGAATGAGTAACTCAGCAGGTGTTCACCAAGAATTTTCCCTGATGAGTCAAAAAGCCAATACTAACTCTGTTTCCATCACTGATCTTTTATCAAATTCCTCAATCTGTCTTGAGTTGGATTCCTCCACAGAAGGAAAGATGAGTGTACATGGAGGCCATGAGCCTGACCCAATGGCCTCAGTTCTGGACTCTCCAGCTCCTATTTTCAATTTTCAGTCTTGATATTCCTCCACACATTTAGACACCACTTTATTTTTACTTGACTTAACTTGAATAAATGTATATACATTACAAATTAGAAATTGTTGACACAAATAGAAAAATAGAACACTTTTGCTTCTATTGTCACCTGCAAAGAAAAAATATTGAAATATCATGAGAGCCCTCTGTCTCTCAATCTCTGTCTCATTTCCTCCCACCCTCCCCCCACTCCATCTTTCTCTTCCTTTCCTTCCTTCTAACCCTTCCACTGTCTCCCTCCCCTCTCTTTCTAGGTCTTTATGTCATTTGTTCATCATTTTGCTTTGCTCATAGTTTATTACTGACATCAGGTGTGCTAATGAAGGTATCTGGAATTGAATTGGTAGAAGTCCAGGAGAAAGCAAAACAATTCAAGATTGCCATTAACCCATTGTGAAATATCACTTGACTTAGAAAATTTTACTTCTAGAATTTATCCTCATAATAAAGCATGGAGCAAGCTCAATGACTTAGATACAATAACATACTTCTCAACATCATTTATAACATGAAAAAATGCATATTGATGTGATGGAATGCTATGCAGCCATCTAAAATAATTTCATTCAAACTATCTTATGGCTTAGAAAAATGTTCCTGATTTATTTTATAGTTAACAAAAACATATTATAAGCAATATATGCAATTTGACATTTTTTAATATGTATATACACAGACATACAAGCCTGAAAAGAGAAACATCAAAACGTTAATAGGGTGGGGGCGCCGGGGTGGCTCAGGTGGTTAAACCGACTCTTGGTTTCAGCTCAGGTTATGATCTCATGGGTCCTGGGACCTGAGCCCCAAGTCAGTCTCCTTGTTCATCAGGGAGTATGCTTCAAAGATTCTCTCCCTCTGTTCCTCCCCTGGTTTATTTTCATTCTCATTCTCTCTCTCTCAAAACAATTTTTTTTAAATGTTAATTTTACAATTAACAATTGTAATTGTTAACAATTTAATTTACAATTAAAATGTAAAAACTTAAAAATGTTAATAGTGTGAATCTGTGGAGAAAAAATTACCTTTGCTTTTAATTTTGTTCTTTATACACTTCTATTATGAATAGGCAGGATATTTGCAATTGGAAAAAGCTCATAAGCATAAAAATGGAGCTTTACAAAAAATATTCTATAAATCTAGTGTCAAGGTAAAGTTTATAGGACCATGCCATAAAATATGCACTATAATGTAAAAAAAGATATAGTAACTAAAATAAAAATTATTAAAGTCTTCTAGAAAAATAAGAAAGACTTTAAAGAGCTTTCTCAAAAGAAATGCTATTGGCACTTAGGAGTGGGATGATTCTTCCAGGGGCTAGACTATTCTAGAAATTGCAGGACAAATAGCATTCCTGCCTCCCATTCACTAAATGCCAGCAGCCTACTCCAGTCACTGAGGTAAATAAAATGCCCCCATTAACTCTAAAAGCTCAAGGATTGAGAACCATAGCTAGAAGACAACTGTACCAATGCAAGAAAATCAACTGGCCATACTTATGAACGGGTTTGCCTGTAAGCTGCCTGCATAACATGATAGAAGGTGTTAAAAATCAAAATAACTCCCAACTAATCTTTCTTATATTCAATGTCCTTGGGTTAAAGCATCATTCCAAGAAAATTTCTGCATGCCTACCACCCTGAATCTCAGTTAGGTGAATCACTTCCCAAAACTCCCACCGTGATCTTGGATGTCAGTTTGCTTCATTCTCTTGGCATCACTTTGCTTTTCTGCACCTTTTTTGAAATTAGGCTCATAAAAATCCCGGCTCTAAAATTCCAATATTAATTAATGTATAGGCTCATTCGTGAATATATTCATATTTTTTTTTACCAGAAGCTACACATACAGATGCAGAATAAGCAACAAACCCTCATCAAGTTCACGAACCAGTAAAAGGTTACAGATTTTGGTTATCTAGGAGGGTTAATAGAGTAAGTTCTTAATGGCCTTTATGCCTTTAATATCAGAGAGACTGCATAAAGAAAGATTTGTGAGTTGAGATCATAATTTTAAGAAAACAGGACTCAGAGGTGTGGGAGAACAAAAAAGATCTAGGAGATAGGTCAATCACAATATGTTTAAACAATTGGTTTAGCATAAACTGAACTCCAAAAACCAGAGTCTCAAACAATAATCCATTTTCTATAGTTATGTGGCCCCAGACATCTTTCAATCAGTACCCTTGACATCCTTAGAATTTCTACTATTACTATACTCAATACTATTATTTTAAATATATTTTTGTTTCTTCACGAAACTGTGAATGCTGTGAGGGAAGGCACGAGTCTGTATTGAAGATGATTATATACTCAGTATCCCAACAGCTCTTAGGGACTTTACCTTGCACTGTTTTATTGTGGCCGGTTTTTATGTATGACCTGTTGAGGACTTCCTCTTGTGCCCTTGTTTTCCACTTTATTTTAGTATTCTTTGTCCGGGTACTGATAGCAAAGAATTGCTCAGGAAAGCAAGTTTTACATGCAAAAGCAGCAGCAGTGTATTGGCCAAATACCTTCTTCCACGTGGGTTCTGCGCATATCACAGTCTCGTTCTGGGCCATTCCACACTCAGGACTATCGCTGCCTCTACCTGCCTTCAGGATCAGTGGGGATGCGACTAAAACTTGAGAGCAGTACAATCTTGTTGAATCCTTTTCACCCCAGCCTCCCCAAAAATGGCTCACTGTTTAAAGCTAATATATTTGTTTTTATCCATCTTAATTATTCTTTAAATGTGATCGTGGAAAATCTGGGTTTTTTTTAACTTCAGGCAAAATGCTCTGTCATAGCAAAATCAGTTTTTTTCATTATGAGTTCAGGAGTACTTTTTATTTTTTTCCTTACTAAAATTTTTGTTATTTAACTAAATAAATTGCACTTAGTAAATAAGCAAATTTTATTTATTAAGGGTTTTTATTCATGAATGATTTTTAAAATATGTTCTGTATTTATTTATTTATTTGTTTGTTTATTTGTTTATTTATTTATTTTTATGATAGTACCACAGAGAGAGAGAGAGGCAGAGACACAGGCAGATAGAGAAGCAGACTCCATGCAGGGAGCCCGACATGGGACTCGATCCTGGGACTCCAGGATCACACCCTGGGCCAAAGGCAGGTACTAAGCTGAGCTACCCAGGTGTCTCATGAAGGATTTTTTTTTTTTAAGATTTTATTTATTTATTCATGAGAGACTAGAGAGGCAGAGACACAGGCAGAGGGAGGAGCAGATTCCTCACAGGAGCCCAAAGCCTGACTCGATCCCCGGACCCAGGATCAAGCCCTGAATTGAAGGCAGATGCTCTACCGCTGAGCTAGCCACCCAGGTGTCCCATGAAGGATTTTTAAAAATAAGAAAATCTTGATATAATGACATATAAGCTCTATTACCCTCTTTCACTAAATCTCACTTTTCTCACATTAAAGTGTTTTTTAATCAACCCTTTAAAATAAAAATTTTGGTTTTATATTATATCAATCAATGATTTTTATGAAAGGGATAGATTTTTCAGATAAGAAAAAAATCTTATCTTCAAATAAAATTTGAAAATTTTATCTTCAAATAAAACTACCCATTTAGCTGAAATTTGGAGTAAATAGAAAAATAATTTGATAGTATTTGAACTATCAGTTCTCTAAAAGGAAAATTCTGGATAAATTTTGAGACATCAGAAAAACTCAGGAAGTAAAAAAAATTTAGAAATCACCTCTGAGTGAACTGTTCACTTTGTTCTTGACTTTTCCATCTTAATGAGAATGATAGAAATGTACCACAAAGAGATAGCAAATAGCAAATATCTACATTCCTATTATTCCCATTAATTGTATATTTAAGTAATTTATGTTAGATAGTCTTTTATAAAGACACCATGTCAAAAAGTGTGCCAGATGACCAATACGTGAGTTATTAAGCCAAAGCAGAAAAAAATATTCCATTGAAATCTCATACTCATTCGTAGCAAACCAAAGACAAGGACTTTCAACCATCTTTTCCCCCAACAATCTGCAGCCCTGGTTTTAGAAATGCAGCTGAATGAAATGGAGTTTTGATGTTCACGCTGCATTCCTCAGTGTAATGTGGGCAGAGAGCACCCTCTACTTTCTTCTGATTAAATAGCACTCCTAGTCTGGAAGAAAGAAGATGCTGGTTCTATACGGATATTTTGCTCAGAAAATCAGAAGGGATTTGTCTATAAGGTTCATTAACTCTTGGCCTCTATTGGCAATAACCCATATTCAGGAGGCCACCATTGTGACACCCTCAAAGGAACTCCCTGAAGGAGGCAAAGTCTAGAAGGAGAATACCTGCTCTGAAGTTTCCCACCTTCCCTGAACTGAATCTGCACAGCCACCCCAGGAGGGAAGAATGCAGCTTTGAAAAATAACACCTTTGTTATTCCAAGTGTTAGAGATGAAGCTGAGTTTTCAGATGGCCTCAAGGTTTGTGCACCCTTCACCAAACACAGATGGAAACTGGACGCTTTGAACTGCTTTGAAAATCTGTTACTAAGTATTTCTGTGGATCTGTGAAGCAGCCATTGCTAACTTCTGACTGCCTGCAATCTTTACGGCAGCGTGATGACAAGGAATAAAATAGCTTCATCTTAGAAGTAAATGGCTAATGTGCCAGGGAGGGATAGCCCATCATCTAAGCAAGACTTAATCTTAACGATGGTAATTCTAAATGGTGGCCTTTTTAAAAGATGACCTAAATATCAGC
The DNA here is from genome assembly GCF_053574225.1 of Canis aureus. NCBI lineage: Eukaryota > Metazoa > Chordata > Mammalia > Carnivora > Canidae > Canis > Canis aureus. The sequence goes on from NC_135632.1 coordinate 10,721,983, forward strand.
TTTATAAACAAGTCATAGAACCTGGAGATCATATTAATTCATTCACCATTCTACCAATAATTTTGACCTTCTATGGTTTCAATACTTTTCTGTGAAGACACTACAATTTAGGTGTAAATTTATAGATGAATATCACTCTCTATATATCAGTGATTGGCATTGTAGCTCCTTAGAGCTTTGCAGTTACATTAGAATATATTGACTCCTCAATCTGGAATCAGAAATATTTGCTATAGTAAGTCTGTGTCTGTCACACTCCGTGTTACATAGTAGTTCCATTTAAAAATTTTGGATGTAATGCTACTTCTTTCATTTACATATATTAGGAACAACCATTCAATGAAAACCACTATAAATGAATAATCTTACTTAAGTTAGATTTGAATCAACAGAGTTCACAACTGTGAACTTGTTACATATGCAGCATATAACCAGTTAGGTTGCTCTTATTGTTTCTCCTTCCAAGAAAATTGAATATGCATACAGGAATAAAGATGATTCCTACAAACTGGTAGAAAGCTGGGAGAATTTTGGTTATACTGATCTTAATAGAGAAACCAAGGTTTGCCCGATGCAAGTGAGAGCCTAAAACTATATGTTCTCAATGTAGTTTACATGATTTTACAAATACTTAAAAATTGCACACGTACATACACTGTGCACTCGTGTCTGGGCAAAAAAAAAAAATTAAAACCCACAAAAAACCTACCTCTTAGGTTAATATTATATTAAGCAAGTTTTAATGCTAAGGCTCCTATGGAAACATTAATTTAGCCGTGTTGTTTATATATAACTTTTTACAGTAGAAGTTTAGCAATATCAACAGAGGTATATTATGATATATATTTAATAAGAACATATACTTTAGCCACAGCAGGTCTTCTCCTTGGAGCATGGCAAGGATAGCTGTGTGACCCTCTACCCCATCTCAGCAGGTATACACCAGCAGGACCGAACAGACTCAGTAATCTCTTCCCTGGACCTATTGAACTTTTTTTTTTTTTTTCAAAAAAAATTGATGTATATATAAAGAGAACAGGAATCTGAGCTTCCTTGCAACTTCCACCCCCCAGGGTACATGAAGTGACTGTAAAATTCCAGCATGCACAATATTCTTTATTCCATCCTTCCTGCCACAAGTATTAATCATGGTGAAAGGAAGACCCCCACATCATGGGAATTTACAATCTCTACATCTTCCTAGAGTTTAAAATGCTTGCATAATTCAAAAGTGGCACTAAAATTTAAATGATGTTTCAAGAAGGGGCTAGTGGAACTATTACCAGTGTCTGATAATAACTGCCTGATGTAAGAAAAAGAAAGAGATCCTGGAACTAAAGAGAAGAAAAGGGAGAAAGAAAGAATGCTTTGTCACCTGGTTTCCCCTTCTATTATTTCACTGACAAAGAAGTCAGGAAGATTTGTAAAACCTCATTCACATTCTTGAGGGAAAAAAAAAAAAACACTTGAATGGAAAAAAAAATTATATGATGTTCACACATCATTCTTAAAAATACTCTCACGAAAAGAGCAAGAATGATGACACATAGCTTATGGGTCTTCAAATAAGGAGATTCACATAATAACTTTAGATATCTATAAATTCAGTCTATGTCCATTATTTTAGAATTGCAAATTACAGTGAGGGCTGGAAATAAAATGATTAAGGCAGAGTTCTTGCCAAAGCCATCATGTATGATCATTCCAATTGTGAATATCAAGGACAGAAGTGGGGCAGTAATATGGCCATGCTCTGCTCACCACCAAGTCATGAGCTCACAGTGTGGTACGTGCCCAGTGGGGATGGGACAGGGAAAATATTTATTTTAAACTCACAAAGTGAATGGAGACAATTTTTTAAAACTCACACACTGTCATACTGCAAATGCTGACCTACATGTAGCTCAAAGAATATTGGAATGTCAGACAAAAACTTTATTGAACATGTACTTTTCCTGTAAGAGGCAAACTATTTGCCATGTGCTTCATATATTATAGGCCACATTATATACATACATATGTATATTTGTGTATTTATATTTAAATATACATGTTTAGCCCTCAAAATAATGAAAGGTCTTTAACAGGGCCAACATGGCGTGGTCCCCAAACTTGCTCTCTCCCCTCATCTGCCCCTATTCTCCCTTCGGCTTCCTTTGCTCTTCACTATTCCTAGGGGTCTCTGCACTTGGTAGTCCCTCTGCCTTGAACACCTCTTCCACACAGCTGTCCTGTGGCTTATTTCCCCACTTCATGCAGAAATTCAACCATCCTCTTATCAGGAGAGCCTTAATGGCAAGTCTACCTAAGAGGGAGCCACCCCTCTGATAACTCCCAAGCACTCTGGACTCAGTCCCCTTAATCTGCCTAATTTTTTTTTCATTTAATTTGCCATTCCCTATTTTATGCATTTAATCAGAGGTCTATTTATAGTTTGTCACCCAAAACTGCAACCTAAGTTTTAGGAAAGCAGGAATTTTACCTGTTTTCTTTTCTGCAACTTCCCCACCTCTGACAACTCTGGGTTGTCACTTGTGACCTAATCTATCCTTGTACCCCGGTGTAGACTTGTCCTTGTGTTTACCCCTCCCATCAAATATATCAAATATATATATATATATATATATATATATATATATATATATATATATATTTAAAAGGGCAATATTTACTGGGAGGAGCTCAGTCCCACATTTCATTGATATTGATATATTTTGGAGTAATGTATTCTCTTCTGAAGAAATCTTATTTGAACATATGATGTAAAATGTTAAAAATTTTCTGGGGATCCCTGAGTGCCTCAGTGGTTTAGTGCCTGCCTTTAGCCCAGGGCGTGATCCTGGAGTCTCGGGATTGAGTCCCACATCAGGCTCCCTGCATGGAGCCTGCTTCTCCCTCTGCCTGTGTCTCTGCCTCTCTCTCTGTCTCTCTCTCTCTGTGTCTCTCATTAATAAATAAATAAAATCTTTAAAAAAAGTTTTCTTAGGAAGTAATTTATTGTGGTACAGGAGTTTATTGTTGTCTCAAACAAAATCAAAGTTCTTATAGCCCCTTTGTCAGTTAGGAATTGTTTTAGACTACATGTAACAGCAACATTATGGAGTGGTTTTTAACCAATTAAGAACTTTTTTCTATGGCAAAAAATATTAAATTTGGCAGTCTAGAAAAAATGCAGCCCCTGTACAAAATCTTTATTACTTTAATTCCTTTATTTTTGATCTCCTCCATCCTCAGGGTATGTCTTTCACCTTCAGGGTCATACTAGTACTGCCTCTACCATCCCCTATTATTGAGGTCATGTTGCAGACAGGAAGAGTAACTAGGACAAAGGTCATATATATTTTCCAGTTAAGTTTGGCCTCTCTAAACGAGCTTTTCCAGAATGTTATACAGTAACCCATATCCCATTGGAGAGCATTGTGTCTCATGATTGTCCATACCACAAAGAGAACCAAGAAGCAGCTTTTTAAAGGAATTCATTTGCACCTCCATTTAAATCAGATTTGTTAGTAAGAAAGAAAGATAGAATGAATCATGAGAAGGCAACTTGTAGACAATGTATCACTGTCTATACAAGATATCAGGTTATCAACCAACAGCATCTGCTACAGTGAAAAAGGAGAATGTTTTCTCCATAGATGCTCCTAATCTTTTATGCTTATAACACAGTTGATGTAATTTTTTACAGAAATTTAATTCATAAAGAATTATGAATTAAATAATTCATCATCATAAATCAATAATAAAAAGACAAATATCCTAATATGACTGACAAAGAGGGAGCCTTTTGGTAGATGGCAGAGTAGGAGGATCCTGAGCTCACCTTATCCCATAGAGACACCAAGGCAACAGATACAACAATGAGATTAAATCTGAAAATGACCTGAAGGCTGATAGAACAGATCTTCCACAACTAGTCCTAGTAAGAAAACCACATTGAGAAAGGTAGGAAGGGCAGATGTGTGGTTGGGCACCAAATCTCTAGAGTGACTAACTACAAATAGGAGGGACATTATAAGCATGGAGGAGCAAGATCACCACCCCACACACACACACTTTGGGCATCCTCAGTCCTGGGGACCCACACTGAGAAAATCAGTCCCCATACTGTCTGGCTTTGAAAACCAGTGGGGCTTAACTCCAGGAGTTTTAAAATACAGCAGGCTTAACTCCAGGAGAACCTGAGGGCAATAGGAAACCAAGATGCCACTCTTAAAGAGCCAGAATATTAAATAACTTGGCAGGTGACACAACACAGAAGCAGTAATTTGAAAAGTGCATTGGATATACATGAAGAAGATTTATTAGCTAATCTTAGAACATGCTCTGGAGGGGCAGGGAGCTACAAGAAATTTTTCTGGGAACAAAAGTACTAGCAGGTATTATTTCTCTTCCTCTCACCCATTGTAGATAGCCAAGAGCCAGTGCTAACACTCTCCACCTACCTTGCTAGCACTCTGTGCCCCACACCAACATTCCCTTGTGGACCCACCCTACCCAAGCAGCATGCCTCAGCAGGCATCCCTACAAAGCATCTCCTTCCTTGTCACACCTGGCACACAGCCTCTGCCCAGACCTATGCCACCCCAAAGTGACTCCTGCTCTGGGGAAGGGGGAGATGTTACCAAACACCAGTATGCCAACAATTCCTGCAGTCAGATCTCTTAGTTGTGCAAGGATCAAGCCCTGCATTTTGATGTGCCTGCAGCTATTTGCCAGTCTAACCGTCGACAGCTAGTTTGAGTACTGATCCTGAGCACCAATGAGGCTGTGGTGTATACAGCTGGGCCTCTCAATAGTGTGGGGAACAAACCCTGCCAGTGCACCTACAATAGGCAAGGCAGGTCATTGCAACCACCTGGGCTAAAAGCAATTTTGGTTCAGCCTTAACCAAAGTGTTTATGCAGAACCCCAATGGTTCTGGTGACCAGGGGGTATTGTGCTACAGGGCACCACAGGACTTCTTCTACACAAGGTCATTACTTCAAGACCAGGAAATGTAGCTGGCCTACCTTTTACATGTCTAGAAACAAAACACAAAGAGTTAGAGAAAATGAGAAAAAGAAATTGTTAGAAATGAAAGAACAAAAGAGCTGAATGAAATGGACATAAGCAATATGCCTGACCAAGAGTTCAAAGTAAGTCATAAAAATACTCACTGGACTTGAGGGGGAAAAAATGGATGAATTCAGTGAAAATGCCAACAAAAAAAAATTAGAAAATATAAAAAAGGACTTATTAGAGCTGAAGAATTCAATACTAAAATAAAGAATGTAGTAGAAGGAAACAACAGATATTACAGGGTACAGAAAAATGGATCAGTAATCCAGAGGATAGGATTATGGAAAGCAATCAAACTGAACAAAAAAAAAAAAAAAAAGACAGAAAAAAAGAATTAAAAAAAGTAAGAATGGGTTAAGGGAATTTTTGTGACATTAATTGTAATAATATTTATATTATATGGATCCCAGAAAAAGAAGAGAGAATGAGGTAGAAATTTATTTGAAGAAATATTAACTGCAACTTCCCTAATCTGACAGAGAAGGGCATTACACAATGAAAAAGGGATCAGTCCAACAAAAGGATATAGCATTGTAAATATATCTATGCACCAAACATAGAAGCACCTAAATACATAAGGCAAATATTAACAGATATAAAGGCAAAAATTGAAAGTAAATACAATAATAGTAGGAGATTTTAATATCCCATTAACATCAATGGATAGGTTATCCAGGCAGCAAGTCAAAAAAGAAACTTTGGGGTGTTTTTTTTTTTTAAGATTTTATTCATTTATTCATGAGAGACACACAGAGAGAGAGAAAACTTTGGTTTTAAGTGACAAATTAGACTAGATGGACCTAGTAGATATATGTACATATAAAACTTTCCATCTGAAAATAGAAGTATTCATTCTTTTCAAGTGCACATAGAACATTCTCCATAAGAGATTACATTTTAGATCACAAAATAGGTCTCAATAAACTAAAGAAGACTGAAATCATAAGCATCTTTTCTGATCAAAGCTGTATCAAACTAGGGATGCCTGGCTGGCTCAGCCAGTTAAGCATCTGCCTTCAGCTCAGGTCATGATCTCAGGATCCTGGGATTGAGCCCCATGTTGGGAATCTCTGCTCAGCAGAGAGTCGGCTTCCTTTTCTCTCTCCCTCTCTCTCTCTCTCTCTCTCTTCCTTCTCTCTCTCTCTCTCTCTCTCTCTCTCTCTCCCTCATTTTCTCTCATAAATAAATAAAACATTTTAAAAAATTGTATCCAACTAGAAATCAATTACAAGGAAAAAAAACTGGAAAAACAAACACATGGAGGCGAAACAACACACTATTAATCAATCCATGAGTCAATAAATAAATCAAAGAGGAAATCAAAGATACATGGAAACAAATGAAAAGGAAAATACAATGGTCCAAAGTCTATAGGTATACCAAAGCCAGTCCTATGAGTGAAGTTTATAATGATACAAGCCTACTTCAGGGAATAAGAAAAATCTAGAAAAAGCAAAGTTCAAATATAGTAGGAGATAAAAATAAAGATTAAACTGGAAATAAATGGAGACTAATTTAAAAATTGAGCAATGAAATCAAGAGAAAAGAAAAGTAAGATTTTTAAAACTTTAGCCAGATTCATAAAAAGTGACTCAAATAAATAAAATAAAAAAATGAAGGATAAATACCATTTATGCCACAGATATGCAAAGGATTATGAAACTACTACAAAAAATTATATGCCAACAAATTGGCAAAACTAGAAGAAATGGATAAATTCCTAGAAACAAGCAATCTCCCGAAACTGAAACATGAAAAGATAGAAAATTTGAACATACCAATTAATAGTAATGAAATTTAATTAATCAAAAAATTCTCAACCAAAGAAAAAAAAATCTAGGACCAGAGAGCTTCACAGGTGAATTCTACCAAATATTAAAGAATAAAATACCTAGGCATAAATTTTACCCAAGAGGTGAATGACCTATACTCTGAAAACTATAAGACATTGATGAAATAAATTGAAGACCACATAAACAAATAGAAAACATACCATGCTCATGGATTGGACGAATTAGTACTGTTAAATATCCATATATACCCAAAGCAATCTATAGAATCAATGCAACCCCTATCAAAATACCAATAGCATCTTTCACAGAACTAGAACAAATAATAGTTAAATTTGTATGGACCATAAAAGACCTCAAATAGCCAGAGCAATCTTGAGAAAGAAAAGCAAAGCTGGAGGCATACCAATCCCAGATTTCAAGATATACTAGAAAGCTGTAGCAATTAAAAGAGTATGGTAGTGGCACAAAAGCAGACATCTAGATTAATGGAACATAAGAGAGCCCAGAGATAAACTCACACCAGTATGGTCAATTAATCCATGATGAAAGAGGCCACACAATGGGACAAAGACAGTTTTTTCAACAAATGGCAGTGAGAAAACCAGACAGCTACATCAAAAAAAGGAACTGGACCACATTCTTACAACATACACAAAAATAAGCTCAAAATGGATTAAAAACCTAGATGTTAGACTTGAAAACATAAAGCTCCTAAAGAAAAACAAAGATGATGATCCATCAGATAAAGGCCTTTTTTCTTTCAAGATTATATTTATTTATTCATGAGAGACACACAGAGAGAGAGGCAGAGACACAGGCAGAGAGAAAAGTAGGCTCCCTACAGGGAGCCCGATGTGGAACTCAATCTGAGGACCCTGTGACCAGGATCTGAGTCAAAGGCAGACATTCAAACACTGAGCCACCCAGGCATTCCTGGGTAAGTGTCTTAACAACATATTTATGGATATATCTCCTCAGGCATGAGAAATAAAAGCAAAAAATCTATTGAGACTACCTCCAAGTAAAAAGCCTTTGCACAGTAAAGGAAATAATCAACAAAACAAAAAGGCTACCTACTGAATGATAAAAGATATTTGGAAATGATACATCTGACTAGGAGTTAATATTCAAAATATACAAAGGATTTATACAACTAAAACCAAAACAACAACAACCAAAAAAAAAAAAAATGGACAGAGGACCTGAATAGACTTTTTTTTCCCCAAAGAAGATCTATGAATGGCCAAGAGATACATGAAAAGATGCTCAATATTAATAATCAGGGAAATGAAAATCAAAACCACGATTAGATATCATCTCACACCAGCCAGAATGGCTAGTATCAAACAAAACAAAACAAAGAAATAATAAGTGTTGGTAAAGATGTGGAGAAAAGGAAACCCTTATGCCCTGTGGGTGGGAATGTAAATTGGTACAAACACTGTGGAAAACAGTATGGAATTTCCCCCAAAAATTAAAAGTAGAAATATTATATTATCCAGTAATTCCACTACTGGGTATTTACCCACCCGCCCCCAAATGAAAACATTAATTCAAAAAGATATATCCACTCCTATCTTCATAGCAGTTTTATTTATAATAGCCAAGATATGGAAGCAACCCAAATGTCTATTGATAGATGAATGGATAAACAAGAGGTGGTATACACACACACACAGACACACACACACACACACGGGAAAATTAATCATAAAAAATGAAATCTTGCCATTTGTGAAAACATGGATGGACCTAAAGAGTACTTAGCTAAGTGAAATTAGTCAAAGTAATATAATATTATTTCACTTATATGTGGAGTCTAAAAAAAATAATACAAACCAACCAAAAAACACTCTTAGATATAGGGAACAAACTGGTAGTCACCAAAGGGCAGGTGGTGAGGGGGATGGTCAAAATTGATGAAGAGGAGTGAGATGCAGATTTCTGGTTATAAAATAAAAAGTCATAGAGGAAAAAAGTACAGCACAGATAATATACTAAAGCATATTGCAATACCATTAAATGGTAACTGCACTTACTGTGGTGAGCATGAGTAATGTACAAAATTGTCAAATCAATACGTTGTACTGTTGAAACTAATAAAACATTGTATATCAATTATACCTCAGGAATAACTTCTATAGAAAAATGATCAGGAGATATGAGATATGCCCAAAACTTCCAGCAGGAAACAAGATGTTCAACTCATTTGTATCCAATAAACACAAATTATAACAGTGAGATATTTCACATTTTCAGGTTGGCAGAGACAGGATAAAATAAAACATTTACAAAGATATAAGAAAATAACAACTCTGATATTTATGGTGAGAGTGTAAATTGGTACAACTTTTGGGAGCAATCTGTTGATACCTAGTAAGCTGAAGATGCTTATACACTTCTCTCTAGTATTCCACCATTGTAATATACACCAGAAATAACCTTGCTCAGTGAGCCCAAAAAGATGTCCGTACATATATAGATTTTATCATGTTGGTGATATCAATTGGCTGGCATGGATGAGTATGGTTTTACTACATCAAGAATTAACTTTTAAAAGCCTTCCTATTAATTGCCTATATCACCCATTTTATGGTTTGTTCCTTCCTGTAAAGAGCATTGAGAGGATACTGATATAATATACCTTTTTACTTCGAGTGATCCAAATATCTTAATACATATGGAACCAATTCTTTTTTTTATATTTTATTTATTTATTCATGAGAGACACAGAGAGAGAAAGAGAGAGAGAGAGAGAGAGGCAGAGACATACGCAGAGGGAGAAGCAGGCTCCATGCAGGGAGCCTGATGTGGGACTCAATCCCAGGACCGCAGGATTACTCCCTGAGCCAAAAGCAGATGCTCAACCACTAAGCCACCCAGGTGTCCCTGGAACCAAGTCTTTAGATATATATATAAAAAAAGTGCTGGCATGGCAGACATTTACAAATACCCTTTTTTGGGGTTCACTTTTCTATCATGTACTGAGATTAAGAATAAATGCTCTCTGATTCTGTTATGGCTTTGCAAACTACAGCCTCTGTGACACTAGCCTACTTAATTTCTACCCCATCACAGAATGTCACCTTGGTGGAGATAAAGTAAATATTCAGCAAATATTTAGCTAACTAAAATTGGCTTTAGGAATAACATCAGCAAAATGGTTAAATAAGATGTCCCCTGCTCTTATCTTCCCCCAACAATAAAATCTGGCATCCATCCAGACAAAAGTGCCTTGGGAGAGCTGTGAGATCCAGTGCCATATGCCAAAGTACTCCAGGAGGAGTCTTGTCTACCTGTGTCTGAGTAACAAGCTTATCAACCTCAGTCCTGGCTCCAGCCCCTCTTGGCTACAGTCTGGGAGCACCTGGGGAATACCGTCATAGACAACCACCCGCAAACACACAAGAGAGCCTTTCTAAAAGTTCAGGTTTCTAGCAGAGGAGTTCTAGCACACCATTGAAGCAAAAATATATAAGTTTGGGTGCACTGGGGAAGAGAAACAGTTCCACTTTACATCATCCCTCTCCCAAGGCAGCACAACTTAGCGCCAAGAGAGACTTTCTTGGCCAATGATTTCTCCTGAAGGGGAAAGTAAGAGCATATAAGTAAGTGCCTAGCTCCTAGCTGTGTAGGAAACTGCCCAAGAGGCCCATTTCTCTCTTGCCCCATCCAAAGTACTGGGTCATGAGCTGTATGACTGTGGGCTAGGAAGAAGCTGAAAGCAAAAGGTAATACTATTATAGGACATTAAAGGGGCATGGATTCTACTAACTGTGTCACAGACTCAATCAAAAAGCCCACCTACAATCACCAGGGACACTTCACTAGCAGATTTTCCCAGTTGGGCCCATAGACACTACCAGCACAACTCACATACCCCAACTCCATGGCTGATACCTTCAGTGTATTCCCAATGACAGTGAGAATGGCTTTGGGAGGTGACTAGTGGGCACATGCCAAAAGCTCTCTCCTAATCTCTGGGACAGGAAGACACCACGCACTTGAGCTTTAGCTTCACCTCAGCAAATTGAGAGAGAGATGGTCAGAACCCAGCTGGGTGCATTGCAGAACTGATTTTTTTTTTTTTTTTTTCAGAACTGATTTTTTTAATGCAAGTTTTAAAATTCTGCCACAAGAGGGAGCAAGAAATATGGATCAGGTGTATCCAAGGAAGGTCTGAGAATGCTACAGAGTAACTAAGAGGGCTGCCAGAAGACATTTCTCTCCAGTCAGTAAAGACTGAAGGAAGCAACTCCTATTTCAAATGGAAAAAAAAAAAAAAAGCAAGACTTCAAGGAACATGAAAAATCAAAGAAAAATAACACCACCAAGGATCACAACATTCTTTCAGTAACTAACTGCAAAAATATGAATATCTGCAATTTACCCCATAAAGACTCAAAATAACTTTTCAGGGAAGCTCTGTGACCTACAAAAAAATACAGGGGGACTATTCAACAAAATCAGGAAAACAATACATAAACAAAATGAGAAGTTTAATGAAGAGTTAGATATGATTGATAAATAAGAAACAAATATCCTGAAGCTGAAGAATACAGTGAATGAAATGAAAAATGCAATAAGAAGATCAACAGAAGAATGCATCAAGCAGAAGAAAGATTCTATGAGTTAGAAGACAAGATCTTTGAAATTATTCAGTCAGAGGAGAACAAAGAAAAGATAATGAAAAAGAATGAAGAAAGCCTATGTGATCTATAGGATATCAGCAAGAGCAACAATCTGCTAATTACTTGGTTCCCAGAAGCAGAAGAGAAGATAAAGGGAGAAGGAAGCTTATTTAAGAAAATAATGACTGAGAACTTCCCAAATTCGGAGAGAGATTTGGACATCCAAGTTCATGAAACTCATAGGTCACTAAAGAAACTCAAAGGACTCTTCTCCAAGACACATTATATTAAAACTGTAAAAATCAAGGAAAGAATATTAAAAGCAGCAAGAAAAAAGAACTTTGTAACTTACAATGGAACTCCCATTACTCTATTAGTAGATTCTAAGCAGAAATCTTATAGGCCAGTAGAGAGTGAATATGTTATAGTCAATTATTGAAAGGAAAAATAATGGACAACCAAGAACATTCTACCTGGAAAGTCTGTCTTTCAGAAAGGAAAGAAAGGAAAAGAAGGTACCACACAAAGAGCACGGAGGGAGTTCATCACCACTAGACCTACTACAAGAAATCCTGAAAGAGTTTTTTGAGCTAAAAGGAAAGTAATTATTAACTTGAAAATATATAACACGTTGCTAGAGGTAAGTACATAGTCAAAGTCAGAGTATTCTAGTACCATAATATGGTAGTGTATTCATATGTAACTATAGTATAAAGGACAAAAGATTTTTTTTTAAGATTTTCATTCATTTATTCGAGAAACAGAGAGAGAGAGAGGCAGAGACGCGGGCAGAGGGAGAAGCAGGCAGAGGGAGAAGCAAGCTCCATGCGGGAAGCCTGATGTGGGACTCGATCTTGTGTCTCCAGAATGACTCCCTGGGCTGAAGGCGACACTAAACCACTGAGCCACCCGGGCTGCCCAAAGGACAAAAGATTTAAAAATAACTAAAATAATTTGTTAGTGAATATACAAGATACAAGAAATAAACATGATACCAAAAATATAAAAGGGGCAACTAAATGATAAGATTTTGTATGTGATCAAAGTTATCAGCTTAAAATAGATTGTTTTTACACATAATGCTTTATGTAAGTTTCACAGCAACCACAAAGCAAAAACCTACACTGAATACACAAAAGATAAAGTGAAGGAAATTAAAGTGTGCCATTATGAAAAATAATTGATTAACAAAAGAAGCAGCCAGAGAGGAAAAATGGAACAAAACAGCCAGAATAATTAATAAAATGACATTAGTAAGTTTTTATCAATAAGCAATTACTCTAAATGTAAATAAATTACATGATCTAATCAAAAGTACTGAATGGCTGAATGGACAAAAAAATGAAACAAAAAAAAGTGAAACCCAAATAAGTGTTGCCTACAAGAAATTCACCTCATATTTAAGAACATATATAGTCTAAAAATTAAGTGATGGAAAAAGATCTTCCATGTAAGTGGAAACCAAAAGAAAGCAGAGTTAGCTATACTTACATAAAACAAAAACAAACAAACAAACAAAAACAGGCTTTACGCCAGAAATGGTAGACAAAAACAGTCATTATATAACAAAAAAGATGTCAATTCATCAAGAAGGTATAACAATCATCAATATGTATGCATCCAACATCAGGGTACCTAAATATATAAAGCAAATACTAACAGACATGAAGGGAGAAATTGACAACAATAAAATTAGAAGACTTCAATACCCTATTCCTAACAATGGATCATGCAGACAGTAAATAAGAAAACATTGGACTTGAACTATACTTTAGGCCAAATGGACCTAAAAAATATGTACAGAACATGGTGTCCAAGAGCAGTAACATACACACTCTTCTCAGGTGCACAAGAAACATTCTCAGAAATAGGTCAAATGATGGGTTATAAAATAAGTCTTAATAGGGGATCCCTGGATGGCTCAGCGGTTTAGCGCCTGCCTTCCGCTCAGGGCGTGGTCCTGGAGTCCCAGGATCGAGTTCCACATCGGGCTCCCTGCCTGGAGCCTGCTTCTCTCTCTGCCTGTGTCTCTGCCTCTCTCTCTGTGTCTCTCTCATGAATAAATAAATAAAATCTTTTTTAAAAATAAGTCTTAATAAATTTAATAAGATTGAAATCATACCAAGTATCTTTTCTGAACACAGTGGTGTGAGACTACAAATCAGCAGCAAGAAGAAAACTGAAAAATTATCAAACATGGGGAAGTTAAACAAAATAGCCCTGAACAACCAATGGGTCAAGAAGAAATCAAAGGGGAAGTCTCCAAAAAAATATTGAAACAAATAAAAATGGAAATACAATAGTAAAACTTATACAATTCATCAAAAGCAATTCTAACAGAGAAGCTATAATGTAATGCCTACATTGAGAAAAAAGAAAGATCTTGAGACACCTGGGTGGCTCGGTGGTTAAGCATCTGCCTTTGGCTCAGGACGTGATCCTGTGGTCATCCCTCCAGGGAGCCTGCTTCTCCCTCTGCCTATGTCTCTGCCTCGCTTTCTGTGTCTCTCACTAATAAATAAATAAAATATTTTTTAAAAAGAAAAAAAGGAAAAGGATCTCAAACAATCTAACGTTACACCTCAAGGAACTAGAAAAAAAGATCAAATGAAGCCCAAATTTAGTAGAAAGAAGGAAATAACAAAGATCACAGCAGACATAAGTGGAGACCATAAAACAATAGAAAAGATAAAGGAATTTAAGAGCTAGCTCTTCAAAAAGATAAACAAAATTAACAAACTTTGTATTGATTGAGGAAAAAAGAGGAGTAAAATAAATAAAGTGAGAAATGAAAAGGGAGACATTACAACTGATACCACAGATGGAAAGAAGGATTATAAGAGACTACTATGCACAATTAGTGACAACAAATTGGATAATCTAAAAGAAATGCACAAATTTCTAGAAACATACTACCTATCAAGACTGAATCTTGAAGAAATAAAACTAATATATGTATTGAATCAATAACCAAAAATGTCCAAACAGAAAAAAATCTCTGGATCAGGTGGCTTCCCTGGTAAAGTCTACTAAACATTTAAAGAATTAACACTAATTTATCAAATTCTTCCAAGAAATTGAAAAAGAGAGAACACTTCCAAATTTATTTTACAAAGCCAGCATTACCCTAAAACCAAAGTTAAAGATGCTAAAAAAACAAACAAATATGAGCCAATATCCCTGGTTAATACGGATGTAAAGATTTTCATCAAAAATTTTCATTAAAATATTAGCAAACTAAAATCAATGGTACTTTAAAAGGATTATACACGATTATCAAGTAGATTCATCCCTGGGATGCAAAGATGGTTCATTATATACAAATCAATAAATGTAGTACATCCCATTAATAGAATAAAAGACAAAAAATCATGATCATCTCAAAAGGTGCAGAAAAAGTATTTGACAAAATCCAACCTCCTTTCATGGTAAAAACCCTCAACAAATTGGATATAGAAGAAACATGCATCAACATAATAAAGGCCATATATAATAAGCCCACAGTCGTTACCTTGCTCAATGGTAAAAAGTTTAAAGTTTTTCCTCTAAGATCAAGACAAAAACAAGGGTAACCACTCTTACTACTGTTTAACATGATACTGAAAATCATAACCACACCAATCATGCAAGAAAAGGAAATAAAATGCATCCAAACTGAAAAGAAGTAAAAGTTGTCTCTATTTAGATGATACGATCTTATATATAAAAAATCCTAAATATTCCACAAAAAAAAAACTGTTAGAACTAACCAATAAATTCAGCAGAATCATAGGATACAAAACCAACATGCACAAATCAGTTGCATTTCTACTACACTTAAAAGTGTAACCAAGGAGGGGAAAGACTTATACACTAAAAACTAGAAGACTTTGATGAAAGAAAACAAAGACATAAATGAACAAGAAGAGGCCCCATGTTATGTATGGATTAGAAAAATAAATCTTGTTAACATGTCCATATTACTCAAAATCATCTGTAGTTTAATCCCTATCAAAATTCCAGCAGCATTTTTCACCAAAATAGGAAATCAATTCTAAAATTTTCATGGAACCACTGAGGGCTCCAGATGGCCAAAGCAAGCCTAAGAATGATGAATGAAGCTGGGAGCATCATACTTTCTGATTTCAAATTGTATTACAAAGCTATACTAATCAAAACAGTACAAGACTGGCATATAAATAGATAGAGCAATGGAACAGAATCAAGAGTCCAGAAATAGACACTCACATGTACAAACAACTAATATTTGGCAAAAAGAGCCAAGGATACTCAATGGGAAAGGATTCTTTCTTCACTAAATGGTGTTGAGAAAATTAGGTAATCACATACAGAAGAATAAAACTGGACCTCTATCTTATACCATTCACAAAAATTAGTTCAAAATAGATTAAAGACTTAAACATAAGACCTTAGCTTCTAGAAGAAAACATAAGGAAACCTCCTTGACATTGTCTTGGCAATAATTTTTTGAATATGATACTAAAAAGCATAAGTAACAAAAGCAAGAATACATATATGGACGATATTAAACTAAAAAACTTCTGCATAGCAAAAGAAATCGTTAACAAAATGCAAAAGGCAACCTAATGAAGAAAACATTTGCAAATTGTATATTTGACAAAGGGTTATATTAAAATATATTAAGAGGAAAATCACAATGAGATACCACCTCACACCCGTTAGAATAGCTAAAATTAACAACACAGGAAACGACAGGTGTTGGTGAGGGTGCAGAGAAAGGGGGCCCCTCTTATGATGCCTGTGGAAATGAAAACTGGTATAGCCACTCTATAAAACAATATGGCAGTTCCTCAGAAAGTTAAAAATAGGGCTACCCTACAACCCAGCAATTGTGCTACTAGATATATACTCCAAAGATACAAAAGTAGTGATCTGAAGGGGCACCTGTACCCCAATGTTTATAGGAGCAATGTCCACAATAGCCAAACTATGGAAAGAGCCCAGATATCCATCAACAGATGAATGGATAAAGAAGATGTGGTATATACATATAATGGAATATTACTCAACCATCAAAAAAATGAAATCTTGCCATTTGCAATGACATGGATGGAACTAGAGGGTATTGTGCTGAGCTAAATAAGTCAGAGAAATGCAATTAATATGATTTCACTCATATGTGGAATTTAAGAAACAAAACAGAGGAGTATAGAGAAAGGGAGGGAAAAATTAAACAAGACATAATCAGAGAGGGATACAAACTGTAAGAGACTCTTAACCATAGGAAACAAACTAAGGGTTGCTGGAGTAGAGGAGGGGTGGAGGAATGGGGTAACTGGGTGATGGGCATTAAGGAGGGCTCGTGATGCAATGAGCACTGGGTATTATATAAGACTGATGAATCACTGAACTCCATCTCTGAAACTAATAATACAATATATGTTAATTAATTTAATTTAAATAAAAATATATATAAATAATTCATAGGATATTATTTACTGAATAGTTAAAAAAGCAAAAATATGCTTTAAAATGGGCAAAGGGGGATCCCTGGGTGGCGCAGCGGTTTGGCGCCTGCCTTTGGCCCAGGGCGCGATCCTGGAGACCCGGGATCGAATCCCACATCGGGCTCCCGGTGCATGGAGCCTGCTTCTCCCTCTGCCTATGTCTCTGCCTCTCTCTCTCTGTCTCTCTGTGACTATCATAAATAAACAAAAATTAAAAAAAAAAATTTAAAAAAATAAAAAATAAAAAAAAAATAAAATGGGCAAAGGAACTGAAGAAATTTTCCAAAGAAGACATACATATGGCCAAAAATACATGAAAAGATGTTCAACATCACTAATCACCAGGGATATGAATATCAAAACCACAGTAATATATAATCACACACCTATTAGAATGAATTTATCAAAAATAGATAACAAGCAAATACATGAAGAAAAGGAAATCTCAGTGCACTGTTGATTGCAATGTAAATTGGCACAGCCAGCATAAAAAATAGCGTGGGGGTTTCTTTAAAAAATTAAAAATAGAATTGCTGTATGACCTAGTAATTTCACTTCTAGGTATGTATCCAAAGGAAATGAAATCAGAATTCCAAATAGATATCTGTACTCCTGCATTCTTGCAGCATCATCTGTAATAGCCAATATGGGAAAAACCTAAGTGCCTAAGTGCTTAACCACAGATGAGGGGATAAAGATGCGTGTGTATATACATATATAATAGGACATATGGGGTGTGTGTGTATAATGGAATATTATTTGGCCATGACACAGAAGGAAATCCTGCCATTTTACAACATGGATAGAGCTTGAGCACATTATGCTAAGTGACAGAGGTCATGCAAAGAAAGACAAATACCAAATATCTTTTATAAGTGGAATCTTAAAACAATGGAATGAAAACAGAGTAGAGTGGTGGTTGCCCAGGGAATAGAGGAAATAGAGAGATACCCATCAAAGGATCCAAACTTCCAATTACAGAAGTTCTGGGGATCTAATGTACAACACGGGTACTATAGTTGACAATACTGAATTATATATTTGAAAGATGCTAGAAGAATATGTCTTGAATGTTCTTACCATAAAAAAGAGATGGTAATTATGTAAGCACCACTACAGTGGTACTCATTTTGCAGTGTGTACGTGTATCAAATCATCAGAATATACACTTTAAATTTACACAATGTTTTATGTTAATAAAAAGTCTGAATAGACCTGGAATTTAAAGAAAAAAAAATGACTTGTAATCAAGGAAGCAAACATGGCTCTAAATATCCTGCTGCTAAAAAACAAAATCATTATCAATAAGCAAATATACAAAGAAGTATATCTTTAGGCAATAAACATTTATTCTGTGCATGCATATTTTTGTCAATAATAAGTCACTACTTTGAAAACTATGAAGAAAAACTCTTCTCTAAAAAGTATTTGTGCGATCACTGTGTTCATTGAAGTCATCTTTAAGAACAGTAATTTCATTCTTTCAGAAAATTTAAACTAGATTTAGGAGGATTATATAACTCCTGATGTAACTAGAGAGGATTCAAAGTCCTTTACTGCTCCATTTCAAGGAGTCTTTATGGTTCTATCATTCTCAAGAAATGGGGTAGAAAGCTTGATATTTTGGGGCACCTGGATGGCTCAGTCGGTTAAGTGTCTGACTTGATTTTGGCTCAGGACCCTGAGATGGAGCTGAGTGGGGCTCCAGACTCAGCACATTCGCTTGAGATTCTTTCTCTCCTCTCTTTCTGCCCCTTCCCTGTGAGACGGTGCACTCTCTCTCTCAAATAAATCTAAAAAACAAAACAAAACAAAACAAAAACTTGATATTTCTTAATAAACTTGTGACCATGGAAATTGTTCCTTAAGTTTTCCTTAGGTTTAAGGTCTACTTTTCTTCTATTTCTTTACTTTGGCTTCTCTGTACTATCTCATGATTTTAGAAATCGCATATACCTCCACCATACTAGGAGCAATGGTCATTTATGTATATAATCAAGATGGAGAGTTCTCCTGTGGAACTGAATTATTAAATACCATAAAGTGTTCACATATAATGTCTTTTGGTATATTCAATACAGTATGAAATATAAAATTATTTATAGAAAATAGAAAAAATATTTTATCATATTGTGGCTAAGTGAATAATATACGATATTATAATTTGAGAAATTATATTTCTTAAATTGTTAATTTGTTGGGTTGTTGTGGGGGTTTTTTAGTTTGTGTCAATATCTAGTGCATTTAACTTTCTCAGGGGATGTTTTGTTTTCTCTTTCATGCTCCACAGGGTTCCATTAAAACCAAAGTTTACCAACAGATCATTAGAGTTGTTTATCAAAGCATTCCTTTGCTATATTTGTGAGTAGTGCCTTGTAATGGAAAGTGAACAGAATATATATTAACCAAGCCAAATATTTTCATTCATTGACTTCATGTATTTGTATATATGTATATATTTCCACATAAAATATATGAATATAAACATGGAATATTTTATTCCCATGTTATATAACTTTCATCCTAATGTCTATTTGAAATCAAATATTTTTAAGTATTACATAAAGATTCAGGAGTTAGTTTAAAATTACTTGTTCCCCTATTTTACTCTTCTCTTCTCAAAAAAGGGGGCAAAAGGGGGGGGGAGGTTAGCATTCATCACTAATGTTAAGTAGGCACAACAAAACAAATGAATAAATCCAAGTGTGAAGAAAATGGCCAAACTGAACCATGACATATTGATTAGAATCTCTTAAGGTTTAGTCATTAATGCACATGTATGGCTACATTTTCATAATTAGCTGACAAAAAAATTGGTCCCCCAAGAACTTGGAAAGAATTAAGATTTTCATCATGAATTAAATTTCAAGAATAATGCAGAATATATCTTCTCAAGGGGGTAGGATGACTCTCAGGCAAAGTGTACATGACTTTATAATAATCTAATTGTTAGTTTTAGTGTAGCATAAGGAAGAATGTATGAATACCAGATTAGTTAATCTAGAATCAAAGAAAAAACAGACGTGTGCCCATCTGTGATCTCCAGTATGGTCCCCACTAATTCCTGCACCTGGTATTCAAACCATTATATGGTCCCTCCCATACTGTAGCAACAGTAGTCGGAATGATTGGTAGAAAATAGCAGAAATTATAATATATCATCTTTAAGATTAGTTTTAAAAGACTGAGGCTTGTCTAGGTTTCCACCTCCCTCTCTATGCCCTGGATCGGGGAATTCATGTCATGAGCAGCTCCAGGGGGAGAACCAGGTGGTGAGGAACTGCAATCTCCTTCAGCCATTTAAGTGAACTTAAAAATAGATCTTCTAGCCCCATTCATGTCCTCATAGACTAGAGTCTTGGCTGTACTTTCACTCCTGAGACTCTAAGTTAGGACCACTCAGCAAAACCACTCTCATATTTTTTGATCCTCAAAAAGTGTATGAGATAATAAATGTTCATCTTTTTAAGCTGCCATGTTTTGAGGGTAATTTTGTGCAGCTATAGGTAACTAATATAACATCTAAGCACAGAAGCAGAGGGAGAGAGAGATTGGGGACTAAATTTGATTTCCAGAATCACTAACATTTTTTTCTCTTAAATGAATATGAAAACAAAGAATATTACCAATAATCTGCAAGACAGATCTGAGATGAATAACTCCATGTGACCTACATGTATCCTGCAATTTAGCTTACCATTAAGCAATCCACCCATACAATTCCTCTTTTCCTGGTTTCATATTTATTAAGCAACTCTCTGACTGGACTTTCCAAGAAATTCTGACTACAAAGAGAAACTGCACTGATTATGCTGGCATGAGTATTCAAATCCCCAGGAAAGCTACTCTCCCTTCTAAATTAGATTAGCAATCTGATTTTAAACATTTGTATTGAGAGACTAGTCAGTATGAATCTGCCATTGACAGAGAGCTGTGAAGCTTAGGATTCTAAGCCTAGAACAATCAAGAGCCCAACCATCAATGCACCAAAGTTGTGTTCACAAAAGTGGTATCTTCTTGGGGGGATCTGCAGATGATACTTCTCTTGAAACCAACATTTCTTTGTGAGAGTAACTCCTGTCTTAAGAGCAACATGACAAAAGAAATTCCGTCTCTGAAATCAAGTGAGAATTCATATCATTTCAGACCGTGGAAGTTCCACGAGGAAAGGGATTTTTGTCTTGTTCACTCATTGGTAAATGACCTGGCACAGCAGGTCCTCATTAAATATTTCTTGAGTAAACATAAATCTAAATCCTACTCATTATTCTGTTTCACTACTCAGCTTCCTCTCTCATTCCTCAGAAGCCATTGTACATCTTCCCTAATTTCCTCATGTGTCTCCTATGAGCAAACGTCTCCTATGAGCAACATCTCCTATGTTGCAACATCTCCTATGAGCAAATTATTTGTCTCCTGGCTCACCATTAAAACATTTATTTTCGGAGGGGCCCCGCGAGGAGCCGGGCTGAGGCCGGGGCGAGTGTCCCCAGGACAGGAGAGCCCCGTCCCGGAGGAGCAGGAGCTGCACCGACCTTCCCGGGGTAAAGGGGCTCGCAGGGGGTTGGAGCAGGACCCAGGAGGGCGAGGATGCCCTCGGGCTCCCGGGGACAGTAACAGCAACTGCGCGCCCAGGAGAGTGCGCCGAGCTCCCTAAGGGCTGCAGCGCACGGCGGGACCCGGCGGGACCCGGAGCAGCTGAAGGGGCTCGGGCGGCGGCTCCGCGGAGGGGGCTGCGCGGCCCCGGGAGCAGCTCGGCCCCGGGCTCGGGCAGAGGAAGAGGCTCCGTGCGGAGGGGGCTGCGCGGTTCCAGGAGCAGCTCGGAGGGGCTCGGGCGGCGGCTCCGCGGAGGGGGCTGCACAGCCGGAGCGCGAATCCACCAGCGCAGGCCCCGGAGCACAGGGCGCCGGGACACAGCCCAGGATCCGGCCTCCCCCGGGACAGGCAGAGGCCGGGAGGGCCCAGGACAGCGAGGACGCTCCTGCCCCAGCTGAGCAGATCAGCGGCCCCGCCCCAGAGCCTCCAGGCCCTGCAGACGGAGTTCCTGCGGGAGCTGAATCCAGGGCTCCAGAGCTGCCCCGCCACTGGGGCTGTTCCTCCTGCGGCCTCACGGGGTAAACAACCCCCACCGAGCCCTGCACCAGGCAGGGGCACAGCAGCTCCCCCAACTGCTAACACCTGAGAATCAGCACAGCAGGCCCCTCCCCCAGAACACCAGCTAGACGGACAACTTCCAGGAGAAGCCAAGGGACTTAAAGTACACAGAATCAGAAGATACTCCCCGGTGGTTCTTTTTTTTGTTTGTTTGTTTTTGTTTTTGTTTTTGTTTTGTTTTACTTTTTGATTTGTTTCCTTCCCCCACCCCCTTTTTTTCTCCTTTCTTTTTCTTTCTCTTTTTCTTCTTCTTTTTTTTTTTTCGTTTTTTTTTTCTTTTTCTTCCCTT
The DNA here is from genome assembly GCF_053574225.1 of Canis aureus. Taxonomy (NCBI): domain Eukaryota; kingdom Metazoa; phylum Chordata; class Mammalia; order Carnivora; family Canidae; genus Canis; species Canis aureus. The sequence goes on from NC_135632.1 coordinate 10,744,379, forward strand.
TTTTTTCTCTTTCTCTTTTCTTTCCTTCTTTCTCTCCTCTCTTTTTCTCTTTTTCCCAATACAACTTGCTTTTGGCCACTCTGCACTGAGCAAAATGACTAGAAGGAAAACATCACCTCAAAAGAAAGAATCAGAAACAGTCCTCTCTCCCACAGAGTTACAAAATCTGGATTACAATTCAATGTCAGAAAGCCAATTCAGAAGCACTATTATACAGCTACTGGTGGCTCTAGAAAAAAGTATAAAGGACTCAAGAGACTTCATGACTGCAGAATTTAGAGCTAATCAGGCAGAAATTAAAAATCAATTGAATGAGATGCAATCCAAGCTAGAAGTCCTAACGACGAGGGTTAACGAGGTGGAAGAACGAGTGAGTGACCTAGAAGACAAGTTGATAGCAAAGAGGGAAACTGAGGAAAAAAGAGACAAACTATTAAAAGACCATGAAGATAGATTAAGGGAAATAAACGACAGCCTGAGGAAGAAAAACCTACGTTTAATTGGGGTTCCCGAGGGCGCCGAAAGGGACAGAGGGCCAGAATATGTATTTGAACAAATTCTAGCTGAAAACTTTCCTAATCTGGGAAGGGAAACAGGCATTCAGATCCAGGAAATAGAGAGATCCCCCCCTAAAATCAATAAAAACCGTTCAACACCTCGACATTTAATTGTGAAGCTTGCAAATTCCAAAGATAAAGAGAAGATCCTTAAAGCAGCAAGAGACAAGAAATCCCTGACTTTTATGGGGAGGAGTATTAGGGTAACAGCAGACCTCTCCACAGAGACCTGGCAGGCCAGAAAGGGCTGGCAGGATATATTCAGGGTCCTAAATGAGAAGAACATGCAACCAAGAATACTTTATCCAGCAAGGCTCTCATTCAAAATGGAAGGAGAGATAAAGACCTTCCAAGACAGGCAGCAACTGAAAGAATATGTGACCTCCAAACCAGCTCTGGAAGAAATTTTAAGGGGGCCTCTTAAAATTCCCCTTTAAGAAGAAGTTCAGTGGAACAGTCCACAAAAACAAAGACTGAATAGATATCATGATGACACTAAACTCATATCTCTCAATAGTAACTCTGAATGTGAACGGGCTTAATGACCCCATCAAAAGGCGCAGGGTTTCAGACTGGATAAAAAAGCAGGACCCATCTATTTGCTGTCTACAAGAGACTCATTTTAGACAGAAGGACACCTACAGCCTGAAAATAAAAGGTTGGAGAACCATTTACCATTCGAATGGTCCTCAAAAGAAAGCAGGGGTAGCCATCCTTATATCAGATAAACTAAAATTTACCCCAAAGACTGTAGTGAGAGATGAAGAGGGACACTATATCATACTTAAAGGATCTATTCAACAAGAGGACTTAACAATCCTCAATATATATGCTCCGAATGTGGGAGCTGCCAAATATATAAATCAATTATTAACCAAAGTGAAGAAATACTTAGATAATAATACACTTATACTTGGTGACTTCAATCTAGCTCTTTCTATACTCGATAGGTCTTCTAAGCAAAACATCTCCAAAGAAACGAGAGCTTTAAATGATACACTGGACCAGATGGATTTCACAGATATCTACAGAACTTTACATCCAAACTCAACTGAATACACATTCTTCTCAAGCGCACATGGAACTTTCTCCAGAATAGACCACATATTGGGTCACAAATCGGGTCTGAACCGATACCAAAAGATTGGGATTGTCCCCTGCATATTCTCGGACCATAATGCCTTGAAATTAGAACTAAATAACAACAAGAAGTTTGGAAGGACCTCAAACACATGGAGGTTAAGGACCATCCTGCTAAAAGATAAAAGGGTCAACCAGGAAATTAAGGAAGAATTAAAAAGATTCATGGAAACTAATGAGAATGAAGATACAACCATTCAAAATCTTTGGGATGCAGCAAAAGCAGTCCTAAGGGGGAAATACATCGCAATACAAGCATCCATTCAAAAACTGGAAAGAACTCAAATACAAAAGCTAACCTTACACATAAAGGAGCTAGAGAAAAAACAGCAAATAGATCCTACACCCAAGAGAAGAAGGGAGTTAATAAAGATTCGAGCAGAACTCAACGAAATCGAGACCAGAAGAACTGTGGAACAGATCAACAGAACCAGGAGTTGGTTCTTTGAAAGAATTAATAAGATAGATAAACCATTAGCCAGCCTTATTAAAAAGAAGAGAGAGAAGACTCAAATTAATAAAATCATGAATGAGAAAGGAGAGATCACTACCAACACCAAGGAAATACAAACGATTTTAAAAACATATTATGAACAGCTATACGCCAATAAATTAGGCAATCTAGAAGAAATGGACGCATTCCTGGAAAGCCACAAACTACCAAAACTGGAACAGGAAGAAATAGAAAACCTGAACAGGCCAATAACCAGGGAGGAAATTGAAGCAGTCATCAAAAACCTCCCAAGACACAAGAGTCCAGGGCCAGATGGCTTCCCAGGAGAATTTTATCAAACGTTTAAAGAAGAAATCATACCTATTCTCCTAAAGCTGTTTGGAAAGATAGAAAGAGATGGAGTACTTCCAAATTCGTTCTATGAAGCCAGCATCACCTTAATTCCAAAGCCAGACAAAGACCCCGCCAAAAAGGAGAATTACAGACCAATATCCCTGATGAACATGGATGCAAAAATTCTTAACAAGATACTGGCCAATAGGATCCAACAGTACATTAAGAAAATTATTCACCATGACCAAGTAGGATTTATCCCTGGGACACAAGGCTGGTTCAACACCCGTAAAACAATCAATGTGATTCATCATATCAGCAAGAGAAAAACCAAGAACCATATGATCCTCTCATTGGATGCAGAGAAAGCATTTGACAAAATACAGCATCCATTCCTGATCAAAACTCTTCAGAGTGTAGGGATAGAGGGAACATTCCTCGACATCTTAAAAGCCATCTATGAAAAGCCCACAGCAAATATCATTCTCAATGGGGAAGCACTGGGAGCCTTTCCCCTAAGGTCAGGAACAAGACAGGGATGTCCACTCTCACCACTGCTATTCAACATAGTACTGGAAGTCCTAGCCTCAGCAATCAGACAACAAAAAGACATTAAAGGCATTCAAATTGGCAAAGAAGAAGTCAAACTCTCCCTCTTCGCCGATGACATGATACTCTACATAGAAAACCCAAAAGTCTCCACCCCAAGATTGCTAGAACTCATACAGCAATTCGGTAGCGTGGCAGGATACAAAATCAATGCCCAGAAGTCAGTGGCATTTCTATACACAAACAATGAGACTGAAGAAAGAGAAATTAAGGAGTCAATCCCATTTACAATTGCACCCAAAAGCATAAGATACCTAGGAATAAACCTCACCAAAGATGTAAAGGATCTATACCCTCAAAACTATAGAACACTTCTGAAAGAAATTGAGGAAGACACAAAGAGATGGAAAAATATTCCATGCTCATGGATTGGCAGAATTAATATTGTGAAAATGTCAGTGTTACCCAGGGCAATATACACGTTTAATGCAATTCCTATCAAAATACCATGGACTTTCTTCAGAGAGTTAGAACAAATTATTTTAAGATTTGTGTGGAATCAGAAAAGACCCCGAATAGCCAGGGGAATTTTAAAAAAGAAAACCATATCTGGGGGCATCACAATGCCAGATTTCAGGTTGTACTACAAAGCTGTGGTCATCAAGACAGTGTGGTACTGGCACAAAAACAGACACATAGATCAGTGGAACAGAATAGAGAATCCAGAAGTGGACCCTGAACTTTATGGGCAACTAATATTCGATAAAGGAGGAAAGACTATCCATTGGAAGAAAGACAGTCTCTTCAATAAATGGTGCTGGGAAAATTGGACATCCACATGCAGAAGAATGAAACTAGACCACTCTCTTGCACCATACACAAAGATAAACTCAAAATGGATGAAAGATCTAAATGTGAGACAAGATTCCATCAAAATCCTAGAGAAGAACACAGGCAACACCCTTTTTGAACTCGGCCATAGTAACTTCTTGCAAGATACATCCACGAAGGCAAAAGAAACAAAAGCAAAAATGAACTATTGGGACTTCATCAAGATAAGAAGCTTTTGCACAGCAAAGGATACAGTCAACAAAACTCAAAGACAACCTACAGAATGGGAGAAGATATTTGCAAATGACATATCAGATAAAGGGCTAGTTTCCAAGATCTATAAATAACTTATTAAACTCAACACCAAAGAAACAAACAATCCAATCATGAAATGGGCAAAAGACATGAACAGAAATCTCACAGAGGAAGACATAGACATGGCCAACATGCATATGAGAAAATGCTCTGCATCACTTGCCATCAGGGAAATACAAATCAAAACTACAATGAGATACTACCTCACACCAGTGAGAATGGGGAAAATTAACAAGGCAGGAAACAACAAATGTTGGAGAGGATGCGGAGAAAAGGGAACCCTCTTACACTGTTGGTGGGAATGTGAACTGGTGCAGCCACTCTGGAAAACTGTGTGGAGGTTCCTCAAACAGTTAAAAATATACCTGCCCTACGACCCAGCAATTGCACTGTTGGGGATTTACCCCAAAGATACAAATGCAATGAAACGCCGGGACACCTGCACCCCGATGTTTCTAGCAGCAATGGCCACTATAGCCAAACTGTGGAAGGAGCCTCGGTGTCCAACGAAAGATGAATGGATAAAGAAGATGTGGTTTATGTATACAATGGAATATTACTCAGCTATTAGAAATGACAAATACCCACCATTTGCTTCAACGTGGATGGAACTGGAGGGTATTATGCTGAGTGAAGTAAGTCAGTCGGAGAAGGACAAACATTATATGTTCTCATTCATTTGGGGAATATAAATAATAGTGAAAGGGAAAATAAGGGAAGGGAGAAGAAATGGGTGGGAAATATCAGAAAGGGAGACAGAACGTAAAGACTGCTAACTCTGGGAAACGAACTAGGGGTGGTAGAAGGGGAGGAGGGCGGGGGGTGGGAGTGAATGGGTGACGGGCACTGGGGGTTATTCTGTATGTTAGTAAATTGAACACCAATAAAAAAATAAAAAATAAAAAATAAAAAATAAAAAATAAAAAATAAAAACATTTATTTTCAAAGATCTCTTACTTCCTGCCACAAAAATCTATATCAACTTGTCTCAATGCTAACACATACTAACTTGTCCTAAAGACCATCCAATAGTCACACATACACATGTACCTAATTTAGTTAAATTGGTAGGTTCTTGACTTGTTCCTAATTTAAGTGGGAAATCTCCTTTGTCACCATTTAAAACAATACTGACTTGGTTTTGTAGGCATAATTGTAAAGGAATTGTACCCCCAGCCATCTTCTACTGAAATTTATTATCAAAAAATAGAGACTTTATAAATTATTTAACATTGTTTCTAGGTTTTAGAATAACATTCTGGCTAATAGGGATCCCTGGGTGGTGCAGCGGTTTAGCGCCTGCCTTTGGCCCAGGGTGCGATCCTGGAGACCCAGGATCGAATCCCACGTCGGGCTCCCGGTGCATGGAGCCTGCTTCTCCCTCTGCCTGTGTCTCTGCCTCTCTCTCTCTCTCTCTCTCTCTGTGACTATCATAAATAAATTAAAAATTAAAAAAAAACATTCTGGCTAATAAAATTCTAGGTCAAAGGGTATATATTGTTTAAATTATGAAAGATACTATCCTATTACTCTCAATAAAGTTCCACCACTTTATAATATTATCACTGTTTTACAGGAGTATCTGTAGGCACAGCTACTGGATATAAAATTTTGGCCAATCTGTTAAGGGAAAATTGGTTTTTGCATGAACTTTTTACCTTGTATACCTTTCATTTAAATGTGAGATTGACAACATTTTTGTTTGTGTATAATACATCTGTATATTTTTCCAATAAGATGCCTGTTTCTTTTGAGGTTTTAAAAAATATTGTTCAGTTCATCTCTTATTTTTTGATTTGTGTAAATTTATTTCATAAAATTAAATTTTTAATATTAAAAATTCTTTATTGCCTATGTGACACATGTATATCCTATCCCTCATTTTTGCTAGTTTTGTTAAATATTTGATATAAATTTATATATGTAACATAAGTAAATTTTTGAAAATATAAAGGACATGACTATAATGGACACCTAACCTCATAATTTCTTTGCATCTACCTGTAAGATCTGTAAAAACAATTGGGGGAAAAATGACCACTGTGATTTCCAATTCATTCAGACTACATAGCCTTTCACTTCTTTCTAATCTTATAGATTTGTTCTCATGTTTGTTTGGATGGATGCTATTGTCAATGTATCATTTTTTTAATCATTTTTTAAACCATTTCCAATATGGTTTTTAATTGATTTCATTTCTTGGCTAAATTCACTGTCTAAATCTAATTATATATGTCTTAGAATTTTCCCTTCCTTCACATCATGCTGTTTGTGAATAGTAGCTTTATTTCCTCTGTTTTAAGCTTTACATCTTTCTTCTGGCTTCACTATAATGGCTATGATATGACATCTAAGACAATGATGAGTAAACATGTAAAGGTGGTTGCCCTTGCCTTAGTGCCAGATTCTAAGGGAAATCTTCTTAATTTAAATTCAAACTAATATATAGTGTATTATTAGTTTCAGAGGTAGAATTTAGTGATTCATTAGTTGCATGTAAAACCCAGCGCTCATTGTATCAAGTGCCCTTCTTAATGCTCATCACACCGTTACCTCATTCCCCCCACCATCTTCTCTCCAGCAACTGTTTCCTCTAATTAAGAGTCTTAAATGGTTTGTCCTCTGATTTTGTCTTATTCTCCCTTCCCTCCCCTTATGTTCACCTGTTTTGTTTCTTAATTTCCACAGATGAGTGAAATCATACATGGTATTTGTCTTTCTCTGACTTATTTCACTTAGCATAATATCCTCTAGTTCTATCTGCATCATTGCAAATGGAAAGATTTTATCCTTTCTGGTGGCTAAGTAATATTCCATTGTGTGTATGTGTGTGTATCACATCTTCTTTATCCATTCATCTATCAAGGGACATCTGGGCTCTTTCCATATTTTGGCTATTGTAGACACTGCTGCTACTAAACACTGGGGGCATGTGCCCCTTCAAATCACTATGTTTGTATCCTTTGGATAAATTCCTCGTAGAGGAATTCCTGAGTCATAGGGTAGCTCTATTTTTAACTTTTTGAGGAACCTCCATACTGTCTTCCAGAGTGGCTGATAAATTTCATTCCTATCAACAGTGTGAGAGGGTTCCCCTTTCCTGAGAGAAAATTTTTAATATTTATAACCAATTAGTTTGCTAAATACTATACTTTTGTAGGCATCTTAAAAGTAAATTGAAGCTTACTTCTAGTTTACAAATAACTTACTTTTATCATAAAGAGATGTTATATTTTACCAAATGCTATTTCTGCGTCTATTGAAAAAAAAAATCACACAATTTTCTCCCTTACCTTATTGCCATGGGAATTTGTACTGGCTGATTTTAAAATGTTCAACCAACTTCAGATTCCTGGATCACCCCAACTTGTTCCTGAAGTCTTGTCTTTTTATGTACTGTTTGATAAATTTGATAATATTTTGTTTTGAATCATCACATCCTTCTTGACATGAGAGTCACTGGCTTATAGATTTTTAAAACTTTCTGTCCAGGTTTTGTTATTATGACCATGCATAAACCAAGGTAGGAAAATTTCCTTTTTATACATCATTCTCTTTAACAGTACTATTTTACAAAAGTGTCATAAGTTCAACAGTAAATCGTTTAGATCTATGTTTTATGCAGGGGAAGGTATATGTAAGTGAAGATTTTAGTTATGGATTCAATATATCTGATAGCTATAAAACTCTTCAGATTTTCTATTTCCTCTTGTATTGGTTTTGGTGACTTTGCTTCTAAAGGAAATTGTCCATTTAATTTATACTGTGAAATTCAGTAGCAAGTATCTGTTCATATCAGTTTTATTATCTTTTTAAATTCCTGCAGAAACTATAGTAGTTTTTCATTTTTCATTACTGTAATTGGCATATTTTATCTTTTCCTTCTCGGAACAGAGGTTTGATACTTTTTTTAGTGATTTCAACAACACTTTTGACTTATCTCAATTGTTTATTTTCTATTTTATTATTTTTCTAGTTTTATTATTTTGTCTATTTAGATTACATTTATTTTTCTTCTAATTTCTTGAGATATGTACTAGAATTTGATTTTCAACCTTTTTTCCCCTAATAGATGCACCAGATATATTATCTATTGCTGCTTAAATGCAGAAAACCATAAGAGAACATTACTCCACACAAAGAGAAAAATCCAAATAATTCCCCAAATCATAACTTTTTTTTTAAGCCAGAGAGCTGAAGTCAGAAGGCAATCAGATGAACTGAGTTTCAAAAGGTGTATACTCCTGAGGAGGTTTTACCTTTTTCACTGGAGGAAACACTGGAGGAAGAAGCAGCCATTATATGGGAGTAAAATGAAAAGTAACTATTTGACAAATCTATAAGAGCTGGAATGGTGTCGCACTTTAGAATTCATGGAAGGGCCAGACAAAAACAGAGTCCTGCATTCACTCAAAGCTCTTTCCCCTGGCTCTAAACCCCATGCTCCTGGCGCAGAGCAGGACACCTCAGGATCTGAGTTTCCTGGCCCAAGTAAACATCCACGCACTTCCTGGAACCTGCCCTCTTGGGAAGCAAAAGCCTTGTCAGCTGGGCTGGGAAAAGCAGAAAACTCTTGCCATTAGGGTTCCAGAAAAGATCTACTGATTCCGATGGAGGAATAGACACAAAAGCCTTTTGTCCATTTCAGATGGAAAGGCAGGACTCTAGCCCTTGTTTTGGGGTAAGAAGAAGTCGCTGCTGAAAGGAAGCCAAGAAGTAAAAGTTGCCTGCACTTAAGTGGGAAACAGGATTGCCCATCTGCCCACCCCCAACAGCAATCCCTCTTTCCACCATTCTGGGGTAAAGGTATCTGCTGCTGAGTGAGAGAGCAGTAAAGCAGAACCACCTACTCCGGAGGTAGGGCAGGAAACCTGATGGAGCACAAAATGGGTGGGAATAAGCACTGCACTGATACAAAGCACATGTGTGCTATCACCAGGGGAAGCCAGGGAGCTCTGTCAAGCAGGCTTATTGATAAATCTCTACCAGACTAACCAAGCAAAAAGGAGAGAAGACAAAATTACTATTTGCAGGAGTAAAAGCAGGGGAAGGTTGGTGCAAATCCTACAGACATTACAGGATAATATGAGAATATTATACACAGCTGTATGCAAATAAATTCTCTGAAAGACACAATCTGGCAAAGCTCACTCAAGAAACTGATAAATGGAATAACCCTATGTGTCAGTTCAAGAAATTGAGTGTGGAGTGAAAAGTCTTCCCACAGACCAAAGTCCATGCCCCCATGTCTGCTTTGTCAATTTATGATAGGGATACTAATTCTACACAAAATTTCCCAAAAAATAGAAAAGGAGGGCATTCTTCCCAACTCATTTTAAGATGTTAGCATGACCCTGATGTCAAATTAAAAGATATTGTGAGAGAACAGATCAATATCCCATATGAACATAGATGCAAAAATCCTTAATAAAACACTAGCAAAACAAATTCAGCAATTATAAAAAGGATTATACATTATGACCAAGTAGGGATTATTCCAGGAACACAATAGTATTTAAATGAAAATTTATAGAATTAAATATTTTCACTACGAAAGAAAAACTCTCAAACCAAAGACCTCATAATCTATCTTTAAAAACTAGGGGGGGGGGAAATGAGGAAAGGAAACTCAAAATAAGTAGAAAGGAATAATACGGTCATAAAACAAAGAAAGAAAACAAAAACGAGTAGAGAAAATTGAGTAAAATTAAAAGCTGATTATTTGAGAATATCAATAAACTGATAAACATCTAGCCAGACTAACTGGAAAAAAGGGGAGAGAATACAAATTACCAGTATCATAGATGAGAGAACATCACTACAGATCCTAAAGATACTTAAAATAAAATGTGGAAATATTATTTTTTAAAGTATGTCAAACTTGACAGTTGATATGAAATGCTTAAATTCCTTGAAAGACACAGAGTACTAGTGCTCACTAAAGAAGAAATAGACAACATGAATTGAACTGTATGAATTGAAATTACAGTCAAAAAAAATGTTCTTGCAAAGGAAAATGTAAGCCCACACTTTTCACTGGTAAATTCTACCAAGTATTTAAGGACGAAATACCAAAATTATTATACATACTCTCCTAGAAAATTAAGGAAGATGGAATACTTTACAATTTGTTCTGTGAAATCAGCATTAATGATAACTGAAATCAGAAAACCAATCTAATTTTAAAAAGGGCAAAGACATGAATAGACATTTCACCAAAGATAATATATTGAAGAAAAAAATAAGTATATAAGAAGGCATTTGGTATTATTAATCATTAGGGAAATGTAAATTAAAGCCACAATTGGATACTATTCCACAACCACTAGAATGGGTAGAATTATAATCACTGACTGGGTAGACTGGGTGGCTCAGATGGTTAAGAGTTGGACTCTTTTTTTTTTTTTAAATTTTTATTTATTTATGATAGTCATACAGAGAGAGAGAGAGAGAGAGAGAGAGGCAGAGACACAGGCAGAGGGAGAAGCAGGCTCCATGCACCGGGAGCCCGATGTGGGATTCGATCCCGGGTCTCCAGGATCGCGCCCTGGGCAAAAGGCAGGCGCTAAACCGCTGCGCCACCCAGGGATCCCAAGAGTTGGACTCTTAATTTCAGCTCAGGCCATGATCTCAATGTTGTGAGATGGAGCCTTGCAGTAGGTTCCCTGCTGGGTGTGCAGCCTGCTAAAGACTCTCTCTTCATGAGCACCTGGTGGCTCATTCCGGAAGTGGCTGCCTTCAACTCAGGTCGTGATCTCAGGGTCCTGGGATCAAGTCCTGCATTGGGCTCCCTGCTCAGCAGGGAATCTGCTTCTCCCTCTTCCCTGCTTGTGCTCTCTTACAGTCTCTCTCTCTCCCTCTCTCTCTCTCTCTCAAATAAATAAAATAAAATCTTAAAAAAAATAAAAAGGATTCTCTCTTCCTCTCCCTGCTCTAGTGAACATGAGCACATGTACCCTCTCTTAAAAAAAAAAAAAAAAAAAAAAAAACACATTGCTGACCACACCCAGTTTGATGTAGGTGTTCAACACATGGAACTCTCATATACTGCTGGTTGGAATGTGATCAAATGGCTTCTCAAATCAGTTTGACAGGCTCTTAAAAAGCCCAGCCCACACCAACCATATGACACAGCTATTCCACTTCTAATTATCTCAGCAGAAATGAAAGTTTGTGTCCACTCAAAAATTTGCACAGAAGTATTCATAGCAGTCTTATTTGTAATAGCTAAAAAGTGGAAACAATCCAAATATCCATCAACAAAAATCGGATAAAAAAATGTTGGTGTATCAATACAATGGAATATGCTCAACAGCAAAAATAAATTAATGATACAGTAACATGGATGAATCTCAAAATAATTACAGTAAGTGAAAGAAATGAGACAAAAAAGAGTATATACTGTATGTTTCCATTGATATAACATTCTAGAGGTGACAAAGAATTTTTAATAACAGGAAATAGATTATTTAGTGGTTTAGATTATTTAGTGACAAGAGGGGCAAGGATGAATGAGGAAAAAGTACAATGATGGGGCATGACGAAACTTTAGGAGGGTGCTGTTGAATATGTTCATTATCTTTGTGCTGCTGTTTTCACAAGTGTATAAATATGTCAAAATTTATCAAATTGAACAATTTAAAAATGTGTATTTTATTATTGTAATTGTATTTTGATAAAACTATAAAAATTGTTAGGAATATATATATATATATCTATGATTGTGGTATTACTCATACCTTCTTTGATTTTAGTCAACTTCTACATATTTCAAAACTGTTATTCGGTTGATTTAACTCTAGGATTCTTTAATCTTTTAGTTGAACCGACTAATCACTAAACAATGTCTTTATTTTTCAGAATTGTTCTTGTCTTAAAATATATTTCATTTGATATTTATATAACCACACCAGTTTTCTTTTGGTTAGTGTTTGAAATATATAGATGTGTATGTATATATGTATATGTAAAAATAGGCTGGAAATATATTTTTCCTTTTTTTTACTTTAAACCAGTGCAGGGTTGTAATATTAAAATAATCCTTGTAATTAGCATAGAGGTGGGCATTTTCAAATTAATATTAGAAACTTTGTTTTTAAATTAAGTATTAACCCATGAATATTTAATTTATAACTGATACAATTTGGATTTAAATGCTTATATAGTTTATTACTATAATAATATAATTTAATATTGATATAGTTTGCCTATTATATTGTTGTTTCTGTTGTTTCTTATCCCTGTCTCTGAGACATGACTGCCTTGAATCTACCCCAAATCCCCAGTGCACAATAGGCCATGATTAGGTTATACAGGATTTTTTCATAGATTATTCAGTAAATATCAAAACAACAGAATGAACAGGAATTGATAATTTGAGTGTTATATAAGAGGAAGATAACTTGCAATAAACAAAAATATCTGTGCCCCATGGCATGATTCCAACAATGGTAATCTTGGCTATGATTTTTTTCAGATCCTACTATATTCTAAAGAAGGCTCCAGGCACTTAAAATCTTAACAATAACTGGTACTTTAAATCTTAACAGTAACTCTATTAGGTAAATATTATTATCATACCTTATTATATATAGAACTAAAACACAGAGGTGTTAAATAATTTTCTAAAAGTCACACAACTAACAAGTGATTGAATTAGAAACTGCCTGGTGGCTCAGTTAGTTGCTTAACCATCTCACTTTGGCTCAGGTCATGATCTCAGGATCCTGGGATCCAGCCCCACATCAGGCTCCCTGCTCAGTGGGGAGTCTGCTTCTCCCTCTCCTTCTGCCCTTCCCCTTTCCTTCCCGCTTGTGTACACTCTCTGTCTCAATAAATAAATACAATTTTTAAAAATTGAATCCTGATATTTCTAAGTTTAGAACTCAAACACAATATTTTCACTACTTCATTTTGCTATAATAAGGCATTTAAGAAATGACTAGAGGGCAGATTTATATTAGTTATAAGCAAATAAAGTGATGTATTACAAAGAAAATACAATAAAAACATTTTAAGAAATGACTAGAGGGCAGATTTGTATTAGTTATAAGCAAATAAAGAGATATATTACAAACAAAATACAAAAAAAGACAGTTCTTGTACATATTTTGCTAACGTAAATCATACTAGAGAAGGCACAGGAGGACAGTTATCAGTTATAAGAAAATGGATTTGTACTTCTGAAAAAATATTAAAAAGCAGAAGTCTTTTTATATAATTTTCATAGCTAATAATTAATTTATGCCATCAATGACATAGAAAGGTTTCTGCAGCTCACATCTCTTAGATATAAAATAGATACAAATAATCTATTTTTCTGGTTACTTGGACCCATAACTCTATCTATATCTACTTGTAAATTATAAATTCTTTCAAAGATATATTTTTTAAATAACAGAAAGAGAGATCACTTGTGGGCCTTTTGGCTAAGATCAAGTGCAAACAATAGAAATTGACACAATGCAACATGTTTATTGATACATGTAAAATTCTAATCAAAGGGCAATTGGTTTTGTTAAATAAATATACAATGTCAGAGATGAGTACTGAATCCAAGATACATGGTGCTGCTCTATAGGAGTCTTCAAATAACTATGAAATAGCACACTCAGAATAGAGTAACTGATTTGTAGTCTCGGGAAAAACAGGAAAAAATCATATTAGGAATTAGAACACAATTTATCAGATATATAACCCAGAAAGTAAAGTTGTCCTACAATAGCTTCTTTAATGCCCATTTATCCAAGCAATTAAGATAAACTTTTAAAATATTAATTATTAATAAAATATTTTAAACAAAAATTCATTAAGCATATTAGTTTCATATTGCTACTATAACAAATTGCCACAAACTCAGTGGCTTAATAAATTATTTCTGTTACAGTTTTGGAGGCCAGAAGTCTGAAATTGCTTTTCACTGGACAAAAGTTAAGGTGTTGACAAAGCTACGTTTCCTTCCTGAGGCTCTAGAGAGTCAGTCTGTTTCTTTACCCTTTCTAGCTTCTGGTCACCATCAACATTCCTTTGTTGCTGACTTCCTCCTCACATCATCCCATTACTCACTTCCTACTCCTGACCTTACCTCCATCCTCTAAGGACCTTTATGATGATATTTACAACCTGTTAGGATTATCCAGGGTGATTGTGGGTTGAATTATGCACACACACCCCATTCAAATATTGTTTGTGTCCTAACCACCAGGACCTCAGAATGTGACTTTATTTGGAAATCAAGTCACTACGTATGTAGTTCATGGAGACAAGGTCATTAGGCTGAGCCCTAATTCAATATGACTGATGTCCTTATAAAAAGGAGAAATTTGGATGTAGAGACAAATGCCAGACATACAGGGAGAACACATGTAGAGGTGAAGGCAGTGGTAAGGGTGACACTTTCATTGGTCAAGGAAGACCTAAGATAGCCAGCAAACAAGCTAGGGGAGAGGCCTGGGACAGCCTTCACAAGAAAACAACCCTGTCCATACCTTGATCTTGGACTTTTAGATCCCAGAGCTGTGAGAAAGTAAATTTCTGTTTTTTAAGCCACCCAGTTTGTGATACTTTGTTATAGCAGCCTTAGCAAAGTAATACAAGGACTAAATCACATCTGCAAAATCTCTTTTGTATATAAGGTAGCATTCGTAGATTCCAGGGATTAGGGAGTAGATACCTACGGAGGGTTATTATTCAGCCTGCCACAGCATGCTTATGTCAAACCAACTTATACATTGGCAGATATAGGTTAAATAAAACATACTCCCTGCCCTCAAGATTCAGTGTTATTCACAGTACGAAGATCCAAGTATCATGTGGATTATTTGCCAGAACTTCTTGGATTCCAGCGATCTGCTGTGATATTTTACAAAGAAAGTTAAAGAAAATATAGCTTGAGGGAGGCAAGTTTTCCATATTATAAAGCTCTTCCTTGCCAAAAACATTGGTACTTTCGACCTAATCCATTTTCCAGATTAAATAGATTCCATGAACAAATGAATTTATGAATAATAGAATAACTTACTTGATTGCATTCTGGTAATAATAGTCACTTATAATTAAGACTATCTCTCAATAAGTGATTCAGAATTTTGTCTAGAAAATAAAACCATTTGTGGCTGTGTTATAATATTTTATGATTATAGTATCCCCAGATATATAATATATAAATCTGTGTACATTTTTATGTTTTATACTTAGAAAGTTTGCATATGTTTAAAAAAAATACTGTGGAAGGTCAATTTAAAAAAAAAAAAGCGTTCAATACAGAGGATTGGGTGCTTACCAATTTGTTTGGAGGGACTAGAGGACCAAAAGTCAGGACATTTGAGCAGCCAAACAGCTATTGCTGATGCTATTGCTGAACTTCTTCAGTGTATATCACACTGAACCATAGATGCAGAATGCAAAGTCAGGCCACTGCTTCCTTTTCAAATACTCATATCTGCACTCTGTTGCTTGCCAACTGCCACAGCAATAAATATGTGGCCTCCATTTTATTTCCATCTTCCATCTCTCATGTTAGGTTAAATAATGACCAGATCCTAATCCGCATCTAGACCTCTAACTTCAAGGGAAGGAGTTTTTCTCACTTTCTACCTAAAATTAAGTTGAGATAGTAACCTAGGAAAGTCACCAGATTTCTCCTGTTGTTGAGGCACAGAGATTGAAAACGTCTAAAAACTGAGAAGAGAAAGAACAGAGACAGAGGCTCTAATGAGAAGACACAATCATTCCCAGATGAACAGGGAATGGACATTTAATAGAGCATTAATTAATTAATAACAGCATTCGCATGACATTATAAATGTTATGTTCATCAAACCTAGAAATGGCTTTGAGTTAAAAAGTCACAATTTTAGTCTATTGCACTCTCAAAATTCCACAAAATTAACATAAATGATGTGGTCCCAATACGTACTGAATTCATCATAAAATAGCATGGGATGAGAAATAGCTAAAGTATCCCTGACCTATGAAAATATTAGGTCGACAATAAGAAATAATGCACATTTCTAGTCTAGAAATAATGCACTTTCTTATTGCTAATAAGAAATAGCAATATATTTGGCAAAAAGCTTTACCTCCTATATTAGTTAGGAGTCTTTAAAAGCACACGAATTCCCATTAAAATGGAATTAGAAATGTTTATTCATTAGGAAAGTTTAACTCTAGGTGGCTCTATGTATGGGTTGATTCCCAAATTCAACTAAGCTACTAGGACCTGATTTGTCTTGATTTGTTGAATTATTCCTCTGGCTTTGTATCTAGCCTCCACGAGATGATCTTGGGTAACTCCAAACTCATGCTTTCCCCACATTCTATACATTCATGTTCATCAAAATAGTAGGCAGATTCTTTCTTCCAAGTCTAAACCACACGCCTATGCCTATGTGGTCCAAGATGAAGTGCAGTTTACCCAAAGCACAAAAGCTGATCTTGGGAAGGGATGGTGCCCCAATAAAAAAAAAAAAAACCCACAAAACAAAACAAAACAAAACTGGATACTATTATCAAAGAAAGGGCAATGTATTAGATGCATAGTTGAGTTTACTCTATCTCCAAGCCCTCAAGTTGGCTCTTGCTGCCCTCCAATGATTCTGGAGGGAGATATACAAAAGGATAGGCCAGTAAATGCTACATTTCACTACACATGGACGTTAGCCTCACATCCCTATGTGGAATTCTGGAGAATTAGGCACTAGATGTGTGGCAAGGGCTCCTTTCATTTGGGTTGACTCTAGATCTTGAGCTCGATGTAAGCCGCTGGACACTTGGTCCTTTTCCTAGAGGCTCACACAATAGTATTACCACACAGTTGGCTATAAAAGGACAGACAAATCTATGGTAGAGCACATCCCAAGAAGAAATAAGAGATATTTGCCTAATGATAGGTTTACTTCTTTTCCTTTTACTAAAGCTGCATCTTTAGAAAGGCAGATTAATTTTTTCCCTCTTCTGTTTAAAAATACAGTGCTTCTTTGAAGATAGAGTATGAGATGGACTCATAGAACTTGGAGAACTAGCAAAAGGCCCATGCGCAGATGGAACAGAGGACAGACTTTTTTGTAAGCTTTTAGCTAAGGAGTTGTTCTCCTTGGTGAGGAAGAAATATTAATTTAAATAAAAAATTTTCAAATGTTTAAAGTCAGGTCTTCTTTGTGTAAGAATAAAAATCTCGTACCCTCAATCACTGTTATCTGGACTTTTCACAAATCAGTATCAAAATCAATGCAAGGATAATTTTCAAAGGTAGCAAGGTACATTGTTATCTTTAATTTGAAGGCAAACAGTTCATATGATTTGCTTGACAGAAGCATATTAGTTCTATAAAATCTGAATAATGGATCAGAGTCTCACCTTCGTTGACTTCTATTATGCCGCCAATTTGTAAATGGTCTTGATGTAAAGAAACATCTCCTATTAATTTGAATATACTTTTTAAAACTAATCATGTACTCAAGATGGCTTAGAGCTCCTTCCCTGGGGGGGGAGAATGAGGGCAACAATGCATAGGGCATGGGCAGGAGGAGCTTCTTTCCAACCCTCACTGAGAACCACAACCTTATATCATTTGTTAGTGCAATGCACCTATCATTATATTTAAATTATATTTTTAACAACAAAAAAAATCATTTGAGGAGGTGCATTGTGTTTAAAGCAAATTATCCTCATAGTGTTTTACTGATTAGCAAATGGTTCAAAAAAGATGCATCCATATATCTTGAGCAGTTAGAGATGGCTGGTATTTTTTTTTATCAGATTGAATTTTTTTCTCCTAAATTTTTATTTAACCATTTAGTTAACATATAATGTAATATTGGTTTCAGGAGGAAAATTTAATGATTCATCACTTACGTATAACATCCAGTGCTCATCATAACAAGTGCCCTCCTTAATACCCACCACTCATTTAGCCCATCCCCCACCCATCTTCCTCCAACAACAACTCTCAGTTCTCTATCATTAAGAATTTCTTATGGTTTGCTTCCCTCCCCTTTTTTTACCCTTCCAATATGTTCATCAGTTTTGTTTCCTAAGTTCCACATATGAGTAAAATTATATGGCATTTGTCTTTCTCTGACTTACTTCACTTAGTATGATACACACTAGCTCCATCCACATCATTGCAAATGGCAATATCTCATTCTTTTTGATGGCTGAGTAACATTCCACTATGGAATATCTATATCTATATCTATATCTATATATCTATATAGATATATCACATCTTCTTTATCCATTTATCAGTCATGGACACTTGGACTCTTTCCATAGTTTGGGTGCATGTACCCCTTTGAACCTGTGCTTTTGTTTCATTTGAAGACTGGTATCTTTTCTAATTGTTCATGCCCACCTCCGAGTACTCAGTACTCATATCAAATTGTTTAATTATGTAACTATTTTTATAAATATATATAAATATATTTTTATAAATATTTTATTTATTTATATGACAGATTTAGAGAGAGAGAGAGAGAGCAGGCAGAGCAGTAGGCCGAGGGAGAGGGAGAAGCAGGTTCCGCGCTGAGCAGGGAGCCTGATGTGGGGCTTGATCCTGGGACCCTGGGACCATGACCTGAGCCTAAGACAGATGTCTAACCGATTGAGCTTCCCCGGCTCCCCATGAAACTATTTTTAAAAGTTGTCTTTGCATACAGATATTCAAGCAGATCAAGGAAGTTTAAAATAAAGAATAGAATGATTGGCAGAGGCAGGCAGTGGGGAATGAATGAAATAAGTTTTTCCAGCTGCAAAATAAATAAGTCAGGAATACACAATATACAGCATGATGACTATGGTTAGTGATATTCTTTTGAATATTTGGAAGTTGCTAGTAGAGTAAATCTTAAAAGTTCTCATCACAAGAAAAAATTGTAACTCTGGTAATGGCTATTAACTAGACATTGTGATGATCATTTTACAACATAGAGAAATATTGAATCATTATGTTGTATATCTGAAACTAATAATGTTACATGCCAATTATATCTCAATACAAAATAAAAGCAATTCAAAGTTCATACAGGGACATTGAAAATGGTAAAAGTGACATTTTAAATCAGTGTAACTAGATGAACTATTGAATCTACAGCGTTGGGGCAACTGACTACCCTTTTTAAAAAAATAAAATAAAACTGAGGAACAACTCCACTGCTTACAGCTTGCTAAAATCCAGATGAATAAGTGTTTAAAAAAAAAATGAAACCATAAAATTATCAGAGGAAAAAAGGGGTAAATCTTACCTATAATTTTAGACTAGATAAGGCCATTCTAAGTTTTATCACAGACTACAGAACTTATAACAAAGTTAAATTTAAATTAAGACAAGTTTGACTACCCAAAATGTCTACATAGAGAAAAAAATGCTACCTATGAAGGGAAAATTCTTTGAATGTTTGGAATACATATAAAAAGCAAAGGACTAATATCTAAACAGAAATAACATTTGTAAATCAAACTCAGTTGAAATTACAAATATAAATAACTTAGGGATCCCTGGGTGGCGCAGCGGTTTAGCGCCTGCCTTTGGCCCAGGGCGCGATCCTGGAGACCCAGAATCGAGTCCCACGTGGGGCTCCTGGTGCATGGAGCCTGCTTCTCCCTCTGCCTGTGTCTCTGCCTCTCTCTCTCTCTCTGTGTAACTATCATAAATAAATAAAAATTTAAAAAAACAAATATAAATAACTTAGCTTAAACAATACAGAAAGGAAATAGAGAAACTAAAATAAACAATAACTGTATTAGGAAATTATTAGAAATTTACAATACCAGATTTCAAACAATCATTCTTCACTTTTGATAAGATTAAAGAGAGAGTATTGGAAAGCAGGTATAAGAAAAACATTTTTTAAAACTTCTGGAGAGCAAATTAATTTGTTTAATCATTTTGGAGTGTAATTTCGAAGTTTATCAAAATTGTAAATGCATGTATAACTCCTTAATCCAGTTTTACCACTAGTAAAAATTTCTGGCAGATACTCACATAGGCATACACACACACATGATTAATATTTGTAGAAGGGAAAACATGAAAGGAACATAAGTGTCAATGAATTAAGTACTAGTATAATCATGATACATCAATGCAATATTTTACTGGTTTGCCAAAGAGAAAGAACAAAGCAATTTAAAAGCGTTTTCAATAAAAGATAATAAAAATTCTTTAGTAGAAATAAGACAAAATCAAAAGTACCACATGACCTAGTTTAATAAAAATATGTTTATACATATTTTTTTTAAGATTTTACTTATTGATTAATAGAGACACACAGAGAGAGAGAGAGGCAGAGACACAGGCAGAGGGAGAAGCAGGCTCCATGCAGGGAGCCCGACGTGGGACTCGATCCCGGGTCTCCAGGATCAGGCCCTGGGCTGAAGGCAGAGGCTCAATGGCTGAGCCACCCAGGCATCCCTGTTCATATGTATTTATATGTGTAAAGAAAAGCACTAAATTTTTAACAGTAGTTTCCTTTATTCAGGCCCATATTTTCTGACTTTTATGTTTATTCATAAAAATGGGATGTAACTTCAACTTTAATTTTTTAAATTATTTTTATAAAGAATATAAGTATTGGCAACACAATGGCCTTTACTGAAATCCCATTTCCCGCACAAATTAACTATGAAAACTTGGACAAGTCACGTAGCTGAAGCTGAAGCTTTGTCATCTATAAATTGGGGATAACGACTGCTTTTTTGGATTTTGGAGGAGAGTAAAATATGATAATGTACTTCAATGCTTATCCTAGTGCCTGAAACATAAAAATATTCAGTAAATGGTAGCTGTTATATCATATTATTATCAATGACCTAACACTGCTATAAAATATAAAGTTAGCAACATCATGTTATTTATTGTTGTAAATAAATACATGAACGGGGGACCCAAATTATAATTGCAATTACTATTTAGACAAAATAAACAGTATCTTTTACTGAATTGCTTCTTAGGTACATTTATTTATTTCTAATACAGTTTCTCCATGTATTCTTAATAGATTTAAGGCAGAGTTTATAAAATCATTAAAAAACATTTAAAATTGAATGTTACCTGGAGAATTGAAATTATACAGGCAGTTAAATTGAATAATTCTGACTGGAAATATTTTCATTCTCCATCCACACTGAAATTGCCTATATTAGCTATATAGAAATAAATATCACTAGCTAATGGCCAATTCTGTTTTACTTTTAGATAAATTTGATACGGCTAAAAGTATTTACTACCTATATTGACACACAAAGTAACAAATCAAGATTCCTTCTCAACATCCATATCTAAAATAATGTTCCATGCTATAATCACTTAAATAATTTCTATGACAAAGTTAATGTACACCTGGATTTATGTGCACCTTATTCAGAAAATGGGTCACTCTCTAAATGCCAATAGACCATAACCAGGAATTTTGAGAAAAATAAATCCTCAAATCTTTCTCATTTCTTCAAAATTTAAGATGAGAAAATTTTGGCAAAATAAACACTGCCTCCCTGTTCAAGAAAAAAGCAGGCTTTTTATTCTGTTCATGTACTCCTCTGCTATTAAAAAATATATATCCCATTTAATTGGTATTATAATAAATTACATGGCAAAGTGTTGTTGAACAGCAAAGGACACAGATATTATTTCCCATTGTTACTATGAATAGAATCACCCAGGTACCAATTAACATCTCATCATGATGATTACTTTTTATTGTTCTTGTTCCACTAATCAAACTCACACCTTTTTAGTTTATATTTTGATTTCAAAAAATTATGCTAAAAAAAAAATTATGCTAAGAAAAGATTAAATTTATTTCAAATGCAAATAAATGTGAAGCATATAAAGCTAATTAGGTTTATAACCACTGAGAATAATACAAAAAAAAATTAAATTGCTTTGCTTCAAGGAAAATCTTTTAGGAAACATTTGTTGAATAAATTTGAAAGAAAAAATTTTAATATTTTCTCTCATAGTTGATATTTGGCCTATATTTTACACAGGAAAATCATACGCATTTTCTTTCTTAATATACACTGGTTACTGTCTTTACAAGGTAGTAGTATCGTATGTTGTAGTGGAGATAGGGGAGAAATATATTTACCAAACACTTAAATTATATTTATTAGTATAATATTTATTTATATTTATTAGTAGTATAAATATTATAAAGTAATATTTAATAATATAATATTAAATCATATTTAAATATATCACAATTTTAAAGCTTATAGACAAATAATACCACTTATCAGGGACAGATTCCAAAAACAAGTAAAGTGAAAATTTATGGGAAATATTAAGATACCCCCAAAAGTTTGGGTGATAAAGTAACATTAATTAAATAATGTTCTGACATTTGCAACACTAAAACAATTTAATCTAAGGAGTTATGTCCTTTAAAAATATTTTCTTTAATTATATCTCAGCTATTCCCTAGATTCTTAGACATTTGGTAGGCAATATTTTCCATGCAAGTATTTCGTTTATTATGGAAATGGGATTTCAATTTTGAAATGCATCCATGATGATTTATTGGCTAGTTTTAAGCCCTGTATAAGGAAGAAGAGTGTTGAGTGGAAGTTTGGCACCAGCGATAATTTTTTGTTGTTGTTCCCAAGCTGACAGGTTTACAGGATTAAGCTTTAGAGTGTTTGCTAGCATCCCCAGGATGCCTTTCCATAGTGGAGCAGAGTTTAGATCGACTCTGGGGTATTACCACATGATGAAGGTAATCTGTTTCCTTAGCTGAAGCTCACAAACAAAGCAGTTAAATCCCCATCACAAATGGCCATACTGGGACTCATTACACTTTTCATAGGCCTGGATCTTTTTGTTTCTAAGTCCCTAAAACATTTATATAGGGCAATGAAATTTTCACAGAACCTGAGCCAATTCCTTTAACGAAGAATGAGATGCATTGCTTTGAAAGGTACAGTGTTCTTCCAAAAGTAGGAGTGTAATTTAAGGAGCAAAGAAAGACTGGAAGAATGAAGAATAGACATCACCTCCACAGTTCCTTGTGGAAAACAGGGACTTTTGTCTCGAAATGCTGCTTATTTTGCTAAAGTTTTCATTTATGTGTTAATGTAACAAATCTTGGTTGAATTTCTACCATGTGCCAGGCTTGATGTGAGGAGCTGAGATAAGAAAATGGATATGCCATGATATCAATCTCCAAGGAGTTTAATCTGGCAGAGGAGAAAGGTCTGTGAAATTCATTATAAAACAATGTGATGGGGTCTATTAAAAGACAAGTAAAAAGTGCCTAACATTGTGGGACCAGGTAGAAAGGGGCTATTCAGAGAGTATTAGGGCTGGGATATAGGCGGAAGGCTGGAGCCAAGGGGGAAAGCCTTACAGATATATGCAATTATATGTACAAAAGTAAGAATTTCCAGGTATAAAGTAAGGAGGGCTTTTTTTGGAAAATGCCTTTTAAAGTTTCAGAACATTGACTTAATGAGTGCAATAAACATAACTTTCTAAGTGGAGTTTAATGTTACAATCTTTTGCACTCATGTGTGAGGCGAGAGGAGCCAGAGTCAAGACCAGAGGCCTAACTCAGGACCTGACAAGATGGCCCGGCTGCCCCACAGGATTATCGAGGAAACCCAGCGTTTGCTGGCAGAACCAGATGAGAGCAACCCCCGTTATTTTCATGTGGTCATTACTGGCCCCCAGGATTCCCCCTTTGAGGGAGGGACTTTTAAACTTGAACCATTCCTTCCAGAAGAATACCCGATGGTAACCCCTAAAGTACGTTTCATGACCAAAATTTATCATCCTAATGTAGACATGTTGGGAAGAATATGTTTAGATATTTTGGAAGGTAAGTGGTCCCCAGCACTGCAGATCCACACAGTTCTGCTATCGATCCAGGCTTTGTTAAGTGCTCCCAATCCAGATGATCCATTAGCAAATGATGTAGCGGAGCAGTGGAAGACCAACAAAGCCCAAGCCATAGAAACAGCTAGAGCATGGACTAGGCTATATGCCATGAATAATATTTAAAATCGATCTGATCATCAAGTGTGCATCACTTCTCCTGTTCTGCCAAGACTTCTTTTTTGGTTTGCACTTAATGGACACAGTCTTAGAAACAGTACAGAATCCCAGATATCTTCAGTCCTTTGGTGATTAAATGCACATTAGCAAATCTATGTCTTGTCCTGATTGGCTGCTGTAAAGGATGAGCAGAGGCTAGAAGTACCATCTGGATTGTTGTGAAATGTTTAAAAGCAGTGGTCCCTCTCTCCTTTTATTCATTTCCCCCATCATGGTTTAAGTATAAAGCACTGTGAATGAAGGTAGTTGTCAGGGTTAGCTGCAGGGGTGTGTGGGTGTTTTTATTATTTTTTTGAGGGGGAGAGGTAGTTTTAATTTTAATTTTATGGGCTCCTTTCCTGCTTTTTATGGTGATCCAATTGCATTGGTTAAAAGCAGCTAACCAGTTCTTTAGAATATGCTCTCTAGCCAAGTCTAAGTTTATTTAGACTCTGTAGATGGACAAGCTTGATTGTTTGAACCAAAATGGGAACATTAAACAAACATCAGAGCCCTCACTAATAACATTGTGACTTTACTGTCAAGTGTAGAATCCTTCCTTCAAGAAAAAGCTTGTGACCATTTTGTATGGTTTGTCTGGAAACTTCTGTAAATCTTCTGTTTTAGTAAAATATTTTTTGTTATTCTAAAAAAAATGTTACATTCTTTCTAGTATCCTATTTATCAGTACATAGGTCTACCTTGAAAATGGAAAGAGAAATGCCTACAGAAACATGAAAGCAACATGGATATTAGACTTTTAATAATAAAGTTGTAGATATACAGTCGTTATATGTCAGCTTATAGAGATGGAGATAGAAATAGATGAGAGAGAGAAAGAGAAAGAGAGAGAGAAATTGAGATTCATGAAAACCTGCTTGGAGTGTGAGACCTGAAAATGTGTCCTGTTCAGTCAGCATGATATCACTTTCTGTATTAGAGTATGTATATTATGGTCACCACGCTCTAAGATAGAAGCAGTACCAAGTCTGGTAAACTTGAGTCAGATGTGTAAAATATAGCTAAAAACTATCATTTATTGAGCACTTTTGTGATAAGTTCTCTTCTAAAAATGTTCTACATATACTATCTTTTTCAATCCTCAAAACTCTTTATAAAGGAATTTGTTTTATTTTATAAATTAAGACATGAAGAGACTCAGTAACCTGCCAGGAGTCAGACTGATGGAACTGGGTAGATGTGGTTTTCAGGTTCAGTTAGTCTAACTCTAGGGCTCCTACAATTAAACCTAGTCTTTTTATTTCTAAATAATAACTATTTGACTTTTTTTCCCTCTTAAAAAATTGGGTTAATCAGCTACTCATTTTCTGAAAAATTCTTTGCCCACAGCAATGAATATTTCCTACTACTTGCCTATGATATTACTTTACCAAGTACTTTCTACTTGTCTAGAATTACAGATTATAGATTCTATTACATTATCTTTGGGGAATTTGAAATTTCCTCACTTTGATGTCATCTTTGTTGAACATTTGCTCCTCCTTAACATACAACGTATGAATTTCCTGTGAATCTAAGGTTTAACCTTTCTCTGTAATTAGAGGATAAGTAATTATTAGAAGATACTTGTTGGCTGCCCAAAATGTTTGAGTAGAATGAGTAATAAAATAATAATAATATTTTTATTATTAATAAATAAATAAAATCTGTAATAAAATCATTATTTTACTTAAGAAGCCAAATAAACAGGGTTCCATTAGCAGGAGGAATAGCTACCTGTTACTGTGAAAGTTTATCAAGTAATCTCATTATCAGTATCATTATCACCACAGTTGTTTGTGCCTAGACAATATCCATATCCCTTGGTGTGATAACTGCATCTCAATGTTTACTTTGAGAAATTATTGGTTTCTTATTTTAGGAAGAGCTGTTGAGACTATCAAAGAGCCTTGTTCTCCTGTGGGCATATGGCCCAAACTACACCAAAACAACGTTTTCTTCTAGGAATAGGAATAATGAGCAAAGTGATTCCAGGATAGAGAATAGCTGGACATGATTTATTCCAGTGGCAATTGACTCAGGAGCCAATTATTACCACCCACTACCCCATCTCCCTACTCCTGGAGTCATCATGGTTGCTAAGCTTTCATTCTTCTTTGACTTATCTTTTTTTCTCTGAGAAGCAACAAACTTTACAATGACATTATTTTTTAAGTGACTAGAATTGGATTCTATTGATTTAAACCAAAGAATCCTGGGACTCCTGGGTTGCTCAGCAGTTGAGTGTCTGCCTTCGGCTCAGGGCGTGATCCTGGAGTCCTGAGATGGAGTCCCACATCAGGCTGCCTGCATGGAGCCTTCTTCTCCCTCTGCCTATGTCTCTGCCTCTCTCTCTCTCTCTCTCTCTCTCTCTCTCTCTCTCTGTCTCTCATGAATAAATAAACAAAACCTTTAAAAAAATAAACCAAAAAATCCTGACTGATTCAATAATCAATAATTTTTTGTTTAAAACCTATGTTGATGGATACTAGAAATCATCTATCAGTCTGTATCCATAGCCAGCCCTTTGTTTGCCTATGTTTAGATTAATATCATTATGTGACCAAAATGAAATAGGTGAAATTAATATTTCCAGAATAGTGGGATTGATCCTAACATGAAGAATTGTTCTTTTATAGAAATCAAATAGCTGCAACAAAATAAACTTCTAACTGCTTTTCAGGGGTGGCCTATTGCAGAGTACATGCATAAGGTCCTTTTAAAGGGATAATTCTAGTGCTCAGCACATAGTAAAAGCTCAATAAGGAGTAGAAGTATCGTAAATGAGATTGCGTTTTCTGGGAACTTGGGATATAAATATAAACACAGCTACATCCAAGAAAATTGTTTCATGTCTATCAAAATGGCAAAAGTTTCTTTTGTTCTAAACTTAGACTGATCTCAGAGATCCAAAGCATCCTCTGAGATATATTATTATTCTGGGAATATCCTAGAACCTGGCAGTATAAGAGAAGGTATTTCAAAAGGTTGTCAACTACAGCAAGGGAGAACACATAAAGAGTAGTATGATCTACTAGTCTGAGAAACAATCTGGAAAGCAGGAGGGCTGAGTTTCTATTCTTGCTTTACCACAAATGTACTATATGACCTGAAAAATGTATTTCATGTACTTTGACTTCCATTTTTATTTGTCCATTAAGGATTTTGACTTAGATCAAATGAAAGACTTTGCCCTTCCTGGAATGCTACGAAAGCACTTTTTACAGTGTCTATTTAGCCTTCATCTATTTATTCACTTGCTCAAGAAACAATTTTACTGAGTGGTTATTTTTTATTAAGTACTGGGGATAGATGCCCAAATTAAATAAATCAGGAGAGCATATCTACAAGCAGGAATGAATGAAAAAGAAATTATAATTACATCTTATAAGACATTATAATGAACAATTAAAAAATAACTACTAGAGGTGATTGACTACTGAAAGTGAGAGCTCTTAACTTTGGCTGAATAAGAATAGAATCATAGGTGATTTAAAAGTACACAATAAATCATGGTACAACATGATATATCCAAGGAAGAGCAGCAAATGTATGAATAACTGGAGCATAGAACTTAGGCATAAAGGAGGATACGAGGAAAAATGGAGAGGGAGGGTTTTACAAATGTCCTTGCATTCCGTACCACTGAGTTTAAACATTAGCATCTATTGGAAGACTTGCGGTCTTCAGGGCAAGAATAGAGTGCCAAGATGAACTCTTCCTATTTATTTAATATTTCCAACATTCATTCACTTGATCATCAAATTCTACCTTTTACTATCTCCTTGGTCCATTCCTTCTTTTATACCCCCAGACTAACGTTTTTAGTTTAGGACTTGTTCACTTTTTACCTGGATTTTACAACTATTTGGGAGGGGAAAATATCACAGGAAATGTTGAGAACTACCGTTCTACATGCATCTAAGTTTCCTTCTCTAGTTACTAAAGAACAAAAGTTTCTTGTCCTAAAGGTAACTCCTTTATTTCTTCTTTATTTCATCATCTTTTGCTTTTCTTAAAGGAAACATACATTCCTGACAACCCATTTCTTGAGTGTACTAAAAATTCTTCCTTTCATACGGACGCTACTTATTTGTATTTACTGTTTGAGATCCCAAGTTAAAAAATTACTCATTAAACTCCTCATACTATTCTAGGGCCAACTCAAAGTACTCTAACAAAAAACTGTAATAAGAATTTCCCTATATTTATTGCCTTAGTATCTTCAGCCTTGACTCCTTACTGCCCTCAAATTCTGCTTCTACTCCTATAAATCTACTGAAACAATCTTAGCTAAGACTGTCATTTTATATCCAATGGACATAGTTCATTAACTATCTTGTTTGAACTCTCAGCAGCATTCTACACAATTAACCTCTCTTTTCTGCTTGAAACACACTCTATTTTAACTTTCTGTGCATCCATATACTGCTAGCTTTCTCTATATCTCTATGGTGGCTAGGGTTTTTTTAAAGATTTTTATTTATTTATTCATGAGAGACACAGAGAGAGAGAGAGAAGCAGAGAAAAAGGCAGAGGGAGAAGCAAGCTCCATGCAGGGAGCCCGATGTGGGACTTGATCCTGAGACTCCAGGATCATGCTCTGGGCCAAAGGCAGGTGCTAAACCGCTGAGCCTATGGTGGCTAGTTCTATCTCCTTACATCATCTTTCTCTACCATATCTTTAATGATTCTTTAAACAATGAAATTCCTCCATTTTCTCTTTGCCATTTTCCTTTATCAGCATTCCCTGAGCAATTTTAACCATGTCCATGACTTCAAATATGATCCATACTGCAGCCAAAATGTTACCTTCAATATACAGCTCACCTCTGTGTTTCAGACACTTGTATTCACTTCCTCCCTTGACATCTCATGAAAGTCTCAAATGCACTACAATACTACATATCCAAAAACTGACTCAAAATATTATTCTTCAAACCTTGTCATCTTATTTTCTTACTTCAGGATTTGGCACCAAAATTCATCCAGTTAGTCAAGCCACCAACCTAATTCCAAGCAAGGGATTCATCTCTATGAATTTCTTTTGTGCTGACCACTTTTAGAGAACTCTGGACACTGCCTGAACTCTGCAGAGATTCTGCTCACAATTATATCTACTAAAGTTAGTGTTTGCTCAGGTATATTGTATCCTCATGCATAAGACTGGCACTTTATTACACTCTATGCCCAAAAAGTATCTTGCCTAAAAAAAGACATCAATTCATAGTCAATAAAAATTATCAAATGGCTGGTTAATGTAATATTGGTGTGGAAATACTTATGAATGGTCAGAATGGTCCACGCACTACCCCACTGGCATCAACTGCACGTAAACCCCTGGTTTTAGCTAGTATTTGTACAAAGAAGCAGGATTCTATCAGTTGGACTGTCATAAGTTTTATGAATTTCCACAGGGATGAAAATGAGTGAGTACTTTTTATATGCCAAACTGTATCACTTACTATTTCCTGAATAGTTTTTTATAGAGCCAGTCTTCCCCCCAAATTTCATCCCTACACACTTATTTAGTGATTTTCATTGTAATAAATTCAAATTTTTGTGATGAAGCATGAACCACAGAGAAAAAGGAGGAGGTATTTTGTGACCAACACAGCCAGATAAAGATTTTTATAAGGAGAAATATATTTTGGTCTCTTATTAAGAAAAAACATATAAAGGTTGCATAAGGGTTAGACTATCATTCAAGTGGAATCTATGTTGATTGTGGGGACACTAATTTAACACCAGAGGATGCTATCATGAATATATCCACTAGAATTTTCTTAAATAAACAAGAATTATACGAAACATGAAATGTGAGATATATTTGATTCTGGTTTCGTATGTATATTTTCTTAGTTAACAGCTACAAATATGTAGGAAAAAATGAGTTGGCTATTAATCTTTTTCACATAGGTCTGTAAACCTAGACTTACAATAATAGATAATCCTCTGCATGAAGTCTAAATCTCTTAGCTGCATAAGACTAGAGAATGCATTGCAGAGTTTAATTAAATTGTTAATGTGAATTTATATTGTTTCAGAACTATTTTTTTCACAACACATTTTTAAAAACCCAGAAAACATGCCAGCCTATTTCAATGACGTTGTATTTTAATTCTCATCAGCGTTAAATTAGAAGTATGGATATAATCTCTACTCAGCCCAACCTAGAGGGTTTCTTTTGTTCTCTTCACTGAAGCTGTGTTTATATTATTGATTGTTGTGTATATCCATTGTGGAATACTAGAAATCTTTTAGGTTTGACATTTTGTGTTCTACCGCAGTACACGGTGGTTTCAACTCTTTAACTGCAGCATTTATATTTAAAAAGTTACCAACTAATAGTAATAGATCCAAAATATGGATATTATTAATTTTGTGTTAGAACAGCCAATATATTCTGGACACTACATTATTTCATTTTTATAATATATCATAAAAGTTATAATAATCATAAAGCAAACTCTTATAGATATTTGTTATATTCAAAATTTGTGCATTTGACTTCATGAATTATTCTGTTTGGAGAAAAAGGGTAAGATTTGGCCCTTGAATCACCAAAGGCTCATGGTGGAGTGGTGGTTAGTTTTTACCAACAAAAATGTAACTTATTCATATTACCATCTCCCAAACCCGAGATCAAAATGTGCATGCTCTACTAACTAAGCCATCTAGGTGTCCCTGTAAATTGTCTTTATTTTTTTAATATTTTATTTATTTATTTATTCATGAAACACACGAAAAAAGAGGCAGAGACAGAGGCAGAGGGAAAGGCAGGCTCCCTATGGGGACAGTGATGTAGAACTTGATCTCAAGACACCAGGATCATGACCTGAGCCAAAGGCAGACCTCAAACCACTGAGCCACCCAGGTACTCCTGTAAATTGTCTTTAAATCAATTTGGTATAAGTTAAATTCTGAAGGCACAGTAGGGAAAAAAAGATATTCATATGAGTGTTGAAAAGTTTGGATCTGAAAATCTTTAAAAATGAAACTTCCTGGCTCTCAGACATAAAATATATGTTTTTAATAAGTGGAAAAGAAATTACAAAATACCAAGTCAGTTCTCTCTCTGATTGTTCCTATTAGAAAAATTTAAGTGAGTTTTCTGAGATCATACTGCTTGTTAATTCATATCTGCATTGATTTATTTGACAAATATTTACTTAGTGTGTATCATATATTAGGAATTATTCTACACACGAGGGGTAGAACAATCAACGAGGCAGTCTTGTTTCCTGTTCTTAGTTTATATTCTACTAAAAAAATATAAAAATTAAACAAATTTCAAAGAATAATTTCAAGACATCAGTTAGAATATTACCAATATTTATTTACTCCTATCTGAAAGAGATTAATCACATAAAGATTGTCTCTCCAAAAAAAAAAAAAAAAAAACAGTGTTTATAAAAGCTAAATCTACAGATACTCTATATACTATATTCCATAGTCTTTTTCTCTCTTGAATATGCTGACTGATTGAAAAGTATGAGGAAGAACACTTTGCCTTTAAAGAAACTAAGTTACCAGAAAATGCATGTTATGGTTATTGATGAGTTTCCCAATAAACCCTGCAGTTTTGCCTGTGAGGTGGAAGTAAAGTCCCCTTCTCAGTGTGATGGTTTTTATTGCCTTCCTTACATGATTCTGCTTTACTAAGCCCAGATTTGTACCATTTCCCACATTAGGACTACTTTATAACTATTTTTTTCAACTTCAACTCCAAGAATTGTGATACCAGACTTTTTTTCATTATGAAGAAATATCAGCTGGGTGTTTGTCAGCGATAATGGCTATGTAATAAAATCAAAGCATCTAGATATTAAAGAGTAGAGGAAGGCAAGAACTGTGAGGATAATTACACACTTCTTGAGAAACATTAGATTATATCATATTCACCAATGTAGGCCAAAATAAACTGTTCATTACAAAAGAAAGATTATATAAAGAGGTGGGAGAAAAATATATGAACAAGAAAATTTACAGTATTCTGAATGGGCATTTTGATCTGAAAGTCTCTGGAAAAAGCTAAGTAGCTGTTTGGCACTGATGTCATCTTGTTTATCAACAGGTTCTTGAGTAGCTGTCTACACTCAGCGGTTGTCTGGTTCTGTAGGCGTTTTAATGAATCTCAGAATTAAATTTCTAGTGGAAATGTTTTGTGATGTAGTAAAATAATTTAGAGGGAGCAAATTACAAAGCTCTTATAGGCACTGGTGTGATAAATTGGAAACTTGGCATAATACAGATTTTCTCCGTGAGTCATTTACTGCCTTCTGGTCATGGGCAAGACCCTGGGAAGTCACACCAAAAGCCTAGAACCTTGTGTGCTAGAAAATAAATACATTTTGGAATGCCTGAGTGGCTCATCCAGTTGGGTTACTGACTCTTGATTTGGGCTCAGTTCATGATCTCAGGGTCTTGAGGTAGAGCCCCACACTGAGCCGCACATCAGGCTCCATGCCTGGTGGGAATCTGCTTGAGAATCTTTCCCTCTGTCCTACCCCCATTCGCACTTCCTCTCTTTCTCAAATAAATAAATAAATCTTAAAAACATAAAGAAAATAAAGACATTTCAGGGAAAGAAGTATAGGGATCAGTCTCCATTTAAATATATTTCCCAAATTTTGACACTACATAGCACTAAAAGATAGAGATCTGGTCTGTAAAACTATATAATAAACATGTACAACACAGTAGCACAAAAGATAGGAAGAGGAGAAAATGTGTTAAAAGGTTGTTAAACTCTAGCAATATCAGGAAATATTAAAAAATATTTGCTTTATATGCTCATGAGACAAGGATACATGCTATGAAAGGATAGATAACTACAAAAAGTAGAAAGATGAAATGTAACTGATAATTTAATAGAAGGTAAAAAATGAAATGATAATATATGTATACTTCATTAACTCCAAAGAAGCCAAGCAAAAGAAAAAAGTTTGAACATACAGGTCAAACAGAAAATAATCAGACAGTAGATATAACCAAGCCTAAGTATATAACTCATTTCATTAAACGTAAACACTCCAAGTAAAAGACTAAGGTTGTCAGATTGAACTTTTTAAAAAAATCTACATACTATTACAAGAGACACATTAAATATAATGAAACAAAGAGTTTAAAATTAAAGGGATGCCCCCTAAAATACAACAGACCATACAGACCCAAAGATGTAGCTATTGTAATACATGCATATCTAAAAATATAGTATCAAATTTTAAGGTCAGATATTGACCTTGTTTATTAGAGATAAAGAAGGACATTTCTTAGTAAAACCTAAAAAGTCAAATGAACAAGAAGATATGAATATACAAAATCCTTTTGCACTCAAAAGTTGAAAAACAGAATTATGTTAGGAAGCAGTAATAAAAGTAAAAGTAGATGGAATATTCCTAACTCATTTGATGAGGCCATTATTATTACCCTAATAACTAAGCCAGACAAAGATATTACAAGAAAAGAAAGCTATAGACCAATATCTTGTGCACATAGTTGCTAAAATCTTCAACAAAATTTTAGCAATTGAATCCAAAAATGTATAAAAGAATAGTACAACATAACCAAGTGAAATTTATCCCAGATATTGAAAGATGTTTCATTTAAAAATCAATTATTTTAATACATTACATCAACAGACTAAAAAAGAAAAATCACATGATCATATCAATAGATGCAGGAGAAGCATTTGAAAAAAACCCCAACATTAATGAGTATTAATGATAAAAATTCTCAGTGTACTAGGAATAGAGGGAAATTTCCCCAATTTGATAAATAATATCTACAAAATCCTATAGCTAACATCCAAACATACTTAGTGATGAGAAACTCAAAGCTTTTCTACTAAAATTAGGTACAAGGCAAGCGTGTCTGCTTTTACCATTTCTTTTTAACATCATACTGGAGGTTCTAGCTGATGCAATAAGACAACAAAAGGAAATAAAAGGTATATAGACTAAGAAGCAAAAAAAAAAAAAAAAAACTGTTTTTGTTTACAGATGACATCATCATCTATGTAGAAAATCTGAAAGAACTGACCAAAAAAAAAACCCTCCTGAAACTAGTCAGTGATTATGCCAAGGTTACAGAGTACAAGGTTAACATACAAAAGTAAATCACTTTCCTACATACTGGCAATGAATACGTAGGATTTGAGATTTATTTTTTTTTTAATTTTTTATTGGTGTTCAATTTACTAACATACAGAATAACCCCCAGTGCCCGTCACCCATTCACTCCCACCCCCCGCCCTCCTCCCCTTCTACCACCCCTAGTTCGTTTCCCAGAGTTAGCAGTCTTTACGTTCTGTCTCCCTTTCTGATATTTCCCACACATTTCTTCTCCCTTCCCTTATATTCCCTTTCACTATTATTTATATTCCCCAAATGAATGAGAACATATAATGTTTGTCCTTCTCCGACTGACTTACTTCACTCAGCATAATACCCTCCAGTTCCATCCACGTTGAAGCAAATGGTGGGTATTTGTCGTTTCTAATCGCTGAGTAATATTCCATTGTATACATAGACCACATCTTCTTTATCCATTCATCTTTCGTTGGACACCGAGGCTCCTTCCACAGTTTGGCTATCGTGGCCATTGCTGCTATAAACATCGGGGTGCAGGTGTCCCAGCGTTTCACTGCATCTGTATCTTTGGGGTAAATCCCCAATAGTGCAATTGCTGGGTCGTAGGGCAGGTCTATTTTTAACTCTTTGAGGAACCTCCACACAGTTTTCCAGAGTGGCTGCACCAGTTCACATTCCCACCAACAGTGTAAGAGGGTTCCCTTTTCTCCGCATCCCCTCCAACATTTGTTGTTTCCTGCCTTGTTAATTTGCCCCATTCTCACCGGTGTGAGGTGGTATCTCATTGTGGTTTTGATTTGTATTTCCCTGATGGCAAATGATGCAGAGCATTTTCTCATATGCATGTTGACCATGTCTATGTCTTCCTCTGTGAGATTTCTGTTCATGTCTTTTGCCCATTTCATGATTGGATTGTTTGTTTCTTTGGTGTTGAGTTTAATAAGTTCTTTATAGATCTTGGAAACTAGCCCTTTACCTGATATGTCGATGACATGATACTCTACATAGAAAACCCAAAAGTCTCCACCCCAAGATTGCTAGAACTCATACAGCAATTCGGTAGCGTGGCAGGATACAAAATCAATGCCCAGAAATCAGTGGCATTTCTATACACTAACAATGAGACTGAAGAAAGAGAAATTAAGGAGTCAATCCCATTTACAATTGCACCCAAAAGCATAAGATACCTAGGAATAAACCTAACCAAAGATGTAAAGGATCTATACCCTCAAAACTATAGAACACTTCTGAAAGAAATTGAGGAAGACACAAAGAGATGGAAAAATATTCCATGCTCATGGATTGGCAGAATTAATATTGTGAGAATGTCAATGTTACCCAGGGCAATATACACGTTTAATGCAATCCCTATCAAAATACCATGGACTTTCTTCAGAGAGTTAGAACAAATTATTTTAAGATTTGTGTGGAATCAGAAAAGACCCCGAATAGCCAGGGGAATTTTAAAAAAGAAAACCATATCTGGGGGCATCACAATGCCAGATTTCAGGTTGTACTACAAAGCTGTGGTCATCAAGACAGTGTGGTACTGGCACAAAAACAGACACATAGATCAGTGGAACAGAATAGAGAATCCAGAAGTGGACCCTCAACTTTATGGTCAACTAATATTCGATAAAGGAGGAAAGACTATCCACTGGAAGAAAGACAGCCTCTTCAATAAATGGTGCTGGGAAAATTGAACATCCACATGCAGAAGAATTAAACTAGACCACTCACTTTTACCATACACAAAGATAAACTCAAAATGGATGAAAGATCTAAATGTGAGACAAGATTCCATCAAAATCCTAGAGAAGAACACAGGCAACACCCTTTTTGAACTCGGCCACAGTAACTTCTTGCAAGATACATCCACGAAGGCAAAAGAAACAAAAGCAAAAATGAACTATTGGGACTTCATCAAGATAAGAAGCTTTTGCACAGCAAAGGATACAGTCAACAAAACTCAAAGACAACCTACAGAATGGGAAAAGATATTTGCAAATGACATATCAGATAAAGGATTTGAAATTTAAAACAATACCATTTATGTTAGCACCCTCAGAAATGAAATAGATATAAACCTTAAAAAATCTGTACAACATCTATATGAGGAAAACTACAAAAAAATTGATGATCAAAATCAAAGAAAATCTAAATAAATGAAGAGATTCATCATGTTTATGGATAGGAAGACTCAATGTCATCAAGATGTCAGTTTTTCCTAACCTATCTATACATTTAGTGCAATCTCAAACAAAACACAACACATTCCTTTATGGATATAGACAAAAAGTTTCTACAGAAAAAGAAAGATCTACAATAGCTAACACAATATTAAAGGAGAAGAACAAAGTTTGAGGATTGATGCTACTCGACTTCAAGACTTACAATAAAGCTACAGTAATTAAGATACCATGGTATTGGCAAAAAAAAAAAAAATACATGAATAAATGAATTAATCAGAATCAAAATCCCAGAAATTGATCCACATTAATAGTCAACTGTTCTTTGACAAAGGAGAAGAAATGTTACAATTGGGCAAAAATACTCTTTTTCAACAAATGGGCTGGAACAACTAGACAAAAGGGAAAAATGAATATAGACACAGACTTTACTTAAACCCTTCAAAAATTAATTCAAAATGGATCATAGACCTTATTGAAAACACAAAACTATAAACCTCCTAAAAATGACACAGATGACCTTGGGGATGGTGATGGCTTTTAAGATATAACACCAAAAATACAACGCATAAAAGAAATACTTGATAAGTTGGAATTCATCAAAACCTGAAACTTCTGAGAGAGCCTGGATGGGGCAGTCAGTTCAGCTCCTGACCGTTGGTTTTGGCACAGGTCATGATCTCAGGGTCACGAGAGTAAGCCCTGTATCAGGCTCCATGCTTAGTGTGGAGTCTGCCTCTGATTCTCCCTACCATTCCCGCTGGTGCTCACTTGCTCTCTCTCTTAAATAAATCAATAAATCTTTAAAAAATAAAACAAAAAAGTAAAAGCTTCTGCTTTGTGAAAGGCAATATCAAGAGAATAAGACAAGCCACAGAATTGGAGAAAACATTTACCAAAGACACAACTGATAAGGCACTGTTATCCAAAATATACAAAGAACTCCTAAAACTCAACAATAAAAAAACAAACAATCCAATTAAAAAAATATTACCAAAGAAGATATATAGATTGCAAATAAGCATATGAAAAGATGCTCCACATCATATGTCATTAAGGAAATACAAAGTAAAAGAATGAGATACCACCATGCATGCATTAGAATGATCAAAACCCAGAAGACCAAAAGCACCAAATGCTTGTAAGGTTAGGGGGCAACAGGAACTCATTTTATTCATTGCTGGTGGGAATTCAAAACAGTATAGCCACTTTGGAGGATGGTTTGGCAGTTTTCTTATAAGACTAAATATAATCTTAGTGTACAATCCAGCAATCATACTTCTTGATATTTTCCCAAAGGGTTGAAAACTTAGGTCCTTACAAAAATCTGTACATGGATGTTTATAGCAGCTTTTTCATAATTACCAAAACTTGGAAGCAATCAATATGTCCTTCAGTAGGCAATGGATAAAGTGTGGTACATCCAAACAATGGAATGCTATTAAGAGTTAAAAAGAAATGAGTCATCAACTCATGATAAGACAATGGAGGAACCCAAAATGCATATCACTAAATGAAAGGAAACAATCTGGAAAGGTTACATACTATATGATTTCAACTATATGACATTCTGGAAAAGGCAAAACTGTGAAAACAGTAAAAAGATCAGTGGTTTCCAGGAATGAGGGGAGGAAAGGGACAAATAGGTGGTACACAGACTTTTTATTAGGGCAGTGGAAATACTCTGTATGATACTTTAATGATGGCAATAGGTCACTATACATTTATTTAGACCCACAGAATTTACACTACCAGAAGTGAACAGTAATGTAAACTATAAACTTTGGGTAATTATGCTATGCCATGTAGGTACATCAATTGTAATAAATGTTTCATTGTAAGTGGGGAACATTGATGATGGGAGAGGCTGTGCATATGTGGGAACAGGGGGTCTATAGGAGATCTTTGTACCTTCCCGTCAATTTTACTGTAAATCTAAAACTACTCAAAAAAAGTTTTAATTAAAAAGAAAAGAGTGAAGGATATTCTCAAAACATATATTCAACAAAGAACTCACACTTGGAAAATATAGAGAAAATTCACACAAATCAATAGGAAAAACAACTGATTAAAAATTCCCAAAATGGTAGGGAAATGGAATACTATAAAAGGCCAATGAAACATCTTTTCAAATCTTCTAGAATATCTTATATTTCAAAGACAGAATACACCAAGTGTTGTTAAAGATGTGGGTTAAAAATGAGAGTTAAAATTAGTTAAACTACTTCAGAAAATTATTTAAAATTATCTGTGAGAGCTAAACATATAATTTTTATGACCCAGCAAGTTCATACAGTCTGATGAGCAAATATACTAGATATACTAGCAAATAATACCATATCAGAGGTGTTGAGGGAAATACAAACAAGTCATTATGGGAAATATTTGAATTTTGAGCAGTTGTTAAGCGGTCAAAAAATTAACTTTCATTAGGGGAAAAAAGTAATGTATTTCTTAATTTTTATTACTTATAAAGGAAGGAGACAATAAAAGAATTCCACAGGTAGAAACCCAGATGATTGAGAATTTCTCACTACCATCTAGGTGCTCCTTTGGATCTACTGCAGCACTTATAGAGGTCACAATTCCCATAGGCTGCTTCCAGCTTATCTGAGCACAGCAGGGCTATTGGTGCTGGTCCATTACTACTAGATTCATGACTCTTCTAATAGATTACTCTGGCCCCCAGCATGATAAATCTTTCCTGGAAATTGCACTGCTGTCTGAGAATCTTCCAACCAAACCTCATTTCTTTCCTTCTAGCTTCATGGTATCAGCAAATACAGACAACAGGAAGTTGAGTCAAACAAGACTAGATTCCCTTTATGACAGTAACCTGATGGTCAGAGGATATGCATTAAGTTTCCCAAGGTTACTGCTGCCAACAGAAGGTATAAAATGGCTGTGCCAAAAAAATTTAACCAGATTTGTTCACAACCCATATTCTATGCATAAGATCTGAAGAGATTGATCACTGTACATGAGACTCATCAGAGGACTGCCAAACTATGTGGTTTGGGCAGCACTAGAGAATAGATTGGGGATGCAAATTTTGGTAGGACCTCTCCAAAAAAGTGTCAAAGAATAACTCAGAGACATTTAGTTAGAATTGATACTTGTATTGAGAAAGACCAATCTTGTTATAGATCTCTTCTCTTAACAAATGCAAAACAGTATTTATAAAAGAAAAAACACAGATGGTACACAGAATAGTCTTGTTTAGTTTTGTTGGCTTTTCACTGCCTTGGACCAGCTGATTGACTAAAAGCTACCAAAATGTCTGTTTGTCCTTAAACAGGCTAAAAGCTGTGAGGGAAGGCTGTTATTCCTGGGCTTTATGGGCTACCTGAGGAACTGAGGAATTATGTGATTTATGAAATAGCTACTGCTATCTTTTGTTGAAATAAACACCTTAACTAGGCCATGTCTTTACCATATCCTCAGTGTATTTCTCACAAATTTATAAATCAATTTCAGCTGTCACTAAATTCCACTCAAAAAATAAATAAATAAGGACTATGTGCTAGAGTGAGGTTTATATGTAGGGGGAATGAATTTTAAGTGGATATTCATAGACATCCTCTCTATGGAGAGGAGGTGATCTTTGAGTTGAATCTTCTGTGATGAGACGAATCAGTCATACGAAGATCAGAAATATGCTCACCAGGCCAAGTGACAGATATTAGAACCCGTTGGTCTTTTTCTAGAAACAACAACAATAACAACAAAAGAAAGATGCTTGACCTATCTATAAGACAGGAAAAGATAAATGAGCTTAGAAAAGCAGGACACAGTAAAAAGTTTTCATGTTTTAAGTTCGATTGGAAGCCACTGGAAGGTGTTAATGTAGTATAGATATATGACTTGCTTCCTCTTTTAAAAAGGTTACTCTTACTGCTTTGTAAATAATGAATTGGGGGTGGAAAACAGTGGAAGCCAGAAACACAGGGGATACTAAATGATTATGTCACTGGAAAAACAAAGTAGAGAAAAAGATCACAATATATTTTAAGACAACAGTACCAGGTATCCTGCTAGACTATTGTCTGTATGGGGAAAGAAAGAGGGGAAATGAACATTGGCTTGGGAGTTTGGCATGAACTACTGGTGGATGTGCTTCCATCAACAGCTATCAGGATGCTTAGGTGAGAAATCTGAATCCAAAGTTCTTCTGTGCTAGATCTAGGCTGCCTAGCAGGCATCCCAGTGAAGATGTCAAATGGACTGTTTTATATAGTCTGAGGGTCAAGAGTGCTAGGGATGCTATTTGGAATGATCAGAGTATGGATAATATTTTAAAGTGACAGAGATATGTGAAATTTCCTTTTGGGGAAAAAAAAGGACTGCCCAGGATGGAGTATTGGGGTACTTAAATATTTATTTAGAGACTAAATAAAGACAACATAAGAAAGAAAGATGTCAAGAAAAAAAAGAAAGATGTCAAGAGAAGACAGTATGTCAAGGATTATGAAAGATCAAATAACATGAGGACAGAGGAGATGGCCATTGTTTTGAGCGAACTGGTGCTTTTGGTTGCCTTAACAACAGCAGTTTCATTGAAGTGGTGGGATGGAAGTGCATATATGTTCCACTATAATATGAGCGAACACTTGGAGAATGTTGGCTACATGTAGGTTGTTGGAAAAATATTTTGATGGAAGTTGGTTCATCAAATTGTTCCTCTAAGATTGCCTAAATCCTAAAAGACTTTCTAAATGAAATGTGGCATAAAGCTGGGTAGAAGTAGAGGATGCACGCTCTATACTAGGGGAGAGATAGGGAGATCAAATCTTTCCTGGGAGGAATTTACCTGCATGGGACTAGAATTGGCTGACACTTGTTACTAATTTTTCCCTCCAAAATAGTAATTTGAGGTGATTTTAGGGGAGTAAGAATAGTATGTTGGGTCACAACAAGTAAATGTTTGAGAATAATTGGGGGCAAGATGGCAGAAGAGTAGGGTCCCCAAGTTACCTGGCCCCACCAACTTACCCAGATAACTTTCAAATCATCCTGAAAACCTACGAATTTGGCCTGAGGTTTAAAGAGAGAACAGCTGGAATGGTACAGAGAGAAGAGTTCGCTCTTCTAACAAGGTAGGAAGATGGAAAAAATAAATAGAAAAGAATCCAGTCGGGGAGGGGCCCCCGCGAGGAGCTGGGCTGAGCGCCCCGGAGAAGCAGGAACTTTACCAAACTTCCCTGATGGAAAGGCGCTCACAGGGAACTCAGGTAGGATCCCAGGAGGGGTGGTGGAGCCCCCAGGTTCCTGGGATCACCAACAGAGGAGGGGCACCCAGGGGAGAGCACCCACACACCCGAGCGAGCTCCCTAAAGGGCTGGAGCATACGCCAGGTGGGGCTCCAGGAGCAGCTCCGGTGGTGGCTCTGAGCGGAGGGGGCTGCATGGCCCCGGTAGCGATCCCAGTGGCGCAGGCCCCAGAGCCCAGGGCACTGGGGAACACTGCCCAGGATCCAGTGCCCCCCTCCCCCCTGGGACAGGTGGGCACTAGGAGGACACAGGGCAGCAGGGACACTCCTGCCACCGGGCGTCCCGAGCTGTGCAGGTCAGCGCTCCCCGCCCCTGGAGCATCCAGGCCCGTGGGGACCGGGAGCTGCAGTAGTTGCTGTGGGGCCAGATTCCAGGGCTGGGGAGCTGGCTGTTGCCAATCTCGTTGTTCCTCCCTGTGCCACCTTGTGCCTGGGATGGAGCGGGGCCGCCAGGGAACAGGGGCCTCACAGGGTCAACAGCGCCCACTGAGTCTTGCATCTGGCAAGGGGCGGGGCAGTTCCCCTAGGTGCACACACCTGAGAGTCAGCACAGCGGACCCTCCCCCAGAAGACCAACTGGAAGGACAGGGGAAGAGTAAGTTCTCGATGGAGCAGCGCTGGAAAGCTCCAGGGGAAGTCGAGGGATTTACGGTATATAGAACCAGAGGATGCCCCTCTTTGTTTGTTTGTTTTTTCGTTTTGGTTTTTGTTCTTTGTGAGGTTTTTTTTCCCTTTTTCCTCTTTTTTTTTTCCCTTCCTTTTTCAAGTACGACTTGTTTTTAGCCACTCTGCACTGAGCAAAATGACTAGAAAGAAGAACTCACCACAAAAGAAAGAATCAGAAATAGTACTCTCTCCCACAGAGTTACAGAATTTGGATTACAATTAGATGTCAGAAAGCCAATTCAGAGGCAGAATTATAAAGCTACTGGTGGCTCTAGAAAAAAGCATAAAGGATTCAAGAGACTTCATGACTGCAGAATTTAGATC
Source organism: Canis aureus (assembly GCF_053574225.1). NCBI lineage: Eukaryota > Metazoa > Chordata > Mammalia > Carnivora > Canidae > Canis > Canis aureus. The sequence goes on from NC_135632.1 coordinate 10,787,129, forward strand.
TAATCAGGTCGAAATTAAAAATCAGTTAAATGAAAAAAAAAAAATCAGTTAAATGAGATGCAATCCAAACTGGAGGTCCTAACGATGAAAGTTAATGAGGTAGAAGAAAGAGTGAGTGACATAGAAGACAAGTTGATGGCAAAGAAGGAAGCTGAGGAAAAAAGAGAAAAAAAATTAAAAGACCATGGGGAAAGGTTAAGGGAAATAAATGACAGCCTCAGAAGGAAAAATCTATGTTTAATTGGGGTTCCAGTGGGCGCTGAAGGGGACAGAGGACCAGAAAGTGTATTTGAACAAATCATAGCTGAGAATTTCCCTAACTTGAGGAGGGAAACAGGCATTAAGATCCAGGAGACAAATAAAAAAAAAAAACATTCAGGGATCCCTGGGTGCGCAGCGGTTTGGCACCTGCCTTTGGCCCAGGGCGCGATCCTGGAGACCTGGGATCGAATCCCACGTCGGGCTCCCGGAGCATGGAGCCTGCTTCTCCCTCTGCCTGTGTCTCTGCCTCTCTCTCTCTCTCTCACTGTGTGCCTATCATAAATAAAAAATAAAAATAAAATAAAAATAAAACATTCAACACCCTGACATTTCATGGTGAAACTTGCAAATTCCAAAGATAAAGAGAAGATCCTTAAAGCAGCAAGAGACAAGAGATCCCTAACTTAGATGGGGAGAAGTATTAGGTTAACAGCAGACCTCTCCACAGAGACCTGGCAGGCCAGAAAGGGATGGCAGGATATATTCAGGGTCCTAAATGAGAAGAACCTGCAGCCAAGAATACTTTATCCTGCAAGGCTCTCATTCAGAATAGAAGGAGATATAAAGAGCTTCCAAGATAGGCAGAAACTGAAAGAATATGTGACCACCAAACCAGCTCTGCAAGAAATATTAAGGGGGACTCTGTAAGAGAAAGAGGAAGTCCAAAGGAACAATCCACAAAAACAGGGACTGAATAGGTATTATGATGACACTAAATTCATATCTTTCAATAGTAACTCTGAACGTGATTGGACTTAATGATCCCATCAAAAGACACAGGGCTTCAGACTGGATAAAAAAGCAAGACCCATCTATTTCCTGTCTACAAGAGACTCATTTAGACCTAAGGACACCTACAGCCTGAAAATAAAAGGTTGGAGAACCATTTACCATTCAAATGGTCCTCAAAAGAAAGCAGGGGTAGCAATCCTCATATCAGGTAAATTAAGGTTATCCAAAGACTGTAGTAAGAGATGAAGAGGGACCCTATATCATACTTAAAGGATCTATCCAACAAGAGAACTTAACAATCATGAATATTTATGCCCCTAATGTGGGAGCTGCCAAGTATATCAATCAATTAATAACCAAAGTTAAGACACACTTAGATAATAATACACTTATCCTGGGAAACTTCAACATGGCACTTTCCGTAAATGACAGATATTCTAACCACAACATCTCCAAAGAAGCAAGAGCTTTAAATGATACACTGGACCAGATGGATTTCACAGATATTTACAGAACTTTACATCCAAATGCAACTGAATACACATTCTTTTCAAGTGCACATGGAACTTTCTCCAGAATTTGTGGGTCACAAATCAGGTCTTAACCAATACCAAAAAAATTGGGATTGTCCCCTGCATATTTTCAGACCATAATGCTTTGAAACTAGAACTAAATCACAAGAAGAAATTTGGAAGAAATTCAAACACGTGGAGGTTAAAGACCATCTTGCTAAAAGATGAAAGGGTCAACCAGGAAATTAGAGAAGAATTAAAAAGATTCCAGGAAACTAATGAGAATAAAGATGCAACCGTTCAAAATCTTGGGATACAGTAAAAGCAATCCTGAGAGGGAAATACATTGCAATACAAGCAACCCTCAAAAAACTAGAAAAAATTCAAATACACAAGCTAACCTTGCACCTAAAGGAACTGGAGAAAGAACAGCAAATAAAACCTACACCAAGCAGAAGAGAGTTAATAAAGATTCAAGCAGAACTCCATGAAATAGAGACCAGAGAACTGTAGAACAGATCCACAAAATGAGGAGTTAGTTCTTTGAAAGAATTAATAAAATAAATACCCCATTAGCCAGCCTTATTAAAAACAAAAGAGAATAGACTCAAATTAATATTTGAGAATAATTGATCGAATATTTGAAGTGATATAAAAATGTATTTGAATTTGCAAATATTCTCAAAGTTTAAATATTGAGATCTATGATAGGTGGCTTAACTGTTATATCATTATGTGATCAGGTGGTTTATACTATTTAAAGAAGCAATATCTTTTTTTCTCTAGTTAAATAAAAAATTAAAGTTTGGTGGTTATTAAATACAAATACATATTCATACTCGTATATAGAGAGATAAATTGAAATCCAAAGTGGTAGTTAGGCACAAATCAGAAAAGATTCCTAAAATCCCAGGAGGAGGAGGAGGTTTTATGTAGAAATATTCCTGTAACCAATGTGACAACCACTCAAGGCACACAAAAAATTGGACTTTCTTTTCCAAGTAACAAATAGAGAAATAATGGATTCTTCAATATATGCTATTTCTTGTATGAATTATTACTAAATCTTTTTATAAGACTGAAGAAAATTATCATCAGTCCTCATTTTATAGATGAGCCAACTTCAATTCAAGGACACAAATGACAAATCTGAATTCACACAAGTATTAAAAGATAGAGCTTGGATCCAAATTCAGGTCTTCTTAATACAGCATTGTGCCTTTTCCACTATGTTACATTATCTCCAAAAATATATATGAATTAATTTGAGTGTTCCAGTGGTGACTCTGTGTACAAAATCATTTCAAAAGAGGGTACCTATGTATGTACCTTATCAAGACCAGAGGCAAAGCATGTCCTAGCATATTCTGATAACTGCCAGGAACAAGCCAACATGAATAACAATTCCTACTGCATAAAATTTCCATTGAACAAGATAATGACTTATTGCATAGAAATCATAAAGTACAAATTCCCAAAGTTTTAAAATTACTCCCTATACACACATACACATCTACTCCCTAATACCTACAAAGAGTTGGGAATGGCCAATCTCATGGTACTCTGGGGCATCTGTCAAAGCCACAAGAAAAGTCATGGTTGACCATTGATAACCAACACACCCATTCTTCAATGAGAATGTTCAATTCTCATTCTTTGTCTTTAAAATCTGACAATGTTTAATCACTTGGTAAAGGGAAGTGTCATTTCTAAACAATGATTTTAAGAAAGGATAAGACTTTACCGTTTGGCTGAATGTTTTAAAAACTGAGATGGTCTGTCATTGTATTCCGTTCCACATGCATTTCATTTCTGAACTTTGTACAATTCACTTCACTGTGTGTTGATGGTTTTCACCTAAACAGTGAATAACAAAAAATAATAATTAGATTCTCTCTGGAACCATAAGACCTTGGATGAGAATGGACATGCTGGAAAACACTAATGACTAAAAGTATTATTTATTATTTTGGGCTGCAGTTGCATTTAACAGTCCCAAATGACATAGCCTGACTGGCCAGATTTTATGAAACCTGTTACTGTTTCTAAAATTATGTTGTCTTAAGATTGACTGTTGCTTGTAAGGCATTGATGTTGGGGATCTCTGGGTGGCTCAGCAGTTTAGTGCCTGCCTTCAGCCTAGGGCATGATCCTAGAGTCCCGAGATTGAGTCCCACATTGGGCTCCCTGCATGGAGCCTGCTTCTTCCTCTGCCTGTGTCCCTGCCTCTCTCTCTCTCTGTGTCTCTCATGAATAAATAAATAAAATCTTTTTAAAAAGGCATTGATGCAGGCATTGTAGATGATAATATGTCTATATTTAATAGTAAATTCTAATCACTTTTGATAGAGGCAATGACTAATCAGAGATGGAAAAAGAAAGTGAATGAATAGGAGACAACATCAATGTAAAGTCAAGCTGCTTCTTCTGAAGGTAGGAAAGACACTCCAGACTCAGCATTTCACAATATAGACCATAGCTTCCTGTAAAGGAAGTGAGAGCTGAAAGAGCCAGTGCTAACAAACTGAGTGTTGTGATTGAATCCTATTATCTACCTGTGCTCTCCAGTTATTATGACAGACAGGAGAGCCTTTGTAACTTTATTATGTGTGTCTTTTTATTTTTAAACATAAATAAATTTCTATCTGCCTGCTACGTTAAGTACTTGCAATCTCAGAATTGCTTTTATGTGTGTCGAGATACTCCTTGAAAATATACCAATAAGCATAATTTCCTCTGCAATCACTACATAAGTCACAAAATTCGAACAACCAAAGAAAAGCTCACTGTGTGTACTTATGTGAGAAACAATATATTAATATCTGTAGCTTGGTGGTAATATCATTCAGTAGCAATCCAGCCAATCAAGACATAGCTGGTGAATCAAGAATGGCAATTGAGTGCTCAGTGATAGTCTGAGAGTTTTATAGCTGAAGCTAAAGAGGATTCCTGCTTGGTAGTGTACTACTTTATTAAATTTTTTTTTTATAAACACTTGGTGAGTCTGCAAAAAGAAAAAAAAAGAACTATTTAAAACTAGTTGCTTGTTCTCATCTCTAATGTCAATTTACATAAAAAATTAGCACATATTTGACAGGCTGCTAAATATTACTCTTAGAATCTATTAGGAAGAAATCAAGATTTCTGAAATTTAATTCCCTAAGCTTAATGAACCTAGTAAATTTGATCTGATGTCTTCCCAAGTTAATATGTTAAGTCTAAATTGACTTATTTTTCATAGGAACAAATTTTTTCACATTTAAATTAATCTTGAGGAAAATATGTATTGCTATAGAAATGTGTTATTTATAGTCCTCATATATGAGGGTCCCTATTTGATTTCATTTATTTCCTGATTTAAAAAGAGACAAAAGTAATTAGCTCAACATGTAATGCTTGTATAGCAAATGCTAATTTTTTGCAAAAGTTTCTCAAGATAACACATTATGGATGACTGACTGCCCATTAGGGGCAGGCCCTCATCCTAGGTTTTGCAAAATATACAGCCATACTTCATATATAAAACTTCCCCCAGAAACTTTAAGCCAACAAAGATGGCTTCTATTCATTTGCACATATTTCTTCAATATCATTTCCTGTTTATTTCATGGTTCCTATAGATGATATCACATTTGCTTAACGCTCATATCTATTTAAGGATATAGATGCCATATAAAAACCACATTTGTAGAAAACTTAAATATTACCCATGTTTATCTAAAAGAAATATCCTTACATTGAGAATCTTAAAATGTAATAGCACAAAATCATAAAACCACAAAACAGAAAATGTATAATCAAAGATCATAGTATAAACACTGGCGAGGGGAATGGGGAGACAACAAAACTAATAAGATAAATGGGAGAAATAGGATTCAGGACCCAAAATGGTTAACAGAAGAGGATTTTAGGATGTATCTCCCAGGGCCCAGCAGAATGGCTCGTGATGGTAAACACGGCAACATAAATCACATAAATTGCTGCTCAGCACCGCGGCCCCACTGGCACGTGTTCCCTTCTGCACGTGGGCCATGCCTTCCCCCCCACTGGGTCGCTGTGCAACTGCTTCTCCTATGTGGGACCCTTTGTACTGGCTATATTTTTTTTACCATATTCAAAAAAAAAAAAAAAAGACCACAGACAGACCATAGCCATATTATTCATGTAGCAGATGTACTGGTCCTGTGCAAGGTACAAAGGAAAAAGTGGTTTGAGAGGGACATTGATGCTACCTTTATAGAACTTATAGCTGCAAGAATGAGGAGGACAATATTCACCAAGTAATCATTCCACACAGGGATACAAACTATGAAAAATGCAAGCATAGAGAAGTCTTATCTTGGCTGAGATCTGAAATGTGAACAGTTAACTGGGTGCATTTGAATGGAGAAAGGGGTTAGGAGGTGTTCCCAGGCAAGAAGGAAATGGCATGGGAAGAGGTCTTGAAGCAGAGGCAGCAAGGTACATCTGAAGAAGAAACAGAAACCTGTGTCTGAAATGCTGGGAGGGGGAGCAGAGGGTATCATAAGCTGAGAGCAGAGAGGTATTGAGGGTCAACATATGCAGAGTCTGTTGGCCACTGAAGCATTTGGATCTTATTCTAAGGATGTGAGGCAATTACTGAAACGTTTTATGCAGAGGTGATTCTTTTTAAAGAGTTGTTCTAGTTGTAGGGTGGAAATTGCACTGGAGGTGTAACGAAATGAAGGAGAAACCAACCAGGCAGCTGCTAGGATAGTTGGGGCATGAGGCTGTCATAATGTGGATAAATAGGCTGTGCTGGAAATGCAGATGGGGTAGAAACAGATTAATTTGAGAGATGTTTAAGCGAAGTAATCAAAAGAACTGTTGAATTGAATGTGTGAGAGGGTGACAAAAATTGTGTCGAGGATAACTCTAGCTTTCCAGCATGTTCAACTGGTGATACTACCTACTGAAAGTGAGAATCTTAGGAAAAGCCAAGGTTTCAGAGAGGACTGTGGGATGGGAGGTCATTGGGGTTTTGGCATATTGGAGTTTGAAGCATCCAAGAATAGATGTCATGTAAAATTTTGGATAAAGTCTTACAGAGTTCAAAGGAGAAATCTGGACTAGAGATGTCATTAAACACACTGATTAGCCTTCTCCAAAGTTTAGCTGAAGAATGAACAACAAGAAGGAAAGAAAGGGTGTGTTGTAGTGTGGAAGATGAATTCAGAGGTAAAAATGTTACTGGAGACTCTGCACGGGTAGCAGCCCCAAGCATGCTATTTATGTTCATGATTTCAACATCATATCAGGATATGAATTTCCTCTCAGAAACAGATTTCTTCAATTTCACTTTGGTCTAGGTCATGAGACAGTTAATTGCTACTAAAATGCCAAAAAGAGGGATGCCTGGGTGGCTCTGTGTTTGAGCATCTGCCTTCAGCTCAGGGCATGATCCCAGGGTCTGGGGATCGAGTCCTGCATCGGGCTCCCCGTAGGGAGCCTGCTTTTCCCACTGCCTATGTCTCTGCCTCTCTCTGTGTCTCTCATGAATAAATAAATAAAATCCTTAAAATTTTTTTTAATGCCAAAAAGAAATTCAAGGAGAGAGACAGCTCCCATTGAGGGTAGGTATTTGTGAACATAAGAGCATATTTTGAGAGAGAAAAAGAGAGATTACAAGTAGGGGAGGGACAGAGGGAGAGAATCTTCAAGCAGACTCCCCACCAAGCCTGATATGGGGCTTGATCTCACAACCCTGAGATTATGACCTGAGATGAAGACAAGAGTTGGAGGTTTAACCCACCGAGCCACCCAGGCACCCCGCAGCATGTTTTTTCACTGCAGAATGATTATGTAGGAAGTTTAGCATGCTTCATGATAATGAGATCTTAGTTAGGTAAAGTATAATGGCATTGAGATCTGATAATCTTATGCATTTCTCCTGGAAATACCTAGCTACCTGTCTCATGAGTCTTTGGACCTTGGCACTTCTCTTCCAGTCATCGTTTTGAGAGGCTTACCTACTCCTCATTCTTTGGGCTTTCCATTTCAAGTTCCCCATTCTAGAATAAAGTTTTTGTTCATACACATTTCTCAAACAGGATTTCTTGCTAAATCTTGTTGTGCTTCCCTTTCCCTATAAATAAAATCATGGAATTTCCCATTATGAAAAAACATATCCATATTATTAAAAATCTGAAGCTAAAGGTTTAAAGAAGTAAAAATCATTTGAATACTCACTACTTTAAGATAGTTATTATCAACAGTGTAATGACTGATTCATGTATCTTTTTGAGCACTGTACCTACCAGGTCTCCTCTCCCCCCACCCTGCTCCCCCTTATTCTTGATCTCATTCCTATTCTGTTCCTCTACCCTCTTCTCTACACTTCATTTTCTAAGACTATTAGAATCTAGGTAACCAGTTTTAAAAGCCTACTGCGTACTTTTTCATACCTTATGTAGTATTTATTTAATGAAATACAGTTAAGTAGATACATAATATAGATGACAGGTAGATGCATATATATATACTTATAATATATATTTTTGTTATTTATATTCTAAAAATAGGATCACATTTCTTCCACTGCTAAAAATATTTTTCTTATTTAATGGAAATTACTTCCTTCTTTTAAGTGCTGTGTAATAATAAAGATGGCAGATAAACCATGGTATGAATATCATACCATTATTACAGTAACTTTTATTCAATCATTCTCCACTGCCTTTACGAATAGTTTTTTGTTTCTACTTTTTACCAGAAAAATGTTACAATAGTCATGCTTGTAAAAAAATACTTTTATAGTTTAATTTGTTTGGTATACAGTCCCCAGAGTCCTATTGCTTGGTGCAAAGATCTGTTTATTTTTCAAGAAAGCTGCAACAATTCACATTTCCATCAGCAAGGTGTGAGAATACTACATCCCTGTGAGCAGCAGGTGCTATCTTGATTTAATTTTCCCAATATGAAGTACATAAAGTGATATGACTTTATTACTATAATTTAGATTTTTTTTGCTACCCAGAGAAGTAGAGAATCATTTCATGTTCCTGTTTGATGTCTTCTAAATTTTTTCTAAAATACTTATTTTATTTACATATTTACATTTGAGTCTGTCTAGATTTGTTTTTCATCCCAGATGCAAGTTAGTTGTATGATTACAATTTAGTGAATAAATCATCTATATCACACCAAACTGAAGTATCTGTTTTATATATGCTTTATCGTATATATTTATTCTAGTTCCAATATTTACAATGGTTATTTTCCTATTTCAATGTATTTATTGAAGCCTCTAAACAATAGACTCAAAATGGTTGAAAGAGCTAAATGTGAGACAAGAATCCATCAAAATCCTGGAGGAGAACACAGGCAACAACCTTTTTTAACTTGGCCACAGTAACTTCTTGCAAGATACCTCCATGAAAGCAAGGGAAACAACAGCAAAAAATGAACTATTGGGACTTAATTAAGATAAAAGGCTTCTGCACAGCAAAAGACATAGTCAAAAAAACTAAAAGACAACCTAAAACCTCTAAACAATATGGAATAAGAAGGGAGAAAAGAGTCATTTGTGCATTGTTTTTAGTTTTAGTAGAAATTTGGTTTAACATTCCATTATTTACAACAATGCTTGTTGGGGGCTTTAGAAGTCTCTGTGATATTTTGATAGTTGGCCTCTTTTGCCTATTTTATGAGAAATTTTAATTTAGAATGGCTTCTAAGCATATCAAATGATTTTTAGCACATATCAATAATGCTCGTGTGGTTTTTCTTCATTGATTGAATGATACTACAGAGTAGGTTGAAAGATTTATTGATATTTAAATATTTTTTTAAAGATTTTATTTATTTATTCATGAAAGACACACAGGGAGAGGCAGAAACATAGGCAGAAGGAGAAGCAGGCTCCATGCAAGGAGCCTGACATGGGACTCGATCCCAGGTCTCCAGGATCAGGCCCTGGACTGAAGGCGGCGCTAAACCACTGAGCCACCCAGGCTGCCCGATATTTAAAGATTTTTTGATACTTCTACACATATGTTTATTTTTTTCCAAGTTTTTATTGTAAATTCCAGTTAGTTAACATACAGTAAATTCATCAGTTCCATACAACCCCCGGTGTTCATCACAAGGGCCTTCCTAAATACCCATCACCTATTTAGCCCACCTCCCCCCTACAGTAACCATCAGTTTGTCTTCTGTAGTTAAGAATCTGTTTCTTAGTTTGCCCCTCTTCCCCCCACCATGTTCATTTGTTTTGTTTCTTGAATTCCATATATAAATGAAATCATAGGGTATTTGTCTTTCCCTGATCGACTTATTTCACTTAGCATTATACTTTAGCTCTATCTACGACGTTGCAAATGGCAAGATTTCATTCTTTTTTTTTATGGCTGAGTAATATTTAAAGGTTTTTGCATTCCCTGATATAAATACTAATGTGTGCAATGTATATTTGTCTTATTACACTTAGTCTTGATTTCCCAGAAGTTTTTTCAGAATTTTTGTGCATACATTGAGATTAGTCTATAGTTTTTGTTTTTTAACTATGTATTAAATTATCAGTATAAAGGTAATAATGGCTTTATTAAATGAATTGGGGAGATTTCCATCATATCTAATATCATACAGTCTTGGTAATTTTAATTTTTTAAATTGAGAATCTTTAATTGTTCTTCTAAACTTTTCATAGGTAATTTCTGTAACTAAGTTTTATTTTCTCCCTAGGTAAGTTTTGTAATTTATAATTTTCTTTTTTAACAATATATTTCTTAATATGGAATACATTTCATTTTCAAAGAAATATATATTTATATAACATATGCTGTGTGTGTAAGTTTTTTTAGATATATTCGATACGAGGGGCAAAGTTGACTCATGGGTTTTTTTCAGTTTCCTGTTTTCATGGCTATTAGCCCTCTCTCTAATTTTATTTAATTGTGCTTTTCCACTTGTTCTATCTTTATTTGGGTTAACAAATAGTTTATTTATCTTTTCAGTTACTACAAGTAACTAGTGTGAATTTATTAGTTCTATATTTTACCTGTTGTCTAATTTTAAAACTTTTGCTTTTGCCTTTATTAATCCCTTCCTTGTCCTTCATTTTGTATTTGTTTGTTTTTATTTCTCTAAATTTTCCATTTGTGTGTTAAATGCATTTAATTTTTAAAATCGTATTAATGTAGTCTTTCTGATCTATCTCAAATTCTTATTTGTCATGGTTTCCTAAATTTCATTTTAAGAAATTCTTCAGTTTTGCTTTTTATATACCTTTTGAATTGGATGAACTCTTGTTTTATATTTATAGTTTATAGGAAAATTAGCTCACTAAAAGAAGCTGTTTTATGCATCCATGAATACTTCAATATTAATTGCTAAGCATAAGGACTATTTTTAAATGTGTTATAATATTCCTAAAATATTAACTATAATTTATTAATATTAAATTTTCTAAATTTATCATTAGTGAATTGCATCAAAAAGTAGAACTTTTTGGGGTACCTGGGTGGCTCAGTTTGTTAAGCATCTGCCTTTGGCTCAGGTAATTATCCCAGGGTCTTGGGATCTAGTTCTGTACCTGGCTCCTTGCTCAGCAGGGTGTCTCCTTCTCCTTCTCTGCCTGCCACTCCCCCTGCTTGTGCTCTCTCTCTCTCTCTCTGTCAAATAAATAGATAAATAAAATCTTTTAAAAAAATAAAAGGAGAAAATTTTCTTCATTAACTATTTAATTACCCTAAGGTACACTTAGTACATGAAAGTAATATATGTATGTGTGACCCTTCCTCTTTACTTACCAGTTGACAGAATAATGAACTTTTTTTCTAGTGTTCTGCAAAGGAAACCAAAGAGATTTTCAAAAATCAGATCTTTATTTTATTTTTTTAAAGTTTTATTTATTTATTTATTCATTCATTCATTCATCCATTCATTCATTCATTCATTCATGAGAAACAGAGAGAGAGAAAGAGGCAGATACACAGGCAGAGGGAGAAGCAGGCTCCATGCAGGGAGCCCAACGTGGGACTCGATCCCAGGTCTCCAGGATCACGCCCTGGGCCTAAGGCAGATGCTCCACTGCTGAGCCACTCCGGTGTAACTAAAAATCAGATCTTTAAAGTCAGAGGAGTTTAACTTCTATAAGAAACAATTTGAAGATTCTTGCAGCTTGACACTTACTGCTTGATCATATCGTAGGCAGTCCAGTATGTTTGTCAGAGGGGGTATGATCCCTCCACGGGGTCAGTTAGGACACAGGTTCCTTTCATCTTGAGATGCTTCCATTTTCAACAAAGTTTCCAGTGTCTGAAGGAAGGAAAAGAGAAAGTGCAAAGATAAGATCTGTCTGTTCTTAACTTTCTTAATCCAGAAATGGTATAGCATTTCTGCTATATCTTCTGCTGGTAATACTCCACTACCTGGCCACATCTATATGTAAGGGAATAGAAAACATAGATATCTGAGTTCTGGGGAGGGAAGGAGATAAATTGAGACAATATGTAACATAGTCTCTGTCACAAGAACTACTATAGTCAGAAACTATGAAGAGTCTGAAAATGTACCCTACTTATAAGCTAACAGGTTATTTTCTTACATATATATGTAGTACTTGCCTATATATTATACTATATACATGTTTATCCATGTGTGTATATACATAGTAGATATATGATAGATAGATAGATAGATAGATGATGATAGATAGATAGATGATAGATAATAGAAGAAATGTATGGCAAGATAAAATATTTCATATACAGAAAACATATTTTATATGTTTTATATACTTATAGGTCAGAGACAAAAATAGTTTATTACTGAAAGCAAAAGCAGCAGCCAGAGCAACATTTTGCATCCATTTCCCAAGCCCCAAGGCCCAAGCTCCAATCCCCAATGGACAGTGTATTAGGGGCCAGATAGTACTTACACATGCAATGGGATACATTACAGAAGAGGAACCCTGAAATTAAAAAAATGATCATATATAGGGCTGCTAATGATTTTCCCAATCCCCCCTCCTAGAAAAGGATGACTCTCATCTTCACTTTAATATAAGCAACTATTTTCTGGATAGGGATGGGATGTCTCTATCTTTACTGTCCTGGACCATGTCTGGGAAGACAGATGTCTCTAACCTTTACTATCCTGGACTATCTCTTGTTTGAATATTCTTAAATTAGCCATAAATGTCTTTGTTCAGAGGACCCAGGCATAAATATGAAGTGTTCATGGAGACTTGTCCTCCAACAAGAGTCAAACAAATTGTTTTAAGTCAGACTTTTATAAAAATTATAAAGTTATTAATGGCCTTCCCAACACCTAGTCTGGCAGAAAATATTTATAATCAAACACCTTGAATAAAAATATCTATATTATCATATTTGGGTTATTTACTATCACATTTTCTATTATGTTAATCTAACTTACACTGTTGATACATTGGTATGTCTCCATTACATTATTCTATTACCCCCTGGGTGGCACAGCAGCTACTCCTTTCCTTGCAAATTCTCTTCTCACCAAACAGAACTGTTTGGTCTATTCCCTGTCCTAGCCTATGTGCTACAGTGTATTCACCCTTCTCCAAATGTAATTATTTCCTCCTTTCTCTTAAAATTCAAATCCAACCAGTTCTTTTTGACTCATTAATCATCATTTACTGCACAAAATCTTTTTCATCCCATCTGGGATCTGGATTAATAAGGTAATACATGTAAAGTGCCTAGCATAGTGCCTGACATTATAATACAATACACTGTAGTTTATTTTCATCCCTATAGGGATACCTGGGTGGCTCAGTGGTTGAGCATCTGCCTTTGGCTCAGGTCGTGCTCCCCAGGTCCTGGGATCAAGTTCTGCATATCAGGTTCCCACATGGAGCCTGCTTCTCCCTCTGCCTATGTCTCTGTTTCTCTCTGTGTGTCTCTCATGACTAAATAAATAATATCTTTAAAAAATATATTTTCATTCCTCTAAACACTCACAATATTGTTTAAGTACCTACCACTTTTAATCACATGTTACATATTGGCATCTGTATGAATTCTCCTACTAGACAATTGATTCTTCAGTGACATAAACCATTCTGTATATACATTGCAGAATCTTCTGCAGTGATATACCTAGGAATAAACCTAACCAAAGAGGTAAAGGATCTGTATTCTAAAAACTACAGAACACTTATGAAAGAAATCAAGGAAGATGGAAAGAGATGGAAAAACATTTCATGCTTTGGATTGGAAGAATAAATATTGTTAAAATCTATGCTACCCAGAACAATTTACACATTCAATGCAATCCCTATAAAAATACCATGGACTTTCTTCACAGAGTTGGTACAAATAATCCTAAGATTTTTATGGAACCAGAAAAGATCCTAAACAGCCAGAGGAATGTTGAAAGAGAAAACCAAAGCTGGGGGCATCCCAATGCCTGACTTCAAGCTATATTACAAAGCTATGATCATTAAGACAGTATGGTACTGGCACAAAAACAGACACATAGATCAATGGAACCAAAATAGAGACCCTCAACTCTATGGCCAACTATCTTTGACAAAGTAGGAAAGAATATCCAATAGAAGAAAAGGCAGTCTCTTCAATAAATGCTGTTGGGAAAATTGAACAGCCACATCCAGAAGAATGAAACTAGACCATTCTCTTACATCATACACAAAGATAAACTCAAAATGGGTGCAAGATCTAAATGTATGACAGAAATCCATCAAAATCCTAGAGGAGAACACAGGCAACAAGCTTTTTGAACTTGGTCTAGCAACTTCTTGCAAGACACATCTATAAAGTCAAGGGAAACAAAAGGAAAAATGAAATACTGGGACTTGAGATAAGAAGCTTCTGCACAGCAAAGAAAGCAGTCAACAAAACTAAAAGGCACCTTACAGAATAGGAGAAGATATTTACAAATGACATAAGATGAAGGGCTAATATCCAAGATCTATAAAGAACTTCTCAAACTCAACACCCCCAAAACAATCCACTCGATAAATGGGCAGAAAATATGAACAGACATCTCCAAAGAAGACATACACATGGCCAACAGACACAGAAAAAATGTTTCACACCAATTGTTATTAAATAAATACAAATCAAAACCGTAATGAGATACCACTACCTTACACCAATGAGAATGGTTAAAATTAACAAGATAGGAAACAATAAATGTTGGCAAGGAAGTGGAGAAAGAGGAACCCTCTTACACTGTTGGTAGGAATGCAAGCTGGTAGCGATCCTCTGGAGAACAGTGTGGAGGTTCCTCAAGAAATTAGAAATAGAGCTACCCTATGACCCAGCAATTGTACTACTGGGTATTTGCTCCAAAGATGTAGATGTAATGAAATTATGGGACACCTGCACCCTAATATTCATAGCAGCAATGTCCGCAATAACCAAACTGTGGAAGGAGTCAAAAGATGGATGGATAAAAAATATGCGATGTGTGTGTGTGTGTGTGTGTGTGTGTGGAATATATGTATTGGAATGGAATATTACTCAGCCATCAGAAAGGATGAATGCCTACCGTTTATGTCGATGTGGGTGGAACTAGTGGGTATTATGCTGAGTGAAATAAGTCAATTGGAGAATGACAATTTTATGGTTTCATTCATATGTTGAATATAAGAAATAGTGAAAAGGTCCATTAGGAAGGGAGGGGAAACTGGGGAAAATTTGGAGAGGAAGACAAACCATGAGAGAGTTATCATTCTGGAAAACAAATGGTTGCAGAAGGGGAAATGGATGGGGGGATGGAGTAACTGGGTGATGGGCATTAAGGAGGGCATGTAATGTGATGAGCATTGGGGTTATACTATATGTGGGCAAAATGAATTTAAATTAAAAAAAAAAAAAAGAATCCTCCACAGTGCTTAGTTTGGTGCCAGAATGAATTCATTAAGAATACAGTCAAAGGTTGGATAGATTCAGCAACTAAATGAGTGACTGAATAAATGGATTATAGTACTGTTAATAGAAAATGCTTACATGGCACATAATATGTAAGACATATTGTTTTAAATTCTGGATATGCCTTGCTACTTTAATCTTAAAAATAATCCTATAATGTAGATTCTATTTTATTTAATCACAAATGACGATACTGATGCCTAAAGAGGTTAGGTAATTTGCCCTAGTCACTCATCTAGTTAATGGCTGAAGAGGCTTCAATTCCAAGCAGAGTTGATGCCCTTAGCATTATATTATCCTAAATAAATTATTATGGTGAGCAAAGGATGTATTAACTGACCAGTAGCTCTTCTTCTATGATACTGTATAAGGGCAGGCATCCTCTTAGTAAAGACAGAAACAAAAGGCATAATTTTCTGTTACTTAAAAAGAAATAGAAAAGTACCTAACACAAAATCTTTTGCAAATATCTGCTGTTGCTACTGATATTCCTGCTTAATAACTCAAAAGAAGATTTATGCAAAACAGCTGATCCATGAGGAAGTAAAATTTATTACTGCTATACTGCATTGTATGCATGAAAGTTGCTATGAAAGTAAAGATTTCATGTTCTCACTATAACAACAAGAATAACAAAATGGTAATTACATGAGGCTGAGGATGTGTTAACTAACCTTATAGTAATAAATACTTTTCTGTATATGTGTATCAAGTCATCACATTGTATACTTTAAACTTAAACTACATTATATGTCAATTATATCTTAATAAAATTGGAAAAAATATTGCTAATTATGGCTATGGAGTCCAAACTCAGTGCCCACACCTGTTGAAAGATGAATTATGATCAGCCACAGAAGTCTTTCTGCATAGACCATCATCTGGCTTGTTTCTTGCCCTGTGCTTCCTTTCCTCAGGCTTCCAGTTTGATTTCTGTATTGGATCACAACCCAAAGATGGAAGACAGTTTTAGGCCCTGCCTTATTATGCCAAATGTATGAAATTCAAGAGTATAATCCAAAGGAAAATTCAAAAGTTGCTGCTAACCATGGTCCAGAATAATGTGTCTTTTTCATGGTAAATTAAAGGGATAAAAAATTTTGAAATACTTCATAGACCTAAATGGTAAGATGAGACTTAGGCAAATACTTGGATAAATATGACATTTCTTTCTCCATCACCTAAAACAAGAATAGTTCCAATTCCATCTTTTTTCATTCTCTTTTAAGTCCAACCTAGAGTGGACTGCTTGGGCAGGGGCCCAACTCTGTTTCCAAGCTAACTCAACAGATCTCCTCAGCAGTCTGTTCTAATTGCAGCCTACAGGAGAGCACTCTAATTTTAAAGGACTTTAGAACAAGACTTCACTTTTACATTTTCACATTTTCACATTTTCATGAGTTGACTTTTACCACATTAAGCCAATGGGCTTTTTAAATCTTAAGGAGGAAAGCGACAGTTTGAAATTATAATAAATTATTATCGATGTTTATTTAAATTTTAGATTTTTGGAAGATAACAACATGAAAAATAGTCAATAAACTGTAATACCAAGGTCAACAGTTTTTAGTATTAAAATCAATTTACAGTTTGTTTGCTTGAGGTGCACATAAATTTGAAGAGGCAGTAAGTGTAAACAGAATAGCTGATTTCTTGGATGCACTCCAATATAATTATAGCTATTCACCCTTGTGACTATATGTGTGTGCAGCTTAAAGCTATTTCCCTGCCCCAAGCCACACTATTTTTTAAGATAGGTTTGCAATTGATTGAAATGCAAAAATCCCTGTGAACTAAAAAAAATTGCTATCCAAAATAAATATACAAGTAAATTTAAATAGTAGATTAAACATGTATTTTGGCATCCATGTCAATTCATAGCTTGTAATCTCATGACTTGGAATTGAGTTATCTCTAAGTATTTAATCACAAAATAGTGTATTTCTAATAGGCAATTGTGAAAAAAAATCATCAATCACATTTATTACAAACATCTCATAAAACAGCAAAACGTTTATGGGATTGTAGAAGGCAGCTAGGTTGTTCTGTAATGTATAAAGATTTGCATATATAAAAAAACCAGCAGGCAGCAAACAAGGTTTCTCTGTTTTCCAAAAAGTAAAATTGCATTTGATACAATATCTACTTAATTTTTATTAAAATATATTAAATATATTTTTCTGGCAATAGCATTGATCATCACTATAGTCTAATAAGTTTGTATTTTGAAATAACTAAGCTCAAAATCTTAATATATAGAAAAGAACTCTTTATCCAGCCCCAGGGGTAAATCAGAGCTTCTCAAACATATTTGTGATGTTAAGAGATATTACCTTGTATTTCATGCAGATATATGTATATGTGAAATTGTTATTGTTTTTATTATTGGTTTTTTTCCATGATGAACATATTTAAGTGAATATAGTGTTCTCAAAGTAATTCTGCTTATTAGTTTACATAGCTGGCATTGTTTGTATGTGGGTAAGAATAAAATGTGATTTCATGGAGAGAAAGTGGAGCTCTTTTTATCTGTAGCCTTAAGGCCACCAACTGTCTATACCTTAATCCACTAATCCTCTCTGTAATCATGTGTTCACGTGCTGTGCCAACACTCAGAAATCATCCTAAGAAACTCTTTTTTTCCTAGTCAAGAGTACATTCACTATAGGTTGCATGTTATAAAATGGCTACTAAAATATTTGAATATTTATATGCCATCATTGAAAGCCATCATCTTTAGGCATATCTTTTCCTTTAAAAAACCAAATGTCATGAAAATTGAAGAAACAAATAGAACAATAAAGAGAAAAATGAATGACATCACACCATATAAATCTGCAGGACCTTTTACATTTGGTTTTCAACTAATTTTTTTTAAGGTTCTGCCTTCTATTTACTTGTCAGTGACTAGATTTAATTTTCATATGCTGCATAGAATTGTCCATGTTAAGATATTGATATAACAAATTGCTGAATGTTTTAGTGATTGATTCTTGCTGACCAAAATGGGCTTTCACATTAGAAGTCTTTCTTCTTTTTCCTAGAAGGCACCTGCTGAGACAGAAGTCTGACTGCCACACAAAAGAAATATATGGTTTCTTCAACTGGCTCCATGTAGCAATTTGCAATGCTATCAAAAATTGCATTTTTTAATGAAAATTACCTAAGGATTTGGAAAAAAAAAAACCTTGGTTAAAATAGACTAACTACCCATTCTCGGACAGTATTAGCATACTGATTGGCCGTTACTTCTGTCACTCTTCTGCCTACAAAATTATGACAGGCCCCACAGCAGGAAGCAAATGATCATTAATACCCTGTCCTCTGGGACACAATAAACTGCCATTCAGTTGCATACAAATACAATACACGAGGCTTGTCAGCAAGGGGACAGAGAGGGAAAGATGCTTTTGCAAAATGGTGTGATAACTACTGTGGGATGGGATCACTCAAAGGGTTCTGTTTTTCTGTCTTATTGTGGTAGAAGAATTTTTATATATAGATTTCCTTTTAAAATACCCTATCATTCTCTACTTGAGCTTTTTGAGTTCTACACTTAAATAAGATCTTACTTCC
The DNA here is from genome assembly GCF_053574225.1 of Canis aureus. Lineage (NCBI taxonomy): Eukaryota > Metazoa > Chordata > Mammalia > Carnivora > Canidae > Canis > Canis aureus. The sequence goes on from NC_135632.1 coordinate 10,806,102, forward strand.
GAGGAGAAAAAAACAACAACAACAACAACTTTATAATCCCATAATTAATTCCACAACACAGAAAGCACTAAAAAATTCTGAAATTCCATTAAAACATAAGACAATGCATCTTTTCAGTTCAAATATGTGCAAAAAAACAGTCTGGTTAATGCATTGAATCACAATTAGTCAGGAAGAAATGTACCTCAATATCACATATTTGATATGATGGGATCAATAAAACACAATTGAAAAAAGATACATGCATGGCACTACAGTTGAAACTCTACACTATTTGTTACACTAAAAGGTAAGGTCAAATTCAAGTTTAATAAATATTATCATATGACTGAAATTGTATAATCTTAAATCTTTAGTCCTCAATCAGGTTATTGAGGACTAAAATGATGGCAATACTTTGTAGAGAAAGGTGAGTAATTTCTTTGATATTATTAGAGTAACAATTGCTCAGATAAATGTTCAATTTTTTATCATATAACCTAAACTTTTCCTGAAAGCATGTAGAGAATACAAATACTCCTGAAGACTCAGATGCTTGTTATAGATTGTACACTCACCAGTCTAAACCTATAAAGGCATTATTTTTAACTTGAAAAGGTATAGAATGAACATATTTAGATCCTTCGAATTTGGTTTGCTTAATTAGTTTAATTTATTGCTTTTCCTAAATTTTTATTGTCCTTGTGAATTTTCAGTGAAACAGACAGATATTATGCCTAGGGATTTGAAAGTAGGTATTTATATTCTCCCAACTTATAAATCAGCTTTAACAGAGTTTGAATAAGAGAGAGTTACTGATTACACTATTTAAACTCTAGGCTAAAATGAACAAACCACTAATACCCCAGCAACATAGATGAATATCAAACACATTATGCTATACGAAAGAAGCCAGACTCAAAAGGCTATATAAGGGCAGCCCCGGTGGCTCAGCGGTTTAGCGCCGCCTTCAGTCCAGGATGTGATCCTGGAGACCCGGGGTCGAGTCCCATGTCTGGCTCCTTGCATGGAGCCTGCTTCTCCCTCTGCCTCTTTCTGTCTGTCTGTCTCTCTCTCTCTCTCATGGATAAATAAAATATTTAAAAAAAGGCTATATAAAATAAGATTCCATTTATATGACACTATCTAAAAGGTAAAACTATAGGTACAAAAAAATAGATCAATGTTTTGCAGGAACTGGAGGTGGGAGAAAAAGCTGACTACAAATAAGCACAAGGATTTTTTTTTTATGTTATGGAGCTACTCTATATCTTGATTTTAGTGACAGTTACACAATGATGTGCATTTGTCAAAACTCATAGAACTATACACTAAAATGAGTGAATTATGCTGTATGTAAATTATACCTCAATAAATCTTACTCTAAAAAAAGAACAACTCTAGTCTTAGGAATGTCACAAGAACACCAGAGTATTCTGAATTGAGGTCATTTAGTCTGGGTAAAGTAGCAGAAATGACAGTCTTATCTTTAGAATTGGGCAGTTAGAAGCAGTTTTTGTAATTGCCCGTAGTGATACAACCCCAATGTTGAATGTTAGAAGACTGAGAGTAGATTAAAAATACTCAATGCTATTTTAATGTCTCCCTCATGTAGCATCAAGCAACACTTCAATGTATTAGTTAACACATTTCACCAGACATAGAGATTATCATCTTCAATGGAAAAAAGAAACAGTGGCAGAGAATCAGTTCTGTTAGGCACATTAACTCCCCCTTTTCTTGACTTGCTTCCCGCCTTTGGGCCGTAGGCCCAATTTTGTCACAACACAGACTACTATTAAAAATATTAAATTGAAATTATGAAACTGAAAGAAAAAGACCAATAGTAAAATTTCCATGAATGGACTTAATAACAGATTAGCTATGTTTGAGATAGACCAGTAGGAAATATGTACAATGAAGCATGGAAAGAAAAGAGGATGAAAATTTGGAAAGAAAAAAAGAAAAACACATATATGGAAATGAGAAATAGAATTATATTTAATCAAAGTCACAAAAGAAGAGGAAAGAGAAAATTAGGCAAAGTTACATTTGAAAAAAAAAAAAACTGGCTCATAATTTCCCAATTGTGAAAATAGACATCATGCCTGAGATTCAAGATGTCTGCAACCACCAAGAAACATAACTACAAAGAAATGCCACCCGTGGGTATTATAGTAAAAATGCTGAAAATTAAATAAAAGGGAAGAAAAAGCCATAGGAATAGATTTTTAAAAAGCAAAATAATGACAACCAATTTTTCAATAGAAAAAAAAATGGAAACCAGACAATAATATAGCAATATCCCCAAGTGCTATAAGAAAATAATTGTGAAATTAGAAGTTATACTTCACCAACACTCAGAAAAAAACAACATAAAGATATTTTCAGTCAAAAATAAACTGGAAATGGTTGTTACTAGGCATTCTGAAATAAAAGAAATACTAATGGGAATTGTTCAGGTAGAAAAGATATTATCCCAGAAAGAAAGACAACCCAGAAAGAAGTAGGAAGGAAAAAAGAACACCAGAAAAGATATTTGAGAAACTCTAAGTAACCATTGACTGTTTCAAACTATATTAACAATTCCACATGGGGATAAAATATTGAAATAATTCAATTTTATGAAATAACATCTCAAAAGCAGGAAGAGGTTAAATGGAGTTAAAGTTTTGTAGTGTTTTTCCATTATCCAAGAAATGGAAATAGAATTCATGGAGGGGGGAAATTATATAATTTTTTAAAAACAGGCTTCATTTAAAATGAGACAGGAAGGGTAAAAAAACAATTTAAAAAAATGTAAGTGGTAGATTTAAACCCAATTAGAAAAGAAATTACATAAGATGCAAATGGAGGAGATACCCACAAGAAAAGTCTATAATTGTCACACCTATAAAAGAAAAATACATATTTTTCTTATGAGACACACTTTAAGTATAAAATTACAGAAATGGTAAGTATAAAGTATTTGAAAATATATACCATGTATACACTGACAACCCCCCCATCCAAAAAAAAAATAATAGCCTATAAAATGTCAGAAAAAGATTTTAAGGCAAAGAGTATTATTGGAGATTTAACTGGACATTTTATAATCTTAAGAATCAATTCAATAGAAAGATTATAAAATCCCAACCTTATATACACCTAATAGCATACTACTAAATACTGAGGGGTCAACCAAGAAATCAAAGAAATTTAAAAATACCTGGAGACAAATGAAAACAAAAACACAATGGTCCAAAATCTTTGGGATGCAGCAAAAGTGGTTCAAAGAGGGAAATTTATAGCAAAATAGGCCTACCTCAAGAAGTAAGAAAAATTTCATATAAACATCATAAGCGAGCTAGAAAAAAGAACAACAGAGAAAAAACTCAAAACCAGTAGAACAAAATAATAATAATAATAATAATAATAATAATAAAGATTAGAACAAAAATAAACAAAATAGAAACTACAATAATCAATAGATCAATGAAACCAAGAGCTTGTTCTTTAAAAAGATCAACAAAATTGATAAATCTTTAGCTAGACTCATAGAGAAAGGACTTAAAACCAGAAATGAAGCAGGAGAACCAACACCACAGGAGTAGAAAAGATTATAATAGAAAAATTATGAAAAAAATATATGCCAACAAATTGGACAAGCCAAAAGAAATAGGTAAATTCCCAAAAACATATAATCTCATAAATCTGAATCAAGAAGACATAGAAAATCTGAACACACTGGGTGCCTGGGTGGCTCAGTGGTTGAGTGTCTACCTTTGGCTCAGGTCATGATCACGGGGTCCTAGGATCCAGTTCTGCACTGGGCTCCAGAAGGGAGCCTGCTTCTCCCTCTGCCTGTGTCTCTGCCTCTCTCTGTGTGTCTCTCATAAATAAATAAGTAAAATCTTAAAAAAAAAATGAAAAAAAATCTGAACACACTAATTACCAGCAATGAACCTTACAATGTCCACACTACCCAAAGCATTCCACAAATTTAATGCACTCTCTGTCAAAAAACTAATAACATTTTTCACAGAACTAAAACAAGTAATTCTAAAATCATATGAAATCACATAAGAACCAAATAGCCAAGCAATCTTTAAAAAGAAGAACAAAACTGGAGGCATCACAATTCCAGATTTCAAGGGACACCTGAGTGGCTCAGCGGTTTAGTGCCTGCCTTCAGCCCAGGGCCTGATCCTGGAGACCTGGGATTGAGTCCCACATCACGCTTCCTGCATGGAGCCTGCTTCTCCCTCAGCCTGTGTCTCTGCCTCTGTGTGTGTGTGTCTCTCATAAATAAATAAATTTTTTAAAAATCTTTTTTAAAAATTCCAGATTTCAAGATCTTCAAAGCTGTAGAAATCAGAACAGCATGATAGTAACACAAAAGTACATACCTACATCAATGAACAGAATAGAGAGCCCAGAAATAAACTCAAGCCAATTAACCTTTTGACAAAGGAGGCAAGAATATGCAATGGGGAAAAGACAGTCTCTTCAACAAATGGTTTTGTGAAAACTGGACAGATACATGCAAAAAAAAGTTAAACTAGGCCCGTTTCTCACACAAAACCAAAAACTCAAAAGCAATTAAAGACCTAAAAATGAGACCCGAATCCATGAAAATTCTAGAAGAAAAAACAGTCAGTAATTTCTCTGACATTGGCTATAGCAACATTTTTCTAAATATGTCTCCTGAGGCAAGGGAAACAAAAGCAAAAATATTGGGACTTTGTCAAAATAAAAAAACTTTTGCGTAGCAAATGAAACAAACAACAAAACTAAGAGACAACCTACTAAATGGGAGAAGATATTGGCAAATGCCTTCTCTGATAAAGGGTTAATATCCAAAACATACAAAAACTTCGACAACTCAGTACCAAATAAATAAATAACTCAATTTAAAAATAGGCAGAAGACATGAAAAGATATTTCTCCAAAGAGGACATGTAGATATCCCACAGATACGAAAAATGTTCAACATCACTGATCATCAGGGAAATACAAATCAAAACTATAGTGAAATGTCACCTCGCATCTGTCAGAAAGGCTAAAATCCAGAACACGAGAAGCAACAAGTAAGTGTTGGTGAAGATGTGGAAAAAGAGAAAGCCTTGTACACTGTTGGTAGAAATGCAAACTGATGCAGCCACTGTGAAGAACAAGTGGAGGTTCCTCAAAAAATCAAAAATAGAACTACCTTATGATCCAATAGTTCTGCTACTGAGTATTTACTCAAAGAGTACAAAAACAGTAATTTGAAAGAATAAATGCACTTCTGTGTTTATTGCAGCATTATTTACAATAACCAAATTATGGCAACAGCATAAGTACCCATGGATAGATGAATGAATAAAGAAAATTATATATATAATTATATAATTATATATATAATTTTATATATATTATATAAATTTTTATATATATTATTATAATTTTATATATATATATATAAACACACACACAATGGAATGTTACTCCCATTGTGACAACATGGATGAACCTAGAAGATATAACACTAAATGAAATAAGTCAGAGAAAGACAAATACCATATGATTTCACTCATATGTGGAATTTAAGAGACAAAACAAATGAGCCAAAAACCAGCCTCTCAACTATAGAGAACAAACTGATGGTTACCAGAGGGGAGGTAGATGAGGGGATGAGTGAAATTGGTGAAGGAGATTAAAAGTACATATATTGTGGTGAACACTGAGTAATGGATAGAATTATTGAATCACTCTATTGTATACCTGAAACTAATATACACTGTACTAGAATTAAAAACTAATAATAAAATAAATAGTCTGTGTTCCTTTTTTTTTAAAAAAAAAGTGAACAAATTTGCTGATACATTGGATGTGCTGTGAGGAAAAGATTCAAGGATAATTCCAAGTATTTGACTTTCAGCAACTAGAAGAATGAAGGTGCTAGCAAATGAGATGGAAAAGGTTTTAGTGGATCAGATTGTGGGGAATATGATTTGGATTCAATTTTGTAGCTATTGGGTTTAGCATAACTGTTCGGCATCCAAGTAGAGCTGTTGAGAACATCACTGCTTTTCCAAATCTGGATTTCAGGGATGAAATCTGGGTCTGGGATATAAATTGGGGAGTCTACGTCACTCTGATGTTTTTTAAAACCAGGAAATCAACAAGGAAATGAGTGATGTTAGAGGAAAAAGAAGACCAAGAAATGACCCCTGGGACATGTTAACATTGAGGGAAAATTGAAAAGAGGAGGAACCAGAAAAAAGACAGTGAGAGACAGAAGGAAGGAGGAAAACTGCAAGACGAGTTTTCTGGCAGGAAAACGAAGACCATGTACAAAAGAAGAGAGATCAGTGGGTCAGGTAGGGTGATGCTTGACTAGTGAATTGAGCAATGTGGGATTACGTGTGACTTGATGAGAGCAGTGTTGGTGACGAGGGACAAGGGCCACATTGCAACATACTGAAAAGAGACTTGATGGACTTGAAAATTATATCTCACACACGTGAGCAAGCAAAGGCAAGTACAAAAGAATAACTCCATTTATACAAACAAAAGTAGGAGAAGCCAATGAAGTGTACATTTCTGGTAACTGTACTTCTAGTGACTGTAGAGTTTGAAATTTTCTTTTTTTTATCAAGTTTTATAAAAATGCAGAATTTGGGGGCATGGCTGGGTGGCTTAGTTAAGCGTCAAACTCTTGTTGGTTTTGGCTCAGGTCATGAGTCTCATGTGTAGAGTCTGCTTGTCTCTTTCCCTCTGCTTGTCCCCCCCCCCCAACCCTCTTGTAAATAAATAAAATCTTTTTTTAAAATGCAGAATTTTGGGGCACCTGGGTAGCTCAATGGCTGAGCATCTGCCTTCGGCTCAGGGCGTGATCTTGGGATCCTGGGATCAAGTCCCACATGGGGCTCCCTGCATGGAGCCTGCTTCTCCCTCTGCCTGTGTCTCTGCCGTTCTCTGTGTCTTTCATAAATAAATAGATAAAATAATAAAGTAAAATAAAAATGCAGAATTTGGGGCAGCCCGGATGGCTCAGCGGTTTAGCGCTGCCTTCAGCCCAGGGTGTGATCCTGGAGTCCTGGGATCGAGTTCCGTGTCAGGCTCCCTACATGAATCCTGCTTCTCCCTCTGCCTGTGTCTCTGCCTTTCTCTCTCTGTCTCTCATAAATAAATAAAATCTTTTTTTTTAAAAAATGCAGAATTTTGTTTTACTTTTTTTTAAAAAAAAAAAGCTACGATGTTAGCACACAGAACACTCCATTGTAGTTTGGGGGGAAGGGCAGATGTCATTAATAGAGTATCTCTAAAGCCAGATTGATACAGTGGAGAGGGTGGAAACACCTTTCTCTTCTAGCTTTGAGAAACTTCCTCTTGGTTCCAAGGAGGAGGCATTCCTTGCTGACACACATCAGCCACTTTGGCACAGATACCTTATGGTGTGGATAAACTAAAATTCATTTTTTATATCCTCTTCTCCCTCTCTGCCTCCAACATAGACTCCCTTAAGCCCAGAGACCTATTGGAACCTGACCCCCCCGCAAAAAAAAATGGTTCCCAGTATGTCCAGCAATCTGGACCTTGCAGTGGCACCATGGGGATGGTATCCCCTCAAAAGAGTTCCTTGTGTAGCTTGTGGGATCTTCAGACTGATAATTCTACCATTTTTATTTTATTTCCTGAAAGTCAGGGGAAGTTTGTGAAAAGTTATTAAACAAGGCCAAAAGTGAACTGTCACCTCACTCTAAACTTTCCCAGTTCAGAGCATCACATGAAGACTTCATGGGGTTTATAGTGGCTTTCTGGTTGTCATAGCCCATTGAAGAAGGGAGTTTGAAAGTTGTTGTATACTGTTAATGATTGTCTTCGCATGTCCTGCCTGAAATACCATGCCTGCTTATGAAAAGTATCTTTAGAAAGGCTGGATACAGTTTGTCTTGGAAAAAAAATTTAAAAATAAAAATAAAAAATGAAAGTAAATGCAGTAACTATATGGTGTTAGAAGTCAGGAAATTTGAGAGTTTAGGACAATTGTTTCTCAAAGGGAGCATAAAGAAGCACAAAAAAAAGCCATTATTATGTTCAGGGTGCTATTTTCATGAGTGTGTTCAATTTGTGAAAAATAATCAAGCTATACACATATAATACGTGCATTTTTCTGTTTTAATAGCAAAAAAATGTGTGCACAAGAACTGTAGATTGAAATATAGAAAGCTCTTTAAAAAAACTGGCCATGAATGGAAGCAAAGAAATAAAGTGGTTGCTGGTAAGGGAAACAAAGTCCAGATTTGGTTTTTTGTTGTTTCCTTTTTCTTTCCTTTCTGTTTGGTGGGAGAGAGAATGTTTCTATGCTACCAGGGCAATGCAGTTAGGAAGAGAGACATTGATCATGTAGGAGAGACAGGAAATAATTGGTTGGAGTGATGGCCCTGTGTACGTTAAGAGCAGATCGGACACAACACACAAGAGGACAGGGTGGCCACAGATAGGAGTGTAGAGTCCATTGATGGTATTAAATGAAAAGGCAGTTTGCAGATGATACAGATGTGTACATATTTTTCTTTAAAATACTTTGATTTTGGGGGTGCCTGTGTGGCACAGTTGGTTAAGCACCAGACTCTTGGTTCCAGCTCAGGTCATGATCTCAGGGTCATGAGATCAAGCCTCACATGGGGCTCCACACTCAGCGAAGAGTCGCTTAAGATTCTCTCCCTCCCCACTCACTCCCTCACTCCCTCTCTCTCTCTAAAATAAATAAATCTTTAGAATAATTAATTGATTGATCTTTTAAATTTTTTTTATTTTCCCAGTGAAACTGGAAGCAATATCAACAACAGAGAATGAGACCCATTAGGACCTGATAAAGATGTGAAGATATAGAGAAAAGAAGTCGTGGTCAGCTAAGACAGTGCTGGAGGAACAGAATATAGAAATAAAGTATGATTACTGGGCAATATTTGGGTCTCACTTAAGTTTTGTTGTCATTAATATAGAGTAAAATTAATCAGCATGGTAGCTTCTCTTTCTCCTACAATTCAACTGCAGAGATGCAGGTATTGAGTGAGTGGTGAGTTAGACTGGAATTATGTACTGACTTTGCCATGAAATCAGTGCAAAGAAATCAGTGAAGTCAAAAGACTTCAAGACTATGTGCATAGTCATATTTGTAATGTTTAAGCTGTGGAATAAGGAGAGGGGATAGTGAAAAGTATTAGGATCCACAGAGTAGAGGTCTTAATAGATTGAAAAATTTTTCAGAATCAGGGTATTAATTTATATTATAAGCCTATACTATATATATAAATCATTATAGTTTTATCAGCCCATCTTAGTTATCCTTAGTCACTTTGTTTTTGCATATAAATTCACTCTCTTCTCCCTAAAAATATCTTTTAGAATTTTTTTTTAAATGAGAGTCTCTTGGTAGTAAACTGGGTTTTCTTCCTGAAAATGTCCTGATATTTTCTGAAAATATCTTGATTTCTGAAAATATCTTTGATTTTCCTGAAAATAGCTTGAGAGATGTTTTTGCTGGAAATCTAGATTGAGAATTATTTTCTTTCAGCTTTTTGAAGATATTATTCTTCTATATTGTAGGTTCCAAAGTTGCTGTTGATAAATCATCCTTCATTCTAACTGCTATTCTTTTGTAGGCGAGTTCTCTTTTGTCTCTGGCATTTTTTTTTTATAATCTTCTCATTTTCTTTGGTGTTCTATAAATTTACTAGCACTACAGTAAATTTATTTTTATTTATCCTAGATTAGATAAGGTTTGTTTAAGAAGGAGTGACTGTTTTAAAAAGGGGAAAAGGGAAGGCTCCATAAGGAACCTGTAGCAGCCTACCTATATTTGGGAGACTCAGAATATTTTCAACATAACAACTCACATCTATTGTCATGCTTGACAAAAAATATCAATACACAGCATGTTTGTATACACAAGTGTGTAGCTTCAGGGTCAGCCAAGTTTAGTCCTTTTACTTGAAATGTTTTTCTAGATTGATGCAATCCAGAAAGAATCAACTATCTCTGTTTACAGTAAATGAGTTCTAGCTAAAATATTGTAGGAGTTAGCATTCTAGCCTTGGCATTTTGAGCCTTTCAATTAGCGAAATGGAAAACTTTGCCAGGAGTTAAAAGAATTTCAGTCACCAGCAAACAGGTAAAGAGAATTGGGGACTAGATGGAGGAAGTAAAAAGTACACTGTACCGTTGTTTAAAGGAATTTCTTGAAATACCTGTGTATAAATCAGGTTTATCCCTTACACACATTCCTATTTATTCTTTTTAAGGTAAACTAAAGGTGAAGAAGTGTATTTACACATGGTCCATGATCTGTCTTATTTCTGATCATCACTAGCTTCCCAAAGAAAGAGGAATAGGATAATTTTCTACCTTTCCTTCCTGGATCCACATTACCAAAGAGTTGTTCAGGATGAAAGAAGGTGTTTCTTTGTTTCTGTGAATTCAAAGAACCTGTGCATGTTCATCTGACAAGATTCCTTTCTCAAAGCCTCCTCCAACCCCACTCCTTCCCCAAAGCATCCCTCACCCTGTACTTTTTACCACTTCTCACTAACTCTTACATAAAATCTGTTGTATTTAAGGACACAAACCTTTTTTAAAAACTTACTGAGTTTAACATACATATTTTACTCCATTTGCTTGATCTGCACTGAAGTGAACACAGGAATGAATAAAATATGGCCACTGCCATGCCTAAGCTTCTCATATAATTTCTGGTTTTGCTAATGAAGTATCTGATAAAGCATAATAGAATTGTTAGAAACACTGGTTTTGGAATCAAAAAAAAATTAAATTGGATACTGATTTCATCACTTACTTTCTTACATTTTATCATCTATATAGTAGGACAGTCACCTGAGGTAAATTTACCATAAGATAATGAAGGTTAAGGGTTAAGCCTCAACACCCCTCATCAATGGACTCCTTTTGAGGCTCTGGGGAGGATCTTCACAATGTGATCATAAAGTCTTTTATTTCTGTAAAACGTTATAAAACTAAGATCTTTTTGTCTTTTCCTTTAGAAGCTCTTCCCCCAAATTTTATGGGCTTCTTGTCCATCCCACAAAACTTTGTCCTTCCATGATGTTAATAACATAGGTGTACATTTATGAAGAGAATTAAAAAGGATGATACTATTTCTCTTCCTTTTTTTTATTCTTCTCCTTTTACCAACTAGTTCCTCACCATCATCCATATTTTAGCTTACTATCACTCCCTCAGAAAAGATTTCCAGACCACTCCTCCACCCATGTCAGGTATGGGATTCAATGCTCTCTAAGTTTTCTGCACTTCTACCTATTGACATAAAAGTATAATTGAATAATTATTTCTCTAGTTGGTTGCTTTCAAATATATGTCTTTTGCTAGAATATAAACTCTATGAAAAAGAGAGATCTGCATCTATCATATTTATCACCATGTTCCCTATGCCTACAAATGAATTAATAAATCAATTAATTCATTCTTCACTAATGGGTTAATAATCAATGAATTAATCTGGCACCCAGTAATTGCAAATAAATAATATTTTCATTAATGAATAACCACTTCACTAATATACAAGTAAAGCCATAATAAGTATTATTAAGATAACAAATAAGATGAATTTTTTCAATTAAGATGTTTAATTTTATATTTGGAAAAATTATAGCAGCCTCATATGCAGGGGTATGTATGGGGATGAAAATGCCTAAATGTATGCAATTACTGCCATATTTTACTTTAGTTAATGGCTGAATTTCTTTTAAATTTTATTTTTAGTTGATCTTATCTTAATTAATGGCTTGGCTTTTTTAAATTAGTACAGATAGACAATTACCACACAATTCGTCTTAAGCAAAAAAGGACAAAATTTAATAAATAGGTCGATTCAACTGTTAATGTGTAGCTATGAAACTGTCAGTGACTGTAAAAAAAATTCCTATTCAAATTCATGCTATAGTACTGTTAGAATTGGGTTCAAATTCTAATTCAGACACCTACTGGTTGTAGGATTTGAGGAAAGTCGCATAATTTTTCTAACTTTCCTCATAAAGTCATAACAGTACTTACTTTGCTCTGGTAGTCATTAAATAAGTCAATGAATAAATTCTCAGCACAACACTTGGCAGAGAGAATGTGTTTATTAATTATTAGCCACTTTTATTTTAAAGCCATAAATAATTCTTTTTTTTTAAGCCATAAATAATTCTTAACTAAAAGTTCCAATCAGATTAAGCTATTTGGCATTAACAAGTAGATAATGCTTTCAATTTATTCAAAGAAAAACTCTGGAAGTTTGGACTATTTTAAGCATATTTTGATTTGAGTTTATATAATACCTGACTATTTTTTCATGACTCTGAGAGTACACAAGAAGGTAAACTTTTTTTTTTTTTTTGTAAAGAAGGTAAACTTTATAACAAAATACGACTTTGTTAGTCACTATGGTAATCTAAGAAATAATGATACTGATTAGGAACACATGCAGGAGTAATCATCAGGAGCAGATGCAATCCCTTACATGTTCTTTTGAAGCAAGTACAGCATTATATCTGAACTGTATACGTTCAGTATCAAGGCTGAACATATTTTTCCAGCTATGATTTGAAAATACTGTACTGGACGTACTAGAATAAGAAAATGCTGCTGAACATATTTCAATAATCTTATGGGCAATGTGGAATGCTGTATCCTGAGAAAGTAGAAAACTTCTCATGAGAATGTTTGAAATGTCACTCCGGTTCAGTTTAGATCAGAGTGCAGGTGGCTCTACAAAGCCTTTGCTGGAGGCTTTGTGTTTATACAGTTGTTGCTTCCAGGATGGTATTGATTGGTTAGGCAACTAATAAAACAAGCAGCCTTGCTTTCATCTATGTGCATTTGGGGGATTCTAAAAGATAGAAAAGTGGTTTTAATTAGGACATGTTCCTTTCACTTATTTTACTTTTTAATTCTTTTTTCTTTCTTGACCATTCCAACCCACATCCTTCTCCTATTTCAAAATTTCTCCCTGCTCATGGTTCCAAAGCCACAGATGCTTTGGAAGGCAAACGATCCTAAGTAAGACATTCTTCTTGGATCCTTAAGATAGAAATTCTTAACATTAGAAAAATCAACAACCTTTAATGTCCCTATCTCATCAATTTCTACTCAGAGTTACTCATTTATAACCTAAGGCAATATGGATCAAAGTTTCTCAGTTGAAAAGAAAATTTATAATGGAATTGATAAAAAATACCCAATATAAAATGTTCTACAATTTATATGACAACTTCAACACATGAAAGCACATTGTGCACTAAATCATTACATATATATCTAATCATATATATATAATCATTATATATATCAGTGTGTATATATATGCATATATAGATATATATGACATGTGTAGATTTTTAAATTTATGATACATTTGTATTTTTAAAATATGTTCCTCTATACTCTAGAGATTATCTTTATTTTTTTCCTCACACCTTTGTGGTATTGCTTTTTATCTCTAATTTCTATATCTCCTTTTAAACTATTCAAAAATTCACCTTTGATTTTATAATGCACATCCAAGGAAAACTAAGCACTATATTCAAAATCTAATTCAAAAATCGTAAATAGAATTTCTTGTCAGATAGCTGTAAAATATAAGCTGGGGGGGGGGGAGTGATTTTTTCCCCAACAAAACTTTTTAAAAAATGGAAGAAGGTGGCAAGTATCAAAAACTGACCACATAAAGTAGCACATGATACTGGAATTAAAGTGTTTCCGAAGATGAACATAAAATGTAAAAGTACTAGTGTGGATCAAACGGTAATCAGACAGCTAAGAAAATGAATTATCACATAATTACTGGACCTTTTGGCTCAAATAAGACAATTATTTCATTTATAATTCATTTACAGTATTTCAAGATTCTAAAGAAAAAGACACAAAATTATTTTGATAGCCCTTCAACTAAGCTGTTGTTGTTGCTGTTTTAAGAGAGGGGTGCAGGAGAGGGTGAGAGAGAATCCGAAGCAGGCTCTATGCCCAGCACAGAGCCAGACATGCGGCTCAATCCCATAACCCTGGGATCCTGACTTGAGCTGAAATCAAGAGTGGAACACTTAACTAACTGAGCCACCCAGGAACCCCGACCTTCAATTATATTTTTGAAATACAAGTCTTAATATTGAAAATATTTTCTTATAATGTGATTCAATTTATTCGAATGATTTCTTTTGGAAAAGAAACCACAGATGATCAAAATTCCAACAGAGCTTCTCCCCCTGTGGTGCCAGCAGCAGCAGCAGCATCAGTTGGGAACTGGTCAGGAATGTAAATTCTCAGGCACGATCCTGGACCAACTACGTCAGAAACTCTGAGGGTGACACTCAGAAATTTGTGTTTTATAACAGCTTTCCAGAGGACTCTCATGCACTCCAGTCTGAGAAGCACTAGTAAACTGATTAATAGTATTTACTCGGGACATAAGCTGACAGTTCAAATCTCAAATTTGCTAACGATTAGCTGAGTGATTATTGTCAAATAATTCTAATATATTGTTCTTCTGTTTCCCTCTTATAAAATGGGCCAACATAGTATTATCTCATAGTGTTGTAGTAAAGATTAAATGAATTAATACATAGAGAGCACCTAGGCCATTTTTTGGATATATAGAGACAACACCCATTAACTGTTATCAATTGTTCTGTATATCAGAAGCTAAATTCTACTGAAAGTAAATGACTTGGTCAAGGTCGTACAGCTAGTATCATTCAAGGAATAAAAAAAAATCCATTTTCTTGACTCATACATAATATTTATTTCACAGCTTTGATTGGTGAAAATCACCACATTTTCTCTAAATGACCAAGTAGTAAACTAACCATATACACATACAGTATCTTTACAAAATATGTCTTAGTCTGAATCTTCACTTTGCATTGTTAATGATATGTATTGAAAAGCTATCAGCAAACTTTCAACAAAACGGTGAAGACACAGTAAGCTTTTCGTCTCTTTTTGCAAGATAGTGATAACCATATATCAGCGTTATTTCATAATCATGATGGTTAGCATGTGTCAAAACTTATGGAAAGTTTTGTGGACAGAAGATAAGAAGAGCAGCATCTACTATAATAACAAATAGAAACTTGTATCTCCTATGTTACATCAACAGGAAGAGAATTAAGTGGCCCTAACAGAATATGTTATAAAGTTTGGGCAAAGGAAGCAAGGAAACAATGAAAATAAGCACGCATTACTCTAATACTACTGCTTTAACAAATAAACAATACCAGAACTCACACCCTAGAGGAAGTGTTGCTGGAGCTCCTTGGTCTGTCGGTAGATTTTCTCCTTGGCAACAAAGGCTTCTTCTAGCTTTCGGGTCCAGTATCTTGAAAGGCTTCTTCACCCTGTTGGAAAAAGTGGAAAAGCACATGGTGTGTGCATACCCACTTCCTAAATGCCTTAGCCTGAAAATGGCCCACCATCTATCCTCTCCCTCTTCCTCTAGCAGAACTCAGGCATCTGGCCACACCTGACTGCAGAGAGACTGGTATACAGCTGTGCCCTCACACAACCAGCCACGCTACATTCTCTTGTCCGAGGCCAGATGCACTATCAGATAGGTGATACGTAAATGCTAAGTTTAAACATAACTATTTGCATTGTTTTTGTTCCTCATTTGTGGAGGTAAATCAGACTGTTTCAAATTCTTCATCCAATAAAATAAGAAGCAAAGCCCTCTCATACATTATAGGAATATCGTGAGGATTCAATAGAGAATGCATGTTGTTTTATTTTAGCCTATATCTGCATAATAAGAGGTCAACATACTTCTTACATGAATGTATCTGGAAAACCAGGCCTGGAAGTCAGGTAAGGAAATAGAAGGAAAGAAAATCGTGTCTGAGTTCAAGAACTGAAAGCAAAAACAAGTTTGGAGATTTGAATATTTATCAGAATTTTTTAGATAATCGTTTAATTATGAGCTCTCTTAAGCTTTTCTTCCTTAAGTTACTCTATAGCATTAAAGCTTATTAGCATTTTAATTAGAGAACATTCCCTTTCAACTTTCTGCTGTTTTAATTTCTCTAGTTTAGAAATTATATATGGCTTTAGAGCCTATGAGTTCATGACCAAAAGGCCTGTACCTCGAAAAGTGCTGTTTCTTTCTTTCCAAATCGGAATGAACGTAGGAAGCACTATCCCAAATAGTCCAGCTTACTTTCATAAGAAAGCTGTTTTAAAAAGCTGTTGTGCTTTATGTAATCCAGTGGAATATTTTTATTCCAGAGCAAAATCTTCCACTAAAGGACACTTTTCTTTTTTTTAAATTATTTTTTAAAGATTTATTTATTTGTTTATGAAAGACAGAGAGAGAGAGAGAGAGAGAGACAGTAAGAGGGAGAAGCAGGCTCCACACAGGGAGCCCGACATGGGACTCAATCCTGGGTCTCCAGGATCAGGCCCTGGGCTGAAGGCGGTGCTAAACCGCTGAGCCACCCGGGCTGCCCTAAAGGACACTTTTCTAAATAGACTTGTGGAATTGAATTTTTAACTCTTTATGGATTAGAAGAGAACAAATAGAATATTAAGTCATCATACTGAGCATATGCCACTCGACCTGTGCCAGTCATTGAACATCTCAGTAACAAAGAATACATGAAGCCCCCTCCTATGGTCAGTGTAAACACTTAAAACCAAGTTACCTTCATTCTGATTCTGGATCAGATGCCTTGACCTCTGTGCCAGAAATTCTATTAATATTCAATATTAAATTATGAAAGTATTTCCACCAAGCCAACGTAGTAGTGAATACTGTAGTCACAAGTTAATGGAAAAGAAAATTTTAAGGAATGTTATGATCTAGCTTGGATGGCTGAATTCACAAAATAGATGAGAAGAAATCTGAAAATACTTTAAAATCCTAGTAGGAGAAACCTTTGTTTAGAGAATCTTGAGGGTTTGTTTGTTTTCTCTATTCATATTGAAAGTCTGCCAGAAAGTCAAGAAAACGTTCTCAAGAGAAAATAGGAAATATGTAATCGTTGAACTAAAATAGCTAGTTCAGAATACATGACTTCCTTTTAGTCAGATATCTCAGGCCTGCACACAGACCTCCCTCCCTCAAGCATCCTGGAAATGAGAAGACCACAGAGCCAGCCATGATGTTAAGCTTTACCAAATGAAGACGGATGAAGGTCAGTGGAGGGGAGGCTCACTCTGCATGAGCATCAGATTAAATACACAGCCTCCTCTCCATTCTCACCTTCTCCATTGGGCTGGCAAGATTATGCCCAAAGTTATGCTACCCCATGTGACCCAAATAAAATGGAAACTCTGAGGAGTTACATACAGGGCAAAATCAGGAAGCCACTCTAATTTTGATTTTGAATTCTCTAAAAGCTCCTGCCACACACACACACACACACACACACACACACACACACACACGACATTACTATCCTCTGCTGACATTTGCTCACCATGACACTAAGTGGCCTTCAGGATAACTCAACTCTTTTAGGGCGTTGGGCCAGCATTTTGCAGAATTTTAATAATGAATGTAAAAAGAACTCAAATAATAGTTGTTTAATAATGTAAGTTCCTATCTCCCCTCAGAAATATCTGTGCTGTTAAAAAAGAATCTTAAACTCTGATCTTTAAATCTGATGATTCTAAGAAATAGAATTCTCATTATAAAATCAGATTTCATGACAAGTGCTTGGAGACAGATATGGGGGCAGCCCCCCTCTCCACAAGTCAGACCACATAGCTGGTTATCTGGTTATGCACAAAGATTTCACCTTAAATCGGTCTGTGTGAATTACTGTAGTGAGGGGTTCCCCTCTACCAGTCCCCACCAGTACTCTTGTCAAATCCTAAATCACATACCTACCTGTCCGGGCACTCTTAAGTTCTGTACTTACCTCCCCGTGGAAGACAATCAATTCAAGGACAGGGCGCTGCCGCCACCCCAGGTGTAATTAGCATCATTTTAAATACTCAAAGCTGTATTGGCTTCGAGGACACTTTATGAGGGAATTAGTAGTGCCTGAACTTCTAATGATTCTTAATTGTATTAATTGTCAGCAGAAAGTAAATGTAGTGTCTGTGCTATTTTAAGTATCAGGGCTTGCAATTCTATAAACAATAAAGTGGAGTACATGAGCAGGCTGGGAAGAAACTCATTTTTAAAAGTCTTAGATGTCAGTTCTAATCAGAAGTGACCCTCTCATGGTTGTTTCCAGGCAGCTAACTCAATAACCTGCCAATCTAGGAGATTTTCTTGACCAGATACAGCTGTAACTTCCAGAGTTCAAAAATCAATAACCATTTTCTAAAGGGCAAGTAGGTTGGGTTTGGAAGATATGTATACATTTTGATTCAAATAGCATCAAAATGTAAAGGTTTTTAACTAAATAAGAACAAACATACTTTGAGTACTACGTACTATGCACCAGGATTCTTCTACGCAAGTCGTCTCAGCCTTAACACAACGTTATAACTATTATTGTTATTTTACTAATATATAAACATAAGACCATCAGCAATGGAATTCTATTCCTATTCTAATTATATTTCTTCAGAAACACACAGACACACACATACACAGAAACCCACACAAATCTTTATTCTTCACCCCCCTGCCCAGGACAGAAGAAATAGGCTGCTCAGCCCTTCGTCTCTTCACTAGAAAAAATGCAGTAACGATAATGTCACCACAAAGTACATCTTTTCACCTTCTGGCCAAAGTCGGAGCAAGGAGAAGAAGAGGAAAAAAAAGGTTAAGACAAAAAAAAAAAAAAAAAAAAAAAGGTTAAGACATAAAGACTAGTTCATACCACTTAATGGGAATTCCTTAACATTTAATAACAACAAATTTCAGACCCAGATATCAGTGAGTAAGTATTTCAGCTTTTCTATTCATTTTGCACAGATCCACAAATATATGTCTTCATGTAAGGGCGGGAATTTTGGTTTACTTAATGGCCCATTTACCTTGGGCAAACACAAGGTGCCAGAATTTGTTTCTGAGTAGTTATTTTAAAACAGTCAATATAAAACACTAGTTTTCCATAGTTGTAGGATGGCTACTATCAATATGAAAGGAGTATATTTATTTGATTTTGAATTTGTTTAGCTTGTATGCCTGTGGTTGAAGTGAACTCATGCTGTTCCGCTCCCTGTATAAAGTCGATCCACCTGTACACTAACCACGTTAAACTGGGCATTCAGATTTCTTTATGAGAATCAGAATCCCCAATACTAAACTATCAAAATAAAGATACTTTTTTTTTTTAATAATACTTTCATAGTAGATCAATGGTTGCTTGGGGATGAGAGCTGAGGAGGGGTGTGAGGGCAGGGTTACAAAAGGTACAAGAAAACTTAAGAAAACTTTTATCAGGTAAATATGGATATGTTCACTGCCTTGATTTTGCTGATAGTTTCCTGGGGACGTGGAGATATATATATCTGTGTGTGTGTGTGTGTGTGTGTGTGTGTGTGTGAGAAAACATCAAATTATACACATTAAATATGTGTGATTTATTACGTATCAATTATGCCTCCATATAATTATGGAAGAAACAAAATGAAAAAAAAAAAAAACAGAGGGAGAGAGACAGACAGACAGAAACTTTTCACTATTTGTTAAAGGGCAAGTAGGTCTGAATTAGGTCAGGAACGAAAATAATAAAAGACAAGCCAAGCTGCATGCTTACTGTGGTTTGTCACTTAGAGGTGATCACTTACGTGGTGAAGAAACAAGTTGAGCAGATAGTAGAAGTAAACTTTTTTGCTCTTCCTTGAAATAAAGTAAAATAGAAATCTGCATTAATGAACCCTACCTTTTATAATGAATTGGAGTGAAACTGATGATTCGTTCAAGTTCTGCTCACCAACTTCATTAACTTAATGTAATATACAATGAAAAGGACCTTACCTACCATGTTTATAATTAAAATGTAAATGTTCAGTATATCCATCTCATACTCAGTTCTAAGTACCTAAACACATCTCATGGTACAATTCACCATCTTGCAAAATTATGCAAAATAATTCTCGTTGCATGATATTATATGTGTCCTATTACTATTTGGATGTTACTATCTGTACAGATGATAAATAATAGGCGAAGACAAACCCATAATTTTGAGTATTCTGTAGGCTTTGATGTAACTGGGTTTTTTTCTTCACTCACATCTCAATTTCTTCCACGTACTTTTACCCGTCTCTTCTGCTAACTAGGACACCAACAAGCAGGAGGAAGAGAGGTAACTGAAAAGAAAACTGAATTTGGACAAAAAGAAAATATAAGCAGTATCCAAAGATCTAAGAATAAAACCCCAAACATTTCAGAATGTCTTTGTTTTATTTAATTCCTTACAGAACACCACGTCTGTTAAAATACTGTTGTTGTTTTTTATTTTAATCAGCACACTTCCATCTCTTTGGCAAGTTTATCTGCAAGAGCAAGTGTCTTTGTTTATCTGCAAGAACAAGGTAAGTAGAATTGGTAATCCAAAATTTGCTTGGCCAAGTCAAGTCCTCTGGCTACAATATTCTGGTCTCTCCACTCTTTGTATGTTGGCAACTTTCATTGTCTCCCAGTTTAGGGGAATTACAGGGGCAGAACCTTAGTAAAATACACACTGATAGGAATCTAAATTGTCATTAGATTCTCTGATAAAATTTTTAAAAACACATTCAATGCAAAGGCTACTTATTTGAGATGTTAACATCTTGTGCTGTTCTCTGCCATCTGGGGTTGTTAAAAGGCATTAGAGACAGGCTCTGCACCCATTCATCCTTTGGTTTTTGAAGTTACATATACTTCCATAGTACTTGGCAAATAACCACTGCCGTTGCTCCCTGCGTGTTTCCCAGCCACCACAGCAGCCAGGGCCTTGGGACACCTTGGAATTCTACAGGATCCAATAGCTAAAGGATTAATGGACAGCATAGATAAGCTCCAAACTTCAGCATTGGCCAGCATGTTTGTTTGTTTGTTTTTAAAGATTTATTTATTTTAGAGAGACACAGAGAGAGGGTGCAAGTGGGGGTGGGGCAAAGGGAGAGACACCCCACATCTGTACCAGTTGCTAAATATTTTTAGTATCAACCCTGATCGTGATGGCAGTCTAAGTGTCCTGGGAAGAAGGTGCGTGGGTGCCTCAGTCGGTCAAGTGGCTAACTCTTGATTTCTGCTCAGGTCATGATCTCAGGTCCTGGGATGGAGACCCCTGCCAGGCTCCATGCTTGAGATTCTCTCTCTCCCTCTTCCTCTGCTCCTCCCCATCCCCACATATGTGTACACATGTGCTCAAAAAAAAAAAGTGTTCTGGGAGATGAGAGAATGAGGTGATTAACTCCAACCCTGGCAATTTAAGGAAGCCTAAAAAAAGCAGTTGAAATGTGACCTAAGTCTGTAGGTAAGAGAAATAATCTTTCTTTTCCTGTCTAGTCTTTTCTCCTTTGATGTTTTCTAATTGCCCCTGTGTTAGGAATTAAAGCTGTTCATTTGCTTGTTTATGTTGGTTTGAAAGAATGGTGTGCTGAGTAAGAAGAAAGAAGTTCTGATCAAAAGTGAAGGACCTAGGGGCACTTGGGTGGCTCAGTAGGTTGAGCGTCAGACTCTTGGTTTCAGCTCAGGTCACAGTCCCAGAGTCCTGGGATTGAGCCCCAGTCAGGCTCTGTGCTCACTGGGGCGGGGGTGGGGGGGCTGCTTGTCCTTCTCCCTCCCCCTTTGCTTCATGCCTTACCTCCACCCCTGGCCTCACATGTGCAAGCGTGCATCTCTCTCTCTCTCTCTCAAATAAATAGTTGTACAGGAATCGTTTTAGTTCCTGGTCCTGGTCTCTTCTGGCTGGTTGAGATTAGAGCCAGGAACTTCCATGTATGTGGATATTAAATGGCTTTTGAAAACATTTGCAAATAAATGATTATTAAGGCAATTTTATAAAATCAAGCCCTCTGAACTCAGTATATTTGATATGTCGTTTCTGTATGCTACTGTACCTACTACATTTAGGAATGTTAATGAAAAGACAAGATTTTATCCAACATTTTTATTAGACCCATAACTTAACCAAGATTTCTTTCCTGTTGTTGATACTCCTCTCTTATGCCTTGGAATATGAAAATAGTAAAGAAATAATTTTAGAGAAAAAGGAGACAAAAATTTTAGGCATAGTATTTAAAAGATTCTGTCGAGTAGGAAAGTCTAGTATAAAAAATAATAAGTCATATTTTTATACAACATTAAAATGAAAAAACTTCAATGATAGTTGCTTAAAATGTCTACAATTACATGGAATGCATAAGGGCCACCCCCTACTGTTTTCCATTCAAATGAATGGAAAGCACATGGGTAAATTACCACCTGCAGTGCATGATAGCGGACATGGTAAGCAGCTGTCACTGTAGCCCTGTAATTATGCAAGTATCTTTCCACTATTATACAATTAGAAAGACCTATCTTTCTTCTACAAGGTAATGTTTTTGTTGATGTCAAGAGCACTGAACTATCTATACTTGTTCAATCACGTATCTGAATATTACTGGGAACTTATTATTTTTTTTATTATTTTGAGAGCCCTCTGAGAAATTTCTATCATACTAAGAAAACTTATCTTATTCTAGTTAACTCTCATAAATAAAAATTTGTCAACTTTGTCTATCTTCTTTCCAGCGATCAGCCGATCAAGATGGCAGGTAAGGAATCAAACCTCTTAGAAATGCTTTTTTAGTATCATAAGTGAATCAGAGGACAGAAGTAAAAACTAAAGCACATTTATTCAATATTTTTTCCATGTCACCTTTATGACTTAAAAAATTAGATTTTAAACATCTAGAGTTTAATCAAGCTTTAAAATCTGAAATGTTTCAAGATTACCAAGGAATGGAGATTTCATTGAAACTTAGAATATCAAAAAATTATGATTTACCATAAATAAAAGTATAACATTTTGCCAAAGTTTATGAATATCAGAAGGCACTTGACTAAAAAGAGAAATGTTTTGACTTGACTCAGAGCTAATCAGTAATAGTTGCACACAGTGACTTGAGCTATAAATTTATGAGTCTCTTGTATAAGAGAAGCAGAATTGGGTGGTTGGTTGATGATACAAAGCCATAACACTTGCATGTATACTAATTGCAATTCATCTATTTCTAGTTTGGAGACTAAAAATATATATTTTATAATTCATAATCTCACTAATTATACTAGCATTTTAAATAAAGACCAACCAAATAGAAGGTCACACTGTAAACTAAGAGTCACTCCTAAATGCTGCTAACCAGATTATTGAGGATTTGAATTTAGCATACATTAGAAAAGCCTGAATTTCAAAACAAGTTCAATATCATGTGCTAATAAAACCTGTATTTACCACTTGATAGAATCAACTGAAGAGGTTGTTTTTTAATGTACTTAATTTTTCCCAATCTCTATTCCTTGAATTCTTTAAGTCAAATGAAAGCCACGTTTACTGCCATGTGTCATAGATTTGATGTTCTTCATTCCTGCAGCTACTGCATGAGCACTAGCCCTTAAAAATCTTCTATCTCTGTATCAAGAAGGAATTTTTGTTTTTAAAGTAGCAGAAAAACCTGGAGCTCTTGGGTGTCTTAGCTGGTTAAGCGTTCAGCTCTTGGTTTCCGCTCAGGTCATGATCTCAGGATCGTGAGATTGAACCTTGTGTTGGGCTCTCACCCAGAGTGGAATCTGCTTGAGATTCTCTCTCTCTCTCTCTCTCTCTCTCCTTCTGCCCCACCCCCCACTCACACACAGTCATGCACACATGCTCTCTCTCTCTTAAATAAATAATTTTTTTTTTTTTTTTTTAAGTAGCAGAAAATCCAAACAGGCTTGAGCCCAAAAGGTTTCTACTGCCCAAGGTAACTAAAAAGTCCTGACACAGATCTGGTTTTAGGAGTCCATCTCTCACTACCTCTTGGCTCTGCACTCCAACATCAGCTTTGTGTCCAACCTGGCAGTTTTTTCAAGGTGGTACTATGGTCTCTACCGGTTCTAGGCTTGGAACCAACAGTCCCAAGTTCATAAAAAGAGAACTATTCTTTTCCAGAAGTTTGAGCTAAAATCCTGTAAAATCACTCTCTTTGGTTGAAATTACATCATGTAACCATCCTCAAATAGTAAGACACAGTGTCTTCTGATTGGTCAGGACTGACTCATTGCCTACCTCCAAAGCTGCAAAGGAATCAAATATGTCAGAACTATGGTGCTTGGCTGGCTCAGTTGGAAGATCATGCAACTCTTGAACTCTGGGGTGGTGAGTTTGAGCCCGACTTGAGTGTAGAGATTACTAAAAATAAGTAAACTTTAAAAAAAATATCAGAATTGCATGGACCCACAATAAAAAAAGAAATGATTCTTTCTGGAGCCACATTATCTAATAGGAATATATTGTAAACTATGTATATAATTGTATATCTTCTAGTAGCCACATTTTAAAAAGTAAAAAGGAATAGATGAGGTTAATATATAATTATAAGATATAACATTCTTTAATCCAATATATTCAAAACATTATTTCACCATCTTATCAAAATTTTAAAATTATTAAAATTATTTCCATTCTTTCATTAAATTTAGAGTACATTTTCAAAATTCAGTGCATATTTTACACTTGCAACATAAATCAATTAAAAATTCATTTCCTCCATTGCACTAATCTTATTTTGAGTGTTCAACGCCATATGAGGCTATTGATCACGAAGAATGAAACGATATGGATCAAGCACCACACCTCTGAAGTCCAGAGGGCACTTGAGGTACAATGTTATTGAAAGAAAAATGAATGCTACCAATTGACAAAACAGGATATATACTATAGCTTCCTTAACCCAGTTTCTTGTTTTTGGTCTCTCCACATTCTGGTACTACCAATAAGCAGACCAACAAAATGACGAAGAAGCGAAACAATGTAGACTATAATTTAAATCTGTTTATAGGTCGGCCCAATTTATTTTTTCTAAACTAACTTGTTACCTTTTTCTGCATCTAAATTCCCCCAGCCTGAGAGTTTTCATTACCTACTGCCACATATTTCTGAGTTATCTCTGCAGGGGTGGGTGTCATTTGCAAGGGTTTAAATGGTTTAGGGAACATGTGGAAACATGGGGGCATTTTTAGTGGTTTCAGTGAGTAGGGTTTTCTATCCTGATGTTTAATAGGCAGGAGCCAAGGATGCTAAACATTCTGCAATGGGTTGAAAAACCCTGCAGAAGAAGACTATTTTAATCAAAATACCGATAATGGTCCCAAGTAAGAAACACTCACTGGTGTACTGATGACAAGGTCTTTGTGGGGCAGGAATTTGTTGAATTTGCTGATTTCCGTGGTGTAAATACTCCCACAATGGCTAAATTCAAGCTATGAGCATGCAATTAAAAAAAAAGTTACAAATATTTTGTTGAATATGGGTTCTAATGCCTTGAAATATGCAAAAATATGTGCATCATAGTGACTTTCACCAGAATAATTAAAAATTCAGGATATCCAACAAATTCACAATGATGATTATGATTATCCAATATAGGGGACTGAGATTGGAAAAGCAAATTAAAAGTTGATGTTATTTAATGTTTTAAGTTTTAATAAAGAAATAAAGAGAACATAGTAGTGCAATACTTGCATGTATACATATGTGCATATATATAATTTCAGTAAAACTTCTAAAAAAGCATTGATAACTGTTATATAATTTTGGATGGAGACAGAAATGATCTTTGAAGTTGCCTCATACTCAGTTTCCTTCTCTCTGCTTCATGAAACATGAAAGAGATGCTTCCCATTGAGAAATATATTTTCTTCCATCTAAAACTTTCAGTTTTAAACTTTAATATTTAATCTACTAAATCCTGGTTTACTCTGTATCCTGTCTGAAACTTAAATCCATGTAAAGCTTGAAAAAATAAAACACCCAAATGCTATACATTTAAAGAACTTCCTTAATTAACTTCATAAAATCAATAATTTTGAAAATGTTTGTGTTTTAGCAATTTTTACCCTAGTTGTCTAAAGATTTCAAATTTTTGTAATGCTAAGAACATAGTTTCATGATTTTTAAAAACATTTTATTTATTTGAGAAAGACCATGAGCATTGGGGTAGGGAAGGGAGGGAAGGGGGAGGAGAGGGGAGAGAAAGGGAGGGGAAAAGAGGGAGGGACACCAGCGAGGGGGAAGGAGAAACAGACCCCTGCTGAGCAGGGAGCTCAATGAGGGGCTCAATCCCAGGACCCTGAGATCACAACCTGAGCCCAAGGCAGATGCATAACTGACTGAGCCACCCAGGCATCCCCATAGTTTCATGATTTTTATACTTAAAATTTAACTTAAGAAAAGTTTGCATTTATGATAATACATGATGAAAAAGATTGACTTACGAATACTTGAAAATGCCAACATTTCTCAATTTAATAAGGAAGTACATAAACCTATGTTTTAAAACTATTATATCTGGATTAAATATAAATTGGTTTGGATTTTTATATCAATTTAGAAATGCATGCAATTATTGAAATAGTGATAAATTGGTGTAGTATTTTCTCTTAAGAAATTAGGTCCCCCGAGGATGAAGCTCATGTTCATTGCCAGTACTGTCAAAATAAATATGTTTTTGGATTTAGAGAAGTATTCTTATCAAGAAGAAAATCCAGGATTTTTACTATGAAATAAAATACTTGCCATCATAGAGAAAACCAGAAACATGACATCATAATGCCCCCTATTGTTTAAAATGGGGTATGCATTGGAAATAGCTCCCAATATACACAAATAAATGGACATTTTGGTAACTTGTGCTGACATTCAAAACAACTACAAACATGGGGAAGAAAAGTCATCTGGACTCTTAAGAGAGCACTTCCAAACAATTTAAGATTCATAACTTGAATAATCTGCCCATGAAAAGGGGAATTCTAAGAACTCCAGAAGACACAGATTAAAATCCCATTGTGTGGGAATAACAGTAAATTTATTTCAATGTCTATTTTTAATTAATATGCTTAAGTATTTGTCATCTCTTTATATTAATGAACCTAACAGACCCCATACCTGCCTCCAAATACTCAAGCATCATATATAAAAATAGCTAAAAATTCAGGTTAACCCTGTGGAAAGAGAAAGATGTGATAGATGGACTGGCCACATGATGGCAACATTTCACCATATAAATGCAAATAAGCCAGAATTTGACAGTGGAAATCCCCCTGATTTAAAGGAACTGCTTAAAATAAGGAGTAAATAAAGGCCCACTTCCTCTATAGCACTTTATTACTTTTATAGTACTACTTTATTTTCTCCATAGAAAAGGAAATATTATCTAAAATCCTACTCACTATCTCCATTTCAGTATGGAGATAGTAATTTTATTTTGTGGCTGAACAGGTCAATTCCCACATAGAATCTGGTTTACATGCAAGGCATACTTTATTTCAACCTTTTAAAATATTCTATTAAATTTAAATTTCAATGTGTGAAGGATTTGTTGATTTTTTCCCCTTGAAACTGTTATGTATTATGGAAGACTATTTTAAAGCAGCACTGTCTCCCTAATCTATTCCAAATCTATATCCTTGCTCAGCTATTCCCTGAAAGCCCTCCCTGGTGAGAGAATCCTACAGAAGCCTTCTGGACTCCACAGCTGTTCCTGGCATCCAAACTGCAAATAGCCCTGGGGTTGGAGGGAATCTGATTATGCTTTAGTGGAAACACCTAGAGCGGGGAAATAAGACATTCCAGTTCTCCTGACAGCTGGGCCCAAACTGGTTTCCAAGAGAATCTTCAATTGTCTATAATATTATTGACAACTAAACAATTAGGTCCACAACATTTAAAAGAATCAAGAGGTTATATCTGATTAAATACTGTGGTAAAGCTTAAAGTAAGTGATATACTTTTCTATTCAGGAGACATCTTCAAGTCCCATATTGAACTTCATATGCAGTGGAAGCTAAACAACCCATGTTCTGAAATGCCCTGATATATGTACTAGTTGTTCCTACACTGATCTATGAGGTGATAATGGGTGGTAACTTCCCTGTTCATTAACATATAAACTTAATCAAAGATACAATATTCTTAGAAATTAACCAACATTCTTGTATTCTGTGGTCGGAGAGTAGAGACACAATACTCCCACAGATGGGTACCCTGAGTCATTAAATAAAGGCAAAAAAATAGCAATGTCTTTTACAAAATTAACATTTCTATGAGAAGAGCAAGCCAACCCTCACATTCCCAAAACTGACAAATAGCAATATTTTGACTTTAAAAATATGTATGTTTTATCACTCAAACATGAAGCAGAAACAATGAAGGTAAAAATTAAGTATAATTAAATTACAATTTGTATCACAGGTTAATAATGGCTAAAGCGGGTAGTAATGCATCTCCAGGAAATCATTAGACATGAAACAGTCATGATTTGCCACATAACAAGTAATTTAGGCTACTGTGAATATCACAGTGAAATATACATATATAAATATTTGTAATATAGACACACAAATATGTAATTGAAATTATAGAGCAAAGATAAAAGAAGACATGCTGAATTATTTACAAAATTTTTTTTCTGTTCTGAGCCTACTTCTACTCATGATCCCAAAATCTGTACTCCCAGAAAAACTGATGGAACAAATATGGTACAATGATTCAAACATAATAGAGGACCACTATTTATACTCGTGAAATATTAGCATATTTTCTAGTCACGACTGATGTTACAAAGAAACAGAAAAAAAAAGAAATTTATTTCATGAAGAAAATTTGTATTATTTGTGATTTCCTTTTAATTCATTAGGCAACCAGGAATCTTAGGATGCTTGGCTAGCATTGCTCCATAGATCAGGGATCCATGGAAATATCAATAGCCCCAATCTACACGCAGGATAAATAATATGTACAGAAGATAAGGTTTAGTTTTTGTATGGTGATCTGTGGTAGAGAAAAAATAGGGAAAGAATCATAAAAATTTGTACAGGGAGATTTGTTCGTTTGAGAGTGAGAAGCACACACGTATAAATATTGGTATTCTCATTATTTACCTACTATATGTGTAGTTCCAAATAATTTTAATTATACAGATTATAATTTATATTTTATATTATTTTTATCTTATAAAAATAAAATCCTCCCTTGCATCTTAAATGTTACTTCATAAAATCACTGTGAAATCTCGAAATCTGTAATTTTTGCCTCCATAACACAGGTTTCTCACCACTAGGTGGCTCTATTATGAAAGTTCCACCTTAGTTTTTAAATTATGAATATTTATAGTTCTTTTCAATGTACTATATGAAAAAGCAGAAAGGAAGAAACAAGTAAACAATATTAGCTAATTGTTCTCTGTCAGCTATTTCATATTAAAGGACCAAATTTTGACCCTAATTACTGATCCCCAGGGAGAATCAATTCCAATTTCTTACCTCCTTTTTCTTTCTTTTCAGTAATTTATTTGTATCTTTAATTTGCATGTGTTTATATCTATTTATTAACTTTTTGTTAACATTATAGACATTATCTATATACTTCCCATAATGGTTAAATTCAGGATCAGGCATTTTTCATCTCTTCCTATATTCTTGACTCTAGGGTGTTTGGGAATTTCACAAGCAATATGTAAATTCTTCAGGTCCTTCTAATAAAATTTATATTTGCCTTTTGCTGATACTTCACAAAAAGAACATATGTCTTTATCACAAAGCAACATTAAGTACTCTATTAGGTATTTATTCTTAAAGGTAGCTGAGTAGCCCAAAGCTGGTAGTCTGCTGGTTTGTCAAAGTTCTGTGGTCTAGGCTCAGTGACTATTATAGAAATTCATCCAGTGCCATTCAACCATTATGCCTATTTTACCTAAAATTTTACTATCAGTTGAAGCTCCAAAGCTGTCAATAAAAGAGGATAATTCCGCCTGTGTTTAAAATAGGGATCAGAGAAACTATGCTGAACTTGCTAAGCAACATCCCTCAAATAGTCAGACACCTTAGCCCATCACCCATGCGAAGTATATAAGAGGTGAGAGGAACATTCAGGAGTCACTGAGAGAGTATAGATTTTTGGAGAGAATGGCCAGAGGGCCATGCAATCTCCCAGCCCTGAGAGGAGGGAAAAAATATGTTTCCTACCCACAAAATAAGTGGGAGAAATTTAACCCAATCATCTGGAGAACTCGAGCTGGATGGAGTACACATAGCACTGGAGCCAGCATCTAGCTCTCAAATGGAGATCAGTGAAAGTCAGAAACCAAGCAGGAGTCATCTGAACATATGAATTTTGAGTGAGAGCCAACACACATGTGTTCCTGTAGGCCACAGTGACCCAGGGAGATCCCCAGGTAATGGGGTGAATTGATTTCAAAAGGATTCAGTAGACACCTTTGAACTACCAGGATATAGAAGCTAAAGGAGAGTCTAAATCATCAGGAAAGAATGACCTTTCTACTATGCCTGTGGTTATGCTACCAACAAAGACACAGATTCATTTACTGCATTTTGAATTTGACTTTTTAGGGATTTTTTCAAATTTAAGGTAGCTTTATAATTATTGAAATATATAAGTGGTAGAAAAGTCGAATCTATAGAACAAAGTATATTCAGTGAAGTCTCGTTGCCATCCTATCCCTTCTGCTCCGCTACATCCTGATTCAATAAATAGATAGATGAATATATCCATAGACGTATGCATACATTTATGTGATATACATGATCTATATATAAATAACACACACGTACATCTGCAGAGAGAGAGGGATAGAGATTCTACAGCTTCATAGCACTCCATTATGTGAATACATCAATTTCTGATTGATAGGTATTTGGTTATTTCCAGTCATTTTTTTTTCCATCAAAAACAGTGGCTGATTTTTAGAGGATACTTTGGCAAGAAACAGAACTTGTAACGTTTTGAAGGCCCTTGTAAGAATTTTGAAGATTATTTTAAGGGTGCCCATATGCCAATGAAAAGTTTCAAGAAGAGGATGGCATAAAATGCACTTTGTTTTATCTAAGACCACATGAACAGAAGAAGAGAAGCCCCTTAAGATGACTATTGTACGAATTGCAAAAGCAATGCGCTGTTAGGAAAATCATTTCTATTTATGAAGTATGAAGTATGGCCTTCGCTTACCCTGAAGCCTACAATTTGAGATAATTTCCTCGGAGAGCAGATTGATGTAGCAAACTAAATTTTGCAAGATATTTCAAAATAGGTTTCCAAGAATAAAATTTTGATATCATATTACCTGGTCCCAGTGTTTCTATTTATTTAACAGATATAGAGTATATGTAAAAATCCCATATAGATTATAAATTATTTAAGAAAAATGCAGAGTAACTTCTATATGTAAACAAAGGCTGAAATCTGAAAGAGTTTTGTGGTCAATGAGAGTTCTGACGGTCATTTAACTTTTTCAGAATCTGTAAATTTTTGAAACCATATCATTTGCTCTCCTATGATACTACACGTTAGAACTAATAATGTAATTAAAACTTACAGAAGTAAACAGTGATATTGCTTTTTCCCTCAGAAGTTCCTTTTAGACTTACATAGTCATCTTCATTGTGCAGTTGTATGGGTTTATATTGTAGCATCCAAAGTAAAATTATCAATAAATATAGGTTCTCTGTCATAGTAAATGCCAGATTTACCATCAATTACCAAATACTGAACTTCATGAAAGCTCAAACACATTTCAAAAGAAAATTGGTAGTGTTTCCAGGCAAAAACTCAGGTTATTTTCTTTCTTTTTATTCAGGTGGCCTAATCTTGAATAATCTAGATTAATAAGGAATAATCTACGGAGGATGTTTTGTTTCCTTTTTGGTTGGTTTTTGTATTTGCCTTCTTTTGCCTTGTGAAAACATGTAAATTCTCATTCCCCCCCAAAAGGTAACAGTTGCATTTTAATATTCTAGCTACAAATAATAAATCTTACTGAGATCCCTGGTCTATGAAGTAAACCTTTATACTACCTAATAATAAAAGTATCTATTTCTAATCCTGACCATATGCTAGATGCTGTTAAATCACTGTACAAAAAGCTTTTAATGATCATATTTTGTCCTTAAAATAACTCTGTTATATATCTATCATTTGCTTCTCATTATAAAATGTCTGAGCTCGGGCAGCCCAGGTGGCTCAGCGGTTTAGTGCTGCCTTCAGCCCGGGGCCTGATCCTGGAGACCTGGGATCGAGTCCCACATCAGGCTCCCTGCATGGTGCCTGCTTCTCCCTCTACCTATGTCTCTGCCTCTGTGTGTGTGTGTGTGTGTGTCTCATGAATAAATAAATAAAATCTTTAAAAATAAATAAAATAAAATGTCTGAGCTTCCTAAATTCGGTTTCTGTTCTGTAGTTCAACTCACTGTATATGTATTCCTCTTTCAAACCCCTTTTGGAATTAAGCCTGAGGAAGCCAACACAAAAATAATGACACTTAAACTACTGCTATGGCTGTACATATTAAATTGTCCATTGCCCTTGATCCAAGAGTCTCACATCTTCTGCCAAAATCTATGAAACTATGGCAGGCTAACTTAGCTTGCAAATACAGTAAAATCTCAGATTCTTCACAGTTCCTGACAACAAACACAACTCTCCTACACGAAAAGACCAATGGACCACTTGGAACCATGTTGACTATGTTGGCTCTCACATACTGGAAAGGCCAGCAGTCCATCCCTCTTAGAAAGACAGATTCCTGTTCTGGGTATAGCTTTGCCATCCTAACCTGCGTGGTTTCAGTAAGCGCCAACATCTTGGGGTTTATGGATTTCATATAGCATGACATCAGACCAGGGGACCTACTTTGCAGTGAAAGAGGTATGGGAGTAAGCCCATTACAATGGAATCCAATAATCATATTACATACCAAACCATCTAGAAACAGCCAACCTCACAAAATGATGGAACAGTTTTAAATGTTTAACTACAGCACCAGCTCAGAGGCAATTCTCTGAGGAAATGGAATACCATCCTTTTATACGTATTAAATGCATTCAATCAGAGGTTTCAACATGGCATTTTGTTTCCAATAATAAAAATAGATTCACATACCAACAGGTAAAAGCAAGAATGACATTATGTACTATTACTTCCAGTAATCCAATAGGAATTTTGTGCTTTCCATCCCTACAACTAGACTATGCAGGAGCGGAGGTCCTGAAACCCCAAAACTAATATACTCTTACCAATGGAATTGGCAAGAATACCACTACATTATAAGCTAAAGCTGCCACCAAGACACCTTGTCCACTAGAACCCCTTGTGTTGAGATACCAACAGGTAATATGGAAGTCACCGCACCAACAAGGTAAGTGATTCTGCATGGCATGAGAAGGCAGTGGGGCAGGGAGGAATTCATACAGAACCCAAGTTTTCCAGTTGGGCATTTCCTGGTACTCCCTTACCCCCTTGACTAGATATATGCAGAAACTAGATATATGTCAAGAACTGTGAAAAATCTGAGATTCTGAGGAAAGTATGATCACTGAGCACTCAAACCCTCAGAAATGAATGTTTGGATCATACCACCATATAAGCAACCAACATATGCTAAGGTGATAGGGGAGGGCACGGAGATTTAGAATGAATTGTATGGGAGGAAATGGGTGAATGAGGACCAGTGGCAGTCTAAGATCAACTGCAGTGTTTGGGACTATAGTTTATTAAACAAATTTCACTCTAAAAGTTTCCCCTCAGGAAGGCAGACCCAGAGGAACTATGGAGGAAATTCTCCCCAAGTAAATATGAAGAAGTAAACTTATATGGAACCTGTGCTGGACTGTGGCAGGATGCTTCCAGCCAAAGATGGAACACAGAAGGGACTCCTCTGATGGGTGACTTTGGCTCAAGTACTCCAATTGGCTCGCTGAAACCTTCCTCAAACTGCTTGTAAACCCCCCTTTCATTCTTTTCCTCCCTGACAGGAGTCAGAACTGCATTAGAGCTTGAATGCCCGCCCCACCTTCTCTAGCTCCTTCCTATTTGTGCCTCTCCGATGTTTTCCCCCGTACGTTTCTTGCACATCTAAACCCACGTTGGTGTCTCTGCCTTTTAGAGGACCCCAACTAACCCAGTGACATTGTGAATAAGTACATAAAGAATAAAAGACTTTCTATTAGATAAGTCACTACCATAGTTGTCAACAGTGATCTTCATTGGCTTTCATGGATTTGATCATCATCAATTCTGTGAATGTGTGTCAAAAATAGACATTGACTACCCTGACTTGCTCTACCACAGGGCAATTATATAACTTGGCAGGGATATTCTATTGTGATTTTCTTGAGCTGAGGCAAGGTTAAAACTTTTGTGATCAAGAACCACCCTCAGGGTGCCTGGGTGGCTCAGTCGGTTAAGTGTCTGACTCTTGATTTCAGCACAGATCATGATCTCAGGGTCATGAAATCAAGCCCTGCAAGACTCCATTCAACACACAGTTTACTTGTCCCTCTCCCTCCCCAACTGATCCTCCCTCTGCTCACTCACATACACTCTCCCTCTCAAATACATAAATAAAATATTAAAAAAAGAACCACCCTCAACCACTACCTTTGAATGCTGAACAGAGTTGGAAATAACTTTTGCTATAGACTATAATATTTTTTCATTAATTTGACCTAGAATTAAAAGGCAAAATTATGAGTATTAATAACAGTACTTAAATGCAGAACTTATACTGCAGGAAAGTCATTTTGATGACAACTAATATTGTTTGAATCATAAGTAATGTCAAGCTGCCTTATATATGCCTCATAGATTGGCAGAAGTTAAGATAAAAAGAAATGCCTTCATTACCACAGTTTTGCAGGAGATACACATTTTAAGCTTAAACTAAGTTCTAGTAGTTCCAAGTTCAAAGGAAATTTCCACACCTCAAAGTTCATTTAACTTCCTCAAAGTGAGGAACTTCCCCACAACCTTCAACTGGAAATGAATAATCTGAAATGCAATGACATGCTAA
Organism: Canis aureus; assembly: GCF_053574225.1. Taxonomy (NCBI): domain Eukaryota; kingdom Metazoa; phylum Chordata; class Mammalia; order Carnivora; family Canidae; genus Canis; species Canis aureus. The sequence goes on from NC_135632.1 coordinate 10,841,058, forward strand.
AAGGCAAATATCTAGAGAAGAATCTAACAGGATTCTGTGTCTTCCATATGCTCATGGGTTAATATCAATATTTGGCAGACCTACCTCTGTGAAAAGATATTTTCAAAGATGAAATACATAATATCTCCTTATGGATCAGCATTGGCAGCTAAACACTTGCAGTTAATTTTGATGATAGGAAACACTAATCTGAATGCCAATTAAGTGAAATATTATTTATAAAGAAGAATTCCATTCTTCTCATTAGTAGATTTGTATTATCAAAAATTGTCCTCAATTATTACATTTTGAATGCCATCAATAAGATTTGTGTAATTCTGTTTTCTCACTTGCCGTATACTGACTTCCATAATATTCTCAATTTTGCCTCTTGGCCCACAAAGCCTAAAACATTATCTGACCATGGTTTAGGTTATAAGTATGAAAGATTGAAAAACAGCAACCATATACAAAATACTGATTTTTTTTTCTTGCATTCGGGTAGTAAATGCATACACTCCATTTTCCAGTGTTTTATTTGAGAACTATTCTATGATGCCTTCAAATGCAAGCCTGTTTACAACAAAACAGATATGAAAGTGAAAAAGTTCTAAGGAGGATTTCCAGTAGGATGCCATTTAAGCTCTTACAATCCAGTCCCTCTAATTATACCACCTGAAGCCATCATTTGTGGCTTGATGTAAGATGAAGTTATTTGAAATTGTTCAGCATGCTCCATTACAGTAATCTTAATATTGTATCAGACATACTATTAATCTAATCTGTTAATTTAATTTTGCCTAAAATGTTTTAGCTATATTTAAAATATAAGGATATATCAATAAAAGCAACCTAGAGTGAAATATATGATTAGACAGAAATTATATGTTTGGGCAGAACAGGGAGTTATTACAAATTCCATGTGCCTTGTTCCTAGTTGTACTCTGGCATACTCAGATACTTCCATAAGTTAGTGAGGAAAAACACTTGGAGTGAAATAAATATGAGGCTCGCACCCAACAGAAAGTTTAATAATATCACATAATAAATGAACTTGTGCTCACATTAATAATCTTTAAAAGATACAATGTTAGAACTATGGTACTACTAATAATGAGGCTTGTAAGAAATATGCACACCCAAAATGAAGCTTTAAATTAAAAATAATGAATATTAGTTATATTACTCTTCTGGATGGAATTTCAAGACTGTTATTAAAAGTATAAAACAAATTAGATTGAGATAGTTAATGCTCTTTTTATTATTTTGGAAGATAAATGCTTTTCTAGAATTAAATTCATCTCAAACTTATTCCTTCAGCATGCTAATTAATAGAACAAGATCATGGCTTTGTTAATTAAAATAAGATACCTCAGGGAATTGAAATTAATTTTGATGTCCTACTAGATATCCTTATCTCAATAAATCTCCCAGATGTTTTGTTAACATTATCTGAAAGTGGATAAAGCCATTTTGGGGCTGACTTTGGCAAAAGTGAGAGAGAATTATCGGTTTTAGGCTAATCACAATACATGAGATAGATTAATGTAGTTTTTCATTAAGACTAATCTCCATGGATATGTTAGAAAATTCAGAATAAGCTTTCAAACACTATATATCTAAGTCATTTGTTCAAATGTGATCCAGTTTAATAGTTACTGAAAGCTATAACCATCTGGCAGATGTTTTCTGGCCTATGTGGAATGAGTTGAGGGGCTCATTTCTATTTCTATTGAACACATGTCCAGGTCACCAGGAATACCACCACGATTTGCACCCTAATTAGCAATCTCAAGCATGTTGTGGGCTACATGGTAATGGAACATGGGCTACTCTCCAATTTTGGAAATGAATCTATTCAGATACAAATAGAAATGCCCTTGTAGGGTCAGCATCAAGAGAGCTTGCATTTCTGTGTAGTGTAAATTTCAAAAACAAAAAGACTTTTTTTTTGGCTTAAGGTATTCATTTGATATTTTCCCTGAAAAATTCTTCTTTCTTACTAATAATTTCCAGATCTGGTATAGAACAAAGAGTATGGCTTTGTGGTTCTTAACATTTTGGGAAAAACAGACCCCTCTGAGAATCTAACAAAAGCTACAGAGCCTACTCCATATAATTAAGTTATGTACATATTCCAACATGTGTATACAATGTCAAAGACTTTACAGAATATCATTGCCCTGACACAAGTAAAAGATCTTAGAAAAAATGATCAAGATTTTTCACCGTAATGCATAGGCTAATATCAATAAAAAATGTGTTTTTCCACTACAAAAGCAGGTCCGATAAAAATACATATTAAGAATTTTTTAAAGATTCAGTAAAATTGTGACATCCTCCTTAACCTCCCTGGAATAGTACAAAAAAATAAATTCTAGATGCTTTCTTAAGTTGGTAATCCTTTAACATCTGAGGTTAAATTTCTCCAAATATATTTCTTTGGTCCCAGAGGCCATACATTCACTAAAAGTCACTTGCAACTTTACATGAGTCCATTTTGTTTATAAATATCAAATACATATTTTGAAAATGAGTAAAGGAAATCTTATTTAAAATGGAGTGAAGAAGCCCTGAAGGGGGAGCTCTCATGCACGGAACACTAGTTGCAGCCTGTATAACCAGTAGCAAGAAAGAAGACAATTCTTAGCTTGACAAGGAAGGACACATTCCACACAATAATTTTATCTCCTGCTTTTAAGAAAAAGATCTCTCTCAGCCCAGGCAGCAATGCATTAACTACCACTTACAGACAATGAGAAACCTCCACAACTTCAAACTCTTGTTCTTTCTCCAGTGAACTTTTGTTCAAAATAATCCTCCCCATTTCCTCCTAAAATCTAATAAAAACTGTCCTTCTCTTTGTCTCTTTGGACTTGACTATGGTTTCTCATAGCTTGTCTGTCTGAATTGCAATTCCTCTGCTGTTCCTATGTAAACTCCTCTTGCTAGTAAAATAACTGACGATTTTATTTTATTAAAAAATAAATAGAATGTTCTTGACCTGCTAGAAAAATAATTCCATAAGTACAAAAAATGAAACTCTGGAAAGCAAATAATAATTTTCTTTTTACATCAAATTTATATGCTTAGGTGGGTATACGGCACTGGGGAAAAGCCATTCAAGTCAACAGATCTATATTAAGTTAGAAAGATATATACACAGGACAGAAGGAGTTCCTGTCCTTTTGACACTATGTGTGAGAGATGTACATGAGGAAACAGGCAGATATAGCACAGTGTGTTATAAGCCATGACGGGGAAGGACAAGATGGCACTACAGCCCTTAAGGGGTAAACCCAAGAGACAGCTCAGGGTCTCTGGACCTAAGCTCCTGGAGGACCATGTATGTATTTTACTTGATTTTAAGTCTTATGTCTAGCACGAAGAAAGGACAAGAGAATGGCACATATTAGAGATTTTTGTATTGAAAATTCGATTTTTCAGTGAGGTATTGGTGATGGTATGTGTGTACAATTAATGGAACATCAGAGATTTTTAACTAATCAATACACTCTTATAAAATGTTATACAAATCTGAAAACCAGAAGAGAGGTATGAACTAATACGGATTTGGAGTTGACAGAGACTAAAACCAGTCTGTGGATAAAATTGTTCAGGGAGACAGTATAGGGTGAGGAAAAAAAGAGATCAAGGACAGGAGGGGCATAGGTAACACTAAATTTAAAAGTTAGGTAAATACAGAAAATCCTCAGAAATGTAAAAGCAAAACCAAGAGAACATAACGTCCAATAAATCAGGAAGGAAAATGTTTTGAAACAAGGGAGTTGTCGACCCAGTCAAGTGCCAACAGAGGTTAAATGAGTAAACTTCAAAGCATTTTTAGGTTTGGAAACCAGAGGGCATTGTGTTACCTTGGAAACAGTTACTTCAGAGAAGCGATAGGTCTTTGAATTAGGAAACAGAAGCCAGATTGTCCTTGTCTAAGTAGAGAATGGTGATAGTGGGTAGGGGAGGAAGTGGAGAAGGCAAATATTGACATATTTCAGGAAGCTTCTATTCAAATGAAGGAGACAAAGGCCCTGGTTGTAACTGACCCAGACATAAACGGGACAAATGCTGCATCAGATTTTCTCTCATGTGATATTTAAGTTCCTGTACCAAGCGTTTCACACAGATTTAAGAACTTCCTGCCAATAAGGGAAGGTCAGTTAAACATTACAATGAATTACTAGCAATGGTTTGTGAAATCACCTTTCCTGTAGGTTTATCTGTCCAAATTACTTGCAAAATGTGCCTGAGGGTATGGAGATGAAGCACAGAAACCCTGGAGACCCCTTACAGCTCTGAGCATTAGAGTTCCTTTTTTTTTTTTTTTTTTTTTTAATTCAATTAGCCCTCTGAAAAGCAACTTTAAAAAAGGCCAGTGTAACAGTTCTCAGACTCTTCCCGGTTATAAAGAATATAAAATATGAGGGGAGAAATTAAACACAGATAACATATAAGTCCTTACTTCAATTTCCTTATCTGTAAATACTTGCAGTCAAATACTTACAATTTCCCTCATTCTTTTCTTGCCATTATTTGTTAGCTTCAACTTAAATAATTGGTTTCATTCGGTGAGTTCTCTTGTATGCTAATATATGCAAATATACATGGATTAAATCAGCCAAAGAATAAATTAGGTGAAAACTTGTGTAATTCTCCTCACCCTCTTTTTTTTTTTTTTTTTTTTTTTGCTAAACATAACACTTTTTAAAACAGAAAACTCTCAAATGTAGCTTTTTTTTTTCTGCTTTGTTTAAACTAGTAGACTATCTACTCTCTTTCCCTTTGGCATGCTAACGTAAGGAGAGTTCCTTCTGTGAGAGCCCCTAGGGCCTCTTACTTTGGTAAACCCATTTTACTTATGAGCAAAAATAAAAACTGAAAATTCTGCCCCTTGGGACAAACTGGATGGACCTTGGGGCCATTATGGTAAGTGAAATAAGTCAGAGGAAAACAAATACTGTATGGCTTCACTGATATGAAAAATTTTTTAAAGTCAAACTCATAAAAACAGTAGGATGGTGGTTACCAAAGGTAAGGGGGTGAGAGAATTGGAACTGGTAGGTATGTAAATCCTGGAGGATTAATGCACAACGGTGTGTTACAGTCAACAATACCATAGTATCACCTTCCAAACTGCTAAGAGATTATATCTTAATGGTCCCCAACACAAAGAAGAAATAATTATATGACGTGATAGAGATGTTACCTTAAATACTACAATCTATACATGTACTAAATTAACACTTTGTACATTTTGAGCTTACACAAGGTCATATGTCAATGACATTTGAATTAAAAAAACACACGTAACAAAGATGATCACATGAGAAAAGAAATCTGTTTCAAATTCCTTTTCCCTCAGTCTTTCAAGGTGTCTCGGTGGCAAGGTCACTTAAGGTTGTCTGTGTACCTGATAGGCAGGATTCACACCTCCACGTGCCTGGGCAAAATTGCACATCCCTTCTAAACTCAGTATTGCCATCAAAATGCAGAACTCATACAACAAATGGACAGATTGTAATTGCTTATTAATTTGACAAATTCCTCGAAACTGTTCTCTTGGTAAGTTGAAGGCAGCAATCGAAAAAGAGAGCCCCAAAAGAAAAGACAAACGCCGTATCCTAAGAAAGAACGTGAAAAGAATTTTACCCTGGGAGGTCACATTCTACTGCGGGGTTTCTCACTTTCACTTTCTGAAAGAACTGCTTGTAGCTGATCACATGTTTGTTTAATGAAGTGTCTAGCTTAAAATGAGTTAATGAACCTTTGTGGAGCAAAATAAGCAATACTGCTTTTTATGTGAATAGCAAGCTGATTATTGCTTCATTTCTACTTAACTGTAATATAGTCTGAAAGGATTATGCCACTAACATATTAGAGGGGATTTTGAGTGAATATTAAGAAGCCGATTATACAATTTTTAGAATTTTCTAGACTAGTTTTCTTTTGAAAGACAATTTTGAAAGCATATCACATCACATTTCTCTGTTTGAAAGAAAAGAAACAGTCTGAAATCTACCCATCCAGCATCACTTGGGCCCCCAAATCCTGCCCTGCCCCTCACACCTCAGAAATCCCAGAGGCTTATTCTTGGAACATGAGGATTTCCCAAGACTTGTTTTGAAATGCACTGATCTAGTTAGTCTATTACCTTCTCACATTCCTTTCTTCTAGCTTTGGCTATGTTATACCTCATAATTGCCTTCAACTGAACAGCAACCACAGAACATGATTGGAACCAAATTTTGTGGAAAACATACACAGTAGTTTTAAAATAAAGGAAAAATTACTTGCCTTATCAATTTGCCATGATTACCTAAATTAAGTCATATATATGTATTTGATTCCCTCCCAGAGCACCTGATGCAAAAGATGTTAAAGGCATGTGAATTTCCTTCCTGGTCTTTTTCTTCCTTCAAGTATTCCCTTTTTCAAGTGAAACAGGACTCTAGTGATGCCCTCAATTTTTTGTTTTTTAAGAAGAAATCTTTATGGTCATTGTTTCTACAGTTAGAATCATTTTGTTGTGTTTCCCATCAGACGTATAAATTTTATGTAGAAAATGATATTTGAAAGAATTCTCAGACAGTGGAACTTGGGGACCTACAGCATGTTGATGAGACAGCTCCACTCTCTGGATTCCGTCTATGTCACCCTGGTGATGCCATGAAATTTGAACTCATGGTAGCTCCTTTTTATTGATAATTGTGACACTGTAAATAAAAGACACCATTCATGGAATCCAGTCAGGTTCCTCATTCTCCATTTTTACTCAAATGTAACGCAGTAACCCATCACATTGTAGGTGCTGCATGCTCAACGTTGCCATATCTAAGAGGAGGCCGTTCATATTGTAGAGATGGCAGATTTGTATATTGATTACAGCAATTTTTTCTGACAGATGAGAATAAATCCCAGTTCTAGCAAAATCACAAAAGGTCTGAAGACGGGAGTTACATGACAGATGTCTTCCTTTTGCCCCTAAAAATCCATTCTCTGCCTATCTCCACTTATCCCTATTCTGTCTTCTGCCCAGAGAAACTGACTTATTTGTTCCACAAAACAGAACTTTCATGTCTTCTGGCTTCTTGCTGGAGTCTAGCCAGTAAAGAGCCAGGAGATAAGAAAGTCAAAGATGGGTGAGGTCAGAATAGCTGTCTCCCCTTTCTTGGCAACCAACCCCACACAAGTCACACACTAGTGACTTACAGACTTGGCTGACTAATAAACTGAGGGGTATTCATCTTGGGTCTCCACACCCACAAATTTAAAAATAATGTCTTCATAAATAATATTTCTGATCTTGTTCTATTTTGAAGGTGCCTAGACTCCCAGGGTTCCCAGACTCCCAGAGGCCCCATCCTCAATCACATAGAGACAGTGCACATGCTAGCCCTTCCATGTGTTCATGCTCCAAATTCAGAGCCTTGGTTTCACCGATTACATGAGTCCATAGTTTCTCTATAATAGAAAAAAAAGGGGACAAAGGGACAATTGGAATGAAGTATTTTTGAGATTTATGAAGAATAGGACTCTCCTAGAAAAATCTAGCACATATGCTTATGTTTGTATTCAGTTTAGAGAGAAATAAAAATTCTTAGACATTCCTTTTTACTGTGAAAAACACCACTCTAAACTACAGAATAACAAAATCTTGATTCGATGTTTATTTATATTGCTGGTGTATTAAACACAAACATCAGGGATCCCTGGGTGGCGCAGCGGTTTGGCGCCTGCCTTTGGCCCAGGGCGCGATCCTGAAGACCCGGGATCGAATCCCACGTCGGGCTCCCGGTGCATGGAGCCTGCTTCTCCCTCTGCCTATGTCTCTGCCTCTCTCTCTCTCTCTCTCTCTGTGTGACTATCATAAATAAATAAAAATTTATAAAAAATAAAAATAAAAAAAATAAACATCAAACCATATAAAAGTTTAAAATAATGAGTCTTACATCCAAACCTCCAATTCTGGTCCCCTTTTCTTTTTAACAATTTACTTTTTCCCCCTTTTGGATGCACATCAGAGGATATTCTTAAAATGTTTTAAAATATTCAAATACCTAAATATTATAAATATCTGGAAATATTTATAAAATTATTCTGAAATATGTTTATGCTACCATTTCCTGGATTACCAATTTAAACAGTAGTAATTGATTTCCAACAATATCAAATTAGCTCTTTATAAAATCACACTTTCACCACACATTATAAAGATACAATTGCTTTTATGTTCCCAAGATATCTATAATTTATCTTCTGTTATTTATCCATAACCATGTCCTTTGTATTTTATCAATATGTTGATTATATAAATTGAAGGCCAAAAATAGCATTTATAATATCAAGGCATATAATATAGCAAAATCAAGTTGTATGTAGGGGGGCAGGGAGGGAATGCACCTTAAGCTACTAAATATGTGCCACTAAAGACAAAATATGCTCAGCATCAAGGTCAAATTAATTCTCTTCAGGCACTCAATCAATTGCTTAAAATATTGCCACTTGAATGTGCTTGTTCCTCCATCATGAACCATACATTCAGTTGTATATAATTTAAAATGAGAGAGATTTAAAAATAAGCCATAAATTATACACAAATATAGCATTATTTATGTTAAACTTCCAATGAATTTATTAATCTTAGGAAAAACTGATAATGAGAGAAATCATTGCTTCAGGAAGGTTACCATGGCAACAGTTTGGCTTGGTTTCCATGGTTACAAAGAGTACAGCTGAGAGGCTCAAAGAATCACAATTTCCTTTGATTGGTAGATTCTTAAAAATGATGATTTGGAAAGTGACAGGGGATTAAAAAAGAAAAAGATTTCCCTCATGAGGAACAAGACATTAAGTGTAATAATAGCACATTGATGGTCAGACACAAGACAGGCTTTGAAATTTAATGAAACATCCCTTTGCTCCTTTATAAAAAAAAATTGGACAGAATATCTCAATTTATAACAGCATGAAACTGTAAATCAAAATCGCTGCTCCTGATTAACTGGCCAAAATATGTTACATTGTTTATAATGAACTTTCAAGAATTAGCATAAAAATTACTAGTTGACTTATATTGTCAATGACCCAAATGACTAAAATAAATATTTTAACACCTCTCCATTGTGTTGTGTAGTTTAACAAGAAAAAAAGTATAATAGAAATACAATTATAAGAGCATTAATAAATCTAGAATCAGAGAATATCTCTCTAGTTGTATGTACTTAGTCACATCATTTTATTTTCAACTTGCCAAGTAACTATCAGTCCTTACCATCAAAAATAACACAAATATTGAAAACTACTTAAGTTTCTGGTTAGGAAACCATGATTTTAAGATCTCTTTCTGTGTCTCGAAGCCCAAGATTTTAAAATATTTTCTCCCAACTTGAAGGGCAAATTGAAGAGACGTTTAGGCAGAGAAGGAAAAAAGGTCTAGATACGTAGCCCCTCCCTACCACACTGGAGTCTCTTAAGAGACAGGAAAAATGTCTGAGACTCTTCATTTAGATTTCCCCGGCAGGAAGATGTTTAAAGGGAAAAAATGAATTATATTTCCCAGAGTTGTGTCCAGTCAGGAGGCAAAGCAGTCAAAGACAAAGAATTAAAAAGTAAGGCAGATTGTCTGGGAGAGGCGAATGAAGCCTAGTGAAATGCATGTGCCAAAGGCCATGGGTCTAAACACCTTATCTGCAGTCTCTGAATTGCCTTTACCATGCAGTGCTGCAATCCCTCAAACTCTACAGGCAGTACACTAGTCATTCTGGAAATTTTATGGGCAAAAGCAAGTTTCCAACTGTGTTTCTGTCCCAGTGCTTAGAGCAAGTGGCAATGGCTGTTGGAGGAAGTGACAAGAGAAATAACCTGCCTAATCATCTTGGAAGCAAAGGAGAGCTGTAGGATCCCACTTTACTTGGGGTGGAGGGGGATCCACCCACAGGACAGAAGCAGAATACACAGCAACAGAGAACACTGAGATTTTGATACAAAGTATTTCACAAAAATGGAAAAAAGAACCCAGAGATCAAATCCTTTAAATAAGATATCTCTTGACTTTCATGGTCATATGCTACATAAAAGTAATAGATTACAAAATACTAAAGATGTTGAACTGAAGCTCTGTGAATTTCATATCAGGTTGGAAAGGAAAATCATGGAGGATTTATCCCCACTACATCAAAGGAATCAGAAGGCCTTGACTGAGATGGATAAAAGAAAGAAGCATGTTAGCACTGCAAAAGGCTATTGAAAAGGCCAAAAAAAAAAAAAAAAAAAAAAGGAATAAAGGCAGAGAGAGAGAGAGATGAAAGAAAGGGAGAAAGGAAAAGGAAAGAAGACATGGATGGAAAGAGAAAGAAGAAATGGTAGCATATGTGAAATGAAATTAAAAAATCAACTTTTAAGGAAAAGTTATCTAAGAAAATAAGGAAAAATCTCTAACTGCATATTCCCAAAGAATCCAAAGAAAACACAGATCTAAGTCATCAATATACTAAATTCACAATGGTAAGATACCGTAATGAAATGAAAATGCAGAGCCAAGGACCAAATTGAAGGAGGGAAAGTAGCATTACAGAACTAAGAAATAACTTGAAACTAACTCAGGTAATTAGATTAAAAGTAACAGCAAAATGAATAATAGGAAAGAAAACAGATTCTTGAAATATTAATGTGAATGCAGAGAAAACAAAGTACTTAAAACACTTAGAAAGAAGGTAATAGATACAGAACAAGTGATAACAAAGAAACCTAGGATAATTCTTGCATCTGAAGTGGAGACCACAACTAATGGAACAGAAAAAAATATACATTTTAAAACAAGTTTTCCTTACATAAAAGAATATATGAATGTAAGGATCAAAAGACTACATGCTTCCCAAAAAAGTGTTACAAAACAAACAACCATTTAACGTGTGATAGTCACCTTCTTGAACTGTGAGGATAAAGAAAGAATTCTTCAGTCATCTAGGCTTGGAAACCAAGGCATTTAGGAAGCAGGAAATGCCTATTGTTTTCAGACAACCACATAAATATTAAAAAAACAATAGAAGCAGAGTCTACAAAGATCTAAGGGGAAATGAAGCATAACTCATGAATGTTATACCCAGCCAATCTGTCAAGCAAGTGTAAAGACAACAGAAAGAAATTTTCAATTATGCATGAATTCAGAAAACACAATCCCATGAGCCTTTTTTGAAAACACAACATGATGACACATGTAGCCACCCATGATATAGGGAAGCTATGGTAAAGGACTAAGCATTGAAAATTTTATATATAGAATGAAAACCAAATGTTATTAAGATGCAGTTATAGAAAATAACTTTACACTTCATTATATGGACATGCTCAATATGTAAAGTTAGTCTTTAAAGAATAGAAATAGAACCTATAATTTTCAAGTCAAAAAGAGAAAAGAAACTGCTGGACTGCTGGGGGGTGGGGTGTAGGAACATTAAATACTGTGATTAGTAGAGACTTCATTTAAAAAGTGATATGTAGACAAAAATTTAAATGAGATGAGGGCCTTAACCTGCAAACACCTTGCAGAAGAATATTCTAGTTAGAATGTTTCGAGCTAAACTAAAATGATAGATTCCCAGGTATGGTCTAGGAATAGCAAGAAAGCCAGTGTGACTAAAATAGAGTGAATAAGGGAATAGAATCAGGTGTGACAATAGAGATAGACATAGCCTGAGCTAGAAATATATTTTGGAAATATATAAAAGATTTAAAGGGGTGCCTCAGTCAGTTAAGTATCTACATTTGGCTCAGGTCATGATCTCAGGGTCCAAGGATCCAGCCCCATATCAGGTGCCCTACTCAGCGGAGTCCACTTCTCCCTCTGCCCTTATCCCCTGCTCATGCATGCTCTCTCTCAAATAAAATAAAATCTCAAAAAGAAAAAAAAATAAAAGATTTAAAGCCAGGAGATTAGACAAGATTACCAAGGAAGTGAATGTATGGGGAAAAAATGATTAAGGATTCAGATTTGGAGTCCTCCAAAATAGACATTTGAAACAAGAGGTATCACTAGCAAAACAGACAGAGTTGTGATCAGCAGAAGAGAAAAAAAAAAGATAACACTAAAAGCCTCTTGAGGAAGGTCTGATCAACTGTGTCAAACGTTGCCAGTAGGTCCAGCAAAACCAGAAAAGGAGATCCAAAATTAACCGCTGGGTTTAAGAGCACAGAAACTATCTTAAGCTTTAACAAAGTTAGTTATTCGTGGAATCACTAAGGCAAAAGCCTGAGTGGAGTGGGTTGGGAGAACGTAGAAAGCAAGAAATCAGAGGCTAAAAATACGGAAATCTTCTTTGAGGAATCTTGCTACAAAGAGGAGGAACAAAATGATCTATGGCTGGTAGAGAAGTGGGTCAAAAAAAAGTTTAATATGGAAGTCATCATGAGTTTGTACATGATGTGACGAATGAAAACTTGATATAAGAGTGAGAAAGGAGGGGCACGTGGGTGGCTCAGCGGCTGAGCATCTGTCTTAGGCTCAGGGCACCATCCCAGGGTCCTGGGATTGAGTCCCACATCGGGCTCCCCACAGGGAGCCTGCTTCTCCCTCTGTCTGTGTCTCTGCTTCTCTCTGTGTGTCCCTCATTAATAAATAAATAAAATCTTTTAAAAAGAGAGATAGAAAGGAGATTAGTAGTTAAGAGTTCTTGAATTTACCAGAGAGGCTGAGATGCAGTGCATGCTTGCAGGGAGCAGCCCGGATAAATCATGTTCGGCTACATGGAGGAAGACAGCTATGTGCATGCGTGCTGTTGGCAGGCAGCTACCTGTGGCAGTGGGAATTTTTGAAAGTCATCTTCTGATTCCTCCCATTTTCCCAGTGAAGTAGGATGCAAAATCATCAGCTGAGAATAGGATAGAAGGTATTGATGCTTGTTTGAGAGAAGGTGTGAAAGAGTCATCCAAGAGAGTCAATGAAATGATAATCTGGCAACATTGAGGGCCAGTTGATTTTGAGATCATAAATAAAAAAGTGAAACTAATAAGCATTGTTTTGTGTGCTTTATATACGTTTAGGTACAGGCCTAGAGTAGAAGAGTTGAATTCAACCAGTATGTATGTATGTATGTATGTATGTATGTATGTATTTATTTATTTATTTATTTATTTATTATTTTTTATTTTTTTTACTAAAGGAGTACTATGAAGTAGGAAATGTGTATACTCAGGGGTGTAATTAAAACAATTCCCCCATGGAATTTAGGCTGGGTGAACAAGAGAATGAGGACATGAAAGGGAAACCAATGAGGGGTAGGATTGGAGGCGCTGGTGCATCAAAGGTCTGTTTCAGCAGAAATACCAGAGAGAATGAGCCGGAAATAGAGGATAGGATACATGAATTTGATATAATGGAAGGACTGCATTACCAGTTACAGAAGTATCTAAGATATACGTATAAAAGTTATATCTTTAAGGTAGAATAGGAAACAAGATTACTGGGGGAAGGCAAAAGGGCATGGCATTGTCATTTATGTGTATATTTTATTTTTCAAGTGTTAATATAAAAGTAGTATTGAAAAAGGTGACAGAGAATCTAAAATCATTGAGAAGACAAAAGCAGTATCAGTAGATACCAACAACTGAATAAACTTTGTCTTGTTTTTTTTCTTTAATAAACATTTTTGCCACTACCCACGCAGATTACTGCGTGTACATCTGGTAAATCATTTCTAAGAGCTGTATGCTATTCCACCGTGGGAATCTATCACATTTTGCTTATCTGGGTTGCCTTCAACTCTTCACTGTCATGAGTATCCCATTATGGATTTGGGGAAGAATTTCACTGAAGTACACACCTTAGTATATATCAAATATCACCAGATTACTCTCCAGTGTGGCAGCGCCAGTCTAACACCACATCAGTTAAAAATTAAAATGTTGCCAGGATCTCTCATAGGTCTATGCCTATTCACATATTTTTCTTTTCTCCCTAAAGGTAACTACAGATCTCATATTTGCTGTAACTTTTTTAAAAGTATAGTTTTAGTATCTACGTAGGCCTATTTCAAACTTTATAGAAATGGAATCACCCTAGACAAGCATCTTTCTGTGGCTTGCTTCTTTCATTCAATGGCATGATTGAAAGAAATACTCATATTGCATCCAGACAGCTGTAGTTTACTCACTTTGGTTTATGTGTAATATTTCATTATGTAAGTATGCAACTATTTACCAATTTTTTGTGTGTGAATGAACATTTTTGTTGTGTAAAGGAGGTCATCAAGAAGATGTAATCTCTGGCTAGTTCCTGAGAGATTATAGGGACTCATCCCTCATCCGTCCTTGGAATGTGCATCCTGCCTGCCCGCCCCACAAGAAGCTGCCCCAAGGACACAGTCTTGAGAGAGGAAGGTGGTGTTGAAATCATCTGGACAATATTTATGACCAAACCCAGTCAAGGCCTCTATATAAACTTAAGAACCTGGCAGAAAGGTGCAAAATCCTAGAGTAGCCCAAGACGAGCCTTGTAAGTAAATCCATTGCTTATTCAAACCACCACTTACCAATCAGAGGTGGTCTGCCTATTTGGTCTCTCCTTGACCTCTGTGGTAGGGGACCAGTTTCCCAACCCATGGTTGTTTCCAATCTGGGGTTATAATGATGGATGCTTCTATGAGTATTCTTACATATTTCTCATGACGTAGATGTGCAAGTGTTCCTTTGTGATATATACCTAGAAATGGAATTGCTAGGGCATTGAATATGTGTCTCTTCAAACATGCTGAATAATCCCAAACTTTTCTACATATTGTAGCAAAATACACACTCACTAGCAAGCATATAAGAGCTACCATTGCTGTGTCTGGCAACACTTGGTATTGTCAGTCCTTTTAGTTTTTGTCATTCTAAGAAGTGAGTAATGATATCACATGTAGTTTTTCTGTTTACTGCTGAAGTTAAGCACAGTACAGGTCTATTTGCATGATTTCATATGGTAGAAATTCTAAACATATTGCTATATTCTAAATATAAAAGTAGACCCATATTATAAGCATATTTTTGACCTGAAAATACATACACAAGAGTTCACACCAATTATTTTGGGGAAAAAACTGATATGGGAAAGAATATAACCTTTTACTTTATAATTTTCAGTATCATTTCAAAGTTTTCCATACCATGTGCTACTTTTATTTAAAAATATACAGAACATGAGAGACTCCTAACTCTGGGAAACGAACTAGGTGTGGTGAAAGGGGAGGTGGGGGGGGGGGGAGGGTGACTGGGTGGCGGGCACTGAGGGGGGCACTTGATGAGATGAGCACTGGGTGTTATTCTTTATGTTGCAAATTGAACACCAATAAAAAATAAATTTATAAATTAAAAAAACAAATAAAATAGGAAAGCTTTTGAGAAAAAAATAAAAATAAAAAAATAAAAATAAAAATATATAAATCAAAAACTGAAGTTCAAAATTATTTTAAAGCACATACTATTTAAACAAACACATAAAATGAATAAACAATCTTTCATGTGTCACCAGCCAAGTCTTTCACTTGAAATGTAGAATAGGACTTCTCATGTCCAGTACACATGTGGATACCGAGCCCTTGAAAATTGGACAGTGCCACATGTTGAAATTATATGTTTGAAATATCTGGTTAAGTAAAATATATTATTTAAGTTAACTTCCCCTGTTTCTTCTAGAAAAGTTTTAATGTAACTTCTAGAAAAGTTTGAATTACATTACCTATGTGGCTCAAAATATATTTCTATTGCACTAGAATCTACCTAGCGACTGGAGAAAAAACACGACCAAGGAGATTTCAAAAGAAAAAACAAAACTACACAAAACATAAATATACTTTAGGCAAACACAGAGTTATTTCTAGATATGCCCAGAACACAAGAGTATGCTGTATAAATCTTATTCAAATCACAACTGACGATAATTTGAAGTCAAGAGCATAATCATAATTCTCATCCATTCTTCACAGTCCATGCATCTGCTTGTAGACAAAATAATGAAAGGAGAAGGTCCAAACAAGAAATCATGTTGTTGGTGACCTCTATTCCATCATTTTTGTAGTTAACGTTCCATGAATGCCCACGACCAGTCAGGACCTGCATTGGGCACCACCATCACCAACAAAAAGAATGTACACAAATAACAAAAACAGGCCTTCTTTTTCCACTCCCATCCCATGTAGTGAAGCAACATTCTCCATGTCACACAGGACACATCCCACTCTTTTAGCCACTGCTTAGCAGAGCATGCATTTAAATGTGGTCACATTTTCTGAATGAGCTAGCCTATAAACAGCAGCAGAAGAAAACACTAAACATGCACTATTGAGCATAAATTAACTCTCGTGTACTTTGCCTATATGTTTAATGTATATTTGTTATGATAATTATCTCAGTTTCTTGGAACTATGCTCTTGGGGGGATCTGAGCTTGCAGAAGCTTATTTTCAATGCTGGGAATGCAAAGAAGATGTGCTGCAGAAAACAATTGGTGTCCTCTGGCTGGCACTGAACTGCAGCTGCCCTGGCTGTGCGGGATATGGCTGCTGTCAGTGAAAGCAGTTGTATGCAGCGCACTGCTGGGCTGGCGGCTGCAGCGACCCAAGGGTTTCGTGCAGGATTTTGGTGATGTCAGGGATGCAGGCAGATGCTGGGAGGACAAAGTGACCACAAGGAGCAAGGTGCAAGAAGCAAGGCACAAGGTAAGTATATGTAAAATAATGGTAGAAATAAAGAGATTTTCAAAATGGCAAAGTAGTTCTTGGTGGGGAGGATTGAGGTCTCTGAAGATTTTTCACATTTTTAATTCTCCTTAATCGACTTAGCAGCTTCTTTTTTTTAATTTTTTTTGACTTAGCAGCTTCTATTTCTATCTGTCTATCCATCTATCATCTATCTCTATCTCTCATCTCTGCCTCTCTATCTTCCCCCCACTTCTCTCTCAGATACACGCATAAACATACCTCTGAAAGACACCTAAATAAATAGTTGTTGATATGTCATATGTTTGTACAAGTTTTCTGCTTGTAATTTCCATCTATTTCTCTAGTAATATCCCTGGAATGAGCCAAGAACCTCTCAGAATATCACCCCCTATTTTTAGACTCTTTAAAGCAAAATACCATTAGGAACTATTAAAAGTTTACATTATGGCATAACAGATCAGGAAAATACCTGAAGATAAAGCACAATAAACACAGAATACTTCAAAGGACTCCATTCAGCTTAACTTAGTCCTACCTAAAGAAAATGTATAAGGCTAAAATTTATACAAACTAAGCTTCTGCTTCTGCCTTGGGCTTTACAATCTACTGATTATGGGACACCATTTGTCCCATGGAGTCTGTCCACAGGATTCTAAATGAGTCCTTTCCATGTCATCTTGGTAAATGGGGATCCTTCTAGATTTGTTCCAGAACCAGCTTTCTCCTACTTTCACAGATTCTTCTCTGTATCCAGAATTCTTGCCTTTTTTCCTAATCCTTTGCATCAGTATCTTTTTAAATGTGCAGAGTGAGAGGGGGTAAGAAATCCATCTTTTACTAACAGCTAGGAGGCATGATCCAGTTTACTATCCTTTTATTATTTAAGAAAAAATATCTTAATAGTTATTATAGTTATAGTTATTATTTATTATAGTTATTATTTCCCTTTTTTAAAGGAACAGAGGAAAGGAAAAATTAGACGTGTATGAAACAATGAATGATGCATTATTGATTCCAATTAGTTTCACTTTTCAGAGAGAGGATGAATTACATCATTTTATTTTCAGGAGGTTGTAACTTACTCTTAGCTTAGAAAATAAAAAGAATATTTCAATCCTGTATTATGATACTTCAGTGGAGTACACATCCCCCGAAAATGGGGGCCATATCATTACATCTGAATATACTCTATAATGCTATGCACATAGTAAAAATTTAAAACATGTTTATTGAATGAATGCATAAAGCATTGCACCAAAAGGACAGATTTGAATAAGTTAGTAAAGAAATGCACTTTAAGGGATGCCTGGGTGGCTCAGTGTTGAGCATCTGCCTTTGGCTCAGGTGTTGATCCCGGGGTCCTGGGATTGAGTTTTGCATCCAGCACCACTCAGGGAATCTGCTTCTCCCTCTGTCTACATTCTGCCTCTCTCTCTGTCTCTCATGAATAAATAAAAAAAAACTTTTTTAAAAAAGAAAGAAATGCAAAAAAAAAAAAAAGAAAGAAAGAAATGCACTATGCACTGTGATAGAAGGTTTGCAAAGTGTAGATAAATGGCTACTGACGTAGGAGGCACACATTCCTAGGAAAGGAACATCCTCAAGTTTACATTAAGGGAATGGATATTTAATAGTATAGTTATAAATCAAATAACTCTGGAAAAAAACATTTATAATAATGACATTTCTCCCTATATTTGTTTTATTTCCTTTCTTAATTTATTTATATACACCTTATCTTATTACACAACAACTTTTAGTATGGGAAATTATAAATCCAGGGATAAGATTCATGCATAGAAATGCATGCCTTATGTGCTACATGGTTGCCAAAAGTGGATTCACATTTTCGCTGACTATGCCATAAGGCTCATTTAATGAAAGGAGCTATTTTATCAATAAATTATAATCATTTAAAAACCCTTCTCCACCTATAGTAGCTAGTTTATGATCAGTTATTCATAAAATTTGCTATTATTCTTACATTATACAGAATGATAGGAATAGCTGAAAACATAAATATATACAAAAGTGTTCACATTACTTAGCCATGCTATAGTTAAAACTTCTGAATGCTGCCTTCTTTTTTTTTAAGATTTTATTTATTTGAAAGAGAGAGAGTGTAGAGTGAGAGACAGCATAAGTGGGAGGTGGGAGGGGCAGAGGGAGAGGGAGAAGCAGACTCCCCACTGAGCAGGAAGCCCAGTGGAGTGCTTGATCCCAGGAGCCTGGGATCATGACCTGAGCCCAAGACAGACACTTAACCCACTGAGCCACCCAGTCACCCCCATGGATGCTGCCTTCTTATAAATCAATATTTGGGGGTCCCTAGTTAATTCCCCACTCTATTGACCAGACCAGTGTTGGAAGGGGTATACAGAAATGGGAACACTTACCCATTACTGTTGGGTATGTAAATTGTTACAAGCACACTAGAGTTCAATTCTCCAATGATCTTCAGTGATAGCAATTTTTTAGTATTTGCTTAGTACTTGATAAATTCTGCAATGATGCTTAATAAAAATGAGAATCTTCATACTCCATAAGCCAGCATTTTCATTTCTGGATATTTACCTTCAAAAGACCACAATACATGTGCATAATAACATTGCCTTATATAATGGAAACAATTTAAATACTCATTAGAAGGACAATGGGCAAAAGTGTAATAAAATAAAATATAATAAAATGTATATGCATTATATCCATAAAATATAATAATAGGGAGCCGCTAAAAGCAAATGTAACATTATGAATTATAATGAATTTTAGAAAACACAATTTCAAGTGAATAAAATGTGTTTTGGAATTACACTTCAAAAATATTAATATAAATCAATAAAAACAAATAATTCCCTCTCATTCCATATAAATGTATATATATGATTATATATGTATACAGATATGTATATGTTTATATGTGTATATATTTAATTTTTAGGAACACATAATTTTATAGTAAAACCAAAATAACCATGAAATATTCCTGAAGCTAGTTATTCTCAATGCTTGGTCCTTGGTCCTGCCCTAGACACATTGGCTTATACCTTATTCCATTTTCCACCCTTTCCCCAGCAGATGCTGTCTGAAACATAATGCTGTTTTGATCATAACAGGGAGCTTATCTGCCACTAGACAGATTTAAATAATTTGCAGTCTCTCCTTTTGTTACTGAGAGACCCTATTTTGATGAGCCTCTTCAGACATAAGAATTTGAGTCCAGTATCTAACTATTAAATATTTAATTTGATTCCAAGGGAAAGTTTTAAACGAGGATGTAATATTGAATAAACCTCTTCAGGGAAATGTTCTAAACAAGGATGTGGATATTGAATAAACAGATCTTCGGGAAGAGCTGTGATATGTCCTCCTGCAGAAAGGCCATGGGTAGAGGGTAATTGTAGTGAAATTATGATGCAGGGTTTTTTTTTCCCATTTTCTTTTGGCTGGATCTGAAGTTGGGGGTAAAGAGGCCCTTCTTTTAGAAGGGACAAGGACAGTCAAGACCTAACATCCTGAGAAAATAAGCATGCCCAAGCAACAGAGCTGCAGAGCAGAGGCTCAGGAGAGGGTTGTACCCTGTGCAGGGGGAGGCCCGTTGACTGTTTTCTAATATTTATTTTTAAGTCTCTTTTTCTGTACTGATCCCACTGTGTTTTCAAGCCCTGGGTTTTGCCTGCTGGACACACCCACCTTGTGCCAGCTATATTTCACGGCATCACGCCAGTGGACCGGAAAGGTGTAGCCTGATGGCAAAAGGAAACTGATATTGATGCTGCTTGAAACAGCCCAGAATTTCATAGCACACAAACAGAGAGGTGGACATGAGAGTTCTGAGGGCTGAAAGGAGGTCCAGGTGCTTTCACTGAGGCAGCAGGTGCAAGGAAAGGGGGGAGGGGGATTGAGGGCAACTTGCAGCTGGAGTTGAAATGACTGACAGCAGCAACGTCAGCAGGAGAGGAGGCGAAGCCAGCTCTTGGAGCAACACCACTTGGCTGTAGGAGCACTCAGCAATAGGACACTTGAATCTCCCACGGGTCCATCAGGACAGTTTGTGAGCCTCTCTTTGAGAAAGGCTGGGAAACGGAAAGGGATGGAGGGAAGGGGAAACCTCAGGTTGGTATCTGCTGAGCCTTTGAAAAGAAAAAGCAATATTAGCACTGTCTTTGGGAGGACAGAGGGAGAAAGTTTAAAGAAAGAAATGGGCAGTTCCTACACTACACCAAGTTAAATGGCCTGGAAGTTCTCCCTTACAGGTTAAATATTGAAAGAATCCATTAGTCAGTCATATGGCCATATCCACATAGACGGATGATTGGCCTGCCAAAATACATGTTTTTTTTTAAAGATTTTATTTATTCATGAGAGACACAGAGAGAGAGGCAGAGACATAGGCAGAGGGAGAAGCAGCCTCCCTGAGGGGAGCCTGATGTGGGATTCGATCCCAAGACCCTGGGATCACGACCTGAGCCAAAGGCAGTTACTCAACCACTGAGCCACCCAGGTATCCCCCCAAATACACAATTAACTCAAAATTGGTGCTCTGTGGAAAGTCAAAATCAACAGGTCCATTATGACCATAATTTAAAATATCAGGTTTGGAACACCTGGGTGGTTCAGCGGTTGTCTGCCTTTGGCTCAGGTCGTGATCCCAGGGTCCTGGGATGAGTCCCATATTGGGCTCCATGCATGGAGCCAGCTTCTCCCTCTGCCTATGTCTCTGCCTCTCTCTGTGTCTCTCATGAATAAATAAATAAAATATTTAAAAAATGAAATATCAGGTTTGATAGTATTAATAACAATTTAGCTCCTTCAGAATAAAGTTTTTTTCAAATGCCCAAGACAAATGCTAAGAAATCCAGGAAACATAATTTAGTTAAAATGTTAATCATATTGGGGGCCTGGATGGCTCAGTCAGTTAAGCCTCCAACTCTTGATTTTGGCTCAGGTCCTCAGGGTCTTGAGATCGATCCCCTTGTCAGCTCTGTGCTCAGCAGGGAATCTGCTTGAGAATTTTCCCTCTCTCCTTCTCCCTCTGTCTCTGCCCTTCCGCCCCCTTGAACACACACACGTTCAATTGCTCTCGCATTCTCTCTCTCTCTCTAAATAAGTAAATATTTTTTTAAAATGCTAGTCATATTATTCACCTTTTCTGCAAATGACATCAGCTAATGGTAGTTCTTCAACCCCAAATACTTCAAAACAAAAGCAACAATAAAAAGAAATATCTCAAAAAAAAAAAAAAAGAAAAGAAATATCTCTTTGCCAAATAAGAACATAAACTTTTGACTATCAACAACAACCTGTGAGGCTGACTTTATAATAATTTTTCATTATGCTCTATGGCTTATTAGGCCACTTAACTATTTTTAGAAGACAGACAATGTTGCTTATAATGCAGTATGTCTTGCAAGTTCAACCTTTGCAAATCATGCCATCCAGGGCAATTGACTTGGGGAGCGAAATCTCCATGGTCACCTGGTCACCTGCATTTAGAAAGATGAGCTATCTAGTCAAGGTGACAGTGCCTTCTCTTCCCCCTCAGTATGCAATGCAGTTAAATATCACCTGTATGTTCTCATTAACTTTGCAAGATTATTGAATGTTTGTATTTTCATATGTCTGTGATTCATCAAATTCAATTAAAAACGAAACTATAGATTTATTTGTTACATAAATAGTAAGGAATAATTCTTGCTCCTTTGCTTTTGGGGGAGAGAATGCGAAGAAATCTCAAAAGAAGAATAACATTGAAGTTTGAACATTTTTGCATGGGCGCTGGGTTTTATGCTATATGTTGTCAAATCAAACTCCAATAAAAATATATACAAAAAATAAAATAAAATAAATAAAATTAAAATTTTGAACATTTTCAAAATATAAAATATTGTATTTAGAACTGTCAGAAACTTACACAGGACAGAATAATGTATCATAGACTCTGACACAGAAGATCTGAGCATTTCTGATGTAATAGCAAATGCAAAGGTATATATTCCAAGAAATAAAAAACAATAAGTGAAAACAAGACTCTTAAAATGAGTGTTGCATATTTTCCTTTCCTGTTTTTATTATCTCTAAATTGTTCCTTCAGCTACCAAGAGAGAGGATGCTTTGAGTAGTGTTTACCTTTGGTGATAGCTTCGTCTCCCCCTGTTGTCCAAAGTGATAAAATACATCACTCTGGAAACAGTAAGGCACTCCCTTCCTCTGTTATTTGTAAGCTGACATGAAGTAGACAGACACCTTCTGAAGTTTTATGCATGCTGTGTTTTTTCTCCTTGCTGCAACAAGAAAAGCCTGTTCTTTTAACCTGGCTGCCTTTGAAGAAGTGACTCAGACATCTTCATGGCCTCTAAAGGTAAGAGTAAATATAGCCAGCTAATAAATTTGTCCTTATTTATGACTAAAAATATTCAGTGGTAGGGATGTTACAATCAGTGAGATTGATATTTTAAAACCTGTCATTTATCACTTTTTGAACACTGGAATTTTTAACTTCAAGGGACTGTTCCATTAAATTAAAAAAAAAACTATCTGATTGAATGTAAAAGTTAAGATATAAACAATGTTTTAGTTATCATGAATATAAATATAGTGAATTAATAAGAAAAGCTGCATAGCAGAATTTAGAAGGGCAATATTTAATGCCAAACACAAGGACAGGTTGATATTCCAAGTTTAAAGGGATTTAAAGAAAACTTTTCACGCATAAGTTAAATAGTGTTAAAGGATAGCTCAGTCTTTTAAATTTGTTTAAAATGTGTGTACATCCATTTATCATAAAGAATTCAATGTTTTATTGATAAATTTTAATAAACTTAATAGACTAGAAGTAAATATTGTTGAATTACGAAGCAAAAAACTTCCAAAACTTCTTTGATAGTAAATTATATATATAAAAAAGCAAACAGAAAATAAGTAATTTAAATAAGCAGATTAATAAGGGAGTTTGTGGCAGGGGGACTGGGAATTTATCCCTCAAATTTGTGAAACTGCATAAATATCATTAGTACTCTCTTCTCTCTTACTTTAAAAAATTTCTAAAAAGACCAGAGATATGGTTGTTTTTGAAAGTAATGGGTTTCAGTCTCACTAAAAACACTTGTGAAATTATATAAAAATGAAATTATAATGTGTTTCTTTCCATTATCAGACCAAACCATTAAACTCTAGCCTATAATAAAAAGTTTTAGCATGCAGAATTATGATTAGTATAATTGGTGGAAACCTTTTAACCTAATTACAAATAGGATAATAGAGTCTACCAATTTAAAATATCCTAAATTAAATTAATGAAACA
The DNA here is from genome assembly GCF_053574225.1 of Canis aureus. Lineage (NCBI taxonomy): Eukaryota > Metazoa > Chordata > Mammalia > Carnivora > Canidae > Canis > Canis aureus. Next base: position 10,865,045 of record NC_135632.1, read on the forward strand.
TTCAAAGAAGCATGTAGGCTTATTTGCTTTCTTTATCAAAACACACTTTTGGATGTGATTTAATATGGAACAAAGGAGATAATCTTCATTTTTTTTCTTCAACATTTAATGTACACCAGTCCCTGAGTGTCACTGGCAAAGCTCAAACCAATTGTAAAATATATACATGAAACAACAAAATCATGAATTTTAATATATGTGTGCCTCATTTTTACATTTGAAGGCGAACAAAAAAATCTTGACAAGTCTTTTCTTTCATTTAAGACTGACACTAACACTTAATCCAAAACACTTCAACACTTTATAAGAGTTACAGCAACAACTGTAGCCTGTAAGGTAAAGAGTTGCCGAGTATGTGAAATATTTATAAGCTAGTTATACATTTTTAAAAGAGTAGATAGAAATTCAAAGCCAGATAGAAATTCAAAGGAGTTCCTTCTTTATCTGGTGGTCTGAGTCTTTGAAGAAACTTGTGACTGGAAAGCAATAGTGAGATCAAAATATGATTAATCTACCAAAAAGGCAGTGATGTTCAGTAATGATAAAGAGTTACTAAACTTAGAGGCAAAACTTCAGGTGGAAAATTAATACTACTGCAACCTACTCAAATTATTTAGTGAGCAAAACATCTGTTAGAGACTCTATTCTATTTAGAGGAAATGAAAATGAAGCTTCCTTTGGAATGAGAAGTCTGATTTGAGAGGCAAGTCAGATTATCATCATTATTTACCTAAAATATTCTTGTACACCGTTTTCCTCAAATATGTTGCAGGACATTATTCACAACATCATGAAAGTCCTCTGGTCCATGAATATGTTGATAATTATTATTTTCCCAAGGAATACAGGACAATTGGATATTTCACACATTTTGTCGGCAGTTTAGGCACACAGCACCACTAAACCAAAGGACAGTCTGAATACTGGATGCCATTAGAACTGAAGAAATATTTGTGTGGTCTGGGCTCTCCTGATTTAGTATAAATAAACATAATTTAAGAACAAGTTTGTCAAAAAAACAAAAAAAAGTTGGTCCCAAATTTTAAGTTCAAGAAAGACAGAAGTTTCCAGGATGATCTAAACTGAACAGCAGCTATCTTTAAAATCTGCTCCAATATACTGAAATCTCAGAAAAGAAAGCAAGTGGGGGGCACCTGGGTGGCTCAGTGGTTGAGCGTCTGCCTTTGGCTCAGATCGTGATCCTGGGGTCCTGGGATCGAATCCCACATGGGCTCCCTGCGGGGATCCTGCTTCTCCTCTGCCTATGTCTCTGCTTCTGTGTCTCTCATGAATAAATAAATAAAATAAAATAATAAATAAAATCAGAAGAAAGAAAGAAGAAAGAAAGAAAGAAAGAAAGAAAGAAAGAAAGAAAGAAAGAAAGAAAGAAAGAAAGAAATCAAGTGATATCACAATGACGGTACCAAGAGTTTCCAACTGAGACTCTATTCCAACTTTCAACATGATCTGTCCTGTGTCCCAAATGCATCACTGCTTCTGGACCTGCTGTGAGGTCTAAGGACCCAAAGACCTGGGTCTGGAATGTAGAGCCACTCACAAGACACTCAATAATCTGCACTTTGTAATGGCAAACATAGCTTACAAAAGATAATTAGAGTAATTTGCTAATGTTTCTAATAATAAAATTGACAAGAGAATCTAATAATCTTCTGCTGGTTTTTATTAGAAATTGATCCTTATATGTGTTTTAATTGAAAGATAACATGTATAAAATGCATAAAGAACACCAAACTTAAGTTCATGATTTTTTAAATAAGGTTGCACTTGTATAATTACCATAAAATTACGATATAGAACATTTCCAGCCCCTCATAAAGTTCCCTTTTTGGTCAATAGTGACACACCTTCATACCCAGGATGAACTTCTAGCATAACATTTTATCATTACGAACTAGTTTTCCCTAGGTCATAATTTTGCCCCTATCTTTCTCTGAAAGTCCATGACAGCAGTGCTTTTGGCACTAAACTGAAGAAAGGATTGTTCTGCGTTATTATTTCTAGTTGATGTTGCCGTATTGGTCATTACCTTCTCTCCCAAATCAGACATGGTCTTACACAGTCTTTCTCCCCAGTTTACTGCCTGAGGTTCCATTCAGGCCACCTTCTCCAGAGCAAGAGGAGTACCTAAGCCTATGTGCTTTTTGCCTGCCCTGATCTGAGAGGTTCAGGATGGGGCCTGTGGAAGCAAATTGCTATAATATTATTGGTATGAAGCTCTATTTTATTTGTTTATTTTCTAAAGATTTGCTTGCTTTTATTAAAAAGAGGGGCGGGGGAGGGCAAAGGGAGAGACAAGCAGATTCCCCACCGAGCAGAGTCCAGGCTTGGTGCTTGATCCCAGGACCCTGAGATCATGACCCAAGCTGAAATCAGGAGTCAGCAGCTTAACCACCTGAGCGACCCAGGTGCTCATATATAGAGCTCTATTTTAATGAGATCAAATGACAAGTGTGTTTCCATATGGTCCTAACACAACCATGTCCAAATTCTAAATGTCACAGACCAGTACCAACTTAAACACCTATTGTCATCTATTCTTACAACCTGAAGGTTAAGTAAATAAATGAATCACCTGGCAACTGTTTTTCATTAACACCACACGTATACACAAACTTAATGAATTACTGCAAATAGTTTGTCAATGTCCAAAGGACCAATCCTTGGGAGCCATGTATTCTTCACCAGTTTATTTTATTTTATTTTATTTTTTAATCCTTCTCCAAGAACTCATTCAGGCTTTGCTTGAATTATCTTAATAGTGGGGAATTTACTATCTCCAAAGGAAACTCAGACCTTTCTTCAAATTTATTTTTTAGAGATTTAAAAGATTCTGAAAAATACACCCTCACATACACACAACTTACATGAACTCAGGAGAGACCAAGAGACCATTCTAATCTACTATGAATTATATGGATATCACTCCAACTTTAGTTTATATACAGTGAGAATACTTATTTAAATCTGTGTGCAGATTTCAATCTGTTATAAACTTCCTATTGGCAACTGTTTTCCTTGCCCTCCCCATTCATATGTCTTCAGAATAGTATGAATTATGTTTTCATAATGCCCCCTCTAATATTTGAAAATACCTATCACGAAACTTGATCCATACCTACGCTCAATCTAAGACAGCATAGTGTTTTCAAACTAAATGAATGCAAATGTGAGGACTCAAATAATTATGGATTAATAAGGATGAGGCATAAAAACTCTGATAGTCTTTGAAAAAAAATGGTATCTAAGGAAGGGAGAGGGAGAAATCTAAATGGCAATCATGTGAAAAGAAAAAGGAAAAATAACAGTAGAAAGGCAGTAATTTATATTTTTTAAAAAGAAGATTTTTTTCATGCATAATTACATCTTATGCATGATACTACACACGGTCCAGACTAATGCAGGATAAATAGCGAATCTCTAAATTTTAACCTAACCAATCACTGAAACAGTAACATTTTTACCTGGCAATACTATAGAAAACAGGTGATTCTCTTTAAAAAAATCAATGCTAGACATTATAGACTTCTGTAATCACTTTATCTTTTGTAATATTGGGTAAACTACAAAGGGATTCATGCTGTCAAAAATGTTTGGATGCTTTTATACAAAATACTGAGAAATCAAAGCTTCATTAGATATTATACTGCCCTTATGCTCATAGATTAGTTTGAATATTTTCACAGTATATAGAATTAAGCCATGAGTTCCCAAAGTACATGGTCAGAGCAGCAGCATTAGGTCATCTGGGAACTTAATGGATATGCAAATTCTCAAGTCTCACCCCTACCCCAACTCCTGAAGCAGAAACCCAGGAATCTGTGTTTTAACAAGCCCTCCAGGTGCTTCTGGTATGGCCTGAAGAGTAAGGACCACTGAATTAAAACTAGTCATAGCAGTAGGACTGATAAAAAGAGACAAAATAGGGATCCCTGGGTGGCGCAGTGGTTTAGCGCCTGCCTTTGGCCCAGGGCGCGATTCTGGAGACCCGGGATCGAATCCCACGTCAGGCTCCCGGTGCATGGAGCCTGCTTCTCCCTCTGCCTGTGTCTCTGCCTCTCTCTCTCTCTCTCTCTGTGACTATCATAAATAAATAAAAATTAAAAAATAAAAATAAAAAGAGACAAAATATCCTCAGCAAATACAAGGTACCTTCATAATATTTGAGAAAGGGAGAATATGCCTTGAAACGCATAATTATGACTCAAAACTGATGTCTAAGTTTATCCTTTTATGAGTAGAGAATATCTAGTTCCTTTTACTATTTCTTTTCCTTTTGGAGTTTATCATTTTTTAGCTCCTTGAACAGGAGTTTAACTTGCCTTCAGAAAATATATTTATGGAATCATTTTTCTTGCCCAATTATCCATCTTCTCACAACTACTACTAGCCATCTTTTGCCTTCCTTATTCTCTGGCTTAGGGTTAAGGGATGGCAATAGGGAAAATGCAGGAGATCATTGACTCTCTGAATTCAGGCGTAACAAATACCGTGAGAAAAACTCAATGAAACGGCCTAAATTTAAATATGGGCTGAGATTTTCATTCTCTTTCAGATGCACAGAACCAAAGAAGTAGAGACTTGCCTGGCTTTCTTCCTGGAGCTCCAGACCCTGACCGCAGCTTTCACATCTCACTTCCCAACCCAGGGAACCAAGTGTGGCAGCCAGCTCTCCCTCTGCCAGGCAGTCTCCCTCCTGGTCTAGAATATTTAAGTCAGGTGTTTTTATCTCTCTATTTCTACACACGCTCGCCCCTTAAAATGAATACAGATTTGGTTTCTTGCTTTTCAACCAAGGTTGAAGGACTTCAGCAAACCACTTATTGAAGTGAGAAAAGCACTGTAAATCATGAAATTATGATAAAAAAGTCTCTATTATTTGGAAAGAAACTTGTTCTCTTTTATTCCCACTTCTATTTTCCTTATTTATTTGGCAGAGTATGACACTAAACATTTTTGATGGAGCTGTTTAGCACATTTATCCTCCTTCTGCTCATTGCTCAAGATATAAGCAAATGCATCCTCAAGGAATTGTCTAACATGTCTAGTCACCTACAGCTATTTAATTAAAGGATATTTATTGAGTACTCACTATCATTAAGACATATAACAAGCATAAAACCTAGTCCCTCTAACCCAAACATTCTGCAACTTAATTGGCATGCAAAAAATGTTGACAAACAGTGCAAGGCTATGTACCAAAGCCAGATAAACACACAATTGTAATGTGTGCAGGTGCGTAGAGGAGAGAGAGGTTGTTAAGGATCTAAGTACTCAGGAGAGACTTCCGTAATGATCTGAGAATTCAGCGTCTTCAACTGAATCTCAAAAGGTAGCTATAAATCCAAGGGAAAGCAAGGTACCAAGTCAACCTCATTGTCTTTGATACTGTTGCATCTCCAAGCTGATTTGCTTAAAAGATCATATTGGTATTAGATATAGTCATTGGAGGGTGAGCAGTGATTCAAGCCTTATAACAAATCAATCAAGAAATATTATCATCTGAACCATGTGGCACATAAAGAGCAAATATATATACATATATATGTATTATATGTATAATACATATATATAACATAGTTGTTGCTTTTGTATTTTATCCTGCAAAAGATTAGAAATACACTAATATTGAGATGTCAGCACATCTGCTGCAATTTGCAGCTTGTTTGGCATTCTTTCAAACTATAAAGTCTATCTCCTTTATCAAAATCAAATCTCTGTGTTAATTCCCTTAAGGTACAAGAGATTTTCTGTTATGCCTGATAGGGTTTAAGCTGCATGCAGCATATGTTCCTGGGAAAATGTTTATAATGGCAGATGCCTTCTCCAGAAACCCACTGGCAGACAAATATACTTCAGAGACTGGCGAGCTCAGGGAGATATGTAAAAGAGCTGGAAAAGCTAACCTACCATCTTCCATCTGCAGAAAGGATCAGCTGTAATAGCTGACTAGAGTTGATTAACTGCTGCAAGCTGTTTGGGAATGTTGTCAGACAAGGTTTTGCCAAGTATAAAAGTGATATACCAGTGCCAGAGGGCTGAGGTTTGATGATCACATATGGTCATCACATATTCTTCTTCCATCCACGAATGATGACACACCCGGAGCCAGATGCTTGACGTGAATACATTTTTTGTTTTGCATTCCATAAATAGAGATATGAACCGACTGGCTTCAGTTCTAAAATGAAGCCAATTTTCCAGACATATACCTTTGGTAATCTCTTTCAGAAAAATAAAAATATGCCACAAATTTGTGACTCTTTTACTTCAAAGGGAAAGGTAATTTATTCACCATAGACTAAAAGAACACTTGCTTGCTCTAAAGCAGTGTACTTATAGCAGGATAAACGAGCATTTTAAAATGTCTTACACCACAAGTCTGTAGGAGATACACATAAAGTGCATTTTTAGGTGTTAATTTTTTCCTAAAAACCATAAGAATTAAATAAAATCATGAACATCTGAAAACAGTACATTCTTCAATAAACAGGAAAATATACAAAATACACAAAATCCTTCTAAATTAAAAAAGTCAAAGTAAAAATTTAAAAATTCATCTATTCTCCTTTAATGAAGTCCATCCAATGACTAATGAAAATCTTGTTCCCATTAACAATTTGAAAATGTTCAGTTATGTAACATGTAAATGCACATATGCATATGTATACATATGTGGATATGTGCATATATTTGCCTGTGCAATATACATATATGGATGTGTGTGCGTACACATTTAGGTTGTTCATGTAGAGCTAAACCTAAGAATAAACTAGGTTTTTCTCTCTGGATTAACATGTTCATTATAATCAATATCATTTTATCCTATTAGTGTCAAAGGATAATTATAATTTAGTCACCCAGAGGTAAGAGTAGTGAGTTCAAGTCTACAAAGATATATGCATAGATCAAATATATTTTGAAGTACATATATTAAATGGAATCACTGATATCTGTAAACCTGATAAGTTATACATGAGAATTTATTCTTAAGCTATATATGCAAAGCTGTCATTAGATTTCCATTCTATGGTTTTCATACTTGAGTTCTTTACTTGCCCTAACACCTGATTATATGATCTGGTATGTTTAAAGTTTCCAACAATTCCTAGCCCCTCAATTAATAGCAAAGGGTGGAAGGGGCTCCTTTGAACCATAGTTTATAAGTGGCCCAGGACTACTTAATGGAAACTGCAAGAACAAAACAAGACCCTCAAATCCAAGGGGATTGCCCACAGAGATAGATCAAATCAAATATTATCACAGAGGTTGGGGTGTGTATAAGGGGGAGAGAAAATAGGAAGAAAAGCTACTCAGAAGTTCCACAGTATCACTTTAAGAATTGTTTATCCCAGTTCGTAAGATTAGTTTAGCGATGCCAATACAAGAGAGTAGAACCCATGTCAGAATTGGTTGCAGGTAGTCCGATCTGGGTTTAAAATCCCAGCCTGCCCATTGACAAACTCTGCAATCCCAGGCAAACTACTTTATCTCTCTGGGATTGTTTCTTCACAATGTAACGATGTCTACCCTCTGAGTTTTGGGGAGGATTAAATCAAACACTATGTCAAAATATCTACCCCAGTGACTACCTCATGTTAGCCACTATTAAACACCTGCTATTGTTAGAAAGCAGAGGGTTACAACTTCCCTTTCCAACATGGAGTGGATTTCAATTGACAGTCTCTAAATGTCAAGACTAAAACTTGATCTGTAGCACTAACATGAAGTTCCCAGACTCCAACCTCAGTCTTGCCCTCATAGTTCTTCTCTGCCCCTAGTTACCACGAAGGGAACCACAGCTAGATAATGGCAGATAACCTTTGTGACTTCTCGCTTCTCTTCATCCTCCATTTTCCTCAAAAGAGAACAGAACTAACAATAGGACACGACAAAAGACTGATTTTAATATTTTAAAAATTTCCATTATTGTTGGAATAGGTTTTAGAATATCTTAAATCACTAATTATTTATGGAAAATACTTTCTGTGACCTTAAAAAAAAAAAGAAGCCACATGCACTCTCTTACCAATAATAAGATTTAAATAGAGGACGTGACATTAGTTTTACTGGCATCTCAGGATAAGCAAGGAGAATGTAGGAAATAATGTAACTTCAAATTTTCCAGGTTTGTGATGCCCAATCAATACCTAATATTACTAATATTTCAGTTTGTTACCAGTAAGTTTATTAATGAAGGAGGACTACAGTTAAGAAATTAAGAGGCAAAATAGAAAATGAAGTGTTGGAAAAGACAGTGGTCTTCAAGGTTCATGAATTTACCTTAGTGAAAAAAAATTCATTCTAAGAATGTATTTTACTATTTCCTTTAAAAATTTGCATTGTACACTTTTTTAATATAGTCATTTCTCATCTATGGGTACTTTATAAATTAACTTCATTTCTAATGACATAAAGCAAATTTTATCATGTCAGCTGTTAGTGGCAAAACTTATTCTGCTTAAATGGTATTTTGTTGGCATCAGTAGGATTTCTGGCTGGTTTTTTTTGTCTAGTCCAAAGGAAGCCGTGAGAGAACAATTTGTAGAATAACCTCTCTCAGCTTTAACAAAGACATTTTATCACTGTGAGGATTGAGTTGAGAGTGAAAGAGAAGTTAGGAAGGTTGGAAAGGAGAGGCCAGGCATTCAAATCATTGCTTTAAAAAGTGAGTTTTAAAACTTTTTAGGCATTATTATTCAAAGACTTTAAAAAATCTTCTCCAAGTATTGTTTCTAAGAGTACCTCATTTTTCCCTTTATCACAGAAAGAACACAAAGTTAACCAACAATTCCTATTCTTATTCTGGGCAATTCGGCCTTGGGATTTTCAGGGTTCTTGTAATTTTTTTAAAAATTTACTTGAATAAAAAATATATCTTTTTCATGAGAAAATGGGTGCCTCAGTGGCTCATTCAGTTAAGCGTCTACCTTAGGCTTCAGTCATGATCCCAGGGTCCTGGAAACGAGCCCCACGTTGGGCTTCCTGTTCCGCAGGGAGCCCACTTTTCCCTCTCCTGCCTGACACTCGGCCTGCTTGTGCTCTCTCTCTCTCTCTCTGTCAAATAAATAAATAAAATATTTTAAAAAAATAAAAAATAAAATGTGAGTTGTTTTCAACCATTTTCCTGGTAGAGAACATGGAAATCACCAAATTTCATGTGGCAAACAGGTTAACAGTAGTATCTCCGAAGGTTTTCAAACCATGATATAACACTTTTTATTTCCTTTGTCATTCTTTAACAGTTAGACCTGATAATTATACACCAGCAGGTGGAGCTACTTGGAAGTAAGTATATTATATTCTACACTTAACTAGAACTGTTACAAATATTTTAGGCTTCAGTAATTGTGTTATATTTAAATATCTCATAAAAAATTAAGTGTTGAGGATAAAATTTAAAAGATCAGTAGGTCTACTGTTTAAAATAAACGTTGAAAGTAAATTGTTAGTCTGATGTAGATAAACCTGAGAGCATAAAACTCTCCAAGTCTTTGGTAATTTGTTATCAGGAATCTAACATTATTTTTCTCTTAAAATAATACAAGATATTTTATCACTTCCATGGTTGTTAATAATTTATTTTCTTAATAATTTCAGAAATGGAAATCAAGGTTGAAACTAAATAACAAAAACTCATTCTACTCCTGAAATTAATATTACACTTCATGTTAACTATCTGGAATTTAAACAAAACTTGAAACAAAAACAATAAATAAATAAATAAATAAATAAATAAATAAATAACAAAAATCCATTGAACAAAATGTGATGTTTTATCATTGCACTAATGAATAATCAGATGGTATGTTATTTGACAAAGATTTACAATGATGACTAACTGAATTCATTTCGCTTGAGTATTTTGTCCTTAATATTCTATATTATATCTAAAATAAGTTGAAATTGTAATAGCAGGATAGCATGCAGCTGTAGGTATACTGCTATACAAATCTTAAAGATCATTACTATGCTGTGAGTTGTCCCAGTAAATTCCACAGCAATGATAGAAGTATTATTTGAGGATTTGATTCTTTACAGACTTGTTTCTTCACTTGGAGAGTGGAACTACATCTATCAAGTAGGTCATATATCTGGAATCAAAATGTACTCATTGTACAGCCTTGTTCTTGGTTGACTTTGATTTCCATAGCTTAGTCTTCAAATTTTAGAGCATGCAAGAAGATTTGGGTGAAAAACATGCCATATACTTAATAATTAATGACTATTTTCTTTTAATAACACTACTTCTTAAAGATTTGATACTAGGCAAGAGCATTGTTTTGATGAATTTTTTTCTTCCCTTAGTGATACTTGGCACAGAGACCTCCAACAAATATGAAATTAAAAACAGCTTGGGACAAAGAATTTACTTTGCAGTGGAGGAAAGCATCTGCTTCAATCGTACTTTCTGTTCCACGCTGCGATCCTGCACTCTGAAGATCACAGATAACTCAGGTCGGGAGGTGATTACGGTAAACAGACCCTTGAGATGTAACAGCTGCTGGTGCCCTTGCTACCTGCAAGAGGTTAGTCATTGGGTGTACTTTTATTTTTCTATGTTTGAAAAGATTAGCAATAATTTGTTTAATTAATGGCATTGATCTGAAGCCATAAGGCCATTCACTTTTCAATTGTTTGAATTATTAGATTGCTCCTTTAGAATCAGAAAAGCTTAAGGATTTGGTAATTCACCGGTTGTTGTTGTTGTTGTTGTTTTCCTTTCTGACCAAAAGCTACAGTGGCTTCCATGAATTGGTAGACAGCTAAAGGGTTGTGTAAATAGGACACATCTCCCTGAATCTCTGTATTAATCATATAATTGTAATATCTATGAGTTCCACCATCAAGCACATCTACCCTTTGTGTTTTCTAATAGTAGCAAAGATCAGAAAGTGCTAATACTAAACTCTTCCGAGGTGTTCTGTTGGTGAGGTATTATTTTTAGTATAGAATTTCACAACCCATTCATCTTTTTATGACGAACTTCAAACTTTGACAAAGACTATGTTATTGTTCTGAAGGGAGTCATTTAATTGTTTTAATGTATGATAGATTTTCATCATTATCTAATAGCTCTACAATAATAACTTTCTATTGGCATAATGCAGTTAAGTCGACATGGAACATTTACTTACTTTAATGTCTTTGATATCATAACATCTCTATGAGTTAGAAAGAATAGGTTTTACTCTCCACATTTAGCAATTGAGGAAACTGGGGCTTAGGGGTTGGAGGTAACTTAAACATCCATGAACTATCATGAATGGGGCTTGACCCTCTGTCTTTATTCAAACCCCATTTTTTTAAAAAGAAAAAAAAGTTTCTTTATTGAGGACATACGTGTAAGTACTCTACTTAGCACAATGGGAAAAAATATTAATATGGATGGGGTTAATTGAAGAAGTTTCTAGCATTATATACTAAAGCTAATTCTCCAAACATCTGTAAGCAATTTCCTAGCTAAGTGATAAAATGGTGAAAGTACTCATATACGGAGTCCCAGAAACTTCATCCTCCTACTGAGGATATGAGATTTAATATGCTCTAAGATGGTGTAGTCAGTATAAGATAAAACATCCATTTGAAGGTTTCTGATAATTGATGTTTTATTTCAGAGTAGCCCAGTGAAAAGTAAGATGTATCCTGATACCCATTACCAATTTTTGTCAAAATCAAACCAATTATTTGAAAAGTGATCCCAGAATAAATCTATATAATTCTTTCTATTTAGGGTTTTTTAAAATTAATTTAAGTATAATTGACACACTATTTTACATTAGTTTCAGGTCTACAACTTAGTGATTTGACAAGTCAGATCTATATAATTCTAAGCACTCTTGTTGAAACCACCTTTGTTGACCCAAGAATGCTAGAGAGATACACATGAGACTATGAACATAATAAATTAAAAAAAGATAAAAGGTCAACCGATTATAAGGAGTTGGTTTGATTTAAAAGCAAACAATTTTCATTATGCTTGCCCACCTCTAGCTTATTTCACAAGGGATTTGACCGCATAAGTATGTTGAAATACAATATGATGGGAAATAAACACATGGAGAGAATGAAGGGAATGGAGTAAAATCCTAAAGTGAAGCCTGAAAATGCAATTGCTAGTCTATAATACTTTGGAGGAAGTGAAATTGGTATGCAAAACAGAACCTGCACAAGAAGCATTTGTTTTTAATTGAACAGAGAAGCTAGAAGTTGACAGCCTGAAGGGAAAAAAATCCTGAATAACTAATCATTGGTAAGGGAGGGATAAAAATAGATGTGTGTTGTGGCAACACAAAAGAGGGAGGAGATTTGAAGTACCTCCTGGGAAACAGCTTCAGTCCTCGACCAACTGCCACACAAAACAAACTGGCAAAGAAGCCAGTGTCCCAGGCTCAGAGAACAATTCTAGGATAGGTTCTCTTTAGGGAAAGAAGATTAAAGACGTGGACTTTGAGTGAGTCATGCCAAATATATATCAAAATAGTGAATTTCTTTGTATAAAATATGAGAAAAAAAAGCCCCTGCTGTGTTTCCTTGGAAGCAGATATTTAGAATATTTTGTAGAATACAGAAGAATTTCATGAAAGTTGCTGTTTAGAAGCAAGTTGACATTGCTGTAAAATGAAAACCCAGTGACCTGAGAAAAATCTTATTTTATTATTATCTCTTCTTACAGTTAGAAATCCAAGCCCCTCCTGGTACAATAGTTGGTTATGTTGCACAGAAGTGGCACCCCTTTCTGCCTAAATTCACGATCCAAAATGCAAACAAAGAAGATATTTTGAAAATTGTTGGTCCTTGTGCAACATGTGGCTGTTTTGGTGATGTGGATTTTGAGGTATGGATGACAGAATGAAGGGTTTTCACTTAGGTCCTGATTTTTCAGTTTTAAAATATTCAAATCATGAAATAACTCTGAAATAAACTTAGAAGATAATATATTTATGAAATAACGTAATAAACCCATATTGTACATGCCAATAACAACTCATAATTTCAGAGATATCAAGTTCAAGAATTCTTTTTAAAAGACATACTGAAATTTTTTTTAAGATTTTATTTATTTATTCATGAGACACAGAGAGAGAGAGAGGCAGAGGGAGAAGTAGGCTCCCTGCTAGGAGCCTGATGTGGGACTCCATCTATCAGATTGACCATTCGCAGGACCCTGGGATCACACCCTGAGGCGAAGGCAGACACTGAACCACTGAGCCACCCAGGCGCCCCTAAAATTTTTGGTTTATATGGAATTACAGCACCCATGGTACAAAGGAAATATAGTTTAGAATCACCCTAAATTATATCTTCTTTCCTATAGCTCTGGTGGTTACATATCTCAGTTCAGAGCTCATCTAAGAAGCACAGTCCATTAAAATATCACTAATTTAGAAGCAATGGCCAGAAGACTTGCTAATTTCATTTTGTAAAATAAGCTATACCTACATGAACATATTTGTGTAAATTCAATGTTAAAAAGCAATATGTAGTTGCAAATTCAATTGTAAGAATATAAATTATCTTAACAGCCTTTCCTAGAAATATATTTTAGGCAAAGGAGATCCAATCTAAAGTGTAAATTTGTTATTCATTCCTTCATTCTCTATACATTCATGTATATCCCACCCAGGACATTCGGTTTGAGGGACTTCAGGGAAGACTATTCACCCAGACTACAATGTAAATTTTGCAAAGGAAGCTGTTCTAACTTTGCTCTACTCCAAAATAACTCAGCATGGCTTTCCTAAGACTATAGGATAAGTTCCTGCTGGGTGGAGAGTCTGCTTGTCTCTCCCTCATTCCCTCTGCCCCTTCTCCTATTTATGTGTGCATGGGTGCACTCTCACTCTCTCTCTCAAATAAAAGAAAGAAAGAAAGAAAGAAAGAAAGAAAGAAAGAAAGAAAGAAAGAAAGAAAGAAAGAAAAAAAAGAACCTAAAGGATACAAATATGCCTTATGATTGACACTTAAAAGTTTCAGTATTGGGGTGTCTGGGTGGCTTAGTCGAGTAAGTGTCTGCCTTCAGCTCAGGCCCTGACCCCAGGATGTTGGGATCCAGGCCTGCATCAGGCTCCCTGCTCAGTAGTCGGCTTCACTCTCTTCCTCTTCCTCTGCCCCTCCCCCTGCTCCTGCTCTGTCTCACTGTCACCCTCTTTCTCTTGAATAAATAAATCTTTAGAAAAAAGAAGTTTTAGTATTTGTGGGAATGAATGTCCTAAGTAACTTTCTCCATTTTCTATCTTCTCCTGCCATACAGAAAGTGAAAGTTTATATTGAATCACTGTCAGCCTTTGAATGAGAAACAGGGCAAGCAAAATAGTTGATAACATTGACTTGTAGACTCCTACTAGCTGAGAAGGACTACAGATTTTTGATGTCAAATTAGTTTGAATTTCCTGGGTGGCACATTTGCCCAGAGGATTTTTTTTTTTTTTTTTTTTTTTTACTGAAAAATAGGACTTAGGGTTAGTTACAGGGGAATGACCGAATAAATATTTAAGCATAATATAAAAATGAGATTAAGAAATGACTGATAATATTTAAATATATTAGTAATTATAAAATGTTAGCAATAACAATGAAAAAGCTTACAATGTACCTAGAAATTAATTTCTTCCAAAAATATTTTCTAAAATCTTTATCAAAAAGATTTTATTTTTCTATTCCTTTCTTTCTTTTTTTTTTCCTACTGAAGAATTAAGGTTTAAAATCTGGACCTCAGGTAATGAAATTACCTTCAAGGTTAGACCATGTAATTGAGACTATGTACCTGCTGCCATCTTGTGGTAGCCGGGCCCTAATTATTTATTGCTATTATATTCTCAATCTGCATACCAAAAGCAAAAAAAAATTAACATGGATTAGATAACTGTCAGCAAAGCAACATTTCTGGACTCTAAAGTTAAATCTACAAACTTATGCTTATGTATAAAGGAATGAATGACACGGAATTGTCACAGATGATGAATAAAATGATTTGTGTCTCTCTTGAAGCAAATATACTAAGATACATAAGACCATTTGTTTCACCTTCAGATTTAACATCGCTTATTTTCTTTTCACAGGTGAAGACCATTAACGAAAAGCTTACAATTGGGAAGATTTCGAAGTACTGGTCAGGATTTGTAAATGATGTCTTTACCAATGCTGACAACTTTGGAATTCATGTTCCCGCAGATCTAGATGTGACGGTCAAAGCAGCGATGATTGGTGCTTGTTTTCTCTTTGTAAGTCTGGTCTTAAAGAATATGAGTGATTTGTTTCCCTTTTCTTGTTAACTACTGTGGTGCCAATCTCATTTTACACAGCACTGCATTTTCTTTTTGTTTTTTTCTTCATTTGTTTTTATTGAGGTTCGCTTTGCCAACATATAGTCTAACACCCAGTGCCATCCCATCAGGTGCCCTCCTCAGTGCCAGTCACCCAGTTACCCCAACTCCCCCGCCCACCTCCCCTTCTGCAACATTTTGTTTGTTTCCCAGAGTTAGGAGTCTCTCATGGTTTGTCTCCCTCTCTAATTTTCCCCACTCAGTTTCCCCTACTTCCCTTAGAGTCCCTTTCACTATTTCTTATACTCCACGTACAAGTGAACCCATATGATGATTGTCCTTCTCCAACTGACTTATTTCACTCAGCATAATACCCTCAGTTCCATCCATGTTGAGGCAAATGGTAGGTATCCATCCTTCTGATGGCTGAGTAATACTCCGTTATATATATGTACCGCATCTTCTTTATCGATTCATCTGTCGAAGGACATCATGGCTCCTTCCACAGTTTGGCTATTGTGGACATTGCTGCTATGAACATTGGGGTGCAGGTGTCCCGGCATTTCACTACATCTACACAGCACTGCATTTACCCCAAGGAGGTTTATGCAGAGAAGGCTACTTTGGGACCACCAACTCTTCAGAAGCCAGAATTTAGGAGCCGGCAACGCTCTCCACTGGCTCTCATACCTTCTTCCTCAAGAATGGGTGCCCTGTCAACATCCTACTCATCACTTCTTTGAAACCTTAGTTACCCTTCCCTTTCAATTTCAATTTCGATTTTTGGCTTATTTTTTCTTTCATTAAAAAATCTGTAAATGTCACTTTATCCTGGATAAAGTTAGAATTGTTTCATCATTTAACAATGAACTAAAGTAACATTCAGAATGTGGAAAGTACAGTCTTGCCCTTCCAGTATGAACATGGATACATGGATTCACAGGGATGAGTTAACAGGTATCCATTATTACAAAGATATTAAGTCTTTGTCCTTTTTTTTCCAACTTATAATTTCATTAGAAATATTTTCTTCTTGGTGTGGAGATTGGCGATAGAACAGAAGTCAAGTAACACCTGTGCCAAATGCTTGGCCATCTCCTGTTCCTTATTTTTCCTCATATCTCTACCTCATTGTTTAGCATTGTCAGTGCTTTCACAAAAATTCATGGAATTATAAAATAACCCTGCATTCTTCCTCTCATATTTTGTTGTCCTTTGGAGTTTTAGGATCCTAAATCTTACGGTTCTATCAATGTGTGCTGCTCTCTGTATTTGGTTTTTTCTAAAGACACTTGGGAAGTAGATGAACTAAAAATAATTCCCTAGTGACATTACTGATAGGTACTTAGGGTCTAATACAGAATATATTTTTTTTCAGGAATTTAAGTTATTGGTTCCCTATCATTGGTAAGAGGTAGAATTCATATATGTACAGCACTAGGTTTTTACACTTACTAAGCAGTCACCTTTAATTCCCATTTGCATCTATAAATCTAACCAATTCCGGTCAATCTTGCCTATGACCTAATATTTCTTCCATTGCTTATTATCCTCTATCCACTTGATAAAGCTTTTAATTTCCCACTTCCTGCTCGCCTTTCCCATTTTTGATCGTTCAGCATTTCAACACCAATCCCTCCAAACATGCACATGTACAAACACACATAGACACACACACACACACACACACACACACACAAAACCTTTCCCCAAAATTTTAATTTAGCCTTTCTGATTAAGCTCCACATTTAGTGTTTATATTAAAAAACAGATCATCTTTAATCCAGCCTACCCACTTATAATCAGTAAAAATTTACTGTAAACAATTCACTGTGTACTATAAATTGGAGAAGCACTGATCCAGATAATACCCCAATCATCTGAATAGATAACTTTTTAACTCCGTTGTCTGAGGGAGAAATATACTCACTGAGAATATCTAACGCTCCCATCTATTTTTTTTCCTTTTTTTTTTTGGCCAATAGAGCTTTTAAAACAATTTCAACATGCATTACCAAGATAAGTCACTTACTTCTAAATATAATTTGATAGGAAGAATTATGTTTTTATGTTTTAAATGCTGTCTCTATTTTGTTACCTTGTACTGAGAAAGAGACCGTCAGAAAGCTGCTCCCTGATCCAAACAGCAAAATTCACAAACACTACCTAATTTTGGTTTTCCTCTAGTTTGACCCTACCATTCCACAGCCTACATCTCTAACTACCCCTTGTCAGACTCCTGTGATATAGCTTTCAGTACTTCCTGAGATGACTACCTTGTTACTAACTACAGAGTCCATGATGATCTATGTAATACTTGTTCAAAAATCAGTGTTTATTACAATGTCCTGCACTGACACAGAATGCCCTGCAATCGAAGTGTGCACTGTCTTGATCACCCAAAGTTTTGACAGATGATACTCTGTTGATTCAGATAAGATTTTCAAGTAACTTGTATTCTGAAAACTAGACGTGTAAGTGTCATCAAACTTAAACCTTTTTGATTTTCCTCCTACTGATAAATTGCATGTTGTTGGAACAACCACTGGGCAACATGATTGCTTTATACAATCAAAGCTTCCCTGTGAGACTCCTGATCTTAATTGTCATATTTTTGTAAATTCACTCATATTCAGTTTATTTATTTGTAGGATTTTATGTTCTTTGAACATTCACTGGCTGGATTATAATAAGCAAGATGACAAAAACAATAAAGTATGCAAGAAACTATTTCAGTAAGTAAAGGAAACTTTAAGTGATCTCTTTCCCTTTGAAGATGTCTATATTTGACGCTGTCTAACTCTTTTTCATTTTCTTCTAGAAATCCCTTGGGCTCTGGATTTCATTTCTAAATGGCTTGAATATTTGCTTTTTTGCTAACAAGTTTAATTATTATATTTATTAAAGCATAATGTAATGAAGCAATTATCTGGTTGTAAATGCGTGATAGCTAAAGACAAGATTACTGGCCCGAGTACAGGGCTACTTTGAGAGATTGTCATTCTTTCTTTTTAATCCTTTTGAAGTTATTGCATGGGTAAGCATGAAAGATGAGAACTAAGGCTTGCAGCATCACTGATGAAAATTCAATGTTTAGAGAGCACTTTGAAGTTTTTCTGGCACTAAGGCTGGTTACTAATCAAAAGGACTGGATTTCTAAAATATTATTTCATGACTAATCTTTTGACATTGTTTATTAATCTTATTGTAGTGAGATTTTCACTTTATATCAGAAAACCTGGATAAATAATATACTTAAAGATGAGGAGGAAGATAGATGAAATCAATTTGTTCTAGTGGTAAGGAACTAATATTTCCATAAAGAAGCTAATATTTACAAACCAAAGTATGCTGTAAACACAAAGGCACACCAGAGATTTAAGTAAGTATATAAATAGACTTCTAAGTTAGTAAAAGCAGTGGTATAGAGCAGGAACTTTATCTATTTATAGTGAAAGTTCAGTTAAGAAAGGGATCTGGGGCTCTGAAAAATGTACTTATTCCAGGACTTAAAAATAAGCAAACAAAAACAAATAAAAACTTAACACATGAGGCAAATATAGAAGTCAGGGCATACGGTCAATTCAATTAATTAATGCCTTATGCTTTAACGTTTTCAGAGTCCCCTAGGTAACTACACCTAGTTATCCACTCATGTCCAAAGCCCACCCACATAAGAAGAAATTTTCAGAATTCTTTGTTAGGAATGATGATAGTTCTTCCCTTTTCAAAATGAGGAAACAGATTTGTTTTAAACAAAGCACCATGTAACCATTTGGACTCTAATTTAGAATGATACAAATACTACCCAAATTTCTATCCACTTATAAAGGTGTTCAGAGAAACTCCAGGCAATCCCCTGCTTAGTGATGGAAATGTGTTCCAAGCCTAAGTTAATCATTTGGAATTGGGAACCTCTCATCTAGAAATAACTCTATATATGTCAGTTAAGTTCCCAAGATAGCCCACAAATAGCAATTTAGTCCGGGGTTCTGGGGTCAGGGCTTTAGGTTGTATAAGATGGAAAGGGGGAAAGAAGCACGTTTTCTGAGAGCCCCCTCCATTGGCATGCTTCAGCAAACCATAAAAGATCAACTGGTGGAACAGAATCGTTCAAGCATTGACCACCAAAAAATAACCATGCTTCAAAATCCCACCCAATCTTTCTTCTGGTGGTCCCATCCATTCTTTCAGTGTCACTAGTATGACCTGAGTATTGGAACAATGCAGTCACAGAAGCAAATGGCAGTCCTGCGTGTGACAGACATTGTCTTGAGCCTAGCCCTGCTGTGTGCTAGCCATGCATCAGGAGATCGGTCCTAGAGTCTCAAACTTCTCAGGTCTCCTATGTGTTACTTTGCAGAGCTTGGTGACAGTTGAGGGGACTGCAGTGTTTCCTCTCTTCCCCTCTCATCATTTTAACTAATGTATGTGTGACTTATTCATAACCAGCTAAAGGAAGTGGCATTTTTATGGCTGATGTTTATTAACTAATAAAATGGAGAAAATTAGCTGGCATTTTCTGAGGGCTTATTACACGTCAGGCACCATGCTTCATATGAATTCCCGGTGGGGTAACAAAATGCAGTAAAAACAAAGGAAAATTAGACAGTATGTGGAAGACTGCCTGGCGCCCTGTTTTTTCCCCCAAATTTTCTTCCTAAAGATGAATCTGCTTTTATCTATTCTTCTTGTACTTTTGATTTCTAAAGTGAAAGATTTTTGTAATTGAGGTCACAACAACAGCATTTGACACTCTTACTGTGCGGCAAAATGGGAGAAAAATGCTACTTATAAATATTATATTTTAACATGACAAACGTTTGGATTTTAAAAAATATTTAAATGATTCCTAAAACTAGTGAAAAGTTTTAAACCCCTACTTCTAAAAAGAGACTCCCTAAAGATAAAAGGCTTCTTAGGTTATAGCACTTATATCAAAGTTGGCTATATTAAAAAAAACAAAAAACAAAAAAACCTACCGTAACACTTTGCTCCTGAATTGCACACTACAACAAATTAAGATCCATCTTGTCTCCTCTCCCTCATTAAAGATAAAACTGATCTTTCCATATCTTCTGTGCTCTGTTTTTTCCCTTTTCCTTTCCCACAAACATGAGAGTCCATGAGAGACTAATAAGACTTGGCTCTTCAGTAAAATTTTCAGGAAAAAGCATGCAGCTCTAGAATGAGGGTCCTCTGTACATCACAGTTTTCTGTTTTACTACCTACCTCTCCTTGGCCCCACTACACTCTCAGAACACAGGCTCCAACCCCATTTATTCTGAGATGTACTGGGAAAGATGTGACCAGCTTCAAATACCTCCCATTCATTCATTCAGTTAATAAATATATGCTGACTCCCTCCTATATGCCAAAAATATGGTACCCCTGCTTTTGGTGGAGCTTATGGTTCAAAAAGACATTAATCCAATAATGGCACACACAAAGGTTAGACGTCAAACGTAAGTATTTATAGGAGATAGACAAGGTACTAAGTACAGCAGAGGTATTTGGCTTGGTCAGGTTGTGAGGGAGTGATGGTACCATTAACATGTGAAGAATAAGTGGAGCAGAAGGAAGAATGTGTTTGGCTGAGGTGTTAACATTTGAAAAAGTTCTGTGATGGGGCAGGAGAAGGACATGACAATCTCATATGACTTAAAGAAAGCCAGTGACTAAAGTTTAGATAGTGAAGGGGAATATGGTACAAGAGGAGGATGAAAAGGGCCAGTACGCCATGTTAAAGATTCTAGACTCTGTCTCATCAGTATCTGATGAACATTCTTAAGAGTTAATTGGTTAAAGATTAGATTGGGAAGAGTGCAGGAAAGGATGCTCATGGACCAATTAGTAGGTTACTAAAAATAGTTTAGGTGACAGCTATTGGTAGCTTGGACATGTGGCACTCGTGTAAAGGGAGAGAAGTGAGCAGAAATATATTTAGGGAGTAAAATGACCATTACTTGATACTGGGTTGAAATTGAAGATTAGAGGAAGAAAGGGGATTTCTGGCTTTTGCCATTTACTGACAGAGAGAAATTTAGAAGAGGATCCGGTTTGGGGATAAAGATCCTGGATTCAGTTTTAAACAGTGATTTTGTCATTCCTTTAAGTTTTCCAAAAGGATATGTTGAATAGGCAGGTGGGCATCTTTTCAGCTAGTGTATTTCTGAAGAAAGAGATGAATATATAAGACCTATGTATGTGAGGACGCCTGGGTGGCTCAGCAGTTGAGAGTCTGCCTTTGGCTCAGGGCATGATCCTGGGGTCCAGGATCAAGTCATGCATTGGGCTCCTTGCAAGGAGACTGCTTCTTCCTCTGCCTGTGTCTCTGCCTCTCTTTCTGTGTCTCTCATGAATAAACAAATAAAATATTTTTTTAAAAAAAGACCTATGTATATGGATGCACAGATTTCTGAATAATCATGGGTTTACTTCAAGGATATCCCTAAAAAATACTTTAGAATATGCATGGTCAACGAATGTATTCATTTACTTATATAACTAATATTTTACAGAATTGTTTCTATATACTAGGCAATATATTAGGCAGTGGGGATATTATGCTAAGTGGCAGATATTCCTACTCTAAAGATGGATGCATTCAACAAATATTTATGACGTTGTTATTATGTACTGGGCATCTATGTCAGCATGAATTTTCAGCAAGGAATAATGCAACAAGGTGCCTGTCATCTTGGAGCTTATGTTCTAACACAGATGGACAATAAACCAACAGATAACAAAAATATCATGTAATCATAGGTGATCATAAATCCTGATAAAGAGTCTATCACTCAATGTCTAAAACAATGTTTAATTTATTGCTTGCTTAGGCAAGGGAGGGCTGAGTTTGGAAGACAGTTTATAAGCAAAAGAAAGTCTACATAGGGTTTTGGAAAAGTGTGAAGTGTAGAAGCTGGAGTGTTAACTTTAACTATAAAAATGTGTTTATCAGAGTAAGACTGTTTCTGACTGGCAGACTCTCAGAAATGTTCACTGGACTAAAGCTGTGGCTGATTACTTGATTTTACAAAATTGGACTGCAGGGAATGTTACTGAATTTTTTTTTCATACATGTGTGTACTTTTGTAATCAATCACTGATTAAACAAGTTTAATACTGGTTTTGACTGTGACTCGTTGCTATGATGAACAATCAGTTGTTTCATGAAGAAAAATAATTCAGAATAAAGAAATAGAGAAAAAATGGAACTACTGTTGCATTTGAGCAGAGGAAGGGGAAAAAGGCAGCAATTCACTAGAACGTGTGGAAAAATGGAGTTCCAGGCAGATGGAAAAGTGAGTTCAAAGGCTCTGAGCCAAGAGCCTGCAGAGCAACTTTGAGAAATACAGGTAGCCTGTGCAACTGAGGTGTCAGTGGCCAGGGGCTTGATAATATAAAGTCTTGCAAGGCAAAGTATGGAAGAGAAAATTAACCAAACCTGGCACATGATTGGATATGAGATGTAAGGAATATTAATAACTCAAGGATGAAGCCCCAGTCTGTGTTGTGGGAAGCTGAAGGAATGGCCATACCATTCACCATAACTGGTACAATACAGTGTTACAGGTTTCATGACAAAAGAACATACATCAAGGCACAAAAAAAGGGAAGCATTCAGTACATTTAGAGTGAGAGATTAGAACCCTTAGAGAGTAATGACGCATGAGATGAATGTGTTCCCCGCCCCTGGCCAGGTGGGGTCAAATCCAGGAAGTGTGCCCCTAGGAGAACATCCCAAACCAAAAGCACAGTGCCTGGCTGGCTCAGTCAGAGGAGCATGTGATTCTTGTTCTTGGGGTTGTGAGTTTGAACCCCTGTTGTATATGGAGTTTACTTCTAAAACAAAAAAGCTATGCCGAGAGTACAGCACAAAGACATAGAAGTCAGAAACACTGTAATTATCATCAAGAATGAGGACACCCTGGAGCACCTGAGTGGCTCAGTCAGTTAAGCCTCTGACTCTTGATTTTGGCTCAGGCCATGGTCTCAGGCTCATGGGATTGAGCCCCACACTGGGCTCCACTCCTTGTCCCTCTCCCTCTGTTCCTCTCTCCACTCTTTCAAACTCCCTAGCTCTAAAATAAATAAATAAAGGGATGCCTGGGTGGCTCAGTGGTTAAGCTTTTGCCTTTGGCTCAGGGTGTGATCCTGGAGTACCGGGATTGGGTCCCACATCAGCATGGAGCCTGCTTCTCCCTCTGCCTGTGTCTCTGCCTCTCTCTCTCTCTGTGTGTGTCTCTCATGAATAAATAAATAAAATCTTTTAAAAGTAAATAAATGAATAAATAAATAAACAAACAAATAAATAAATAAAATCTTGAAAAAAAAGAATGAAGAGGTCCCACAAGTTGACGTTCACCTAATGAATCGAGGCCCTTCCAGAGAAATGAGGCCACCCTTCCCACTCAGCTGTGCTTGCAGCTGTCCTTCACTGGTATTGCTATCATGATTCAAAGAATAGCTTCTCCTGGATGTGTTTTGTTTGTACTTGACCAAAGCATCCTCTAATGGCTTTGAAAATTGTTTAGAAACTAGATTGAACAAAAAACTGAGTCCAAGTGAACCAACAGGTACTAGAGATAAACAACAACAAAAAAAATAAAACGAAACAAAAACCATGAATATCCTTCCCTATTCATAACATCCTGGAGGAAAGAAATTAAACTCATTAAATAAGTTACCCATATTTCCCTACAAAAGAGAGATTTTGTTAGGTCATCTGAAGAATCAGAGTATAGCCCAGCAGTATATATAGCAGTTCACTGAAATTCTAATTCATTGAGGTTTACATACATTTGTTTGTTATCAAAATGAGGATAAAACATAGGAAATAATATAAAATAGTAACACTTCACAACATACTCTTATCTTAACATTTTGTCGTAGTTTCTTTAATTGTTAAAATTAGGGGGAAAAGAACCTATCGTTTATAATATTTTGAGTTCTCAAGTTTAGCAATTTTTCTTTCTTCTAACATTTTGTTTTAGAATCTGTGCATTATCCTAAAAGGCTTTTTAGATAAAAATTCTCTGAACGCAAATGGATTTTTAAAATTTCTTATGCTATGACTTTTCTTTGTCATAAAAACAAGTAAGCACTGTACTTAATGACATGTATTGTGAACTGTTCAGGTGTTTGAGGTTTAAATAATTTAAGTTATGTAATTTAAGGAATCTATCATTCATTTTAAAGAGAAAAAATAAACTATAATCTTGTTAAGGAAAAAAGGATAATCTAGCTTTTGTTGACTGAGTCAGTATTTCTTGACTATCTGCCAAATACTATTATCAAAATAATTGAAAATACATTTTCTGGGCATTTTCCACTTAATTATAAATATCAAGTTTTTAATGGTCAATTACAATATAAATATAAGAGATTTAAAATATGAAAATTTGGTATTTTGCTCAAACAAAACTAAACATGATGAAATTATTTGTTTCATGAATATATAAAAGCTAACATTAATGAGCATGTTGTAAATATTATGCTAGATTCTCACATGCAATTTCCAGTTAACTGCAATGCAACAACACAACAAAATGATTATTATAAGCACAAAGGCACAGGTGGGGAGATCAATGTTCGGAAATGTTAAATAACTTACATTCTTATAAGAAAGTATCACAGTGCTGTTAACTTTTGTCTAGCTTCTAAGATGAGAATATGAGTGGATAAGAAATGGCAAAAGGACAAATTTTTAAAATACATAGAAAAAGAATTTAGAAACCTAGGAGAGAAATATTCTCATCCCCCTAAGGCCTCAATAAGTAATGTTTTCATCAACACTTGGTGCTATCACTGGGAAAGTAACATATACCCAACAACTCAAAATCTTTCATCCACTGACAATATATCTTGGTATCCTCTTTGTGGATACCTGTATTACTAATATATATATATAACAAATAAGAAAGTAATGAGTAAACCTGAAAGAAAAAAAATATTTGAAAAAAAGTTTAAATTTTATTGGAGTGATTTCTATAAAACTTTGCTAAACATAAAAGATTTAGAAAATATTTCCTGGTATCAATGAATCATAAAGACTATTTTAATCTATCATTTATTTTTAAAAGATTTTATTTATTTATTCATGAGAGGCACAGAGAGAGAGAGGCGGAGACACAGGCAGAGGAAGAAGCAGGCTCCATGCAGGGAGCCCGATGTAGGACTCGATTCCAGGACCCTGGGATCACGCTCTGGGCCAAAGGCAGGCGCTAAACTGCTAAGCCCCCCAGGCATCCCACTAATCTATCATTTAATTGCTTGTTCAAAATTAATTTCAGAATAATCAAACAATCAAATATAATTAATTTTGGTACCTATATCATGTTCATACACCCTTCAAATGTTTTAAAATATATTACATTTTTAAATATGTTTAAAGCTAGCAGAAAATACATAGGAAGACTAATAGAGAAATTAAACAGTTCTTACTTTTTTATATAAGCAAGTTGACACACATATATGGAACATGCCTTTAATAAGTGTTTCATGCTGCAGATGGCAGCAGCACTTCACATTATCAGTTCTGTTTAGCTCTATCACCAGATGCATGGAAAGACCAATTTCTATTGAGTGCTCACTTTCTTCTTTCTGTAATCTTAGAAAAAATGCACTGATTTTGTATATGGAAGGGTGAAACTTGATGTTATTTTTCTTATCAAACAAGAAATACACTGTTTTCATATATGCATTTTGTGCAACACTAAAGTTTAGTTACTGTTTTTCAATTTTTTTTTAAAGATTTTTCATTTATTTATTTATTCATGAGAGACACAGAGAGAGAGAGAGAGGCAGAGACACAGGCAGAGGGAGAAGCAGGCTCCATGCAGGAGCCCCACGTGGGACTCCATCCCAGGTCTCGAGGATCACACCCTAGGCTGAAGGCGGCGCTAAACCACTAAGCCACCGGGGCTCCCCAGGGCTCCCCTAGTTACTGTTTTTCATGAACAGACTGAATACATTTCCAATCAATTCAGTGAATGTATATATTCTTATATTTCCAAGGAAACTGAATAACATTCTCTTGTTAAGTGGTTAAATAAAGGTAACTATTAAGATTAAGCATATAATTGAAAGTAGATTCCCAAATCTTATTTGTTATTTCTGGCTTAAAAGCTAAACAATCATTACATAATAATCTAAAATTATTTAGAATCATGCAGGAAACTCTTCACTTTGGTCACTTCTATGATGCGTATTGATCATCCTCACAGGAAATGTATAGGCAAAGCGGTGGCACATACATGGAGTCAAATTTCTTCAAGCTTTGGTGATTCCAGATCATCAAGCAAGGGTGAGTAGGTCTGATCAGGGATGTCCCACCACATTTAAATATGCTTTTCAGAAAATAAAATGACAGGAGCACAAAATCCATAAGAATATTTAAGTACCAATGTCCAGGCCTCATTTCAGACCAATTAGATCAAAATCCCTAGGTGTGTCTTCTGGGTAATGTACTCTTTATTAAAAATCTGCCCAGTAGTACAAATACGCAACCAGTGTTGCAAACAACTTCCTACTCAAAGCTAACAAAATAGTATTTGCTTTATTTTTATGTCCAAATCCCAAATGTGATATTCAAAATCTTCAGTAATCTGTCTGTGCTTTACTTATTATATGAACCTACTGCTAGTCTGAGTCCCTTAGAGTACAGCTGTGTTTCTCTGGGATGCCTGAACAGATCCCTGGTCTATTGTCTTAAATTCAAGTTTCCAATTCACTGAGTGATTGCGAAATCACAGTAACAGTAGTAGTACTACCTATATATTGGTAAAATTCTTTAGAGTATTTTAAAGCAATGCCACCCATATAAATGACCTGAACTGAGTCTCACAGGAAAACAGAGGGCTTTAGTTTTGCACAACTTTAGAGATGACCAGTACAACTTCTCTATATCAAAATTATAGAAAATGAAAAGTAAAACAAATTAAATGACTTTCTTCATTTCATGTCCACAAGTCTTTTTATCATACCAGATTTTACCTTGACTATTAATAAATATGTAAAATGCTCAACAGTGATGAATTAATATATTCTGGTTTGCACATAAAATGGAATTCTCTTTTCTTAAAATTAAGTTGTAAGTCTGATGAATGATAGAATATATAGATAAATGGACAGATAGGATAGAAAATCTCTATATTATAGTAGGTGACAAAAAGCAAGTTACTTTGCAAAAGTATGCAGAATTATGATCATTTTTTGTAAAATCAAAAATAATTATATGTGGGGTGTGTGTGAAAAGACAAAAGAGGGAGAAGTGCAAACGTTTAGTTTATTTGCTATAGCAGAAGCATAGGTGTGCAGTCATAAAAGTCATATAAAATGTTTTTAGCCATTTGTTTAAAAAGCATGACAGCTAGAATGGAGTTCTATCATATAGAACTATGTCTATTTAAGAACTAATTTTTAATAGTGATTATTTCAGAGTTGGGAGTGGCATAATGAGGGAATTAATTATTTCCTTAGATACTTCTGAAATGTTTGAACAAAACTCATTATATGCATCATACACACACTTACCCCCCTATACACACAATGGTTAAAGTGCAACTCCCTTTAAAAGAAATTATTCAGGGCAGTCCAGGTGGCTCAGCGGTTTAGTGCCGCCTTCAGCCCAGGTTGTGATCCTGGAGACCAGGGATCGAGTCCCACGTCTAGCTCCCTGCATGGAACCTGCTTCTCCGTCTGCGTGTGTCTCTGCCTCTCTCCCTCTCTCTGTCTTGCTCTGTGTCTCTCATGAATAAATATATAAAATCTTTAAAAATAAATAAGAATGCAAAATTAAAAAAATAAATTATTCAGATTTGCCTCATAAAAGAAAATTAGTGACATTTTTGAATTTATGCAACAAAAAAATTAAAGATTAAAATTAAGAGAAATAATGTCTTGCTTTTTTTTCCTTTATGACTACTCCTAATCTTTTCAATTGTGTTCAAAATGAGTCCACCTTTTATGCATATTTATTTGGTTTTTGCAATGATTTATTTGTCATAATGTCCAACCTATAAATATATATCAGATATCTATGACACTACCCAACATATTTAAATTCCAGCCTATCAATATTCCCCTTCACATAATTCAATAATAGTCTGACTTGTGATGACATTAATGATGTGAGCACTCAGTATAGGAAAAAAAATATCCTTGGGTCAAAATATTAAATAGGACAAAACTTACACTCTGAAATAACTTTGTATCTAATTTATCATTAGTATACACTATAATCTTTTTTGTTACTAGTTTATTTTCCATCCACATAAGAATGCAGTAAGAAGTTAAAACAGGAAGTTCATCTCTTACTGGATTAGTTTGGAGGTGATTATGGAACATCAAAGTGAAAAATATTGACAGGTATCTGTCAGGAGAAAGCTCTAATTCAAAGGTTTCTGTCTGGGACCAGAAGATGCTTGTGAAGATGGCTAAGTAGAAGGACTCTGAGCTCACCTTGTCCTACATTTATAGCTAGATATCACTCATATCTGAGTAAACAAATTAAAGAGTGATTCCAAGACTGGCAGGACAAACTCCACAACTAAATGTAGAGAAGAAGCTGCCTCAGAGAGTTTAGGAGGAGGAGAAATGGTGGGTGGGAGCTGCCTAAATGGGGGAGGAACTATAGTCATCAAGAGGGGAAAGCATCAGGGAGCCTGCATGGGAAAAATGAATCCCCATAATGTCTGGCCTTGAAAACCAGAGTAGCTGAATTCTGTGAGTTCATATAACATGCTGGACTTGGAACCTGGGGCTTTAAAAATCAGGTGACTCAGCCTTAGGTGAGCCTGGAAGACAGTTGATAGCTGGGTCCCCACCCTTAAAGAGACAGCAGCCCAAGAAGAGGCAGCACAGAAGCTACAGCTTGCACAACAGAAGGGATATCTGTTTACACTGACTTCAGAGCACACTGGGGAATTCTCCAGGAACAAAGGAGCTGGCAGGCACCATTTCCTCTCCACACCCCAAGCAAAAACAAAAGGGGCACTTTTGCCAGGTAGCACTTGCTTCCTGACCTACTAGCGGTGCACGACACCCAACCAGGAGTTCTCCCACTGGCCCTGGGCTCAGCACACATATTATTAACCCTACATATACACACACCCTGCATCCACCACACTTGAGGAGATCCAGCTTAGGAATAGTGGCACAGTGCAAATTTTGCAAACACCATCATCCTGCTGATGACCTCCCCTGCAATCCTGTGCCCTCTCAGAGCCAGCTGGCCTGAGTCTCACTAACATGACAGAGAGTGAGCATAGCCCACAACAGGCAGAGAATCTGTGCAGGTATCTAGACCGAAAGGAAAAGTGACTCAGATATCATAGCTGAATGAAAACAATGCACATAGGGGACTCCCCTAAAGTGCTGGGTTCTGAGAACAGGCGACACTGCACTGCAGGGCACCTCAGAACATCTTCTTCATGAAGCCATTATGTTCAAAAGCAGAAGATGTAACTGGTTTCCCTAACACACAGAAATAGACACAGAGAGCTAGAAAAAATGAGACAGAGAAATATGTCCCAAATGAAAGAACAAGACAAACTCACAGCAGGAGATGTAAGTGAAACAGAAATGAGTAATATCCCTGATAGAGAATTTAAAGTAATGATGATAAAGATACTCACTGGAGTTCAGAAAAGGTTGGAAGACACCAGTGAGACCCTTGACAAAGAGATAAAAAAAAACTAACGTATCAGAGATGAAGACCATGATAAATGAAATTAAAGACACAATAGATGGAATAAATTGTAGGCTATAGGTAGCAGAGGAACCTATCAGTGACCTGAAGGATAGAGTAACAGAATCAAACTTAAAGGATGAGAGACAAACAAATACTGTATAAGGAGAAAGACATGGAGAACTCAGCGATTCCATCAAGCATAATAACATTTGCATTATAGGGATCCCAGAAAGAGAAAAGAGAGAAAGAAGGGCAGAAAATATATTTCAAAAAATAAGAGCGGAAAACTTCTTGAATCTGGGGAGGGAAACAGAAATCCAGACTTATAAGATACAACAAATTCAACCCAACAAAGTCCACACCAAGACGCATAATTAAAACAGCAAAGATAAGGGAAGGAAGGAAGGAAGGAAGGAAGGAAGGAAGGAAGGAAGGAAGGAAGGAAGGAAGGAAGGAAGGAAGGAAGGAGAAAGGAGGAAAGAAATGAAAGAAAGAAAGAAAGAAAGAAAGAAAGAAAGAAAGAAAGAAAGAAAGAAAGGCAAAAACTAGTGATAAAAAATTTTTTAAAGGTTACAGAAGAAGAGAAGACAGATACATAAAGGAAACCCCAAAAGGCTATCAGCTGATTTTTCAGCAGAAACTTTGTAGGCCAGAATAAAGTGTCACAGTATATTCAAAGTTCTGAAAGGGAAAAATCTGGAGTCAAGAATATACTATCCAGCAAGGCTATCATTCAGAATAGAAGGAGAATAAGAGTCCCCAGGCAAGCAGATGTTAAAAGAATTCATGACCACTAGGTCCAGATCTATAAGAAATGTTAGGGGGATTCTGTGAGTAGAAAACAAAAAACATAAATAAGAGTAAGAAAAACAGGAAGCACAAAAGCAAAATAAAATTAAGTATATCTATAAAAATCAGTCAAAGGAGCACAAAATAAAAGGATGGAAAATATGATAACCAAATATCTGAAACATGGTGGGAGAGGAGTAAAGAATGAGTTCAAAATTAAGTGACCATTAACTTAATATAGAGTGCTATATTCATAAGATGTTATATATAAACTGAATGGTAACCACAAATCAAAAAACCAGTAATAGATATGCAAAAGATAAAGAGTAAGGATCCAAGTATATCACTAATGAAAATCAGCAAACCATGAAAGAAAAAAAAGATCAGAGAAAACCTACAAAACAAGTAAAAAAAATGGCAATAAATACATGCCCATCAATAATAACTTTGAATTTAAATGGACTAAATGATGCAATCAAAAGACACAGGGTGACAGAGTGGTTAAAAAAATAAGACCTGGGGCACCTGGGTGGCTAAGTAGGTTAAGCCTCTGACTTGGGCTCAGGTCATGATCTTGGGGCCCTGGGGATTAAGCCCCACATCAGGCTCTGCGCTCAGCAGGGTATCTGATTCTTCCTCTCCCTTCCCTCTGCCCTTTCCCCCATTCAGGCTCATGCTTGCTCTCTCTCTGTCTCAGATAAATAAATAAAATCTTTTGAAAAAGAAAAGATCTGTTTGTATGCTGCCTTAAAGAGACTCATTTCATATGTAAACATAAATGCAGTGAAAGTGAAGGGTTGGAGAAACATTTATCATGCAAATGTATGTCAAAAGAAAGCCAGAGTAGCAATACTGATACTGGACAAAATGAAATTTAAAACAAAATCTGCAAAAAGAGACAAAGAAGAACACTGTATAATAAGAAAGGGAGCAATCCAACAAGAAGATACAACTATTGTGTGTGGGAGCACCAAAATACATAAAACAGTTAATAATAAACATAAAGGAACTAATTGATAGTAATGCAATAATAGTAGGGGACTTTACATTGATGGACAGATCATCCAAGCAAAATCATCAAGGAAACAGTGACTTTGAATGACACACTGGAACAGATATATTTAACAGATATATTCAGAATATTCCATCGTAAAACAGAATACACATTAATTTTAAGTGCACAGGAAACATTTTGCAGAATAGATCACATATTAAGCCACAAAACAAGCCTCAACAAATTCAAAAAGGGCAAAGTCATGCTATGCATCTTTTCTGACCACAACACTGTGAAACTAGAAATCAATCACAAGAAAAAATCTGGAAAGATTACTAATACATGGAGGTTAAACTAATGGGTCAACCAAGAAATCAAAAAATAAATCAAAAAGTACATGGAAACAAACAAAATGAAAACACAATATATTAAAACCTTTGGATGCAGCAAAAGTGGTTCAAAGAGGAAAGTTTATAACAATATAGACATATTTTAAGAAGCAAGAAAAATCTCAATCTTGCAGCTAAATATGCTAGAGAAAGAATAACAAAACTTAAAACCACCATAAGGAAGGAAGCAATAAGGATTAGAACAGAAATAAATGACATAGAAACTCCAAAACTGAAGAAATAGAAAATGTGAACAGATTGAAGACTGGCAAGAAGCTTGTATCAGTAATAAAAAAAAAAAAACTACCAAAAAACACAAGTCCAGGACCAGATAGCTTCACAGGCAAATTCTACCAAACGTTTCGAAATTCATACCTGTTTACTCAAACCATTCCAAAAATAGAAGAAGGAAAACTTCCAAATTCATTCTATGAGATCAGTATCACCCTGATACCAAACCAAATAAAGACATCACAAAAAAAGAGAAGTACAGGCCAATATCTCTGATGAACATACGTGTAAAAATTTTTGGCAAAACACTAGCAAGCAGAACCCAACAATACACTTAAAAAATCATTCATCATGATCAGGTGGGATATATTCCTGGGATGCAAGAATGGTTCGATATATGTAACTTGATCAACATGATACATCACATCAATAGGAAAAAAGATAGAAACTATATAATCATTTCATTAGATACAGATAAAGCTTTTGATGAATCACAGCATTCAAGATAAAAGCTCTCATCAAAGTAGATTTAGAGGGAAGAAACCTCAAATTAATAAAGGCCATATATGAATAAAACACAGCGAACATCATACTCATGGGAAAAAACTGAGAGCTTTCCCCGTAAGGTCAGGCATAAGAAAAGGATATTCATTCTTACCACTTTTATTCAACATCATACTGGAAGTCCTAGCCACAGCAATTAGATAAGAAAAAGAAATAAAAGGCATTCAAATTGGTAAGGAAGAAGTAATACTGGCACTATTTGCAGATGACATGATACCATATATAGAAAACCCAAAAGACTCCACCAAAATACTGCTGGAACTGATGAATGAACTTGATAAAGTCATAGTATATAAAATCAACTTGCAAAAATCTGCTGCATTTCTGTACACCAATAATGAAGCAGTAGAAACTGAAATTAAGGAATCAATCCCATTTACAACTGCACCAAAACCCATAAGATACCTAGGAATAAACCTAACCAAAGAGGTGAAAGACCTGTACCCTGAAAGCTATAAAACACCAATGAAATAAATTGAAGACAACAGAAAGAAATGGAAAGACATTCTATGATCATAGATTAGGAGAACAAATATCATTAAAATGTCAATACTACCCAATTCAATCTACACATTTAATGCAATACCTATCAAAATACTAACAGCATTTTTCACAGAGCTAGAACAAAAAAAAAAATCCTATAATTTACATGGAACCAAAAAAGACCCCAAATAGCCAAAGTAATCTTGTAAAAGAAAAGCAAAACTGGAGGTATCATAATTCCAGACTTCAATTTATATTACAAAGCTGTAATGATCAAAACAGTATGGTACTGGCACAAAACTAGACACGTAGATCAATGGAACAGAATAGAAAACCTAGAAATAAACCCAAGTATGTGGCCAATTGATTTTTGACAAAACAGGAAAGAATATTAAATGGGAAAAGATAGTCTCCTTAACAAATGGTGCTGGGAAAACTGACAAGCTACGTGCAAAAGAAAGATGGACCACTTTCTTATACTATGCAAAAAATAAACTCAAAATGGATTTCAGACCTAAATGTGAGACCTGAAGGCATAAAATTCCTAGAAGAGAGAACAGGAAGCAATCTCTCTGACATCAGCTATAGCAACATTATTCTACATATGTCTCCTGAAATAAGGGAAATAAAAGCAAAAATAAACTATTGGGACTATATCAAAATAAAAAGCTTCTGCATAGTGATGGAAACAATAAAATTAAAAGAGAACCTACAGAATGGGAGAAGATATTTGCTTCAGAAGATATATTACTCAGCCATAAAAAGAATGAAGTCTTGCCATTTGCAACAACACAGGCAAGCTATAGAGTATTATGCTAAGTGAAATAAGTCACAGAAAGACAACTACTATATGATTTCACTTATATATGGAATTTAAGAAACAAAACGAATGGGGTGGGGGAAGAGGCAAACAAAGAAGTACACTTGTAGATTTACAGAACACACTGATGGTTGCTAGAGGGGAGGTGGGAAGGGGGGTGGGTAAAATGAGTGATAGATATTAAGGAGAGCACTTAATATGATGAGCACTGGGTATTGTATGTAAGTGATAAATCGCTAAATTCTATACCCAAAACTAATATTATACCATATGTTGACACAATTTAAATCAAAACTTAGAAAAAAAATACAATAGCCAAATTATGGAAGCAGTTCAAGTATCCATTGATAGAAAAATGGATAAAACAAGGCGGTATGTATATGTAATGGAATATTATTCAGCCATTAAAAAGAATGAAATCTTGCCATTTGCAATGCCATGGATGAAGCTAGCGTATTATGCTAAGTAAAATAAGTCAGTCAGAGAAAGACAAATACCATATGATTTCACTCACGTGGAATTAAGAAACAAAACAGGCAAAGGGGAAAAAAAACAAGCAGACTCTTAATGACAGAGAACAAACTGGTGGTTGGCAGAGGAGAGGGTAGGGGATGGGTGAATCCTCCTTAATATGGGGATTAAGGAGTGTGCTTCTGATGAGCACAGAGTGTTGCAGGGAAGTGTTCAATCACTATATTGTACACCTGAAACTAATATAATACTGTCTGTTAACTATACTGGAATTAAAATAAAATAGAAACATTATATAATATGTGCAGTCTAAGATTAAACCCCCAACGTTTAACTCTTTAAAAAATAAATAAATAAATAAATAAATTTGGGAACTGAAGCCATGAGTGCATGACTTAACCCATGGAAACTATATTGCATGAAAAGAGAAGAGTGTTAAAAGTAGAGGAAAGCCTTGGGACACAATACTTTAAAACTGTAAAGAAAAGAAGAGACCACAGTGGACAGAGTGGAACTGCCTAGAGACCAGGAGGAAAACAAAAGAGGATGATGCTATAGAAAATCAAAGAGAAGAAATATTCCTATGAGCATGCTCAGTGCTACAGTGAGTTACAAAAACAAAAGACATGGTTTAGATAGTTTCTTTATATCTAATTCTTCAAGTATTATCAGGCCTTAGAGAAGGTAGTATTAAATGAATTCTGTTAAGGATCCTAATTTAGTGCATTTGGGCATAATGAAAATAAAGGAAGCAGAGAAAATGAATGAACATTATTTTTTAATGTAACGAAAGTAACTTGGAAGTAACATAGAGAGCAAATATCAGCAACCATGAGGATCTGGAAGAGGGTGGCAATGTCAGGTCTTTGAGACAGAGAATATTTTATTATGATACAGAAGCATTATGGAAAGTAACAATATAAGCAAAGCCCATAGAATAATACACCAGAAATAATACACCAGAAACAGGTAGATAAACTTCTTATTCTCATAAGAGTGAGGTAGTTCTTCCAGAATCAAACCATAAATGCTTGAGTAATATGAGTTAAAAAGTTGAGCCCCAGATATTATTTTATGAAATTATAGAAAAAAAAGATGAGGAACAGTGAAAAATTAGATGATGGCTTCCTGCTTTTGAATGAATTGCCTCCATACTTTTTACATGTAAATCCAAATATCATAGCTTCATATTAGATTACAGAAAATATAATATATCAATTAAAGTCAGTAGATCAGATTTTAATTACTTAGAATCTAATTTTGATACAGTTAGAAAATAATTCTGGAGAGACATGTTGCCTGGAGTTCTACATATTATTTTTATATGAAAATTATGTCTACTGGTCATGCAAAAGGAAGAAGTTATTTCTTTGTATGTATTCACAACAACCAGTCACAAGCTAATTAGTCATGAAATGCTACAAATTCTATCTTCTTTTTACCTTTTACTTCTTTTCATCTCCATTTCTACTGTCACTATCTTTTATCTGAACCTACTTACTTATGTCCCTTATGTCAGCCTTTCCTTCCTACCATTCCTTCTCTATATAATGGATACATTGATTTTTTCATAATAAGTGTCTCTAAATGTCTCTCTCAGTTCAAAACAACTAAAAATGAGAACTTACCTCTTCTTTCTCCTAAGTGTCTAATGCTCGCTTCACTTCTAACCTATCCCTTTTCCCTATGCTCATTGAGCACTGCAGCCCAATATACTTTCGGGCATCCAAAAAACAGCATTCAAATAATTTTAATTAACTGCATAAGCATATGATTTCTAATATTGCTGTAATGGTTTCCAATGCCACAAGTAAACTCTACCTCATTTTAGCTTTCAAAGAGTAGTTTTCCCATCTGCTCACCCTAAGGGTGACAGGCATTATTTCAGATCTGAGCTTCCAATCCTAGTCCTGTAGGTGGGAGAAAGCTAGCAGAGAAACAGGCATACAAGAGCAGAGAAAAATTAAGTCAACAGTCTTCCATTCTTAAATATGAATAAACTAAGACTACTAGATACATAGCAAAACTGAAGACTAAGATAAATAAAAATTGTTGAACAAAGAGGAAACAAATATATGCCAGAAAATGAAAGAGAATTCTAAAACAAAACACCATGTACATTGAGGAATTAGAAAAATTCATATATCCACTAAAAACAGCAGGCTGTGAAAATAGATGAATGTTAAGAATTCTTGGAAAGTAACATTACTGCATTCCTGGCACCCCTGTGATTTAGCATCATAATCTAAAGAAACTCTGAATTTTTCTATTTGAACTAAGTTTTAACTTCCTTTCCAGGAAATATTTACTATAAGTTTTAATTAGGAGCATAATTAGCAAATTTTAAATATTAACTCTTTTAACTCTCAGATGAAGATAAATAACATCAATAATTATATCATTAGCCAAAAGGAAAAAAGATAAGCAAAGGCATACAATGACTTGCTGAATTTTTTGTTCACATATGCTTAATAAATGTACCATTCTCTGTGCACTTTGGCACAAGACTTAGGAGCCACATTTGTGTATTTGCCAAAAAAAAAGGTTTAAGTGTTTTTCTGCATTATTTCATAGCATTAGAAAATAAGAAATTATAAATATATAATTATATGAATTATCCATATAATTAACAGACTTATTCTTTTCTTAGATTTTAATATTGCTATTTCTGAAAAAATGAAAAATTCTAATAAGTATATTATAAATGTTTTTAGTCTACAGAAAATTAATAAGTTCTTACCTATTTTTAATAATCATTATGAATGAACTATGCAACTGTTACATGAGTCAAAAATGTAAAAACATTATCATATTGCTTTACATTATAATTAACATACATTTTTTACAACAGTGAATAGCAGGAATAAAGTATAATGTATAAAAATTGTGGATTAGGGACACCTGGGTGGCTCAGCAGTTGAATGTCTGCCTTCAGCTCTGGGCATGGTCCCGGGTGTCCTGGGATCGAGTCCTACATCAGTCTCCCTGCATGGAGCCTGCTTTTCCCTCTGACTATGTCTCTTCTCTGCCTTTCTCTCTGTATCTCTCATGGATAAATGAATAATATCTTAAAAAAAGAAAGAATAAATAAATAAATAAAATCTTTTTAAAAATTGTGAATTAAATAATTAAAAAAGAGATATGGTGAATGACTCTCAAAGTAAATTCTATTCTACAAAATCTTATGACTTCATTGTAGGAAGTAAAACATATTCTCATTCTTGATATATACGTAATAGTTCTATCCCTTTATTCTAATAAAGTAAGTTTGCTGCTTGCATGCGTGCATCACTCACTGGTTTACGCCTCTTGTAGCCTCCAGAGTATGCCAAAATGTAAATCCTTTTGCAGAATGGAATATTTCACTTCTCAAACAACAAATTGGGCAGTAGTGAAGGCAGAGGAAGCATCAAACATCACCACATTGGTGGCAGACCTTGATTTCTGCACTTCATACAGTTGTGGATAGTTACAAAAACCAAAAACACAGCTTCCCAAGGGAGGAAGGCAGTAAAATCTCATTGTTAAGAAGTTAAAACATTATTATGATGTTTTGATTATGTTGTATTTGATGTATTTGATATGTTCAAATTATGATTTGAAATTCTTCAAATTTCATTTTAGAGCAAAAAGAATAAAAATATAGATTTTACATAATCTTAGGCTGATGCCCTTAATTAAAATGTAGCCATGCTTGAAGCATTTCTATTTCCCTACATCTATTTATACTTTTCTCTCACTATGGCACATTTTGATATTTTTCTGTCTATCCAGTCACTCTTCATTTTTGAATACCATATTGTTTCTGTCTCAAGATATCTAATTTTTGCTGTTTATTTTTTCCATTCTCTTCGTGTCAAGATATAATGGTAATATTATTATGCAAGTTAGCACTTTCTACTGTAAATATTAGGTATTTGTCTTCTGTTTATGATTCATATTATTTCCTAAAATACAAGCTCTGCTTGTGAACCATTCATGGCAGGCTCTGCTTTTGAACCATTTTTTGTGTCTATTCTTGATGACACAAAAAACACTGTGCCTTGTATATAATTAATTTTTAAAAATTATTTTCTTATTTAGGGATAAATGAACATCTTAAACAGAAACATGTAATGGGTCAGACTTAATAAAAGTTGTCCTCAAGAATTCAAAATGGATGGGATGGCTGGCTGGCTCAGTGGTTGAGCATCTGCCTTTGGCTCAGATCATGATCCCTGGGTCCTGGGATTGAGTCCTGCATTGGGCTCCCAGTGAGGAGCCTGCTTTTCCCTCTGCCTGTGTCTCTGCCTGTGTGTGTGTGTGTGTGTGTCTCTTGTGAATAAATAAAATCTTAAAAGAAAAGAATTCAAAATGGAGGTTGTATTAGCATTTTATATAAAAAATAATATTAAATACAGGCTCAAGTAACTTTTAAAAAGCCAAAGTTTTTTAAAATGAATTGATAGAAATATAATGTCCATAACAAAAGTGGTAGCTCTGGCATTATGTGGTGATAATCCTCTATCCTGGATACAATGAACACTATACTAATAGATTCCAAACTTTAAGAACACTGCAAATTTGGAGGACATCTGGAGAAGAATGATTAAAAAGATTAAGATTGAGGGGTTATGGTTCAAGATTATGACATAGGAGGCTCCTAAATTCACTTTCACCTACAAACATACCAAATCTACAGCTATATATGGAACAATTCCCTCTGAAAGAAATCTAGAAGATCATCGGGTGACTCCTACACATGAGATGAATGAGGAACACACACACACACACTGGAACAGGTAAGAGGCTGATCCAGTCTTACCATAAACTCCATTCCAAGTGCAGGGACAAAAACAAAAACAAAAACAAAAACAACAAAACAAGAGGGAACTCCCAACTCCCAACTTTCCCCTGAGAAGTGAAGAGTTTGGACCCCACATCTAGCACTAAAACTTTTAATAGTTCTACCTCAAAGACGGGACCCAAAACATCTAGTTTTAAAAGACAGTAGGAAGGGCAACAGGTGGTGCAGTGGGTTGTAACCAACTCTTGGTTTTGGCTCAGGGCGTGATCTCAGGGTCACAATATTGAGCCCTGCCTCCAGCTCTGTGCTCAGCATAGAGTCTGATTAAGACTCTCTCTCCTTCTCCTTTGAGTTCTCTCTCTCTCTCTCTCTCTCTCTCTGAAATAATCTTTACAAAAATAAAAATAAAAACCAGTAGGGCTTGCAGCCATGAGGCTCACATGACAATTGTTAAAAGGCTTCTATGACTCATCATGGCTAACTCCCCAGGGCATAGTGTAGAGAAAACAGACTGAAACTTGCCCAGTATTTCCACGAAAGAGAACGATTAACTTACCATAATAGCTGGGGTGAAAGGAGCAGGCTTCTATTTTAACACACATCAAGAGGCAAACTGCAATGCTCTCCAGAGAGAGAGAGAGAGGCAGCAGGTGCCATTTTTAGGCTCTCCCTCTGCCTCACTCCAAGCCACCAGCATCCCATAAAGGAGTTTGTGCATATGTCTGACACCTCAGTTTTTGTCTATGCCCACATCAGACAAAATAGACTTCAAGTCAAAGACTGCAGTGAGAGACAAAGAAAGCCATTATATAATGGCAAGGGAGTCAATCCAACAAGAAGATAAAATATTTGTAAATATTAATGCATCCAAAATAGAAGCAACTAAATATATAGAGCAAATGTTATAGACATAAAAGGAAAAGCATCAACACAATAAGAGTAGGGGACTTCAATACCCCACTTTCATCAATGGATAGACAATCAAGACAAAAAAATCAATAAGGAAATGTTGGACTGAGATCCTATATTAAACAAGATGAATTTAACAGATTTTTACAGACTATTCCATCCAAAATCAGCAGAATAAACATCCTCTAAAGCACATATGGAATATTCTCCAGGACAAAGCATATGTTAGACTACAAAACAACTATTAATGAATTTAAGAAGGCTGAAATCATACCAAGCATCTTTTCTGAACATAATAGTATGAAATAGAAATCAATTACAAGAAGAAAATTGGAAAATCCACAAATATATAAATATTAAACAATATGCTACTGAACAACCAATGGATCAAAGAAGAAATCAAAAGAGAAATTTAAAAAAAAACCTTGAAACAAATGAAAATAGAAATACAACATACCTTATACATCATGAAAAAAAATACAGCATACCAAAACTCATTGGATGTAGCAAAACAGTTAAAAGAGGGGATTTCATGGCAATTTAGAAATAAGAAAGAACTCAAATAAATAACCTAAGCTTACACCTCAAGGAACTGGAAAAGGAAGAATAAATTCATCCCCACATTAATATAAGGAAAGAAATTACAAAGATCAGTGTGGAAATAAATGAAACAGAAAGTACAAAAACAAAAGATCAGTGAAACAAAGAGCTAGTTCTTTGAAAACATAAACAAACTTAAATTTTTAACTAGACTAACCAAGAGAAAAAGAGAGAGGACTTAAATAAAATTGGAAATGAAAGATGAGACATTACAACTGATAGCACAAAAAAAAACTGATAGCACAGATATACAAAAGATCATAAGAGACTACTATGAACAATTATATGCCAACAAGATAAACAACCTAGAAGAAATGGATAAACACTGAGAAGCATACAGCCTACCAGGATCAAATCATAATGAAATAGAAAATCCAAACAGACCAATTACTAGTAAAGAGATTGAATCAGCACTCAAAACTTCCCAAAAAACAAAAGTCCAGGACAGGATGGCTTCACTGGTAAATTCTACCAAACATTCAAAAATATGAATATCAATCTTCTCATTCTCATTCAAAAGAGGAAGGAACTCTTCCAAAC
Source organism: Canis aureus (assembly GCF_053574225.1). Lineage (NCBI taxonomy): Eukaryota > Metazoa > Chordata > Mammalia > Carnivora > Canidae > Canis > Canis aureus. The sequence continues at coordinate 10,906,600 of NC_135632.1, forward strand.
TCATTTTATGAGCCAGAATTATCCTTATACCAAAACTAAACAAGGATGCTACAAGAAAATTATAGACTAATATACCTGATGAACATAGATGTAAACATCCCCAACAAAATATTAGCAAACTGAATTCAGTAATACACATAATGGATCATATACCATGACCAAGTGGGATTTATTTTAGTGAAGCAAGTATAGTCCAACATCCATAAAGCAATGTGATACACCACATTAGCAAAATTAAGGATAAAAATGTCATTATCTAAACAGATGTGCAAAAAGCAGTTGAGAAAATTCAACATCAACTTATAACAAAACTCAAAACAAAGTGGGTGTAGAGGGAATACATCAAGAAACATGATATATGTTATACAGCTAACATCATACACAATGTTGATAAACTCAAAGCTTTTCCTTTAAGATCAGAAAGAAGACAAAGATGCCTACTATCACCACTTTTATTCTACATCTTATTAGAAGTTCTAGCCAGAGAAATTAGGCAAGAAAAAGAAATAACAAGTATCTAAACTGGAATGGAAGAAGTAAAAGTGTCATTTGCAAATGACATGATATTATATAGAGAGAACCCTAAAGACTCCCTCAAGCACTATTAGAACTGACAAATTCAGTAAAGTCACAGGATACAAATCAGTATATAAACACCTATTGCATTTATATACACCAATAAGGAAACATCAGGAAAAAAAGAAACCGTCGAAAAGAAAAATTAAGAAAACAGTTCCATTTACATATGCATCAAAAAGAATAAAATACCTAAGAATAAATTTAACTAAGGAGATGAAAGATCTATATATGGAAACTACATCAGTGAAAAAAACTGAAGACACAAATAAATGGAAAGATATTCCATACTCATGGATAAAAATAATCAATATTGTTAAAATTTCCATACTATTCAAAGCAATCTACAGATGCAGTACAGTCCCTTTCAAAATTCCAATGTCAATTTTTCACCAAAGAGAAAAATAATACCAAAATTTGTATGGAACCAGAAAAGAACTCAAATATCCAAGATAGTTTTGAGTAAACAACAAACTTGAAGGCATCATGCTTACTGCCTTCCAACTATATTAATTAAAACAGTATGTTATTTGAAAACACAGTATGGTATTGACATAAAAATAGACAGATCAAAAAAAAAATAGACAGATCAATTGAATAGAATAGAGAGCCCAGAAATAAAGCCATGCATATAAAGTCAACTAATTTACAACAAAAGAGCCAAGAATCTGCATTGGGGAAAGAACAATCTCTTCAATAAACGGTCTTGAGAGAAAACTGGACAGTCACATACACGAGAATAAAACTCAACCATTATTTTGGGCCATAAGCAAAAATTAATTCAAAATGGATTAATAAGTTGAATGTAAAACCTAAAATTATGAAACTTTTAAAAAATATTTATTTATTTATTTGTTTGTTTATTTGTTTATTTATTTATTTATTTATTTATTCAAAAGACAGAGAGAGAGAAGAGGGGAAGAGGGGAAAGGAGAGAAATTCTCAGACTCCCCACTGAGTGCAGAACCCAGCACGGGGCTCATCCCAGGACTCTTGAGATTAGGAACTGAGCCAAAATCGAGAGTCAGATGCTTAAGCAATTAAGCTATCTGGGGACCCTCTTTTTTTCAGATTTAAAATGATAAAGCTTTTAGGGAAAAAAAGAAACATAAGGAGTAAGTAAGCTCTTTGGGATAGGTTTTGGGTAATTTTTGAATCTGACAGCAAAAGCAAAAGCCACAAGAGCAAAAATAAATAAGTGGGACTACACCAAATTAAAAAGTTTCTGCACAAAAAAAAGGAAACAATCAATAAAATGATAGGCAATAATCCTACTAAATGGAAGAAAATATTTGTAAATTATATATCTGATAAGGGGTTAATTTCCAAAGATATAAAAAACTCATATGACTCAATAACAAAAAGATCAAACAATCTGATTAAAACATTGGGCAAAGAATCTAAACAGACATTTTCCCAAAGAAGACAACCAACAGGTAGATGAAAAGTGATCAACATCACTAGTCAATAGTGAAATAAATGCAAATCAAAACCACAATGAAATATCCACTCACACCTGTAAGGTGGATTTTATAAAAATGACAAGAAATAACAAGTGTTGACAAGGATGGAGAGAAAAAGGATTCCTTATGCACTATTATTGGAGATGTAAATTGGTGCAGGCACTATGGAAAAGAGTCTGGAGTTTCCTCAAAAAATTAAAAACCAGAACTACCATATAATGCAGAAATTCTACTTTGAGAATTTATCTGAAGAAAACAAAAACATTAACTCAAAAAGATACATGCACACCCATGTTTATTGTGGCATTTTTTTGTAATACCCAAGAACAAATTTTTAAAGAGAAAAAAAAGACAATGCTACTACTTGCTTGGTAAGTAAGGAACTTAATTGGAATGGAATTTTATTGAATGGATGTGCTCTTTTGTCATGCATGTAGAGGAGTGTTAAACTACACGTAAGAGATGATTCTCAGAGTCTTTCATGCTTGACACTAGAGAACAGTGTTATATCAGTGAACAGATGTACTTCCCCTTGCATATATCTCTAAATGTGCTTCTTTCTTATCATGCTTAGAAAAGTGATATTTCAGTGAATGGATGTGCTGATGATACTGTAAAGCACACAGAAGAGTGTTTAAAGACATTTAATTAACATATTTCTAAGAATGTTACTAGCGACACAAGCTAAGATAAATGTTATTGTAGTGAACGGGATGACTTGTTCTGCATTTTATGTATTTAAGTGTTGAGGACCTGGACATACATATTCCAAAGAAGATATACAACCTAACACCTGGTATGTAAAAAGGTGTTCAATGTCACTAATGATCAGGGAAATGCTAATCAAAACCACAAGGTGATATTATTTCACACCTGTTAGAATGACTATTATAAAATAGACATTAAAACGAGTGCTGGTGAGGATGTGGAGAAAAGGAAGTCAGCATAGCCACTAATGAAAATATTATAAACATTCCTCAAAATATTAAAAATATTACTGCTATCTGATCCAGAAATTCCTCTCCTGAGTATATATCCAAAGGAAATGAAATCATTATTTCAAAGAGATATCTCCACTCTCATATTCACTGCAGCAGTATTCATAATGCCAAGACATGGAAACTACCAAAGTGTCTGTTGAAGTATGAATGAATACAGAAAATACAACACACACACACACACACACACACACACACGGGAATATCATTTAGCCATGAAAAGATGGAAATTCTCTAGGTATGTCTATCCTGCATGGTGATGTCCTCATCATTATTCAGATGTGACTTACACTGATCAGTCATGTCTTCCTATTTCCCTAAATTTGTCTAATCTGATCTCAGAAAATAATGGAAAATGGTCACAGAGGAACAGAGAGGTTAAATAACCTCTTTAATGTCATGCTACAGAGCCAGGTAGCCTAGCTCCAGAATGGGGGCTCTTAACCACCTCAATATGTAGGTAACTTATATTATTCTCTATACTTTTCCTATGTTTGAAATAGCTTATAATTGTTTTTTTAAAGGATTAGAAGTAAATATGGCAAAATGCTGTAAGAAAGATTATCAAAGTATAATGGCCCACAAATGTCAAATATTTAATATATCTCTACCTGTAATTAATCCTGATTAAATACATTACATGATGCATGATTCATAATGTTCATATATGTGAACATATACAATATGCAGTCTAATATATAAAGAATAGAATTTTTAAAAAAGAATAGAATTTTTTTAAAACTACAAAGATTCCAAATCTAAGTAATGTGGATTAAACACAATGCATCATGTCTTTCCTACTTAATATCACTATAAAACCTGGATTGGACACAGAGCAGCTATTTAAGGCCTCTGAAAATGTAACAATAGAAGGCAGATTCAGTGAAGGTCCCAAAGAGCTTTCGATTATGTGGGTTTTATCCAGTGACATTTACCAGAATTAGAAATTAAAACAGAAACTGTTAAAAAAAAAACAAAAAGCACAAGTTCACATTCCATTAGCTGTCAGAGTGGTGATGTTATCACCACATATCACAACCCCTGGAAATTTCCACTGTATAATCCTATGAGAGAGAGTGGAAAAGTAAAATAACATCTTAGTGATAGAGGAAATAGTTTTGACCACATTTTAAGAACTGCTGCCTATGTGCAACAAATAAAGAATAAATATCGTTTTGAAGCACACATGAAATATTCATCAAGTTGTAACAAAAAGGATCTGGACAAATATTTTAAAAATTAATTTCATACTGAAAATAAGACATAAATGGGGGATGAGGGTTGGAATACCTTAACAAAAAAGTTAGAAAAATGTTCAGAATTTAAAAAGATATTTCTAGGTAATACAGACACGTGTTTCTGGTGCCCTGGTTCTCAGCATTTACTTATTTAAGGCTCTCCATTCACATAGGATCATGGCAGACTTAAGAAGGATACCAAATTCATGCTCTACCACTACTTTTCTACACTTGCACTTACAATGCCATTGAAAAGGAATTCATTTTAATACGTTGGGTATTTATATTAAAGAGACTCTCTACATCAAGCTTTCTTAATTTTTTGGACCAAATTCAGTAATAGCAAGGCCGTATTAGGAGTAGTGGAGTTGACAAATATCAGTACTCAAATATCCTTGAGAAGTCTCAACTCTTTAGTGTTCCAGAGAGAAAGCCTCTCTATTAAACCCCTTGCTATCCAAGAAATACCCCAAATAAGGTAAATGTTCAGCATTCGCCAAAGAACATCAATGAGAAGTCATCATATATTATACCTATTAAAAATGTTAGGCTTATGATGACCTATCTGAAAACTTTTGAAATCTGTAGGAAGGAAGAATGTTAGGTAGATTACTTTTGATTTTATAAGGTAGCATTAATTTCCAATATTTAAAAGACTTTCAGTAAAAATAATTTTCCTTACTTGGCTTTAAGAATGTCAGGGGTGGGATCCCTGGGTGGCGCAGCGGTTTAGCACCTGCCTTTGGCCCAGGGCGCGATCCTGGAGACCCGGGATCGAATCCCACATCGGGCTCCCGGTGCATGGAGCCTGCTTCTCCCTCTGCCTATGTCTCTGCCTCCCTCTCTCTCTCTCTGTGTGACTATCATAAATAAATGGAAAAAAATTTAAAAAAAAATAAAAAAAAAAAAAAGAATGTCAGGGGTTAGGAAAAAGATTTGTTTTTTTCAAAGAAATTTTTACTTCAATGGAAAAATATTTAAACTGTGATTTTATGTGTGACCCACACATAAAATGGGTCTGGGCAATATTAAAATGTGAATTTTAAGTGTGACTTAAAAATATCTTAAGATATTTTAGGCCTGACCATGAATTCTGGCACCAAGGGATAGGATAGTCTCTTTAATAAATGATGTTGGGAAAACTGGACAGCTATATGAAAAATAATCAAGTTGGACCTTTATATTGTACTACACAAAAATCAAGTCAAAATTGATAAAAAGAGTTAAATGTAAGACTCCAAACCATAAACCTCCTAGAGTAAAACATAAGGGAAAATCTTTTTGAGACTAGTCTTAGGAATGATTTCTTAGAGATGACATCAAAATCATAGGTAACAAAAGCAAAAATACGTAAGTAGGACTACATCAAACTACAACGCTTCTACACAGCAAAGGAAACTATCAACAAAACGAAAAGACAGCCTATATTGGAAAATATTTGCAAAATATATATCTGATAAGGGGTTAATATCCAAGGTATATAAAGAACACATACAACTCAGTAGAAAAAAATCAAAAAATCCAATTTAAAAATGAGTGAAGAAACTAAATAGATATTTCTCCAAAGAAGACATACAAGTGGCCAACCCACACATGAAAAGATGTTCAACATCACTAATCATCAGGGAAATGCAAACCAAAACTACAATGAGATATCATCTCACACCAATCAAGATGGTTACTATAAAAGAAAGAAAGAAAGAAAGAAAGAAAGAAAGAAAGAAAGAAAGAAAGAAAGAAAGAAAGAAAGAAGAAAGAAAGAAAAAAAAGCAAATGTTGGCCAGGATGTAGAGAGAAGAGAATTCTTGTACACTATTGATGGGAATGTAAATTGGTGCAGCCACTATGGAAAAAGTATGGAAAATCTTCAGGAAAAAATATATATATATTTATTATGTGACCCAGAAATCTCATTTCTGAAATATACCAAAGGAGCTGAAATCAGGATCTCAAAAATATATCATCACTCCCATGTTCAGTGAAGCATTAACCACAATGGATAAGACATAGAAGCAACCTAAATGTCCACCGATGGATGAAATTGATAAAGAAACTGTGGTTTATGCATGCAATGGAAAAATATTCAGCCTTAAAGAGAGGGAATTCCTGTTATTAGTGACAATGTGGATGAACCTACAGGACATTACAGTAAGTGAAATAAGCCAGACACAGATGGATAAATACCATGTGATACCACTTACATGAGAAATCTAAACCTATAGAAGCACAAAATAGAATGATCGTTGCCAGAGGCTGAAAGGGGGGAAATGGGAAGTTATCAGTCAAAGGGTACAAGTTTCAGTGATACATGATAGATAAAAGTTCAGTACATCATAATGCCTATAGTTAACAATACTGTATTATATACTTAAAAATTGCTGAGGGAGTAGACCTTAAGTGTTCTTATAAAAAATTATGATAAATAAAGAAGGCAGGAAGAAACTTTTGGAGGTGATAGATTTGTTTATGGCATTGATTGTGGTGATGGTTTCATGGATGTACACTTATGCCCAAACTCACCCAGCTAAACACATTTAATATGTACAGCTTTTTGCATTTCAATTATACCATGATATATAAAAGTTTTCTTTTAAAAAATCTATTTTAACTACTCAGGTTTGTTTCTACTCCAGCAGATAATATGTTATTAGTACGCCATCATATGGGAGGACTAAATGGTATGTACTCACTGATTTGGTGATATTTCCAAACGTCAAGAAAAAATCTGGTAATATGTCTAGGGCCCTATTCTGACAAATAGGTAAATAATGGAGAAAAGAATGAAAACCCACCTACATTTCTTATCTTTGTTATTTTCACTGTCTTCAGTAAAGTAAGTCATATCATTTTTGGTAACTTTTCTCCCATTTGTTAGTAACAATTGCCATAAAGCCAAATGCAGATAACCCTCAACATAATCTATTTTGCAATAAACCATTTTAGCTTGAATAAGGACCAAGACTGTCATGAGAAACTCTTTGGTCCATAATTTTTAATTTTCAGTAATATGATAAAATGATGGCATTTCTAATTTCATTATATGTAGTTAAGATAGAATGTCTGGATGCCTGTTAAAACCAGTTAGCACTAGTGGAAGTAGTCAGAAAAAAATAGTAGTAGCAGAAACAGGAGTCTTAATAGAAGTAGCAATTTAATTGTTGCCCTTTCACAAATCTACAGAGTTAAATCATTATCTCTTTCACTCTCCATTTAGCTGTGTCAAAGCATTGGAGTCTGGGGCAGTTCTTTTAAAGTGGGGAGAGGCATGTGTTTTCCTTATACTCAGAGGAAGATTTCTTAGGAATATGCAGGACAGAGGGAAGGCATTTGTGGGATGACAGCTCTCTAAAAATTTTACTGTGCAGGAGATGTTGGAGAGAGTCTGTTTTCATGGTTAGATAACCCTGGACCTGCTAAATGTCTGATAAAGGCTCATACTGGAAATACTTACATGTCCTAGAAAATGGGAGAATTTCATTTGTGGCTGCTCAGGATGAAGCACTCTGCGACTGAGGGTGTGTTCCTTGGTGGCTTTGTTTGGCTATGATTTCAATGATCAGAACCTACGGAGAAGTTAGTTTTTAGCCACTTTTTACTGTTACCTGCAGAAAGAGGTTAGAGCCCTCTGAATTAGGTAGCCTAGTCTGTCAGTGAGTCCAAACCTGGTTGCAGTGGTTACTTCTTTTAATGAATAAGGTAAACCTGTGGTCCTCTCCTAACAGGATATCCAAATTCACTTTTCTCTTTCCTTTCCCTTCTTTCTTCCTTTCTCAGACTCTTCTCTCCTTTATATGGTACATAATTTGGGCCTTCTAAATAGCTTTTCTCATCCAGGATGCAAGAAAGCTATAATAGTTTCACAATATGCAGATGGTCACAAAATTGTCAAAGGGTCCAAAAAAAAAAAAAAAAAGAAAGAAAGAAAATAAAGAAAGAAAGAAACCAGACTTGTAGGGCACTTGAAAGAAAAAAAAAATGCAGCTTTCTAGTCATTTGCCATGCAGTGAAGCAAAGCAATCAGCAAGGCCTGCTGCTGAAATCTGTTATTTTACTCCCTCTGGTATGCATACAAGTGGGCTATCTAAATATCACCAGATATGTGGCGAGGGCCTCAGACAAGAGGGATAAAAACAAACAAAAGGAAAAGCAACACTTGGAAGAAACAGACACATTGCTGAAAAAAATAGCCAAAAAAACCCCACTTTAAACCCCAGAATTAATATCCTCTTAGACATAAAAAAAAATCTACAAAACAAAAATAGAAAACTATAAGTAAGGACATTGTGGGGGCGAGGGGGATGTCAAGAGTTGAAAACACAATAGCAAAAGTGTAAATTAGGCTGGGGTATAAAAGATCAATTGAGAAAAATCCCAGAAATCTTAACAAACAAAAAATAAGGAGAAGGAAATAGGTAGAGAGGATGGAGGGAAAGAAAGAATCCAAATAAGAGAAAGGTGAATTTGAATACCCTATTAGGAGAGGGACACAGGTGTACCTTGGCCATTAAAAAGAGGAATAACATTTGCAACTGGTATTGGACTCATGGAAAAGGCTACTCCTGTCCAGAGGAAATTAATCTGAGTGGTTATTCATTTCATTTTCCAAGAAGGGAGGAAGGGTAGAGGGCAGAGATAACTGAAGCCTGTTTCCTGAATCTATGTGTTCCGTTTCACAATTTCACGAGTCCTCTTTTTTACATAAAATGATTCATCTCTTCTGCAAAGGATAATTTCAATTTGTGAGAGAGTCCTTGAAGTGTTACTTGCAAAGAATGGCTCAGCTCTAATTATAAACGGAGAGGAGCACCTGGGTGGCTCAATCAGGTAAGCTCCGACACTCTTATTTCAGCTCAGGTTATGAGCTCAGGGCTCAGGGTCTGGCCCAGCTGGAGTTGGGCTCTGCACTAAGTGGGAAGTCTGCTTGCTTGAGATTCTCTCTCTCTCTCTCTCTCTCTCTCTCAGGCGAAGGAGAAGAAGGAGAAGAAGATAATGCTCTTATTCTCAGAGATCTCTCTGTATCTCAAGTCCACTGAATTGATGTTATGGTTATTGAAGCCTCAGACTTCTCTGAAGACTGGATTCTGAATTTTCACTCTAATCAAAAGTAGGTCTTTCCACAGCACATCATACTGAGGCCTACTGCTGTCTCATGTGGAGCTAAAGCAAACCTGTACTTTTTATTGTCTGTGAGCCCAAGGATAAGTATCAAATAAACAAGCAGGTTTTCCCCAAATTATTTTCATAGGCATGACAGATGGTAATGTTTAGCTTGATTTATCCCTGAGAGGCTGTCCCCTCGGAGAGGGATTCAGCCTTGCGGAACCCCCGGTAGAGGTCCGATGGGAAATCAGGACTGGTCCACATGATAAAACAGCTGTAACTGCAGGGTTTGGACCCCAGAATCCAGTCATGCAGGGGAATAACTGGTGCTCCCTCAACCGGCAATAGTGAGTGGAGGAAGAGGGCTGACAGCCAAGGTTCTGACATAGTTCACTGTTATTAGCAGTAGATCCTATTCGGGAATTAAAACCAAAAGTATAATTGGCATGGCATGGGGTCTAAGCAATCCGAATAGCTGCTGGGGCGGATGGAATTCTAAAGATCTTTCCCCCAGTTTTCCATCTTCTGGTTACGTGATCAAACACTAGTCAAGGTACTGCTGTGCAGGTTATTAAGGTTACTGACCAGCTGACCTTAAGATGGAGATAGTCTCCGGGATTATCTGGGTGGGTCCAATGCAATCACACAAAGCCTAAAAAGTAGAAGAGGGAGACAGAAGAGGCAGTAAGAAAGGTGCAGCCGAGATGGAGGTCAAACAGATTCCAAGCATGAGGGGAGTTCAAGGAACAGTCGCTAGCTCTGAGGTATAGGGACCCCGGGGGAGCTGAGGGCAGGCCCGGAGCTGATAGCCAACAGGAAGCTGAAATCGGTCTATGGCCACAATGGATTCTGCCAAAAATTTGAATGAATTTGAAAGCGGATTATTTCCAGAACTTCCAGTTAAGAGCCCAGTTGGCAAAGACCTTGATTCAACCTTGTAAGACCCAGATCAGAGAACCCAGACGAGCCAACCCAGACTGCTGCCCTGCAGAACTCTGAGATGACAAAGCTTTGTTATTTTAAGCTGATAAATTTGTGGCAATTTGTTACAGCAGCAATAAAAATCTACTATGAATGCCCAACCTCTTAGTACAACTTGCATGCAGTCAAGCAACCACTGTCAGCACTGCCTATGCCATATGATGTTTTACCTGAAACTAGTGTTATTAGTTGAACTAATTGCTGAAATACAGAAAGTTGTGTGGTGCATATTTTCTCCTGCACTGTATCTACAATTAGACAATGCAAACCTAAATGCCCAAATATTTTTTTCTCCAGGCAGACTAGTCCCATTTCATAAACATACTTATTACCAAGGACAAATAGCATTGCTACCTAATAATTTTATATCTAGGATTGTAACCCACTCAAAGCATTCTGGAGGTTCACATGTTTGATTTAGGAGATTGCTCACAGCATTACATATGTTATTGATAAATTATGGCACAATTATTACACGAAATATTATGCAACCCTTCCATAGATTTTTGAAGGAAAGGATTACTATATAGTAAATGAAAAGATACTAAATTTTATCAACTGAGTCTAATTTTATTATAAACACAAAATACCTGCACTACAAAAAGGCTAGAAACAAATTTGTAAAGTTATAGTGCTCATTAGTGTGTGGTAGCTATTAGTAATTTTTACACGTTTTTATATTTTTATAAAATATCTACATATAGTTTATAATTTGATTTTTTAAAAGCAAACATTAATCTGTAGAATCGGTTTGCTATGTATACACATATTCCACTAATTCTATATATTGCTTTGCCAAATTAACCTTTTAGCATTTTGGTTTCCTCGTTTTCCAAAATAAATGGACCCAAAGGACCTAACATCTCTTTGAATACAAAACTTCTAAGAATATCTAAATATAGGGGTGTTAGGAAGACTCTAGGTTTATAAAATACCTCCCTAGAGCCATCACTTGGATTTGGTACTTTGCTGTTTTTCTCCTTCATGTCACTGTTGCATACATTCCTCATGAGCATTTTCTGAACACTGAGCATGTCATCTCTCTCCTTTTTTTTTAAGATTTTATTTATTTATTCATGAGACACACAGAGACAGAGGCAGTGACACAGGCAGAGGGAGAAGCAGGCTCCATGCAAGGAACCTGACGCAGGACTCGATCCTGGGAATCCAGATCAGGCCCTGAGCCAAAGGCAGACACTCAACCGCTGAGCGCCACCCACCCCCCACCCCCGATGTCTCTGAGCATGTCATCTCTTAAATCACAACAGATAATGTTTCTGTTTTTCATCTTACCACTATATAAGTTTTAAAGACAGTTGAGGTGGGAAAAACAAGAACACAAATCATTGGGAAATTGCTATCTTAATTTCTCTTTAGATTATTTTAAGTAATATTCTTATGTAAATGACAACCATATAGAATGCTTTCTGGCTTTTCTTTTCAAAACATTTATGCTTTTATCATTGCCTTATAGTAACATTTGACATAACAAAATAAGGTTTGTAAGAAAGAATCTTTAATTGTATTCATTATTTTAATGATTATAGAGAGGGGCTACATTTATCAAAACTATTTTTATTTTTTTTAAAGAGCCTATTTATTTATTTGAGAGAGAGAGAGCAAATGGGAGGATGCTGGATGTCAGCAGGTGGGGCAGGGGTAAAGGGACAACAGACTCTCTGCTGAGCACAAAGCCCAAAATGGGGCTTGGTCCCAAGGCCCTGAGATCATGACTTGAGCTGAAATCAAGGGTTGTATGCTTAACCAATTGAGCTACTCAGGTGCCCTTATCAAAATTATTCTATATGATTAAAATTATATTTTAGCCTCTAACTTAAAGCTTAATAAACACTATGCATATCAGTTTTAACTTAGAAAATCTATTTTTTTAAAAAAATTTCATTCTGTAAATAAAAATATAAATAAATGTTTAAACAAAACCAAATTTGGTACAACTCTTTTGGGAAGCTTTTTAGCAAGATATAAAAAGAATTAAAATGATCAAGCCTGTCGACCCTGAAATTTACCTAGTAATTTAACCTCATAAAATGATTTAAAAGAAAAAGGGATAAATGAGTATATAACTCCATTTTAAGAATTGTCTTTGAATATTCGTTTTAAAAAAACTAGCATCTATCCTCCATTGTTTGAATTGGTCACCTACACAACCCAGATCAAAACTAACTGCTTAATGCTCTAATGTACATTAACCCTGTAAGTCTCTAGAATGAATTAGAGATTCAGTACTCAGTGAAGGGATGGCTTGGCATCTCATTACCAGGTTAGTAAGTGCAAATTACATCCCTTAAAATATCCCTATATTTAAGTTATCGCATATGGTTATGGAAATTTTTTCTTCACTATTATCTCCTTACAGAGGAATATATGACTAAATAAATAAATACAATTCCTGCTCTGGCATGAATTTAAAAGATCACATTGCAAATGAATTTAGTTCACCATCTGAATTTACAAACCTAAACTGAACGTCAAATAACAAGCAATTTCTTTTTTCCACAAAAGGTATAACATCGTATTATTACTGGAAAGATCAAGTTTAAAGCGTTCTTCTGTTTAAAAGGTAGTTAAAATGTTGAATTACCACCAGTACTGAGCTAGTGAAAGCAGAACTAATCTCTAACAAAACCATGATACAAAAAAAAAAAAAAAAAAAAGCCATGATACATCATGGTTGCCATGCTGCTACTTGTTCTTAATGCTGATTCCACTGGCAACTTGATCGTAGGTGGTACATTTAAGTAGTAAAGTGACTGAAGAGAAAGCAAGCAGAAGGCAAACATGATACAGTGTAGTTAAGTAATTGAGGTTTTATCCATTGACCTTTTTAAATATATAACCTATATGCTGAATTCAGGCTGACAAAGAACATACCATAATGACTTACTGAGGAACTGAAGCCATTGTTGACCTTCTATGGGATTTCTGTTTGTAATGTTTTATTTTGTTTTATTTACATTTGACACTCATAAAAAAGTATGACATGCAAGCTCAACCTCTGACTCAGTAACCAAATACTTGTACTTCATAAGCATGAACCCTTATAATCTGAATATTAAGTTCTTCCATTAACAGGGTTTCAAATTGTTCCTAGAGTTTTGTAGAAGTGTCTCTTCTCTTGCTTTTGCTCGTGATACATCCAAAAAAGTTGATGCTTTCAACTAACAAAGGTTTAGTCCAATGAACTTGATTCTCCTTCGGGTCTCTTATCATACCCTTGTTGTAAATAATCTTGATATTTGCTCATAATTACTTTTAAACATGGTTAGCAGTAATTGTAGTTTTTGTTTTTTTAAATCCTAAACTTACTGTTTATATTTTATTGCCTTCCTTTTTATTCTGCAAACACTGAAATATGGTTTCCACCCTTACAGTTCCAATGAAGCTGCCCTTGCTAAGAATGGAAATGGCCTTTTAATTTTTAGACTCTATGAAAACTATTAAATTTTTAACTGAAAGCAAAAACAAACGTATATTTTAAAAACCTCTTTTGTGGTTAGATTTTCTGGTTTTTCCTCCTAAACGTAATAATAATTCTTACTTTAGACAGCATTTGATATTGGCTAAATAAGTAGAAACTTTTAGGCCCTAAATGCAACCAATTTGTTTTGTTGGTTTGGAATTTAAGTAAAAAATTGTTTGATGTCTGCAAAGTAAGAACTAAAATGGATACGCTTATCAGGTAGTGACTGATAAACCATAGCTACAACTGGTAAACCCTGTGAAAAGATTCAGCTCTGTGAACCTCCCAGGGCAACCTGATGCTGTGAGCATGGTCACTCTCATTCTGCGGATTGCAACACGGATCCCAACCCCCATCCCCACTCTCTGTCTCTGTCTCTGGTTTTTGCCTGAAAAAGGATGAGAACTACTACAATAGAAGGACCTGGAACCACAGGGTGAGATCCTACTTTCTTTCCACTCTGATTATATCCACCCAGGAGGCTTCAGATTATGGCATAAGATTATGGGATGCTTTCTGTTTAGTGACCTTACTTTCCATTTAGAACTCGAGAGGTGGAAGGCACAATTATGCATTGTGTTTAACCAGAAGGTATGTTTGCACACTCCTTGTCATCATTGGTTATAAACCAAAGGTCATGATCTTATGACCTACATAGAGCACTTGGCCATAGTAGCTGCAACGTCTTTTCCTTCCTGTAGCTTTTGACACCATTAACTACTTCCTTATTAAAAGTATCTTCCACTTCAGTTTTAGAAATGTTTAGAAATATTCTGGGTTTTTTTTAAAGATTTTATTTATTTATTCATAAGAGACAGATACAAAGAGAGAGGCAGAGACACAGGCAGAGGGAGAAGTAGGCTCCATGCAGGGAGCCTGACATGGGACTCGATCCGCAGTCTCTAGGATCACGCCCTGGGCTGAAGGTGGCACTAAACTGCTGAGCCACCCGGGCTGTCCAGAAATATTCTGTTTTATACATCCCTCTTTATCTACCCTTTTTTTTCTTTTGCCAGGCAAAGGATTAAAAAAAATGTTCTTTAAATATTGTGTCACATATCTCCATTCCTGACCCATTCCTCATGCTGCAATTTCAATGGTGTGAGTCTACCTGTTTTGATAATTTGATTACTGTGCATATTTTGGTTTCTCTCAACAGGTAACTAGGGATATTTAAGTGGTCTCTATCCTTATCTCATTCTGTGATCCCTATCTATATGTGTGCACTACCATCTATCCAATCATTCAAGATGAAAACAGTCTTGGTGGTTGTTTTTTTTTTTTTTTTAAGATTTATTTAGTTATTTGAGAAAGAGGGAGAGAGAGAGAGAATGCTGGGGAGAGGTGCAGAGGGAGAGGGTGGGAGAGTCTTTAGCAGACTCCATGCTGAGCACAGAGCTGGACATGACACTTGAGGCTGGATTTCACAACCCTGAGATCACAAACTAAGCTGAAACCATGAGTCAGATGCTTAACCAACTGTACCACCCAGGCAGCACAAAAACCTTCTTAAAGTAAATCTCTTCCCTTTCCCTACCCAAAATCTTACCATGTAGAATGTATTCTTTCTTTTTTTCACTTCTTTCTATCCCTGGAATACATTCCCTCCTTTCTAATTTCACTGTATTTTTCAGTATTGTGATATTTTGTTTCTAGAATTGTCACTAATATGCTATCCTTATTTCTCTTATCCTACAAATCCACACTAATTTAGTTTTTCTAAAGCAGGAACCTAATATCGCCCTTTTCATACTTAAAATTATGTCATCAACCCACCCCCCAACATCACATCCAATCTCTAGCATAGCGTATGAGCTTTCACCTGTGGTCTCTTCCTACCCTCTCCAGGATTGATTAGTTTAGATCATTATAACTGCTATAACACATTTCAATGGCTTTTCTTAATACAAGGCAATTTCTTGCTTACTTATCAAGGTGGGAGTTTCTAGTCTGTGGGTAGCTTTTATTCGGCATGGTGTTTCAGGGCCACAAGATCTTTCTGTTTTGTAGCTCCACCATTTCATAAGGTCTCATCAACTTCTACATCAAGATGGAGGGAGGGAGGGAGGGAGGGAGGGAAAGAGCGCAGTGAAGGCTCACCTACTTCTTAAGAACCTTGGCTTGCAGAACATGAGAGACTCCTAACTCTGGGAAATGAACTAGGGGTGGGGGAAGGGGAGGTGGGCGGGGGGTGGGGGTGACAAGGTGACAGGCACTGAGCGGGGGCACTTGATGGGATGAGCACTGGGTGTTATTCTAAATGTTGGCAAATTGAACACCAATAAAAAATAAATTTAAAATAAATAAATAAATAAATAAATAAATAAATAAATAAATAAATAAATAAATAAAAAATAATATTAAATCTAGGATAAGATTAAATTACTTTCATATTCTGTGGTTCCATTTTCATGATAAAGTTCCAATCAAAACCTTTCAAAAAAAAAAAAAAAGACCTTGGCTTGGAAATAATACATTTGTTCCCTCTCACATCTATTGGTTGCAATCCACCACATGGCCGCATGTTAGCTAAGTAATTACCAGCAACAATTCTATACTAAGAAAAAGAAAACACAAATTTTGTTGAACAGGTCATTGTCTTTGAATCAACATCAAGAGTTCAACTTCCTATCCCACCCCTTCTTACACCGTAGCATACTTAACCACTTATATTCCTGAAAGACACCAAGCCCTCACTTTGCCTATGTCCCAGCCTTGTGCTCATGGCTAACCTCTACTCTTCTTTCAAAATTTAGCTGAAAAATCTTTTTGTATAGAAAACCATTACAGAACTCTTATTTCTGGATAAGTATTCTCTCTATATATTCCTGTTGTAAGAGGTGCTTGGAAAAATCTTGATAGGCTCAGTTACATACATTTTTACTTTAAAAATATCCATTTTTCTTTTCAGGGGGACTGAAAAAATAGCAGTATGGAAAATGAAACCTGACTCATTTGGAGTGAATCTTAGTACCAATTTCTGAAAATATTTTTGGTAAGGTAACACAATTTAAGATTTTATAAACAGTTGTGACCATACGTCTGACAACATATAGTTTGTTAAAGAGGAACTTTTGGTTTGTTTTTATCTTTAGGAAAAACTTGTAGAAAATGATATAAAACTCTTGCTTAATAACAAATTCATTTCCTTATTTTTATAAGAAGACACCAGACAGCATCTCCCAGCTTGCTTCACATTTCAGTGTGGCCATTTAACTAAGTTCAAACCAAGGAAATATTACAAGAAATGATGTGTGTCAATTCCAGGAGTGGCCCATAAAAACCTCCCATATACAACCAACTTCTTTCTTTTCTCTGCAGACTCAGTGTCAGAGTCCAGAAAAATCTTGGAAGCCATATACTAAAGATGTCAGTGCTTCCATTAGCCTGGGCCCTGTAGTCATGCTGTAAAACAGAGCTCCCACCCTACCAAAGAGGAACACTTCTATTTGGTTGTTCCATCGTATAAAAAGAAAAAAAACTTTCTGTTGTGTAGTAAAGTTTGGAGGTAGAGGTTGAAAATGCCACCAGCATTATCCTAAATAATATGACCCAATGTTGACAACTAAAGTATTTGTGTTTGGGAATCTAATTGGAAAACTAAAAACCTTTGCTAAGGTTAATATTTCAATACAAAAAGTTTTATCCTGATACAAATAACTTGAAGCACCCAGATGTCAAGACCTTCTTTTGCTGCTTCCACTGTATCAATTCCACCTGGGAGCTGCGGGAGCTAATGTCTATAGCATTTGGTCTAGGCAAGAAAAGAGAGATAAGAGCAACAAGGAGAATTTTAGAAAGAATACATTTAAGATCCTTAGTAGTATAATGCTTCTGACTAAAAATAACCTTAAATAGCTTAAATAAAAAGACTGAATCACAAAGAGCTACAACCAAGGTGTAATATTTTAAAATCCTACACACCACCATGCAGAAGAGGACAGCAGTGAAGAGGCTTGCTTATTTTGAGTATAAAATTGGACACAAAGCAAAAATAAATATCCTTGGAGAGTCCATAACGACAAGCCAGCCTTCAGAGAACAAGTCATCTGGAGCTATAATAAGTCCAGGATCGGTGTTATAGGTCATCAGTGCCATCAAGTCCTTGAACTCTTTCCATGTTTCTATCATCCTCAAGACTTGTCCTCACATAGTCTCAAGACGGCTGTCACAATTTCACATAATCATTGCCATATATAGAGGAGAAGGAGGCATACACATACCTATATGTACTTATGTGTGTGTACACATACACATATTTATGTGTATAGAGTATGTGTATATGTGCACATATATGTATGTGTACGTGTGTTTACATACATATGTACACATGCAAACATACATAAAGTTAAGCGGAAAGCACATTTTTAGAAGTCTTCTAGAAGATTTTCCCTTAGCCAAATCTGTGTAATATGCCCACATGTAAACCAATCACAAGGAAAGGAACTGATTGTCTAGTAATGAAAAATCATCCTTTGCTTTAGGACCCTCTTTCCATAAACATACTGTTCTCCAATACCTTATAAAAATAGGATTCCTTTCAGGTCCATTATTAACCCACTGATTCAGAAAAACTGAAGGCAGAGGGGATCCCTGGGTGGCTCAGTGGTTTGGCGCCTGCCTTTGGCCCAGGGCGCGATCCTGGAGTCCCGGGATTGGGTCCCGCATCGGGCTCCCAGCATGGGGCCTGCTTCTCCCTCCTCCTGTGTCTCTGCCTCTCTCTCTCTCTCTCTCTGTGTGTCCCTCATGAATAAATAAATAAAATCTTAAAAAAAAAAAAAAACAGAATGGGAATTTCTAGGGATTCAAGAAAAATAATCATATAGGAAGAAAGTTTGAAAAATAACATTGAAAATGTAATCTAGTAGATTTCTACAGTTTTCCTGCCCCATCTATAGAAGAAGCTCAACAGTCAGGAAACTAAACTGTAAACAGATGCTTCTACAAGCACTGGACTCTGGGCATCTACTCTGGCTACCATAAAAGTGTTAAAACCAAAGACATATTCAAGGCCAATTTAGGTGAATTTCCTACACCAAGAAGGGGGAAAAAACTAAGAGCCCCACTAAAACCTGGATTTGTAGGATTACCACCTTAAAACATGACAGAGATGTAAACCCCACCATGTAGGAGGGAAGGGCACAGAGAAAACTTACCCTCTTGACCTTGGTGCTAGATTTGAGAAAGACGTATCTATCTGTCATCGTAAAGTTCTTAAGTTATAATAACATCATTGATTTCAGACAAAATAGACTTTGAAGGAAAACTGTTACTAGAAATAAAGAGAAACACTTCATTATTGATAAAGGTTCAATTCACCAGGATAATATAACTACTTTTAGTTTTTGCTGATCATATAAGCACAAGATATTAGGAAAAAATTCAGACAAGAAGAAATAGACAAATCTATCAATATGGTGAGAGATTTTAATATTCCTCTGAATAATTAGTAGAATAAGCAAAGTACCAGCTAAAGTAACAGCATAATTAAGAAATTGACCTAATACAAAAAAATATAATACCATATTCAACAATTGAAGAGTACACCTATTTTTCAAGTGTATTTAAAATATGTAAAAAAATCTCAAATGGTTGAAACCATTTATAGCATGTTCTTGGACCACAATACCATTATAAATAATAACTAGAAAATTCTAGCTTCTTCATAAGACATCAAGAAAGAATCATAATGAAAAAAAAAAAAGAAGGAATCATAATGGATATCCTGGTGTACAGTAGGCTTTTTAAAATAAAATGTGAAGGCCAGAGATCAGAGGTGAAAACACAGGTGCTCACTTTGGTGGCACATAAATTAAATTGGAATGATAAAAAATATAAATAAATAAATAAATAAATAAATAAATAAATAAATAGGAATGATACTGAGAATATTAGCATAGCCACTGCACAAGGATGGCACACAAATTCGTGAAGTGTCCCACATTTTTTTAAAAAGATAAAAACACAGTAGAAGATGATTAAAAATGAAAGAGTTGTGAAAGCAACTTTAAATAGGATAAAATCCAGAGACCCACTAAGCTAAAAAAAAAAACTCCCTCATTTAAAAAATGAGGGATTCAATCCACGAAATTAAAGAGCACAACAAATCAGCAACAGAAAACTCTGTACTAAATATTAGACATATCATAGAGCATGGTAAAATATTCAGTAATTCTATGAAAGATTATTCTATATTACTTACAATCTGAATTAACATAAACAATAATAAGGTCATATGTACCAATCAGAATAGCAAACATTTAGAATTGATCCTCAAGAAGTGAAGACATGTGATAAAACAAGTATTTCCATACTTTATTGACAGAAGAACAGAATGACGGGTTTTCTGTAGTGTATATACACATAAGGATATGTGCAAGGTTGATGACTGTAGCATAATTTGTAATTATAAAACAGGAAATAAACTGCACCCAGATGATTAGATCGAGACCATTCAGTATCAGAGGCAAGGGGATTTCTAAGATGCATCCTAAAGGAGAAAAAAACATGCCCCAGATAACAGTCTGCATGAAACAATCTTCTTTAGGTAAAGAAACACTACGTACATGTGTGCATATATGTGTGTATATATAATGATATTTATTCAGCGCTTACTCCTTAGCAGGCATCACTCTAAACTTCTTGCATATTTTAACTTCTTCAATCCTCATAAAAATATTATGAGACGCATACTACTACTACCCTCACTTTACAGATTAAAAAAGAGGCACAGAGATAGTAATTTGCACAAAGTCACGGAGAATGAGAAGGGATTCAGATCTAAGAGGCAGGTTTCCCCCCTCCTTTTTACTTCTTTTCTCAATTTCATTTTCTATTGCTCTCCCTTCCCACCCCCTCTTCCTTCCTCCCGCCTACTTCCTCCCTTAGTCTTCAAGTATCTGTTGCTAGGGTCATGGGAAGAAAAGGAGAGGAGAGCTGCCCAAGACGCCTTTCGCTTTATTTATCCATATTCAGCTTTATTGTTTGGAAGATCCTGTATTACTTTTGTAAATAAAACACTTTAAGGAAAAAAAAGAATCAATGAATCCTTCAGTTTAAGCAATATGAGTTCGTTTGTGTGTGTGTGTGTGTGTGTTTTTTTCCAATATGAGTTTATTGAGCCTGTTTGCCAGTGGCGGGGGTGGGGGTAGATGGCAGAAAAATTAAACACTCTAAACACATCTAGTCAGTTTGACTCTTAAAAGTTAGCAGCCTTGGGGACCCCTGGGGGGCTCAGCGGCTTAGCATGTGCCTTCAGCCCAGGGCCTGATCCTGGGGTCCCGGGATAGGGTCCCACGTTGGGGTCCCTGCAGGGAGCTTGCTTCCCCCTCTGCCTGTGTCTCTGCCTCTCTCTCTCTCTCTCTCTCTCGAATAAATAAAATCTTTTTTAAAAAAAAAGTCAATGTGTAGTTCATAATAAATAAATAAATAATAAATAAATAAATAAATAATAAATAACTAGCTAGCTAGCTAGCGGCCTTTGGTGGAGAATGAGGGATGGGCGGAGAGAGGGAGAGACAGACACTGAGAGAGCCAGACGGACAGCGAGCCAGGACGGAGAGAGCTAAAGAGAAGAAGCCCCATGAAGAAAAGCGAGCTCGACCCCGGGCCGTTTGCACCCGCAGCGGCGCTGCAGGCTCCGGGCGGCGGAAGCTCCCGGGAGGCCCGCGCCCCCACCCCACCCCGGCGGCCCCGCCCCCTCCGTGACTCCCCGGGCCCGGCTGCCCCCGCCTCCCGGCGCCTCGCTGCCCGGGGCCCCGGAACAGACGTCAGGGCCCGCAGGGCGCAGGGGGCGCAGGGGGCGCAGCGGGGCCAGCGGCGAGCGCGCGCTCGGGGCACCTGCAGGGGCGTGGACGCCGCCACCGGGAAACGAAACCGTCAGACCTCGGCGGCGCAAGGTCGCTCCGAGGTTCCGGGGCCTCGCCCTTGGCAGCATCCGGGCAGCATCCGCACGCGGCGGCCACAGGTGGGCGGGCGGCGGGCTCCCGGCCAGGCGCGCGGGGGGGGGGGGGGGGCGGGAGGGCTGTACCTGTGCGGGGCGCGCGGGCGCAGGCTGGGGGCCGGGGTCCTGGCGGCGGCCACAGGTGGGCGGGCGGCGGGCTCCCCGCCAGGTGCGCGGGGGGTGGCGGGGGGCTGTACCTGTGCGGGGCGCGCGGGCACAGGCTGGGGGCCGGGGTCCTGGCGGCGGCCACAGGTGGGCGGGCGGCGGGCTCCCCGCCAGGTGTGCGGGGGGGAAGGGGGCGGGGGCAGGGGGCGGTACCTGTGCGGGGCGCGCGGGCACAGGCTGGGGGCCGGGGTCTTGGAGCATCCGCACGCGGCGGCCACAGGTGGGCGGGCAGCGGGCTCCCCGCCAGGCGCGGGGTGGGGGGGGCTGTACCTGTGCGGGGCGCGCGGACACAGGCTGGGGGCCGGGGTCCTGGCGGCCCGGGGAGCGACCCCCGAGCAGCGACCCGCCTGCGGCACCCCCCCCGCCGGCCCGCCCCAGGGCTCAGGTGTGCCCGCGCCCCGTGGGTGAACACCTGTCCGCGGCGCTGAGAGTCTGAGCTGCGGCTGCCGGCAGCGTGCGGGGGGTGCGGGGGGTGCGCGGGGGTTAGAAGGGCGATTCGCAGGCCCCTCGGAGCTGTCATTTAACAGTGAGTATTCACTACTGGGAAGGCTGCCCCCCCCCCAAACTGTGCGAGCCACCTGGAGCTCCGCGCGCGGGGGCAGGAGGGAGGCAGGTGCTTTACCGCCCACAGGGGGACCCTAGACCCGAGGCTCCCGAGTCCGTCCACCTGCCTGGGTGCACCCCCCGCCTCTGCTACTTAATTCCTGCGGACTCCGAACCCGTTTCTTCATCTCTGGACCTTGCTGGCTCCATCTCTGAAATTGCGTCAAGGTCAAAAATGAGTTCCGAGAGTTAAGAGTAGGATACTTAACTAGTGTAAAAGCTGTTGTCGGAGCTGTGTCCCGCGCTGCAGAAAGTTCTCATTAGGGTTAGCTTTTGGTATTTTTTTTTTAAGATTTTATTTATTTATTCATGAGAGAGAGACAGACAGAAGCAGGCGCCCCGAAAGGAGCCCCATGCGGGTCTCGATCCCGGATCCCGGGGTCACGCCCTGAGCCGAAGGCAGACGCTCCACGCCTGAGCCACTCAGGTGTCCCGCTTTTAGTATTTTTAATAGTAAAGTCCCTGCTTCTCCGAGATTATTATCTGGCTCCCAGGTGGTTTTATTTAGACAGAGATTCCTGGAAGTGGTAAAATAGCTACTACCCAGCTCCAGGAACAGGCAGGTATTGTTTCTCCTGGTTTAGCAATTTGAGAAACAGGATTAGTACAAGTGTCACTTCCGTAGAGGAAATTGTCAAACGATTTATGATTCCCTTTATCATCCTTGAACTTTCTTAATAGCAGAACTTTCTCTTAATACCATGCTCGCGAGCAGGACAACTGCAGGGCTTTGAACACTGAATAAACGCAAGGAATGAAAATTAAGGAAAAGGGAAAATGAGTGGATTTCTGCAGCTGGATAGAAAAGGTGCATGTAAAATAAATAAGTGGCTGAATCTGAGACGAAGCAGCCTTCACATTTGTACGGGAGCTGTTCTTTATGGGAAAGGAGGGAAATAAAACCCTACACATCTTGTTCAGTCAGCAAGCACCAGTTAAGTGCCTTGTCCTGGACAAGATAGTCCATACTCTGGCCTTTGAGAACATAGAACGCAGGTAGAGAGAAACTACGTTAAAACTGTCCTACACTTCTCTATTCTTTTGTCTGATCTCTCCCCCCCCCCCCCTTTTTCTTTTTCCTGTAATCCACAAACCTTTCATTTCCTTGAATTAGTCAATCTCCCTCTAGCCACAGGACTTGTGCCAGTTGCCTCTGCAATGCTTCACTTCCCCAACCCCCATCCATGGCCTAGTTGATTTTAGACAGCCTTTGGCTCTCAGATTCAAAGTAGGTCAGGGACAAAGAGTTCTGTCATTGTCTTTATTTGCTAAAATAATTCAGAACATATATCCACATCGTGGGCCTCAGAAAAATGTTAACTGATTTGTTGTTAAACAATTAAGAAGTAAACATGGATCGATGATTCAAATATAGGTTATGCCTGGTTTATAGGCATACTAGTCTTAGGAGCTATCAAAACTAGGGATGCTTCCTTTGGGCTCCAGATTGTACATTAATATTTTTCTGAAAGCAATAAGAGAAATTTCAGGACCCCCAAGAGATGGGTCAAGGATTTCACTGTAAGATGAGTTCTGGAACCATGATTGATGTCACCTGCATTATTTCTCTTCCCTGATGGAAGAGGTTTATAATTTTCAAAGAGCCCAGAGCAGCAATGGGTCTTATGGTATCTGATGGAATAATTTTACCAGAAATATACTTATATGAATATAGTATATGATGCACTAATCTCTCATTTAACTGAATTAGGAAGAAGGGTATAGGGCAGCCCGGGTGGCTCAGCAGTTTAGTGCCTTCAGCCCAGGGCGTGATCCTGGAGACTCAGGATCGAGTCCCATGTCAGGCTCCTTGCATGGAGCCTGCGTCTCCCTCTGCCTGTGTCTCTGCCTCCCTCTCTCTCTCTCTCTCTTTCTCTCTCTCATGAATAAATAAATAAAATCTTTTTTTTAAGAAAAAGAAGGGTATAGTATTCAGATTATAATTTGAATTTATACATTTGTCCTGAAGTAATTAAGATTCCAGTGGTACAATATATATGACTTCCTTAGATTTTTTTTTTCTTTTAGTACAGGATAAATATGATGTTCTTTTCCCTGGAAGTTTTTCTAGGACTTGTTTCTTATTAAAAGTCCTGGGGGCATTATTAAAAAGTTATACTAATTAATTAATTCACCCAGGACTCCGCCTTACTCATTTCCAAAACTGGGTGACATTACCTCTTGTTAATAGACCCTTAAGTTTGAGAAAATCAAAAGATCTCTGAAACAGCAAACAAGACTAGACAGGGTGACATGGTGAGTATCCTCTTTATTCTACAAGTGCTTTATTCTACTGGCACAAATACAGGCCACGACTGTCCCTTAACATTTTGTACCAAAACTTATGCTTGATTTTTTGCTTAATTGCAAAAATTCTAAAACCTACAGCACAGTGAGGACCCAGATTTTGTTCTGCAGCAGTTTTGCCAACAGGGAATCATTCTCACAAATCTATACTTTAAGATTCAAAATAATATAACCACATAGGAAAGAAAAGAGCACAGCAGGACAAACAAGCTCTGTGTTAGAGTCTGTTGAGTTTCCTGGGATCTCTAGACAAGAAGTTTTGCCTGGGTTAAATGTTATTAGTAGGCATAAAGGGGGTTGGGATTTTTTTAAAGATTTTATTTATTTATTCATGACACACACAGAGAGAGAGAGAGGCAGAGACACAGGCAGAGGGAGAAGCAGGCTCCATGTAGGGAGCCCGACGTGGGACTCGATCCCAGGTCTCCAGGATCAGGTCTTTGATCTCGGTCTTCCCAGGCTGAAGGCAGCGCCAAACCGCTGGGCCACCGGGGCTGCCCAGGGGTTGGGATTTAAAGTGGAGAAATCAGGGAAAAAGGGATCAAGGAACTGGAAGGTAGAAATACTGAGAGCATTTTTTTTTTAATTGTTATTTTCTGTAGAAATAACCAAACACAAAGTTTTGGTTGGATTGTCATGGCGCTACAACTATGCAACACCTGAGAATGGGTTCTCTGGCTAAAAGTATATCTTGAAACATAGAAAAAAGGGTCAGGCCTTTTCAGATTTACTGCTGAAATTGGGAAGGATATATCCACAGAACCTGGAATCCAGAGACATTTGCAGTAGTGTGATCTGATAGCTAACTTCACGTCTAGAGTCCAGCCCTAAGGCTGGGTGCTGGATCACACATTTCTTTTGTGTAGATTGGAAGGCTCCAGTTCTTTACTGAGTTGCAATGTGTCGTCTTAAGATCACAGTGTTTTCCTTTTGGCTTTCTGCCTCATAGGACCCTCTCCTCCCAAAGGTTTATAGGAAATGTCCATGATCCTGGGGGGACCCACAACTTTGTAAGTTGTACTCAAAACCACATCAGAAAAAAAAAAAAAAATAAACACATCAGTGGGGAATGGGAGCAAGGTCAAAGGGTTTAAATGACTGTTTCTGGTAGATTAGATGAATAGAAGAATATCCTATGTGTATGGATAGTTTCAGATTATCTTGTTTCAACAGTCATATTTGACCTATAAATTTTAGACAATGTACTAATATCAGGTCTTCTTTTTCAGAACTCTCTAAACCATGGAAAAACAAAGTAAGTAATTTAAGTGTTTACTTTCATTTTATAGTGTTAAATTGTTGTTAATATGTTCTTTGTCATAATGTTTTATTCAGTTTCAAAGGATATAATTTGCTTTGTTTTGTTTATGCTCCAGAACCCAAATTCTAGTTCATTGCTTTGACTGTAGAGACAAAGTACACACATATCCACTACCACTAATTTTTTCTGTAAAAATAAAAAAGTCTTAGGTAAGCCTAAGGAATTTTAGTCTTACTGGGAAATATGTTATATAATTCATACTATATTCTACCTAGATCAGGTTTTCCGTCTTTATGTGCATTTTCTATACATAAACATTATTCAACTCATTAAATTAACAGATAATAAATTTAATATGTCAGTCCATTGTAATAAAATCTTCAGATATAGCCTGCTATATATTTGATAACATACACATGTGAACAGGTTTAAATAAATACCAATCATTATACTCTGGCTTTTTTCTGCCAAGAGAATACTAAGGGCTCCTTGGTGGCACAGTTAATTAAGCAGCAAACTCTGGATTTTGGCTCAGGTCATGATCTCAGAGTCATCGATCAAGTCTCACATTGGGCTCTGTGCTCAGCAGAGTCTGCTTGTCCCCCTCCCTCTGCTGTCCCCTTCTCTCTCTTTGACTCTATCTCTAAAATAAATAAATAGATAAATAAAATCTTAAAAAAAAATTCTAAAGCAGATGGGTATTGACCAAGCATATATTAAAAGACTTTGTCTTTTTTTTAAATATAAAGTTCTGAAGAGTAAAACAATACATATAGGGAATAATATGAAGAAAAAAATGCTGTTTTGTGAGATTTATATTCTCTTTATTTTTGTTTAAATACGAAAGAGACATTTGTCTTTCACCACAGTGTCAGTCTTGCTACATATATTACTCTGTACGACTAGAAACCTCAGCTTTCCTTCATGAAGTTTCATGATCTTCTCTTAATGTTTGCTATATTAATTTAACTTTACTTACAAAACTCAGGGTTTTTAAATGCAAATTGATACAATATTGCACTGTTATATTTGCCGCAAGCATTAGGATGCTTCAGATCACTTTAGAAAGGTTCTTTTGGCCAAGGTCATAGTCACCTTTTAACACTTCATCTTCTCATATATATTTGTGTGTGTGTAAATGTATGTAAATAGGAATAAATATATAGAGAAGTAAAAATAAAGTTTCTTTATGATAATGTGACAGTCCTATGATATCTATAAATTATTTTAAGTTCCATTTCACAAATGCAGAAATCCATTCATCATTCATATGCTTTGGTCTATTTGACCACTTCCCCATTTGCTTGGTTTCCTTTTATATGAATTCCTGCTGAAATTCCTAAAACTAGGGTCAATACCCTGGAACCCAAACCCCAGAGATTAGGAGCTTCTAATTTCTTGACTCTATCAGCTCCTAGATAGGTATATGCACTGACTATTGCTCAAACAATAGTACCCAGCAAGAGGTGCCAAAATGTGACATATCATTCAAGAGCAGGTCTGTTAGTCAGACTTGCAGTGTGTTTTCTTGAGATCTGGTCAGTGTGATTCAACTCAGGTTGGGAGTGGGGCTGTGGGCAGGGCCTCGAGAGCTAGAGAACTAGGAGATAGGCCCCCACTCGAAGCCAACAAAGGAATGGTTGGAATGGAGTGACTTGTATTTCAGAGATCTGTAATAAATCAGGGTATGTTACACTATCTGTTCAGGGAAAAGCCCTGGAGGAAGTAGAGGATTCTTTGTTAATTACCTGAATTTGCAGTCTCCATAGACTCCATTCTGTTGAAGTTATTAGGAAGCCAATTGAATGGAAGAGGAGGGTGGCTCACAATCCAGCTTTCCTACTGAAACCACATGAGTTGAGTGTTCTTTGAAGGCCTATGGTTAAAAAAAAAAAGCATATAGAAAATATATCAGATTTTGACTTTTTCTTCTGTATTAATGTCATGCCCTCATCATTCAATAGGAAACTATTTTGAATTTATAGTTAGCAAGCCATAGTGGAACAGAGGAGAACGTGATATAAGTGTAGTGTCCACTAGACCATAAATTGCATGAAGACAGAGCCAGTATAGCCTCAGAGCTCAACTCAGAGACAATATAGGAGGTGCTCAACAAATATTTATTGTCTGACTGGGGTAGCTACTATATGAGTGACTAGAAAGCACAAATATGAAGAACTAGAAGGTCATGGAATATTAAAAATATTCAACAAAGTTTAATATGCTAGTTTATTGTAATTCAGTCAGTTATGATTTTTATAAGTCAAAATTAGTCAAATATTAGGAATTTCCTATGGTTCAACCTTATTGGGGTAGTTGCAGAGCAAGCATAAAAAGGACATTTAAATATTGAAATGTATGCGTTGTATTACATATTTTTTAACTATATTACATATTTTTAAAATAATTCTTATAGCAATAATTATACATATCTTTGAAATTATCCGTAACCTTTCCATTATGATCTCTACGTCTTTCTTCACAGTCTATATGTGGTTTTAAAATACTGTTTTCCTAATACCAACAGAATCAAAATACAGAAGTAAACATTAATCAGGCATATTAGAAAACTAGAAATTCAGTCCCTGTAACTCAGCTCATTTTATCTGAAAAAGAATTTCTTTGAAACAGGATTCTGCTAAAAATTAAGTCTGAAAGCAAGCATAGCTTGTGTTGAGTGAAGAATTCACTTTATCAATTTTAGTCAGCACAAGATTGTGTAAATGAAAATTATCTAAAGACAATGTATTTTTCTTTCTAAGGATAATGTAATTTTCTTTCTGATATATATTTTATTAAAGTAGATAGATGTTTACCCGCCCCTGTATTGCAGATGGGCAAATGGATGCTCCTCATCCAGGGACAAATCTACCATCTGGACATCCCCCTGAATATCCTTCAGCAGCATTCCAAGGTAAAATATTTATTTAAAGAATAAACCCCCCCAAATTTTAAATTATTGTTATTCCCCTAAAGTGTACGTATGTGTGTGTCTGCCTGTCTCTGTGTGTGTTTTGGTAGTGTCTTTTACTAAAAGTGCAATAATGAAATTGGAAGCCTATTGTTAATTTTTTTGGCTTGACTATGTATTATCATAAATATCATAAAAGTAATTTTTACTTATACAGGATAGTAAAGATGTAGAGTCAATAAAAATTTAGCAAATAAAGTTTTCACATAAATTAAACCCCCAAATAGACATTTTAAATAAAAGATTTAATTGATTCTCCACCTGTTCTGAAACACATTTAGGACATTTATCCCCGAGTATTTTTGAGTCAGATATTAGCCAAGGGTAATTGTGCACAGTGAGAGTCACAGAAAAGAGGTGACTACTTAAAACTGGAAATTCTAAGTAGTAAAAATGTAGCTTCCTGGGTATCATTTTCATTTTCATTCCATAACATATATGAGAGCTTTGCATTTATATACATCCTAACTCATGCCTTCATCTAAGAAAAGCAGTTGAGTCATATCACTCCATACAAGGCAATACCTTTTTACCCTTTGAACCAATGAATAGGAGACTTCAGAGATTTTTATTTAGTCAAATGCAGTTATCAAAATAACTGGAACTTTTCTAAATGACAAAGTTCATGGTGCACCTGGATTTACAAGTAGTCCGACTACTCCCACCTTGAGAGACCATTCTGAAGATTTAGTTAGGATCAAAAGGAATCCGGTTTGGGCAGCAGGGCATATCCATTTTGTTTTCTGCTCTGAGCAAATAAATCTGCTTGAGAATTGAATTATCTAGACAGAAATTTCCCAGTAGGGCCTGGATCTCATTCAGATGTTTGCAGTTAGTTATAAGGATGTGAACTAGAAAATCTCTAAGGTTATAGTTCTCAAGGGGGCCTGCACTGAAATATTATGTGGATGTTCTTAAAAACACTGTACCAGGGCATCATCCCAGAAAAATTTAAAAAGCTCAGGTAGTAGGACCCAGGGATTAGTAATATTTTTAATTCCCCAGGTAATTCTAATGTGCAAACCACCAGAGCTAAGAACTACTGCTCTAAATTCTTATATGATGATTGTTTGAAAAATTATTAGCAAGCTGCAATATTCATCCAAGGCACTTGGAGAATGATTTAATCCACCTTCACAGCTAATTAAAAGTAGGTGATACATAATTAAATTCAGTTATAATCAGACTTGAGAGCTTATGAGAAAAATAGCTTAATTTTATTTCTCAAGTCCAAGGCCACATATATAGTACAGGTCTTAATATGATAATGATGTAGTGATAGTTTAAAAATGAGACTTTACTGTGCATCATGTGTGATAACTCATTTAATTCTCAAGCTTATGAGGTAAATACTATCAATTATCCCCATTATTCAGGTGGGAAAAAGGCATAGAGAGGCTGTATCAGGTTTTGGGTTATGGCTTCTGTACTTGATAGTTGTGCGATGGTTCAAATAAGTTGCTGTACCTCCAAGCCTCTGTTCTTATCTATAAAATGGGGATAATATTTTCCAATTCAGTTTTGTTTGGAGATTAAATGAAAACATATGTAAAATACCTAGTACAATGATTTACAAATAATAAGTGACAAATATTTGTTGACTATTCTACTAATAATACATTAAATCAATTGGACTTTATACAAATAAAAATATTTGTATTTTTACAAATTTCAGGTAGTTCTGTATGTTTAATCCATTGACTTGGGAAATAATCAACTATCCACTCTAGGAGTCTTGAGAAGATTGAAATAATGCTAATAACGTAACCTATTAACTCATATATCCCCATTGATTTGCTTGTGGTCTGATCTTTGCATTGTACCCAGTGATCTTTAAAAATGCTTACCTGTTCATATTACAGATAGCATTCAATGTGTACATCATTGACTTTTCCTTGATTTTAGGATAAAGACCAAAATGCTTATTTTGGTTCACTAGACCTGAAGGCTCCCGTGCATTCTCTTTAACTGTCTCTTAAGCCTGAGTCTCCGCTATTCAAGTCCATGTGCCTTTCTAAAGATTAGTAGACACCCTGTTACTAACCCAGGGCTTCTCTCTGAAACATTTTCCTTGTGCCTCCTGGTCTACTCAACTCCTCTGCATCCTTTAGATCTCAGCTGAAAGGAGGTCCTCAGGGAAGCTGTCCTAACTCCTTCCTTTTCTCTCTCCCCATCCCAACACGTTCCTTTGGCATTTATAGTCATAAAAATCTGGGCCCTTCTTTCAAAGAGCTTGTCTTCAACCATAGTTAACAAATTGGTCATACTGGTGTCGTGGCTCCCTGGAGTATAAAGTATAAGTTATAAAGTATAAAGTTAAAAACTATAACTTTATAAAGTATAAAGTTATCTTCCCCACAAGGCAGTGAGGGCAGGGATTCCATCTGCATTTCTCATTTTAAATCCCAGTGCTCAGCACTCCTATAAACTTTGTAAGATATAAATCAGATTATGGAGCTCACTTGTCTGCTTAAAATCCTCAAAGACCTGTCCATCACACTTGGAATAATATCTAAACTCCTTATGAATGGGCTTCCTCGATGAGCTGCTGTTTCTTCACTGACCACAGTTTCTACTCTTCCTCTCTCCCTTAGGAGGTTTCTCTTTTTCTCAAACATGCCAAATTCATTCCTAAGTAGAAGAGTTTTGCATTTGGTTTTCTTTCCTCCTGGACATTTCTTGCCGGATCTTTACACAGAGCTTTTCTGTTCTCATATTTTAGATCTCAACAGAAATTTTTTTTCTATCTAATGTAACGAATTGATACCTTTCCCTCTCCACCATGCATTTTCTCTATAAGTTCAATCTGAAATCTTTTAAATCAAAGAATTTATTTTCCCTTTCCCAAAAGTTGCCTGTAAGCTTCCTGAGGGCAGGTTGCCTGTTGATAGCTGTGTCCTCTGATTCTAGAACAGAGCCAGTCACATTGTAGAATGTTGGTAAATATTTATTGTAAGAAGGAATGAATTATAAAAACTATATTTAAAAGATATTAGTATGAGATTTAGTCTCTTCTAAATCTTTTTAATGGTGTATGTGTTTTGCCTCAGTGATTTTTTAAGTACTTATAAATTACATAATCTAAGTATTAAATTTTATATAGCCTTTCCTGTTAAAATATTATGGAACACATTCCTTTGAAATTATATTCCATTCCTGTGGGATTGCTACTCTGTGGACTACTCATGGAAGCTTATGAAGTTCCATTGCAATCACAAATTCACATGGAATACAGAATATACGCTTATTAAATTTCTTCCTCTCCTGTGCTTCTTAAATACTTAAGATTGCCTATTGTAACTTTTTATCTTCCTTAGTTCTCAAATTATATTTTTCAGAGTGCTGTAAATTATAAAACTTAAATTTGTAATCTATCATACTGGATGATTTTTTCATGTAGGAGGTTTTAGGATAGGAATGTACCATGCCTGAAAATTTCAGGCTGATTGTTCACCCAGATAAGCATCTGGACAATATTGGAAGTAACAACATGCTTTTACCTTTATGCCAAGGTTTCTCAATGGCAGCACTATAATATTTGGAGATGAATAACTCTTTTTATTTTTCAGGGTACCATTCTAGCATTTCAGGAAGTATTTAGCAGCATCACTGACCTCTGTTTACCAGATGCCAGTATCACCCTCCATTCCAGCTGAAACAACCAAAAATATACCCAAACTTTGCCACATATTCTTTGAGGGGGCAAAACCACCCCTAGTTCTATACATAAAGGAGATACTGTTTCCTACAGTTCCAGAATTATCATATTTTTATACAATACTTTGGTTTCAGAAATGCTGATTCCAAGCCTTTTTGGGCCTTTTACTCCGTGCCATCTCTCTTTTCTATTAGGGCATTCCAGAATCTTTATGTAGGTGACTCTAGATCATTGTTGATTTCCTGTCACTTTCCTAGTTTTCAAGACTATTTTCAACTGAGTTTTGAGTGGTGGATAAGGCTTGGGCCAATCCTACTCCCAGCCCCAAGCCGTATAGGAGTGGATATGAAACCACAAATATTTCATTGAAAAATCGCTGAAAGATAAAAACACAACCTTTAAGCTTCATAAAAACAGGATTTCTGAGTTGAAATTTTAGTTTGTAGAGTTTTAGGAGTAATCCCAAAAGAATTCATGTTTCAAATTTTCTGTGCAGTTACAAATTATTTTACTTGTTTATATTTCAGGGCCTCCAGGACATATGGGCTACCCTGGCCCTCAGGTTGGCTATCCTGGCCCTCAGGTTGGCTATCCTGGCCCTCAGGTTGGCTATCCCGGCCCCCAGCCTGGCTATCCCGGCCCCCAGCCTGGCTATCCCGGCCCCCAGCCTGGCTATCCTGGCCCTCAGGCTGGCTACTCAATTCCACCAGCTGATTATTTAGGTGCTGGCCCAGTAGGCTTTCCTGTCCAACACCAGCCAGTGTATAATCAGCCAGGTGGACCTGCAGGGGTACCATGGATGCCAGCACCACCACCTCCATTAGACTGTCCACCTGGATTGGAATATTTAAGTCAGGTAATTCTAAATAAGTGAAACACTCATAAAAAAATAAAATTGTGCATATCATTTGCTTAATGAAATTAACAAATGACTAATTCAGAAAAGTCTGAAATGGTAAAACATTTTACACTAACAAATTACTATAAGTCTTCTAGGTCAAGTTTACTTTCAAAGCAAAATATAAATGTCTCATGAAATTGTGTTTTCTATGATTTTGAATATACTCTGTGGCAATGGTCAATAGCAAACTTTAATTAAGCACTATTTTCCAGAGTTTGTTCCTAAGTATAACACATGCATTAACTTATCTAATCCCTTAGAAGCTCTATGATATATAGGTGCTATAATTATCATCATTTTACAGAAGAGGAAACTGAGGTCCAGGGAGATTATATAACTGACTCAGGGTCAAAACACTAAGGAATGGCTTCTTAATTCTGGAAACTTGGTTCTAGATCTTGTTCTTTAATCTTAACACCGAATAACTTCCTGAGAGGTGAATAGAAACATTAAACTAAATTTAGTGCTGAGTGTCAAGGTGCCTGGGTGGCTCAGTTGGTTAAGTGTCTGCCTCCAGCTCAGGTCATTATCCCAGGTTCCTGGGATTGAACCCAGGGTCAAACTCCCTGCTCAGCAGAGTCTGCTTCTCCTTTCTCTGCCCCTCCCTCCAGCTTGTGCACTCTCTCTCTCATAAATAAACAAAAAAATCTTTTTAAAAAATTTAGTGTTGATATCAATAAGTGGTACCAAAAACTGAGAGTTAATATTTTCTGTATAACATGATTCACTTTTTGTTATAATTAATAAAACTATATTTTATGATGCTTTGTCCTTTGGAAGAACCAATTTTATTAACACCACCAGTGAGGAAAAAAAAAAATCCTTTTTTTTCCCTTGCCCATATCCTAGCAATGTGAAGGTTAGTATTTGCTTAATGTTGGAAATCTGGTATGTAAACTGGGAATATGAAATTATTTGTGTCTAATCTATAAACAGCTATTCCTGCGATAACTAACCAGTTTTAAGTAAATGAATTGGCTCTCTTTTACTCTCTGTACTACTTTAATTTTCCCCAATGCACTTGGGTGTTGTAAGAACTATTAGTAGTTCATACAATCCAAGAAATACTTTAAACAGATTCTTTTTAAAAATCAAGGCCTTACAAAATATATAGGGGAAGTTATTACCTGCTCCAAAAGGTAATATCAAGCACACTTCAAATTTGTTTTTTAAATTTGGAAAGAATTTTTAAATTTGGAAAGAAGCACTTTAAATGGATAAGGAGTCTTAATATTTCTTAAGTCTTTTCAAGAAGGAACTTTTTTTTTTTAATTTTTAGAGGGATTCCAGTGTAAGTCAATTTTATTTGACCTGAATTTGCCCACGTTAATAGTGAACACATTCAATAGATTGTTTTTCTTTTTCTTTTTTAAAGATTTTATTTGAGAAAGAGAGAGCATGCATGCATGTGCAAGCACACAAAAATGGCAGGGAGGGGCGGAGGGAAAGGGAGAAGCAGACTTCCCACTGAGTCGGGAGCCCAACTCCCGGCTGATCCCAGGACCCTGAGATCATGACCTGAGCCAAAGCCAGCCACTTAACCAATTGAGCCACCCAGGTGCCCCAGTAGATTGTTTTCAATTAAAGATATATTAACTTTAATTTTATACCTTTAGGTATAAAAGTTTAGAAGTAAGACATGATATTATTAAATATTGATAAATATTGACAATTTATTATATACGTTCCTTAAAATAGAAAACACAAATATTAATTTTGGTATAAAAAGAATGAAAATATCGTCTTTTTTTTTTTTTACTATAATAGATAGATCAAATACTGATTCATCAGCAAATTGAGCTTCTGGAAGGTATGTATTCATTTTATTGACCATATTTCTAGAAAGAAGATGTTTTTACAGATAAAAGCATATCAGCAACCACAAATATAACACTTTCACTGATGTGGAACAGTTAAATCTGATTATTTACAAATGTCTTTCTTCATGATAATGAAATGATGGCAATTATCAGTGGCACATTTCTGGAAATTAGAAGTCAACTTGTAAAACACCATTATTCTGAGCATCCATCCTCATGCCAACTTAGAAGGAAGCCCATCAAAAGTTACTTTTGCTCCCACTTCCCTCTAGAAATCATTTCAGCTGTTTTCTCCAGCCTGACATGATCTTGATGCTGACACAGAACCATATGCACTAGTTCAGTTACCTTGGTACATTTCTAAAGCCAGGAAAGTCCTTCAATTTGGATGGGTATGTTTTGGAAAATGTATTCTTGCCAACAATTTATATCAGGAGTTCATATGAACCTTGTAAGACCTTTGTTCTGTGGGCTGTGGATTATCACCTTGGGTGCAGGGCTAATGCATTGTTGGAGGATGCTGATCAGTAGGCTTGGAGGCCTGGCTTCTTAAAACAGCACTCCTGCTCATGTGAATGGCAAATAAATATTTCCTTGGGTACAGCACTCCTGAGGTGCAAGGTAAACTTAAGAAGCCACCAGATGCTTCAAGACTCTTACCAGGGGAAAGAGAACCTAGATGCCTTCATGAACCATGGTGTCTTTCTTCTAGATATAAAGAGTAATGAACGCTCAGCTAGAGTTTATAATATATCTGTTAAGTCCTTCATCTCTCTGCAAAGTTTGTTTCCAATGGTAGAAATTATAACTATGAATAGTAAGAGCAGAATAATAGATTTAGTTTTGCCTGTTTTATTTAAATTGCTTATAATGAAAAAAAAGTAATAAATTGCTTATAATGTACGTTGTTAGATATTTATAATATGCGTGTTTTTAGTTAATACTAAGTTTTCCCTGGAAAGGCATTCTTTGTTGCTTGATAATTAGTACTTTGAATTTTTTAATGTTTTAAGAAATTTATTTTTGATGTCATAAAATCAAACCAAACCAGATACTGTACATCATAAAGCACTCCCCATTTATAGTTTTTAAATGTATAAGTTTTATACATATCATGAAAGGTAAAGTAAGTTCAAAATTTATAGTTATTCTTCAGTTTTCTAATAGTGATGTCTTCAATTTTCTTCTTTTCTCTTCATCTCAATGAAAGTATATATTGTAACATGATAGCATAAAGAGATGGAGATTATTCCATTTATTTTTACCATCTGAGTGTATGACAGGCACTTACTTCCCAATTCAAAACTTTATAGACAGTAATGATGACCATAGAAGTCTTATTTCATTCTCATTTTGTAACTAGAAGGTAACTTAGAGATTGTGTAAACCCATTCATCTCATTTTACAGATAAACTAGCTAAGAATTTGAGATTAAGCTAGCTAATGAAACATTTAGATAACAGACTCCATGTTACGAATCAGTTTAATTTTTTTCTTACACAGCACTTGACTGGCAGATGTTGAGGTCAAGGGTGGTTCTTTTAAAAATCCAAAGGCTGGCTGAAGCCAGCTAAGATACTTAAGAGAGGCCATGATCATAGAATTTATGAAGGACATCTATATCTGACTAAGTCTATCCACACAGATATTAGAGAATATTTTTTGTCTCCATATGTATCTCTCTATCATTCATTATATATTGGTGGCTTTCTGGCATCTCATGACCCACGTTAATGAGGACTGTAACTAGTAGGACTGTTAATGTTCCCCTGGCTCTAAGCAAGGAGAGGTTTGCAATGTGTGATTCAGTATAGGAGCCCATTGGTAAGATGTCACATGGACATCAGCATTTAGCATACCTCTGTCCCCTTGCGAAAAGATTAGCCTCCTCCAGAGTACAGAATTTACGTAGGATGCCAGTGGTCTAGATAGCCTATTGAGTTGCAGCCTTGGTTGCGAAGCACCTCTTCCCATTGTCTAATACCCATCACCCACTTCTGAACAACTACCACTAAGCTAAACCATTTTTTTTTTCCATTTTGGCAGCATTGCTACTCATATTTGGAAATTGCACCACTGATCAGAGCTGTGTTCCTTCATCCAACCCACTATTTTTAAAAGGGTTTAAGAAAAGAGTTCCTTAACAATTTAGACATTTTTCATAAATATGGAGATTAAAAAATGTGCAAAGGCCAGTAGGGCAAATCTTAAACCAGGGTGCTCTGAGCCCAATGTGATGTTCTAATTCACCCTCCATTTTAACCCCCCCCCTTTCTTAATGCACAAGTGTGCATTAAGAGTAAGCCCTGTCATTACTTACCGTCACACAGTGCAAAAACATAAGCCATAAATATTATATATAAAAAAACTCAAGCCAATTTTTTCAACAGAATATTTCATAGAGTATAAACATAGCAACCATCCTATATTCCCTTATATAATTGAATATTAGAAAACTATACCAAGCAAGTGGATATTTTCTGCATGCACAAAGCAAGCTATGACCATCTACAGCACTGTACCATCCCTCAGAAGCAGTCTGTCTTTCTGACATGAGACTATGGAATTAAGAAGATAGGAGTTTTCTTTTCCCTGTCTTACACAGAGACTTTAATTTCTCTGTTCCTTAATACCTTCTCCTTCTTTTTTCCCTTTATCTTTTATCCTCTATCTAGATCATCTCTAAACACCTTTCCTTTTTGTTAAAGTATGATCTACAAATGGTAAGATATAGTATAGGATAGATTCGATATTCTTTTAGTATAATGGTCATAATGATTCCCTCTCTTATGTTTTTAGTCATAACAGGTTTTGAAACTAATAACAAATATGAAATTAAGAACAGCTTTGGACAGAGGATTTACTTTGCAGCAGAGGATACGGATTTCTGTACCCGAAATTGCTGTGGAGCTTCTAGGCCTTTTACCATAAGGATTCTTGATAATATGGGCCAAGAAGTTATAACTCTGGAGAGACCACTAAGGTGTGGCAGCTGTTGTTGCCCTTGCTGCCTTCAGGAGGTCAGTGAGTAGTTCAGTAAGAATTGTTACCCTTTTATTGAATTTATGTAATCAAATGAGATTTAAAGGAAAATTGATCCATAAGCTTATTGGTTTATACTTGAGAATAAATTGTCCAAGAAGAAAGGCAGGTGAAAAACAATGAGCAGTTAGCCTCATGGCCATGAGTAGTGTGTCTGTCTCATGGGGTTGAGATCAGAGATCTGAGACCAGGCTTCTTGATCTTCATGGAGATCTGAGAAGGTAGGGCACCTTGGTCAAATCCCTTACCTAAAATAAATGAGAAAAGTCTAGCCAAAGCCAGAGCAGTGACAACCTAGAGAATATTCTAGAATATCCTACATGTGTTCATCTTACAATTTGGGCCAACCTATTATAGAATGAACCTAGGAGAGGCCCCACATCTGAAAAAACTTCAATGCCTGTGTTTTTATATATCCTTAAAAATTATTAATGTATTTGGGCCCCCTGTAAGAGGTATATACCAGCTATGAGTACCATTAGCTCCATAAAGACCAGACTGTTTCATATTACTTGGCAGCCCACTAATAGAGAATATATATTTCAGGGGAAATGCTGGGACACAGAGAGTTTATAGGGAAGTTGATGTTTGCCTGTATCTTCATTGGCCTGAGACCAGCCCTGCCAGGGTCACTCAGTCACTCCATAGAGGTGGCTGTTCTAGCATGACAGACACAGTTACAAGCACATGAATATTTGAAATCTAATACTGTATGTATTTTTAAAAGATAACTGAAATTGTTCATAGTGAACTATTTTATTTTCATATCATTTAAGTTAGATATAGTAATATTTATCCAGGAATATCTAAGGGAAAACTGAGAGTTTGATGGAATATGCTCTATAATATAATGATGATACTACAACTATATATTATGCTAGTTGATGGTAAAAAAATGGACCTAGGAAGTCATTTACTGATGAGCACACTGAGGCTCTTTAAAGGTCACCTAGCAGAGCCAAGATTCCACACTTCATTTTTTTTTTTTTTCCATTTTGGCAGCAGTGCTACTCATATTTGGAAATTGCACCACTGATCAGAGCTGTGTTCCTTCATCCAACCCACTATTTTTAAAAAGGTTTAAGAAAAGAGTTCCTTAACAATTTAGACATTTTTCATAAATATGGAGATTAAAAAATGTGCAAAGGCCAGTAGAGCAAATCTTAATAGTGAAGACTATGCATGCAGCCTGCCCAAGTTTATACCTCATCTTGTCTACTTTGTAGTTAGGAATCTGCTGTAAGTTAATTAACATCTCTGCTCCTCAGTTACTTTCTCTATAAATAGGCATAATTGTACCAAACTTGTAGGGATATCTTATGAATTAAGTGGTGCTTAAAATAGTGTCTGGCACTTAGAAAGTATTCAATAAGTGAGTTATTACTAGACATTATAATTATTATGATTTATATATATATTCTTTTGTCTTTGTAGATAGAAATCCAGGCTCCTCCTGGTGTACCTGTAGGTTATGTTAATCAGACCTGGCATCCATGCCTGCCAAAGTTTACAATTCAAAATGAGAGGAGAGAGGATGTGCTAAAAATTACAGGTCCGTGTCTTGTATGCAGCTGTTGTGCAGATGTTGATTTTGAGGTAAGAGATGTGATAATGTTTACAGGTCTTGCTTTCCTCATACAAGAATAATATAATTTGGTAGGATGTTACAAATAGAATACATTTGTGTGTCCTGATATTTCAAGAGGAAGACAGTATGCTTATATATTTAACTTTGGTCAGAGAGGTGGTTAATGCTCTGATTAAGCATCAGGGTTGATTATACTTTAAAAAAGGAAAAGCAGAGCCTTGTAGTCAAATAATAAGCAAAACATCCAACATTTGAACATGGTGGTTTCTGTGTGGACACTCCATATATTATCCATTTAAAATAAAATGTGAACCTCATCATCTAAGTCTGATTGCTAAAGCATATGAATTCTTCCTTAGTCCGAAGTACAGGTTGCCAGTGCTCTAGATCCTCTTCAGAAGTTCTGACATTTTTGAATTCCTGCA
Source organism: Canis aureus (assembly GCF_053574225.1). Classification (NCBI taxonomy): domain Eukaryota; kingdom Metazoa; phylum Chordata; class Mammalia; order Carnivora; family Canidae; genus Canis; species Canis aureus. The sequence goes on from NC_135632.1 coordinate 10,947,120, forward strand.
AAAAGCTCACTTATGCAAAGAGAGTTTTAAGAAATATACTGTAAGATGTATTTCCCAACTATGCTTCTTATCCATGTGTTAAATTTATTGACTGGAAACCACACTATATCTGTGTATTTACTACATGAAGGAATTTCATTATAGCAGTTTTCCCATAGATGGCCTAGCCTTGTAGCCCAAATTATTTAGTTGTAAATGTGTAAAAATAGGGAGATTTTATAACTTAATCTCATGGAAAATCATAAAATTTGTTAAGATGGACCAACATTTCCACAACAGGGGCAAAAATCTAAAACTAAGCAGGGCTGCCCCCTTATGATAAGATGTTTGAAATCTGCCGCTGTCCTTTACTTCCTACAGTTTCCATTGTCCAGCTCCATTATTTTATACTATCTGCGTGACTTCTCTAATCATATGATTTTCAATTCCTTTGTTAGACCTGGTTATATAAAAATGAATCCTTCCTCCCCTCAGTGACTTCAGAGTCGAAAAAGAAAGATAGGCAATTCTACGAAGATAGATAAAATAGAAACTTATAAAGACTCTTACAAAGGCATATACATAGCGTAAGGAGGAATTGAGGTGATGTATACTCTGCATGTGTAAAGACTTTATAGGTTTTTGTATAATAATAAGTTCTCTATAGAGAGGTCATCATTCCAGGAAAGACCCAAAGGACTGAGAGGTAATTGTTCTCTCAGGGAATATTAATAGAACTTTTGCTGACATATACTTTATTTGCAGAAATTAAGTACTGGTGTAACAAGTCAAGCTGGATTGCAAAACTTTTATATTTAATGCTAAGGAATTTAGAAATCTCCCAGCAACCTTTCTCAGTGAATACCTTAAAGCATCTGTTATATGTAATGAATTAACTCTTCTCCTGTGCATCCAGAATGGTCTAACTAGGTAACAAACTCTTTGAGGGAACTAAGAAAGTAGTCCCTTGAATCATTTTCTGTAGGCTATAATGGAAAGTTTGAAAGCAGGAATTATGAGTACAAGGAACCACTATGGACATGGACTCCATCATAGTGTTAATGGTATGGAAACTTAGAGTAGAAAAGAGATAATGGCCTGAACACAGCAGGAGCCATTCTAAAGGAAGAAATAAGAGACATTTCATAAGCATACCAAGTGGAATTGATTCATGGCTTTGATGTCAGTTGAGCATGAAAGAAAATTTGGAGATGATTCTGATGTCATACTGTTCTAATATCTGATGTTTAAGAAACTCAGTGAGGGGCACCTGAGTAACTCAGTCAGTAAAGTGTCCAACTCTTGATTTCAGATCAGATCCTGATCTCAGGGTTGTGAGATCAAGCCCCATAATGGGGGTTCCACACTTAAGATGGAGCCCACTTAAGATTCTCTCCGCCCTCTCTGTCCCTACTCTTTCAATCCCTCTCTCTCTCTCTCTCAAAAAAAAAAAAAAAAACCTGAATGAATAATGATGTCATTAGCCAGTTAGCCAAGTTAACAATCTTGGAGAAGAAACAATTGATTTGTGAGAACCTCATAATTTATATTTGAGTTATGTTGGATTTTTAGTATGTAGAGAAAAAGTTTGGGATGTTTTCAGCATAAAAATCGTAGTTGAAGTCATTAGATTATCCCAAGGGTAGTAGAAGAAAGACAAGTGTGGAGATGATAAGGAAATCTGCCTCCTTCCAGAATTTTTGGTAGGAAAAAACATGAAGGTCTTAACACATTATAGTCCCCTTTATGAGTCCAAAGTCTAAATTCATACCACTGTTATGGATCAAAACCTCATAACATAAAAATTGGTTCTGAGTGGTGATACAGATGACAGAATCGAATGCAAAAGCACACTAGAATATCACCAAAAATTGATCACCAAACCTTTTCTGTTCCTATAGAATAAGCTGATCTTCACATGAATCGATCAAAAATGACAAAATTTTCTAGGAATTAATCCACCACCAACAAACTGCATAAAACAGAACAGTCTGCAATCAGTCATATAAGAAATATTTAAATAAACATTAAAGAGGCTAAAGAAGAAACAAAGAAGGTCATAAGAGAAGAATAAGACTATTAAAGAAAGGACAGGAGAATCTGAAAACAAACCAAATAGAAATTCCAGAAATAAGGAACGCTCATTGATGTGAAACCTCATTGGAAGGTTGAGCTGAAAATTAGATATAGGTGAGGAGGGAATTGATGAATTGGATGATCTATTTGAGAAAAATAAATGTGAGAGGGGAAAAGATAAATTTGAGGGGACCAAAAAAGTGTAAAGGGATGTGAAAGCTAGAATAAAATAGTCTTGCATATGCCAAAGAGCAGTTACAGGGGAAAAAACAAACAAACAAACAAACGAATGCAGAGAATGTGCTGAGATAATATTCAAAGAGATAAATGGATAAGAATCATGCAGACTTGATGCCATGGATTCTCAGATTAAAAAAGGACAAGCAGTCCTGAGTAAGAAGAAATGACTCCCAGATACAACTTAAACTGCAAACTTCAAACTAAAAAGGAAATCTAAAATCAGCAAGTGGGTGGGTGGGGGGGGGGGAGGTTCTCTCTGCTATGTAATTCCCTAACCATTAGGAATTATGAACATTTTACTCTAAGTTTACTAGCTACCTGTGTTTGCTCTCTTTGAATTGTCTATTCATTGCCTGTATTTTTATTGGGTTATTTTTTTTCTTGTCAATTTATAAATGTAATTTGTATGTTGAAGATATTGACCCTGCATCCGTCCTCTGATCTGCAAATAGTTTCCACAAATCTACTCTTTCTTTGTGGACTTTATATATTTATGTGTGTGTGTGTGTGTGTGTGTGTGTGTGTGTGTGTATAAATATATGTATGCATATGTATACATTTTATTTGTTACATATAGTCACATATATCTATTTTAATATCTTCTGGTTCACCTGTCCTGATTATGATGAAGTTACCCCAACGTTATATTGTATTTACTCCTTTTTCAATCTTTTTATAGTTCACTCTTTAACTTACCAGGAATTTTATTTGTACAAGATAGGATCAGGGGATCCCTGGGTGGCACAGCGGTTTGGCGCCTGCCTTTGGCCCAGGGCGCGATCCTGGAGACCCGGGATCGAATCCCACATCAGGCTCCCGGTGCATGGAGCCTGCTTCTCCCTCTGCCTGTGTCTCTGCCTCTCTCTCTCTCTCTCTCTCTCTCTCTCTGTGACTATCATAAATAAATAAAAATTAAAAAAAAAATTTTTTTTTAAAAAGATAGGATCAAACATTTTTTTCTTTCAGATGGCTAGATGGCTATAACATCACAATTTATTGAATAAATTAGTCATTCCTTGCTGAATTGAAATACCATACATTAAATTCCCACAAATAATGGGATCTATTTCTAGATTCTACTATTTCATTGATAGAATAATCTGTTTTACAACAGTGCCTTATGATTCAATTATGGCAACTTAATGATGTATTCTATAGCTAGTCAGAGCCAAACAGCCACTTATTAATTTTCTTTATCATTTTTTGCTGTTATCAGATTTTCATTTCCTGTGAATATTAAGGCTAAAAATGATTTAATCCTATTTACTTTTCAGTTGTAAATCATTATTCACATTTCTGAGCCTTTTTAAAACAAACTATATGTTCTACTTCTCTCATAAATTTTGGTAAATTTTTTATTTCTTATATAGGAATAAAAAGGAGAAATGTCAGTATTTGTTAAATCTAGTGGTAGGATTATGGTGGCTAAATTATCTGTTGTATATTTCATTTAAAAAACACTTTAGAAATTAAAAATGACTAAATTTTTAAATATAAGGTTTTTTTACTAGCTTCAAATGCTGATGACAGCTATTAATATGTAAAACACAGGTATGCAGAGCATCTAGGTGGTGCAGTCAGTTAAGCCTCCAACTCTTGTTTCAGCTCAGGCCATGATCTCAGGGTCCTGGGATCCAGCCTTGTGTCCATGCTCAGCATAGAATCTGCTTGAGATTTTCTCTCCTCCTTCTTCTGCCACTCCTGCTCATGCTCTCTCTCTCAAATAAATAAATCTTTAAAAACAAACAAAAAATACAGGTATGCAAGAGGGATTTGTAGTAGTCTATGTAGCCACAATAGTATGCATAACAACCTCTAAAGCTCAGTGGATTAAAACTACAGGGATTTATTCTCATGTGAATAGATATGCAGGTCAGTTGTGTCTCAGGGAATATATCCAAGCTTCACTAGATGGCTCTGATTTGGGCTGTAAGTTGGTCTCAGGTCTACTCCAGGTATGTTCATTCTGGAACGGTAGCAAATACAGCTACCTGGATCATGCATTTCTAGTCTGATCACTGGAGAGCAACAACCAGACCAAAGCACTTAGCCATGTTTTAGGCCTCTACTCATGTCACATCTCTTAACATTCCATTGGTCAATCAAGTCACATGGCCAACCCTACCTATCAATGAACAGGAGCATAAACAAGACCTACAATTGGTCGGGGAGGGTAGTGCATGAATATTTGCTGAACCGTAATCTATGCTATCATAGTTATATTAGAAGTTAATTTCAGATTTTTAAAGAACCCATCCACCCACACCAAAAGAAAATGAGTCAACTGTGTTCCGTTTCCCCACATTTTTAAAAAAAGATTTTATTTATTTATTTGACAGAGGGAGAGTGTGAGAGTGCACAAGCGGGGCGGGGGCAGCAGAGGGAGAGAGAGAACCAGACACCCTGCTGAGCAGGGAGCCTGACATGGGGCTCGTTCCTAGGACCCGGGGATCATGACCTGGGCCAAAAGCAGATGCTTAACTGACTGAGCCACCCAGATGCCCCCAGTTAATTCACATTTATTTTGCTCTTCTCAACCTGAGCTAGGGCTTAAGTAGGTGTGGCTAGCACTTGTGGTACCTTGTGCACATTTAAAAAGGATTCATCTCTTCCTAGTTTGACATACATAACTCTACATGCATGTACCAGGGTAAGTGTGGGCTACATTCATCCCCACACATGCCTACTTGGTGAGGTGCATTTGTCCAGTCACAGTCTGTTCAACTCTTTAAGATGGCTCTGGGCTTTCCTCAAGCAGAATTGTAAAATCAGAAAAATTTTACTTTGGAGCTCTTTTTATCATACATGCTTCTTTTTGTTGTTGACTGTGCATCCACCCTACTGTCTAGTGTTACCCCAACCCTTGACCTGGGGCACCCCATCAAGTTGCTTATTAGCTATTTTCTTGTACTCAAAACTGCCAGTCTTCTTTTCCAGGCTCTTCACATTTCATATTTTCCTACTGATGGTAGTAATAAACCATCTCATCATATTTAAACACTTAGCTTATGTAAACCCCCTGTGCATCTCTTATAGAATGGGGTATTAGTTAGTATCCTCCTCATGGCTTCTAGAGATTTCACCAAAGAAACATCTTAGATTTGTATCTTTTCCTACTTAAATTTTATTTTGGATCATTTGTTACTTTCTTAATGTAGACTAGAAAATGTTAAATTTTTAGGCAAAACTACTTTCATGTAAGTTCACTGTAACAAAAAAACAGATATATTTTTTCATGCATCTAAAAGTAGATACAGGAATATATATACATTTAATGAGTGATATTATGTATTTATAGTTAAGTATTCCATGTAATTTTGATAGGGTATTTCATTTTATTTCAACTTTTAGTGTGTTACTAGTTTTCTAGAATTCTTTAAAAATGTATTTTTTTTTTTAATTTTAGATTAAATCTCTTGATGAAGAAAATGTGGTTGGCAAGATTTCCAAGCAGTGGACTGGTTTGGTGAGAGAGGCATTTACAGATACTGATAACTTTGGCATCCAGTTCCCTTTAGATCTTGATGTGAAAATGAAAGCTGTGATGCTCGGTGCATGTTTCCTCATCGTGAGTCTATTCTTGCTAATCCTGGGTTTAGAGGCTTTATTTAGTGTCATTCTGAAATGATTTAGTAAATTGTACATTTTTAAATGACTTTGTTAAATTTATAGGTTTTATTCCAAGGGGCTGCATTTAATTCTAGCTCCGAAATTTCATTTTCTCCTGGTATTCTGGGTTCACATGTGACTAATTTCTCTGGGAAGTCTGTGCAGTTTCTTATGGTAACAAAAGGACCTCATATGTTACGGAGGAGTCCTGGTCTTTGGGGTTTTTATTTAAAAGTTGAAATCGGTGCTTTGGAAAAGAGTTTGAATTTGGGCTTACATGGATTAGACTCAGTAAAACTAGATTTTCATCCTGATTCAGTATTAAATCATCTAACACAGGAGTGTAAATTCCAATAAGAGTAAATAAACAACCAATTAAGCCATTAGGTAGAATTGCCATTTGAGAGGAATTACATGTAATAAAGCGGTGGTTCTGAACTTATCTTCACATTAAATCAGCTAGGAAACTTTAAAAAAACCCAAGTATCAGGCTGTACCCCAATTTAACTAAATTAGAAGGTCAGAATTAGAAGTTTGGATAGCTCCCCAGATAACTCCATATGCAGCCAAAGCCAATGACTCATGGGACAGAGTAATAGTTTTCAACCCTAGCTGCAATAGAAATACCTGGATACCTTTCAAACCCCTTATGTCAAGACTACATCCAGAAAATAAATCAAAATCTCTGCAGTTGGGACCAAGCCTGCAAGCTGTCAGGTGATTGCAATGTGCAAGCAAGGTTTGGAACCACTGGATGAAAATCTTAAACACTGACATGGTGATGCAGTTCCAAAAAAAAAAAACTAAAAAATGAGAGAATACACAGAAAAAAGATCCAGTTACTTCAACAAATAAATGTCAGGAAATCTTTTTAAGATAAAAATAATGGGAAAAAAAGAGATACATCAACTTAAGCAGTTTGTAGACCATATTTAGATACTAATTGCAGAAATATAAAAAGACATTTAGAAGGAATTCAAAAAAATTTGAACATTGGTTATTGATGATATTAATAATTATTACTTTTTAAAAATGTTAGTAATACTGGGCTTATATAAAAGCAAAAGAGTCCAAATTTTTAGGGGCACACACTGAAGTGTTTCAGAATAAAATGGTATAATATCATAGATTTACTTTTCAATAATGAGGGTGAGGGCAGGGGAATCGAGGGGGTTAAGTAGTTAATGAACCAAGATTAGCCATGTTAATAATTATTAAAGCTCAATGAGTGGCCATTGGGATTTTATTTTGCTATTCTATCTAATTTGGTTTAGGCTCAATATTTTCTATATAAAGTTTTAAATATAACCACAGTTCTGTTTAAAAACTATGTTTTCACTGTTTATTTCACGTGAAAAGTAAAATTAAACTTAACCTTAGGAAACTGTTTGACCAGAGGTACACATACCATAAGCAAAGGCATATAAATGGAAGAGAAGATAGTCTGGGATGGTTGGATATATGAGAAATGGGATTGAGAGTTGTGTTAGGGTTATTAGGAAATTACTTGGGGTAGATTGGGCCTCTTCTAAAGGACTTTTAAAGATTGGACAAATTCTTGTAGATGTTGGGAAGATACTGAAAATTATTTAATTGGTTGGCTTTAAACTAGGTATAAATAAAATAGTAATAAATCCAAATCTCAGAAAGATAAATCCTGGTAACTATATGAGAAATGGACTGATGAGAGGTAAAATTACACTAATGCAACTGTAAGGGAATGATGATAAGAATTAAATTATTTCTTTGTGAACAAATAAAGGAAAATGATAGAAGTGAGAGAAAATCCATAAAATTTGATGAAAGTCATAGGGAAGAGGGTCTGGTTAGGCACTGATATAGTGAAGCAAGTTGGGAACACAGTGGACAAGTTTGAGACAGAAATCATAAAACTGAGCCAAAAAACAGGAAAGAATATCCAATGAAAAAAAGACAGTCTCTTCAATAAATGGTGCTGGAAAAACTAGCCACATGTAGAATGAAACTGGACCATCTTCTTGCATGATATACAAAGATAAACTCAAAATACATGAAAGACCTAAATGTGAGACAGAAATCCATCAAAACCCTAGAAGAGAACACAGATAGCAACCTCTTCCACCCTAGGTGCAGCAACTTCTTGCTGGACATATCTCCAAAGGCAAGAGAAACAAAAGCAAAAATGAACTATTGGAACTTCACCAAGATAAAAGGCTTCTTCACAGTAAAACAATCAATCAATAAAACTAAAAGGCAACCTACAGAATGGGAGAAGATATTTGCAAATGACATATGAGATAAATGGCTAGAATCCAGGATCTATAAAGAACTTAATAAACTGAACACCCAAAAAATAATCCAATCATGAAATGGGCAGAAGAAAAAAAATGAAATGGGCAGAAGACATTAACAGACTTTTCTCCAAAGAAGACATCCAAGTGGCCAACAGACACATGGAAAAATGCTCCACATTGCTTGCTATCCAGGAAATACAAACCAAAACCATAATGAGATACCACTTTACACCAGTGAGAATGGATAAAAATAACAAAACAGAAAATAAAAAATGTTGTCAAGGATGTGGGGAAAGGGGAACCCTCTTACACTGTTGATGGGAACGCAAGCTAGTGTAGCCACTCTGGAAAACAGTGTGGAGGTTCCTCAAGAAGGTAAAAATGGTACTACCCTATGATCCAGCAATTGTACTACTAGGTATTTACCCCGAAGATACAAATGTAGTGAACCGAAGAGGCACCCGCACCCCAATGTTTATAGCAGCAATGTCCAGAATAGCCAAACTGTGGAAAGAGCCCAGATGTCCGTCAACAGATGAATGGATAAAGAAGATGTGGTGTATGTATACAATGGAATATTGCTCAGCCATCAGAAAATACAAATACTTACCCTTTACATTGATGTGAATAGAACTGGAGGGTATTATGCTGAGTGAAATAAGTCAGAGAAAGACAATTATGATATGGGTTCACTCATTTGTGGAATATAAGAAACAGTACAGGGTATAATAGGTAAGGGAGAGAAAACTGAATGGGAAGTCATTAGAGAGAGAGAAAGTCATAAGAGACTCTTAACTATAGGAAACAAACTGAAGATTCAAGGAGGGGAGGTGGGTGGGGGAGATGGAGCAACTGGGTGATGGGCCTTAAGGAGGGCACGTGATGTAATGAGCACTGGGTGTTGTATGCAATTGGTAAATTATTGAACATTACATCTTAAACTAAGTATGTACTTTATGTTGGCTAATTGAATTTAAATAATAAAAAAAACTGGCCAAAAATAATCTAAGATGGATGCTACCTGTAAGATGCTGTCATTCTCCTGAAAAAAATCTGAAAGTTGTACATTGAATTCCAGTCTCAAAAGAAGTTGTATTACTAGAGAAAGAGTACAAAAAGTTAAGGAAGAACAAAAAGAGAAACATTTTGAGTGGAAAAATTAGAAAAAGTGATATTTAGAGAAATTACCGATAATTAAATTCATGAAGGTAATCAGTAAGTGAATAAAATTACAGGATTTACTTGCTATTAAATTGGAAAGCTACCAACTTTTCCCAGATCTACTTATTTTGTCATTTTTTTCCTTAGCAGTTATATTATTGTTTCATCAGACCCCTTAACACTTATGATATCTGTTGCTGAAAACACATTTCTGTACTTTTGTTTTTATCTAGGACTTCATGTTTTTTGAAAAGAGTGGAAATAACGAATAAAAAGGAATGTGGCAGTGGATTAATGAAAGTCTCCTCAGAATGCATGAAGTCTGTATATTGATTGGGACTATGTAAAAGAAAAGCTCACTTTTTTCCTTTATTGAAATGAGTTATAGCATATGTGAATTATACTGTGATGCCTGAAGCTCTTGTTATATGACATGACTTTTCAAATTATGAATTGATTTTCTGTATCACTTACTGATAAATGTTTTTATGCATTTTCTTTTATTTCATACATGTTCTTTTTCTTTGTGCATTTTGGAGAAAGGACATGGGAATTTTTACATTTAATCATGAAACCTCTCATGTAAATTGTTTTGAACTATGATCTCTTTTATTTTCAATTTTTGTAGAAAATTAAAGCCTTATTAAAGTAATTTTAATATAAAAGGTTACATTTTATTAAATATAGTTCCAATTTACTTCACGGGTATAACAACTAATGTTATTTTGCAAATACTATATATTCACATAAGTTATAAATCAATATAATTTCAGTTTCCTTTAAAATTATGTTAAAATAATAATATTCATATTACCAAGGAACATAAAATGTATATTTGTGTTTTCAACAAATTACAGTATATTTAATTTCTTTTCTAAGTTAATCTTCTACTATAAAAAGATTTTCATATTAACAAGACAATAAATTACTGATATTTCAATGATTTCCAAGGAAAAAGATATGTCCTTAAGAAGAATATATTTAAAGACTCACTATAAAACTGGAACATTGGGCAGCCCAGGTGGCTCAGCGGTTTAGCACCGCCTTCAGCCCAGGGTGTGATCCTGGAGACCGGGTTCGAGTCCCACGTCAGGCTCCCTGCATGAAGCCTGCTTCTCCCTCTGCCTGTGTCTATGCCTCTCTCTCTCTCTCTCTCTCTCTCTCTCTGTCTCTCATGAATAAATAAAATATTTTAAAAAAACTAGAACATTTTTATAATTTTTGAAGTAATTATTAACACATTATATATCCTGTATTCATTTTCATTCACAGAGCATAATAGTTATGAGATCATTCAGGTTAAATAGAATATATGTTCACCTGAGTAGAAACTTCAGTAATGGTCTGTAGATTATTTATACCAACAATCAAATAACTGATTTAAATATTGTTATATTTCTTTCCATATTTTATTTTTATTTTTAAATAAGCTGTGCATAATCCATTTAGATGGTATCCTGAACCTTACACATTCCCCATCTTTTCCCTTTTGGGTCACCTTTCAAAGGAGCAAAAGCATATAATGATCTTTATTAAATCCATACCAGTGCTGTAAAATAAGATTTCTACCTGTCAGAAACTTAAAGGCATTTTCATACTCTGTTTTATAGGAAAGACTGGATGGATCAAGAGATGTCTAACCCACAGTTTAACTCATTAGCCTAAACAACTCCTCCATGCCAGATTCTAATAATTCAGGGTAACCAAAACACTCATGTGCAGTTTACAGTTGGTACAGACAGCATGCCAGGTCAAGCGAAGGTACTTGCATGGCTGTTTCCTAGTGGCTTTACTTATGCCAGGTCAAGAAAGGGAGGGCTTTCCCTACTAGCTATCAGATAACACAACCAACCCCAAATGACGCTAGAGGTACTGGCATTATTCCTGGGACAGGAATAATCTTACTTTCATTTTCCCTCTTCTCTCCCACTCCTCCCAGTTCTCCGCATAGAATGCAGGATCTCTGGTCAAGCAAAGTAAAACTACACATGATCTAAACAGTCCTTCCCTTCTCTAAGAAAGTGCAAGGAAGAGTTGAGCAGAAACTCACTATCTGTAGAACCCATTTAAGTGCAAATACTAGAAAAATATATTACCATGAAACATTAATAGAAAAATCATCACATGTGAAAAGTTAGAAATTTAAATGAGAAAATTACTAGTTATTACAACAAATGTCCTGACATTTGTACACAAATTTATAACTTCAAGGAGATTTGAGGGAATGCTGCAGATTACTTTCTGGAAAAGGCAGGAGAGAAAAAGGAACATTCTTGTGAGAACAAAATTTTAATGTTGAAAAATTTGACGACCACATTTTAAAGTATGACGGAGACACTAGATTGCATAAAGTAGAAGGATAACGTGATAAAAGAGATTTTAGAAAGTCCAGGAAGTCAGATAAACTGAAATGATAGAAAAGGTGATTCCTAGTAACAAATATACCGATTTTAATTGATACACAACAGGAATTTCAGAAGCAGAAATCAGATGAGGCCGAGAGAATACTATAAAAGTATAAGAAAATATATTTGCAATCAAAATGGACTGTAGTCTCTAGGTGTTTGGATTTACCACACAGCAGACAAAATTAATGGCAATAACTTATGATTATTCATAAAAGAATTATTGTATGCCTGCACTATGGCAAGCATTGTTAGACTAGTAGACTGAATTCTGTGGCCAACTTCTATGATATTCCCAGTCTTCTATGATTACTTCACCAGTAGGGTGAAGTAATCATTATTCTTTAATTACAGCATTTTTAAAAAATATTTCATTCCTTTATTTGACAGAGAGAGAGCATAAGCAGAGGGATCAGCAGACAGAGGTAGAAGGAGAAGCAGGCTTCCCACTAAGCAGGGAGCCCAATGTGGGGCTTGATCCTAGGAGCTTGAGATCATGACCTGAGCGGAAGGCAAACACTCAACCAGCTGAGCCACCCAGGTATCCCAAACACAAGCATTTTTAAAGGAACAAAGGATATGGGACAAAAAGGTAAATCTTATAAGGGTATTTGTGGCCTTGTCCTGTTTTCCTATGCCTGCCTTAGAGTGGAGACTATACCACTTCAGCGACTCCTTCCCTCAGAATACTGTGACCTATGGAGATACAGTGTCATGCACTCATTCAGAACCGGGGTTCTCGTTGCCTGTCTTTTACCCAGAAGAGAACAAAGGAAAAGTGTCATTCTGTCACAGGTTTTCATTCTGTCGGCCAAGTTCTAAATCTTGGCTTCTAAATACACTCTCCACTTGAACTGGGCTCTTTAAGAAATGGTTGATCCTAGAGTTGTGTCAGGAAAAAGAACAAGACAAACCTCAAACAACTTGTAGAAAAAGCAAGGAGGTGCTTGATGGGGCATGTCTAAAAGATGAAAGAACCACCTTGAAAGGACTCCTACCAGCAAAATTAAAGACAATTTGAGCATCAAAATATTAATAGCAAGGCATTATTACTTAGTAAAATAGGATACCACGCATTCCTGCAGATAGACATAAGTGTGTAAATTAAAAGTTTGACGAGAACTAAAAGACCTATAGTTTCAAGTCACTAGCCCACAAAATATTTTTAAATTTAACAGGGGAAGAGTAATTTTACAGCAAAGCCTAGCAGCCCCTACCAAAATCAAGTGATTGACACGATCATCCTCAGAGATGGGGGGACAAAATGCAACTGAGTACCACCTGGCCAGATGCAGTAAGATGCAGCATCACGGGATCTATGTTGTATGAGAGAGCTCACAGTGATGGAAATTTTGTAATGCTCAGTGAGCTCACATTGGGTCGTGGTATGCCAGTTATCCAGTACTTGTGTTTATCTGGTCACAAACTGGGCTTAGTTTGCAGTTTGTTGTTATGCTTACTCTCAGGACACCTCCAGCTTCAAAGTCTTCCGGTATTCAAGATGTGAGTTAGTTTGCTAGAGGGTTTCACTAAATGTCTGCTCCTCAGAATCTGTCACTTGCAGCATTACCAGCCGTAATTCACTGTTCTTTTCACTCGGTGCTTGTTAGCCTGGGAGTGGGGAATGGGGGACAGAATGTTCTCTGATGTTCAGTTTAAGTGTCAGTTTTCAGCAAATACTGTAAGTCTCCTGAGGCCATACCCCAATTCCATGTAGTCTGAATTCATAAACTGTGGGGACTTGGCCAATTTATCTCTTTAATCATGTCATCATGCAGCCGGTACTCACAGAGAACCCAGGACTGGCTAGAAATCTCAGAGCTGTGTCTGGGTGTATTTATGGGAGGGGAGTTATTGCGTGATGGGGTGTCAGGGAGGAGTGTTGATAACAACTTTTTTTAAAGATTTTATTTATTTGAGAGAGCACAGGCAGGGAGGAGAGGGAGAAGCAGGCTCCCCACAAGTAGGGAGCCCAATGTAGGGCTCAATCCCAGGACCCTGGGACCATGACCTGAGCTGAAGGCAGATGCTCAACCAACTGAGTCACGCAGGTGCCCTGGGTTGATAACATCTTTCAGTCAAAAGTACTCAACAAGTAGACAAACCTAATGATTCTAGTTAGAAACAGAATAAGGAATGTCATCCTAGTAAGTCAAGCTCAGCGTGTCTATCTTGATTCCCTTTGATAATTAATCTGAATGAAAACAATAATCACTATGACCCCAGTAGCTAGAATAATAAGGCACTTTTTAAATACGATTCAACGCTCCCCAAGAACTATTATGCTCCAAAAAAAAAAGAAGGGAAGAGACAAAGAAGGAAGGAAGGTTACTGTTTGCAGTAGAAGCCAACTAAAAAAATGCACAAGAAATGATGGAATTAGAAAAATCACTATTTGCCAATTATCATCATAATTTGATTCCAGCAAGAAAACATTAATGGCTGCTAAAATCGGTGGTAAAAGTTTGAGGTTCCCCTATATTACTATATCAGTAACACTGTATTACGCTGTCCCAAGCAGCTGCCTATAAGATACCTATTAATCTGAAAAGAATAAGGTAGTGACTATAAAATTACTAGAGGATACAGTTCAGCTAAGCTTCTGATATTATCTAACAAATACCCTTTTTCCTCTAGTTTCCAATGTTCTTCATTTTCATCTGGCCCTCACCTTAAATCCATATTTCTACCATCAGTCTATTCATGATGACGTAGATGTTCTCTAAAACAGCACATATTTTCCCTACCACGTTCCTCACTTCCTTCTGGATACTGACAGCAGAGTCACTTATATCCATATTTCTGTGAACAGTTTACTTAAGGCAATCATAGCTTTTTCTATCATGCTCCTTAAAATTCTTCCAGTTTCTACCTATTCCCAAATCCCAAAACTACTTCTACATTTTTTTAAAGATTTTATTTATTTATTCATGAGAGACACAGAGAAAGAGAGAGAAGCAGAGACAGGCAGAGAGAGGAGCAGGCTCCATGCAGGGAGCCCGATGAGGGACTCGATCCCGGAACTCGATCCTGGGACTCCAGGATCACACCCTGGGCTGAAGGCAGATGCTTAACTAACTCTGAGCCACCCAGGCATCCCTACTTCTACATTTTTAGGTATTGGTAGCACCCGACTCCCAGATCCCAAAATCTCTACCAGTTTACTATGCTGCTATAACAAACCACTACAAACTTAGTGGCTTTAAACAATACAAATTTACTATTTCATAGTTCTGGAGGTCAAAAGTCCAAAATGACTCCTACTAGGCATCATTAATTGAATATTTGTGTTTCCACAGAATCCATATGATGAACCCCTAACACCAAAGTAATTTAATTGCTCTAAGGAAGCAATTAAGCTTAAATGAATATAAAGGGTGTAGCCCTTCCAATAGGGTTAGAGTCCTCTCTTCATGCACACAAACCAAGGAAAGGCCTACGAGGACGTACAAAAGGGGGCATCTACAAGTCAGAAAAGGAGCTCTCATCTGACTGTGAGAATAAATTTCTGTATTTAAGCCTTCTAGTCTGTGATATTTTGTTATGGTACTCTAAGCAGACTAATATGCCAGATTAAAATAAAAGTATTGAAAGAGTTTCATTCTTCCTTGGAGGCACTAGAGTACAATCCTTTCCCCTGACTTTTCCATCTTCACAGGCCACCTATGTTCCTTGACTTACAGCTTCTTTTCATCGCTAAAGCCAGCAAATGCTTCCACTGTAACATTTCTATCTCTGACTCCAATTCTGCTTTCTCTCCCACATTCAAAGGACCCTGGGGATTTATATTGAGCCATCCTGGATAATCAGGGATAATGTCTCTATTTTAAGTTTACCTGATTAGCAACTTTAATTCTATCTGCCACTTAATTCACCCTTGCTATGTAACATAACACAGGGTTTAGAATATGGATATTTTGCAGCCACTCTGGAAAACTGTGTGGAGGTTCCTCAAAGAGTTAAAAATAGACCTGCCCTATGACCCAGCAATTGCACTGTTGGGGATTTACCCCAAAGATTCAGATGCAATGAAACGCCGGGACACCTGCACCCCGATGTTTCTAGCAGCAATGTCCACAATCGCCAAACTGTGGAAGGAGCCTCGGTGTCCATCGAAAGATGAATGGATAAAGAAGCTGTGGTCTATGTATACAATGGAATATTCCTCGGCCATTAGAAACGACAAATACCCACCATTTGCTTCGACGTGGATGGAACTGGAGGGTATTATGCTGAGTGAAATGAGTCAATCGGAGAAGGACAAACATTATATGGTCTCATTCATTTGGGGAATATAAATAATAGTGAAAGGGAATATAAGGGAAGGGAGAAGAAATGTGTGGGAAATATCAGAAAGGGAGACAGAACATAAAGACTCCTAACTCTGGGAAATGAACTAGGAGTGGAGGAAGGGGAGGAGGGCATGGGTGGGGGTGAATGGGTGACAGGCACTGAGGGGGGCACTTGAGGGGATGAGCACTGGGTGTTGTTCTGTATGTTGGCAAATTGAACACCAATAAAAAATAAATTTATTATAAAAGAATATGGATATTTTTGTGAGGCCATTATTCTTCCCATTGTGTGTGTGGCTATCTATATATACGTGTGTGTGTGTGTATAGTACATACATATATATTTTTCCATATGAATATCCATAAATAATATATAGTATTACATTTCATTTGCTTTAATAGGATATCAATGGCATCATACTATATATAGCTTCTGTAAATGTTTCATTCACTATTTATTATTTTGTACCTTGTCTATGTTGATATTTGTATCTCTAGTTTGCACATTTTTATGGTTATATATAGTACCCTTTCTTTATGACCATAGTACCATGTGTTTACCTATTCCGTTCTGGATGGACATTTTCGTTGTTGCTAACTATGCTAGTTAATATGTTAATGTGGGTAGGCCTAGGTACCCAGATATTTGGTCACATATTATCCTACATGATTCTTGTCTAAAAAATAGACAAGATTAACATTTAAAGTAGACTTTGACTAAAGCCAGTGACCCTCCATAATATTGGTGGGCCACATCCAACCAGTTGAAAACCTTAATTAAAAATGATTGACCTCCCTCAGAGAAAAGAGAAGTCTGCCAAATAGTGCTTTCACACTCAGACTGCATCATCCTCTCTTCCCTGGTCTCCAATCTGTTGGCCTACCCTACAGACTTTGGACTTGGCCAGCCTCTATAATCATGTGAGCCAATTTCCTTAAAATCTCTCCTTTTTCCCCACTCTGACCCTCCCTTTTGCCTTTCCCCTCCCTCATTCTATTTTTCTGGAGAATCCTAATACACTAATCTTTCTCTATAGTCAATATTCTAGATATTTCTGTGCATGATTCCTTATATGCATATAGAAGAGGTTCTCTGAAGCTATTTCTATAATTGGAATTGGTAGTTCTAAAAGTATGAGCATTTTCAATATCATGAGATATTGTAACATGGCTCTCCAAATCAGTTATACTAATTTATAGTTTCAACAGTAGCATATGAGCATTGCTATTGCTTTATATACCCACCACATCTTGATATGGTCAGTTTTTGTCAACTGATATTTTTAAAGGAATCTCATTGTTCTAATTTGCATTTCTGAGATTTCTAGTGAGGTCGAACATATTTTGATTTCTTTGTTGGTTGTTCCTATTTCCTCTAATACGAATTACCTTTTTACAAACTTGAATATTTCTTTTTCTTTTGGTTTGCTTATCTCTTTATCCATTCATTTGCAGTTCTTTTTCAGGATACCAATCTTTTATAAATTATATGCATTGCAAATATTTTCTCCCAGATTGTGGCTTTTCTTTCATATTGTTTGTGATGTCTTTTTTTGTGCAGAAATTTATTTTTTGTTAAAAATTTTATTTATTTATTTGAGAGAGAGAAAGAGAGAAAGAGCAGGGGGGAGGGGCAGTCGGAGAGGGAGAAGGGAGCAGGGAGCCAGCAGGGCTGGCCCCCAGGACCCTGAGATCATGACCTGAGCTGAAGTCAGAGGCTTAACAGACTGAGCACCCAGGTGCCCATGTGCAGAAACTTAAATACCCATATTTATCTATGCTTTTTCAGGATCTGAATTTTTGAGGTGTTTGTTTTTGTTTTGCAGGTTTGTGTTTCATAGGTCATTAATCCACTTGGAATTGATTTTTTTTTTTTTTTGGTATAGTGTGAGAGACACCTAATTTTATTTTACATAAATAAGCACTCCAATATCAATAAATTCTTATCTTTTCCTAGGTGTGCAATGCTTACCTATACCAGAATCAACTTTCACAGATTTTTTTTATCTGTTTCTTGGCCTTCTCTCCTGATCCATATATATGTGAAAAAAAAAAGCTCAATATTTTTGTATTAGTAATTCCCTTCAAATTTCCTTGACAGTGTATTTTCTCTTAAATATTATTTTGATTTGGTCCCTTTAAATATCGGCCTTTGAACCATGGACCATAGAGCAGGCAATGGAGAAAGGCATGCCACAGCAGAACATTTAATGGCTTATTAAAATGAATTAGTCTCTAGTAAGTTTACCAGGTATCAATTATTTATCTTAGGTTTTTTCTTGGTTTTATTTTGGAAGTAAGCTAAATCATAGTAAGAAAGATACATTGTAGTAAAAATAAAACTCTAGAAGTTCGTCAAATTTTGTCATTTAAATAGGTTACTTCAACACTATTTATTTTATATAAAATATTTTAGGATATACAATGTATATTTTTAAATTATTGAATATTACATCTTTTTATTAGAAAAAAATGATGGAAAGTAGAAGTTTTGAGGCTGAAGTATTTGTTGTGTGGACCTGATCAATGATGGCTTTATATGACTTGTAGAATAGTTTTATTTAATACTCACACCTCATGTAAGAAGAACCTAATTAAGTAATGTTTTGTTCTTTTTTAAATTAGTAATGTTTTAGAGATAGTATTAATGCAAGTGGTACTATGTGGATTATAAAATATGACATTGTATAAAACTAGGGATAGCTATTTTACTTACTAGTAAATTATTATTAAACTAATTAACCTAAGTTAATATTAAGTTCATTATGCATGAAAATGGATAATCATTAGCCAGAGAGTGAAGCAGAACAAGGAGAGAAAGGAGGCATAGCCCAAGAATGTTTGCAGCAGGGGTGTTAGAATGTAGTGAGAATCCAGCCATACTGGGGTCAGGTCTCATTCACACTGAATCTATATAAGCTTCACTCCCCCTGCTCCCCCCCACCCCCACCCCCGCCGACCCTGGCAGTGGGGCACTCACCACATTATGTAACAGTGGCATTATGGTCAAGGAAATCCGAGTATTTAGAGGTATAGTCACCTGTGGACTTATTGGTGTCCTACTAGAGGAAAGTCTTGGGAGAAAATTGTTTCAGAAATTAAAGGAGAAATAAAGAAAGTATTTGAAGTATGCAAAGTGCCTTGACTTGCAGGCCCACAAGTTTCTAGGCATCTCAAGCCTCTTGTTTCCCCTGCTGACTCAGGTCAGAATCAGTGTAGTTAACAAATCATGTACCGCATGACTGTTTGGGACTGTTCCAATAAACAGGGACATGTTATCTAGTTTGTTCTACCAAAGGGAAAAACCCAGGCCTGGGTGTATATTTCCTGATGGCTATCATAAGAGCAGTCACAGCAAGCTTTAATTAAATTGCTGCCCTTGTCCTTCTGTAATTACCAGGAGTTTCAGCCACTTCTGGGTTTGGTGGGTGGAGAAGAGGAAGTCTCAGTGTAAATACTTAAAGAAGAATGGGGGGTGGGAGGAAGATCCAACGGACATCATGGTAACTCTAGTTAACAATTCTGTCCTGTATACTTGAAAATTGTTGAGAGTAGATCTTAAATGTTATCACACACACACACACACACACACACACACACACACTAAATGGTAACTGTGAGGTGATGGATGTTTAAGTAGCCATATTATTGTAATCAGATAGATATAGATCACATTGCACATCATTAACTTACACAATGTTATTTGTCAATTATATCTCAATAAAGCTGCAGAATAAAGAAACTAAAGAAGAAAACAGATATTAATAAATACTCACTTATCCATCACCAAAAACAAACGAACAAAAATGCTTGTGATTTGCATCAGCTATGTTCACTGACTCATTCTTCAACCTGTGACTCAAAATAGAAAATACATACCCTGGAGACTTGAATGTTTAAGGAGCTTCTGCTGATTCCCATTTGTTTTCTTGCTCATTATTACTCATGCCAAACCCCACTTAGGCATCCAGGGTGAAGAGAATGAAATCTCCACAGAGAAACTCCTCATGTGGACAGAGGTTACACCCAAACAAAGTAGCCTTCATCCCAGATGATGAATAAAGAGCAAACATTCCATCATTTGAGCTTGTGACTTTGAGAGGAGCTTTGATTTAGGATTCATATTGACTAATCAATCAACCGAACCTCTCATTATTCAAATGCCTGCTAGTTCCAGGCAAGTAAGATAAATTCAAGGGGCTACAGATATAAGGCATCAAGGAGTAATGTAATGCAGGGGAATGGGGGAATTGGCAATACAGTCCAGCCAAAAATTTCTCAAATTAAAACAAACTACTTTCTGGTCAAATCCTCACCTGCAAGCTGAACTGATTAGTTCCAAATGCCCCCATTTGTACTGACCTACCAATAGGGTTGTCTCACTTATGCACTACTTTTCAGAAGCAAATAGTCTCTGTAAATAAAATGTAGGTACCTAACACAGCTTATTACAAACATCAGCATTTCTCATGATTAAAGGTGAGAAATGGGGCACCCAAGTGGCTCAGTTGGTTAAGCACCTGACTTTAGATCTCAGCTCAGGTCTTGATCTCAGGGTCATGAGTTCAAGCCCCACATTGGGCTCCATGCTGGGCATGGAGCCTACTTTAAAAAAAAAAAGTGAGAATATGGCAATTTGCAATTAGAGTTAGTATCCCATGTCTGCTACTTGTTTACTCTGTGACTTGTTTTCTTCTATCAGTTCTGTATTTGGGACAAATCCTATAACCTTTCCATGTCTCAGTGTCTCCTATGTCCCAGTGAGCATATTAATAGGGGGAATCAGTTCATTCACTTGTGGCTACACCTCAAAATACTCTCAATACACACCAGTGGATTGTTATGATGATTCAATAGGTTATTATATGGAAAGTTCCTAGAACCATGCCTGGCACATTGAGAGTAAGCATCACAATGGTGTTACCTATTATTATGTTACCTTTTAAAGTGAGATACTATTTTTGGTTTGATATCTGAGACTGTTTATCATACTTACATAGTTCAGTTTTCTGATTCAATTGCTTTGCTTTAAAAAAATACTTAAAAATATAATTTCTAGTTCACGTTGGAACAAGCATACCCATTCTGCCTAACTTATCAGCTAAGGATCTTGTAACACAGTGATTGTCAAACATTAGCATGCATAAAAATTACCTAGAAAGTTTGATGAAATGCAAATTGCTGGGCCCATTCTCAGAGTTTCTGACTGGTGGAGCTCAGGTGCTACCTGATATTTGCAATCTAACACTTTCTAATGTGATATTGATGGTCTTCATCTGGGAACCAGACTTGAGAACCATAGCCTTAGCAAATGAAATGTAATATTTCATGGGGAAAGAAATTTGAAAATGTAAATAGTAAATTTACTTCTCTCTGTGTATATAGATAACTACACACATATAATTAACAGATATATAAGACTTATATAGGATTATAAGATGTTCAACATTTATTTAACATTTCTACCATTGTTTAGTTGCCATTATTAGAATGTGTTTTAAATATATTATTTCATAAACATGGAGTTTTTATTTTCTCAGAATGACTAACCAATCAACTTGTCCTTATCGGATAAATCTTCACTGCTCATTCAGGGCAAGAAAATATCCTAAATGTCCTTTTTGCCCATTTTCCCTTTCCTCAGTACATCTCCAATCAAAATAAATAAAAATTAAAAATACTTTTTCTTGCCTCCAAATATGATTTGTATTTGTACGTATGAGATTCTCCGAGATTTTCCTTCAAAAAGTGGTATTCCTTTTGAAAAAGTGTAATTATGAAGTGTTTTAAGCTATGTGATGTTGAATTCTCAATAAATATTGGTTACATAATAGTAATAAATAATTTAAGGAAGAACAAGGCCAATTGAAACAATAGTGGGCTTGTATTTTATAAATGAATTTTGCTTATTTAAATTTGTGTCTATGTTAACAGCATAACACTGAAAAAAATTGCTCAGCCAGCTGTTATAAAAGTGGCTGTAGGTACTCATATGCAGGATACTGACTCTAATTTTACCATACCTCACATATTCGTAACCTGTGTTTATGATGCTTTTTATGAATGTAGAAGGGAAATAAGATTTGAAGTAAGCAAAACTGGATGTTTCCAGCAAAAAGAAACAGATTTAAACTGATAACTGATTTTATTACATTTTCTTATCTTGCTGAAAGGCTAATATACGTTATCACATCCTTAAGAGAAAGACTTTATTCTTATCACTCTTTGTTAATGTGTCTAAGTGTCTAAGACATAAAATGACTTAGGTCTTCTCTCATGGTCAAATTATGGAACATAGCTTTTTGGAATTTTGCCAAAAGATCAGACAATGCTCCCAGCTCAGGTGACAGACTCAAGACTCAAGTCTCAGTCTTAAAGTAACAAAGCTCTGTAAACCCAATTTAGTGAGTAGTCTATTTCTCTCTCTTTTTTTTTTTTTTTCCATGCTTGGTTTTGGCACTCTTCTGTTTTATTGGCTAGTTTACAAATCTCTATCTGTGATGGGTGGAACTGATGTAATTTTTAACCGAAGAAATTTGCTAGGTTCACCTCCATGCCTCTTCGGTTTTATGACAGTTGATATTTAGAGAATTAGTCAAACTACTTAATCAGTAGAAGTTTCTTAAATAAATGATTTCATGTAGCCTTAAGGAATTAAAAGTAATTGATAGATAATTAAATTCAATCATATGAGCAGATAAGAAATAGGTAAAAACTATAGCAATTTGCTTATCAAATCAAAATATGATCAGGATTTGATTTCAGCTCCTGAATTTTCTAGCTGTGTGATTTTGGATAAAAATCTTAATGAGATTTCTCTAAACTTTGACTTCTTTATTTCTATAATTAAGTTAAAATTCCTTCTTTTTAAAGTTTTTGTTAGGATTAAATAAACATTGTTTACAATCATTGCTATTATGTTTATTGTTAATGCATCATTGATTTGCAACTCAGATGATGTTACACTATAAGCATTTTTTATGACTTTCAGATATTGCAGAAAGTTATCTGAGAGGCCATTTTTTTTTTTAAGAGTAATGTGATTCATCCCAGCATTGGGTATAGCTAGTGTTTTCCACACTGAGGAAATAAGTGCTCTCCTATACTACACTGAATATTTGTGACAAAGTGTAGGTTTTGATATATGATTCAAACAGTAATAATTACGTGTGTGTGTATATTTACTAAATAACTTACACACTCCATAGTTTTGTTTTCCAATTTTTGTTTTCCAAATTTTAGTTTTCTTACAGTTTTATCTTAAATTGTGAACTCAATTTTAATTCAGCTTGATTTATACATACCAAACATACTTGAATTTCCTTTAGTGTTCAAAAAAGAAGTATTTGAGAATATATGCAGGAACTGGAAAACTGTATAACTAAATGAAACCTGAAAGTATATTTTATAGGTAAGGAAATTGAGACTCTGTTTTTAAGATATATAAGATACAACTCATGGTATGAATATAACCCTTTAACAATTCTGGTTTTTGAGGTTTCTATATACCTTTTAATTTTGCATGAGTAGGAAACATAACTTTTCAATGACTGAAAGAAAAATTAAGAGGGCAACTTTGGATAAAGAGGTTTGTAAACCTTAACATGTCTCTTTCAAAACTCTGGAAATACTAGAATTTAAGTGAGACATGCTGTCTCTATATTTCTTTTAATAGTTTATTTATTTCTATTTTTTGCAACTCATGACACAAGGTTACTAGAGCCAACAGGGTAGAGTTCTGGGATGACTCATTTGAACCTTCCTGATCCAGAAAATGAAGAGGTTTTCAATGTGCTAATCTGGATGAAGGCTTATGAAGGGGGGCTTCTCAAGAACACCCCTTTGCACAAGGTGCAAAAAAGTAAACTAATATTGGGAGTGTAGGAGCCATACTGCAAGAGAATCATCAGTTTTATATCCTAGTACACATGGAAGTATTCATAGAACTAATTTAACTTCAAAGTTCTGAATGGAATGTTTCTTTGTCGTGGCTGCTTGGGTATCCTAACTCTTCGTCACAACAACTTTGAGAGGCTGTGGATGTGGGCCAGATAGAGGATCAAGCCTCTCCTAATTCACCTCCCAGGTAACCATTTCACATGGAGCTTCCAGAGACTGATGTGTTCCAACTCTGAGTCACCATAAATGACTTCTGCCCTTTTTTATGTCTATGGTCCTCTTTGTGGCCTTTCTGATGGAGATTTTATAACTTTTATTAGGAAACGATAGTGTTTAGGCCAAAAGATCTATAAATTTGCAGAGGCTTTATTACTTCTATTCTGATATAAGTGATAAGCTGGCTGCCTTTTTGGAGAGGATGCCTGGGTTCCTGGATTTAGGACAAATCTCTGGGATCCCACTGAGCTTTCAGTAGCCAAAGGAGGAAGCAGTCATTGTCTCCAGCTGGAGACTACCTATTCCATGCCTTGATCCAATCCCTCTTTTCAGCATACCTGGGTTCTCTTTCTAGCTCCTCTATTTATAAATCTAAATGACAACAAAACACTTCGAGGCTCATTTTTTTTTCTGTAAAACTGCAGAGTAACACCATTAAGTGACAAAACTGGAGTATTCTACTAAATTCTTCCCCAAAGATGACTGATTTTGACAGTCATCTCTACATGAGAGTGCCTTTGTGAAGTTCAGCAGTGCAGCAGAGATAGTCTGGCACACCTCTGGAGCAAAACATTATCAGAGAGTAAACACATTGAAGAGGGTAAGAGAAACAGCTTCACTTTACCCGCATCACCCTCCCCCAGGGCAGCAGAGCTCATTACCAAGAGACACCTTTTTTGGTTCATGATTTCTGCACAGGAGAACGTTGAGCATGTAGGTGAGAGGCCAGCTTCCCCAGATATGCAAAAGAGACCCACTTTTTTCTCACTCTATCCTGAATACTGAGTAGAACAAGGAGTATCTTGGAGAACGGATGAAGGGCTCTGGGAGGGCATCAAAGGACGTGGATCCCACCAGCTCCGTCACAAACTCCATCTATAGCCCAGCCTATCTCTCCTGCAGATCCTCCCAACCGGCCCACAGGCACCCACAACACTCCGTGTGCCTCACACAACACACATTCCTTCCTCATCACCATCTCCCTGTTCATACTCCCCAAAGTGGCAAAAGCTTTTTCAGATAGCTAGTGAGCACAAAGAAAGCCGGCCCAATTATATGGAACTTGAAAAAAATCAAGCAAACTTGTGCAATCAGCACTGACCGAGGGAAAGCAAACAAGAGCATGTGGTCTAGCTTTGCAGCACCAAGAGAAGGCATACAACCTTAAGGATTACTACCAAGAAGGAAAAAGAAATGTGGAGTGGGTACAACCATAGAAAAGTTCTGAGAAAACCTCAGAATCTCCAACAGTGCTGACAGAAGTATAAGAAAGGAAGAAGAGGGCATAATAGTTATTTAAAGTAATAATGGCCAAGAACTTCCCAAATCCGAGGATAGATTTGGACATCAGGTTCGTAAAGCTCATCGGTTTCCCTAAAATTTTAATTCCAAATATTTTCTGCAAGACACATTACAATAAACTGTCAAAAAAATTAAGATAATAATAAAAATCACACACAAAAAAACCCTTCATATACACGGGAACCCCCATATAAAGCTATCAGCAGCTTTTTCTGAAGAAACTTTGCAAGCCAGGAGAGAGTGGATGATATATTCAAAATGCAGAAAGAAAAAACTGCCAACCTAAAATACTTTACCTGGAAAAGTTGTCCTTCAAAAATGAAGGAGAAATAAAGACCTTCTCAAATAAATAAAAGCTAAGGGAGTTCATCACCAGTAGGCCTGTCTTTCAAGAAATGCTGAAAGAAGTTCTTCAAACTGAAATGAAAGAACACTAATTAGTAACATGAAAACTTATGAAAATATAAAACACATTGGTAAAGGTAAGTATATAATCAAATTCACAATATTCTCATACTGTAATATGATAGTGTGCTAATCACTTTAGTATAAAAATAAAGACAAAAAGATTAAGAATTACTATAATTTGCTAATGAATACACAATATAAACGGAGGTAAATTGTGATTTCAAAAACATAAAATGTGAGGGAGAGAAAAGTTTGGAGTTTTTGTATGCAATTTAAGTTAAGTAGTTATCAGTTCTAAATGGACTGGTGTAGCTATAAGATGTTTTATGTAAGCCTCTTGGTAACAACAAAGCAAAAACCTATAGTAGATAGAGAAAAGATAAAGAAAAGGGAATGAAAGCATAACACTATGGAAAATCATCAATTACAAAGGAAGATAGCAAGAGAAATATAAAATAGCTAGAAAACAATAAGATGGCATTAGAAATTCCTTGCCCATCAATAATTAGTATAAATGTAAATGATTAGGGTGTCCAATCAAAAAGCATCCAGTGGCTAAATGGACAAAAATAAAACTCAACTATATGCTGCCTAAAAATAGTTCACTTCAACTTTAAGGACAAGCCTGGACTCAAAGTGAAGGACTAGAAAAAGATATTCCATGAAAATGGAAAGCAGAGATAGCAATACTCATATTAACAAAATAGATTTTAAGTCAAAAATGATAAACAAGAGACAGTAATTATATGACAAAAGGTTCTATTAATGAAGAAGGTAAAAACAATCATAAATATATATATATGAATCCAACATCAGAGCAGCTATATATACATCAAACAAATACAAACAACTCTGAGGGGAGAAATACAATACTAACAGGAGACTTCAATACTCCATTTTTACCATTGAATAGGTCATCCAGATATAAAATCAAAAAGGAAACACTGAACTTGAACTATAATCAAACGACTCTAACGAACATATAGAGAACATTCCATCTAACAGCAGCAGAATACGCATTCTTTGCAAGTACATATGGAACATTCTCCAAGATGGATCAAATTCTTAGCAAATTTAGGAAGACGGAACCTATGCCAAATATCTCTTCTGATGACAATAGTATGAAAATAGAAATCAATAACAGGAGGAAAACTAGAAATTTTACAAATATATGAAAATTAAGCAAAACATTCCATTATAATCAAAGGGTCAAAAAACTAAGAGAGTTCAATAATATTTTAAAATAAATGAAATTGGGGATGCCTGGGTGGCTCAGCCATTTAACGCCTGCCTTCAGACCAGGGCGTGATCCTGGAGTCCCAGATCTAGTCCCACATCGGGCTCCCTGCATGGAGGCTGCCTCTCCCCCTGCCTGTGTCTCTGCCTCTCTGTGTCTCTCATGAATAAATAAATAAAATCTTTTTTAAAAAATAAAAAATAAATGAAATGAAATTGTAAATACAACATACTAAAATTTATGAGATGCACCAAAGCAGTTCTAAGAGGGAGGTTATAGCAATAAGTAGTTACATTAAAAAAAAGGAAAATCTCAAACATTCTCACTATACACATAAATTAATAAAAAAAAGAAACTAAACCCAAAGTTAGAAGAAGGAAAGAAATAACAAAGATCAATGAGAAAAAAAAAAGATCAATGAGAAATAAGTAAAATAGAGACCAGAAAAAAGAAATATCAACAAAACTGGGCTGATATTTTGAAAGGATAAACAAAATCAACAAACCTTTAGCTAGACTAAGAAAAAAAGTGAAGATAAATACATCAAATTAGAAATGAAGGAGACATTATAATTGATACCAGAGAATTATGAGACTACCATGAATGATGATATGCCATCAGTTAGATAACTTAAAATGGATAAATTCCTAGAAACATGCAACCTACCAAGACTGAATAATGATGAAATAGAAAATTTGAATTAGCCAATTCCTTGTAAGGAGATTGAGTCAGTAATCAAACAAATTTCAAAAAAGAAAAGCTCAGAATCAGATGGTTTCACTGGTAAATTCTGCCAAACATTTAAAAACTTAATGAAAATCCTTCCCAAACTTCTAAAAATTTGAAGAGCAGGGAACACTCCTAAACTCATTTGATAAGGCCAGCATTATCTTGATACCAAAACCAGGCCAAGGACACTACAAAGAAAATTATAGGTCAATATCTGAGATGAATACAGATGCAAAAATCCTTAACAAGATATTAGCAAACCAAATTAAACAACATATTAAAATAATCATACACCACGATCAAATGAAATTCATCCCAGAGATGCAAGGGTGTTTCAACATGAGCAAATCAATCAATGTGATATGACCCTTTAGTAAAATAAAAATGAAAAATCATATGATCATGTCAATAGATGTAGAAAAAGTATTTGACAAAATCTGATATACTTTCATGATAAAAACTCTCAAGTAATTGGGTATAGAAGGAATGTATCTGGATGTTTTCAAAGCCATTTATGACGAAACCACAGCTAAGACATCATACTCAACAATGAACAGTTGAAAGCTTTTCCTCTAAGATCAGGAATAAGACAAGAGAGCCCAGTTTCACCAGTCCTATTCAACATAGTATTTGAACTAGTAACTACAGTAGTTAGGCAGGAAAAATAAGTAAAGGGCATTCATACTGGAAACAGCAACAACAAGTAAAATTATCTCTGTAAATGATATAATCTTATATATAAAAGATTTTAATGACTCCTATAAAAAACTGTTAGAACTAATCAACAAATTCAGTAAAGCTGCAGAATATAAAATCAACATATAAAAACTAGTTCTGGGGGCACCTGGGTGGCTCAGCGGTTGAGCTCTGGCTTTCACTCAGATCACGATCCCAGGGTCCTGGGATCAAGTTCCTCATCAGGCTTCCCATGGGAGCTTGCTTCTCCCTCTACCTATGTCTCCCTTTCTCCATGTCTCTCATGAATAAATAAATAAAATCTTTATACATAAATAAACAAAATTAGTTCTGTTTCTATACACTAACAAGGAACTATCTGAAAGAGAAATTAAGAGTGCAATTTCATTTACAATGGCATCAAGAAAAATAAAATACTCAAGAATAAATTTAACTGAGGAGGTGAAAAACCTTTACACTGAACACTATAAGAGATTGATGAAAGAGATTGAAGAAGACAAAATAAATGGAAATATATCCCATATTCTTGGGTCAGATGAATTAATACTGTTAAATGTCCAGAATACCAAAGGCCATCATAGATGCAATGCAACGCCTATAAAACATCAAAAACAACTTTCCACAAAGTTTTCAAAATCCTAAAATTCAAACTGAACCACAAAAATACCCCTGATAGCCAAAGCAATCCTAAGAGAGAAAAACAAAAAAGAGAGGCATACTGGTTTTAAACTATACACGAAACTACACTAATCAAAACAATATGATATTGGAATAAAGGCAGGCACATAGATGGAAAAGTATAAAGAGCCCAGAAAAAAAACCATATATGCATATTTGGTCAATTAATTTTCAAGAAAGAAGAATGTATAATGGGACATGATAATCTTTTCAATAAATGGTGCCAGGAAAAACTGGTAATCACATGCAAAGGAATGAAACTGGACCATTATCTAACATCATACGTAAAAGCAATTCAAAATGAATGAAAGACTTGAATGTAAAACCTAAAGCCTTAAAATCCTAAAAGAAAACAAAGGGTTAAGCTTCTTAGCATTGGTCTTGGAAATGATTTTTTTTATTTGACACCAAAAGCAAAGGCAATCAAAGAAAAAATCAACAAGTGGGATTACATGGAACTAAAAAGCTTCTGCCCGGCATAGGAAACCATCAGTAAAATGAAAAGGCAACCTACTGAATGGTAGAAAATAGAAAATATTTGGAAACCACACATCTGATAAAAGTTAACAACCAAAATATATAACAAACTCATACAACTCTATAACAAGAAAGAAAATCCCATTTTAAAAAGAACAGAGGAATTGAATAGATATTTTTTTTTCCAAAGAAGAAATACAAATGGCCAGCAAGTACATGAAAAGGTGCTCAACATGACTAATCATCAGGGAAATGCAAATCAAAACCAAAATGAGATACCATCTCACACCTGTTAGAACAGCTATTCTAAAATAAACAAAAGATAAGTGCTGGAGAGGATGTGGAGGAAAGAACATTTCTGTACTCTTTGTGGAAAGGTAAATGTATGCAAATAGTATGAAAAACAGTATAGTAGTTTCTCAAGAAATTAAAAATAGGACTACCATATGGTCCACCAATCTTCCTTTTCGGTATATATCCAAAGGAAATGAAACCATGACCTTGAAGACTCCCACATTAATTCCAGCATTATTCACAGCAGCCAAGGTATAAAAGCAACCTCTCTGTCAATGAATGATTGGGCCAAGAAAATATGGTATACACAAAAGAATTCTATTCAGTCTTAAAAATGAAGAAAATCCTGCCATTTTTAACAACATGCATAAACCTAGAGGTTAGTTATACTACGTGAAATAAGCCAGTCATAGACAGGCAAATATTGTATGGTATACCTGTGTGCAGGATCTTAAAAAAAAAAAAAAAAAAGTTACATTCATAAGACATAGGGTAGCAAAATGGTGGTTGCCAGGGCCTGGGGAGTAGGGAAAATAAAGATAGGGGATCCCTGGGTGGCTCAGCGGTTTAGCGCCGGCCTTTGGCCCAGGGAGCGATCCTGGAGTCCCGAGATCGAGTCCCACATCGGGCTCCCGGTGCATGGAGCCTGTTTCTCCCTCCTCCTGTGTCTCTGCCTCTCTCTCTCTCTCTCTCTCTCTCTCTCTCAAATAAATAAATCTTAAAAAAAAAAAGATAGTTTGGTAAAAGGGTATCAACTTCCTGTTATGAGAGGAACAATTTCTGAGACTCTAATGTATAATGTGTAACTATAGTTGATAACATTGTATTTATTATATAATTTAAATTTGATAAGAGAATAGAACTTAAATGTTCTCATTGAAAAAGCAAGTAAATATACAGGTGACAAGTGTATTAACTAATTGAAAGGAAGGAATCTTTTCACAATGTATACATATATCAAATCCTCACATTGTATACCTTAAATATCTTACATTTTTGTGAACTGTACCTCAAAAAAACAGCATGGTGATGCCATAAAAACAGACACATAAACAAATGGAACATAACTGAGAACCCAGAAGTAAATCCAGATAAGATGAACTAATTTTTGATAAGGGAGCCATTAATACTCAGTGGTGAAAGGATAATCTGTATAGGCATATCTTGGAGATATTACAGGTTCCGCTCTAGAACACTACAATAAAACTAATATCACAATAAAGTAAGGCAAATAAGGTTTTGATTTCCCAGTGCATATAAAAGCTTTCTTTACACTATACTCTGTTAGGTGTGTAATAGCATTATGTCTAAAAAACAATGTACATATATTAATTTAAAAATACTTTATTGCTGGGGATCCCTGGGTGGTTCAGCGGTCTGGCGCCTTCCTTTAGCCCAGGGTGCGATCCTGGAGTCCCAGGATCGAGTCCCGCATCAGGCTCCCTGCATGGAGCCTGCTTCTTCCTCTGCCTGTGTCTCTGCCTCTCTCTCACTCTGTGTCTATCATAAATAAATAAATCTTTAAAAAAATACTTTATTGCTAAAAAATGCTAATTTTCTTACCTTTGTAGTGAATCATGATCTTTTTGCTGGTGTATGGTCTTGCCTCAATGCTGACAACTGCTAACTAACTAATCAGGGTGGTACTTGCTGAAGGTTGGGATGGCTGGATGTGGCAATTTCTTAAAATGAGACAATAGTTTGCTATAACAACCAACTCTTCCATTCATGAAGGCAGAATAAGAAAATAATTATAATACCATCAAAAAGAACAAAGTATAATAAGTTTTACAAGATGCACAAAATCTTGAAAATCAGAAAATATTGTTGAAAGACATTAAAGAAAATCTAAATAAATTTTGTAGATCCTTGTGAATTTGAAGTCTTGATATTTGTTAAGATGGCAATACTACCTAATGTGATCTACAGAGTCAATTAATATCTATCAGAATCACAGGTAGTATTTTTGTAGAAACTGAAGTGACCCTAAAATTTATTTGGAAACATAACATGAAAACCAAAATATTCAAAACAATCTTGAAAAAAAAATAACCAAAAAAAAAAAAAGAAAGAAAAAAAAATAACGTTGGAGGACTCACTCTTCTCTCTTTCTAAACTTTTTTTAAAAGATTTATTTATTTATTTATGATAGACATAGAGAAAGAGAGAGAGAGAGAGAGAGAGAAAGGCAGAGACACAGACAGAGGGAGAAGCAGGCTCCATGCACCGGGAGCCCGACGTGGGATTCGATCCCGGGTCTCCAGGATCGCGCCCTGGGCCAAAGGCAGGCGCCAAACCACTGAGCCACCCAGGGATCCCCTCTTTCTAAACTTCTACAAACTAAAGATGCTGTGGGCTTAGGAAAGATAGACCTATACAACGATGAAATAGAATGAGTCCAGAAATACATCTTTATATTTAAAGCCAATTGATTTTCAGCAAGGGTGCCAAAATAACTCAATGAAAAAAATAAAACACACAATCTCTTCAACAAATGGTACTGGAATATCCACTGTATATCCACATGCAAAAGAGTAAAGTTGGGCCCTACCTCACAGTATATACAAAAATTAAAAGGGATCAAAGGCCCGAATATAATACCTGAACATTAACACTATTAGGAAAATCAGAAGAATAAGTCATTGTGACCTTGGATGAAGGAATGGTTTCTTAGATGTGACACAGCACAAAGGTAACAAAATAGATAAATTGGACTACATCAAAAATTTAAACTTTTGTGTTTCAATGGGCATCATCAAGAAAGTAGAAAGACAATCCCCATAATGGAAGAAAAATATTTACACATCTTATAATGGGGCTTAATCCAAAACGTATAAAATCTCTCATAATTCATCAGTAAAAAAGACGAATAATAGATCAAAATGGGCAAAGGATTTAAAGACAGTGTTCTCATATATATATATATATATATATATATATATAGTCAATAACACATAAAAAAGCTATTCATTAAAACTAGCCATTAGGGAAATGTAAATCAAAACTACTATAAGATATGTCTTCACACCCATTAGGGTATCCATAATTAAAAAGACTGACAATAAAAAGTGTTGACAAGAATGTTGAGAAAATAGAACTCTCATACATCGCCAGAGGTAATGTAAAATGCATTAGCCAGTTTGGAAAATATTTTTCAATTCCTTTAAAATTTAATCATAAAAATTCAAATAAACAGCTAAACTAAAAAGAAAAAAAAATCTCTTCAGTTTGCGTTTTTCTCTCTTCTGCTACCATCCTTTCTTCATTTCTCTTTATCTCAGCTCTCATGTCATAATATGATCATATGGAATGCAATCTATTTAAAACTCACTCTTGTATTCCCTAGCAAATATTTTTCCAAAACACATCCTTGAGTAATTATGATTGATGCTCATCTCTTGCATTTATGTTATCATTTCTTGTTTTTTTATTTTAATGTATCTGAATGACAGTAAATCTTACAATATTTGCCTCAAAACAATGTAATAAATTCCGTAATATCTTAAATGTGTTTATAAGCATGCAGAATTATCCTCCTAAATTTTGAGTTGGAAGCATGGATTTGTGCCTTTATTTCCTAAGTTTAATACTAACACAACCTGAGGAAGATACAGAGGAGAATAATGAGAATTTACTCAGGGCCAAAAAGAAAATTTTGATTCTATATATATTTGTTCTGAGTTTGTTAGAATCAAGGCACTAGAGACAGGTAGTTCCCCAAATCTCAATTTAAAATTTTTTATCTGCTCTTTATCCAGAACAAAATGTTGTCATGTCCACAATAACACATCCTCAACATTGGAGGGAAAGAATCCATCTAGTCATTGTCAAATGGTTCTGAACCTAAAGATGTAAATGTATTTAAATAGATGAGGGGCCATGTAGGAATGTGTATAACAATTTACACAGTTTATGATACTGGTATTAACTGAGACTTCTTTATTTCTGTGTTTCCTTTTTGGTTTTAGTGAGAGTCAGTCTCCATAAATAAAACCTTCAATATTTCAGTTGAAAACAATTTAAAAATAGGTATGGATGATGGTTTATACCATTAAATAAAGAAAAATAGACCTGAAATTGAAGTGGATTCCTGTCTCTAGCCAGGTTAATGTTTCTTTCATGTTAGATTTTACAGATAAAAAAAGAAATCTCTTCAATCTGTCACATTCTTGTGAATTTATGTAATCTTGATTGCTTGATTGATGGCTTTTTCTAATCTCCAACCCACCATACATGGGATGAGAGCACCAGGGACAATACCCAACTGTCCACCTGGACTGGAATATTTGACTCAGGTATGGTAATATGTTTCTTAACTTATTCAAGTGGTAATAATATGAATTTGATAGTCTCAAAATACAGTTTGTGTTATATGAAAAAATTCTAACTGTAGATTAAAATACTATCCCTATAACATTAAGATTTTTACATTTAATTTTAATTTTGATTGTAAATAATATAACATGGTGGCTTACAAATGTATTTCCTGGGAAGTCCATTTGAAAATAAATACTTGCTTTTTAAATTAGGAAATTGGGGACACCTGAGTGGCTCAGTCAGCTAAGCATCTACCTCTTGCTCAGGTCACAATCCCAGGGTCCTGGTTGGAGCCCCATGTCAGGCTTCTTGCTCAGTGGGGAGTCTGCTTCTTCCTCTCCCTCTGCCCCTCACCCTCCCTATCACAGGCAGCCCCAAAAGCTCTTTGTTGATTCAGAGTGTTTGCAGAGAAATGCAATTAAACTCTGGTAGTGTGGTATTTCTCACACCTTCCCACACTCACACACCTCTACCAGTGTTCAGGAAAAAGCTAGAAAACCAACAGTAAAACTAGAAAGGAACCAAAAGCTTTGAGGCCAATAGCCTCAACTTAGAAGATGCCTTTGACTCCATACCCATTGTATTCTATACAAAAAATATTTGAACTCTTCATGCACAGGTAATACCTGCTCCTGCTTCCATTGTTTTAAGCTCATCTGTCTGTATGGTAGTCATGTTTGTCTTTGATAGCTACATACTAAAAAGGCACTTTTATCAATAAAGTTTCTCAGAACATTTACAAAACTAGCTTTGAGGAAATCTAGATAGTTCTTTGCAGCAGCATTTGGATTAGTCATTGTGTTTTCTCACTATGATGTTGGTCTGTGTAAATAACCAATGAAGAGATTCTTCAGTTCATCATTTTTTTGT
The DNA here is from genome assembly GCF_053574225.1 of Canis aureus. NCBI lineage: Eukaryota > Metazoa > Chordata > Mammalia > Carnivora > Canidae > Canis > Canis aureus. Next base: position 10,982,278 of record NC_135632.1, read on the forward strand.
TTTGTTTTTTTTAGTATAGTTGATATACAATGTTATATGGATTTCAGATGTATAACTTAGTGATTTGACGAAGTTGTACATTGTGCTATGTTCACCCAAGTGTAGCTATCATTTGTCCTATTACAACCACTGCTATTATTATGTCATTGACTATATTCCTTATGCTGTGCCTTTTATTCCTGTCACTTATTCATTACATAACTGGAAGCCTGTATCTCCCATGCCCTTTTATGCATTTTTTAAAAGACTTTATCTATTCATGAGAGACAGAGAGAGACAGAGAGAGAGAGAGAGAGGCAGAGACACAGGCAGAGGGAGAAGCAGGCTCCACGTAGGGAGCCCAATGCGGGACTCGATCCCAGGTCTCCATGATCATGCCCTGGGCCGAAGGCGACGCTAAACCACTGAGCCATTGGGCTGCCCTCCTTTTATGCATTTTGCCCAACTTCCCACACCCTACTCCTGTCAGGCAACCAATACAGTTCTCTGTATCTATAGGTCTGATTCTGCTCTTCATTTGTTTATTCATTTGTTTGGGGTTTTTTTAGGTTCCACTTATGAGTCAAATCATATGGTATTTGTCTTCCTCAGTCTGACTTATTTCACTTAGTAGAGACCCTGTAGGTACATCCATGTTGTCTCAAATGGCACAATTCCATCTTTTTTATGGCTGCATAGTATTTCATTGTATGTACAGATATATATCACATTTTCTTTACCCATTTGTCTATTGATGGACACTTAGGTTGCTTCCATATCTTGGCTATTATAAATAATGCTGCAATATGCATAAGGGTACATATATATTGTTTTTATTTTTAGTCTCTGTGATCCACCAGTGGCAGAGGGTTCGAATCCCTCTCTTTTCTTTTTTCATTTGTCTATTCATAGGATTACCAAATAAAATACAAGACACTTAGTTACATATGAATTTCAAGTAAACAAATACTTTTTAGATTAAGAATGTTTCATGCATTATTTGACATATATTAGTAGGAATAATTATTCATTATTTAACTGAAATTCAAATTTAACTGAGCATTCTGGGCGTTTTGCTTTGTTTTATTTTGTTTTACTAAATCTGGCAACCTTATCAATTTGGTCAAAGAAAATCACTTACAGCATGTAAGTTCTTCTAGTCTTCACTATCTTTCACATGAAATGGAAGACTGTTTTTCCCTCATTCTTTACTTTCCAAAAGAGAGCCTCAAAGAACTTTATCTGTTTGCCCATGAAAGGCTGGGATTTCTATTTAAGACATCTATATAATTATATTTAACCTATTGTGTTTTCTTTGGCTAAATGTCTAACAGCACTTGTAATTGTTTAATATTACATAAAAATATTTTTAGAGTATACTGTGTATGGATAGCTTAAAAACATTTCACACTTAGACTAGTATATGACATTTGACAGGAAAAAAGAGATGTTGATAATGGATCAATTATTTCAAATATCCTAAATATAGGCAACAATATATATGTGTATTGGTAGGTGCTTTAAGTTTAGTTTAACTACTTCATACCACCTATCTTTATTTTCTACTCTATTAGATAAATCAGTTACTAGTGTGTCAACGTTTTGATCTTCTGGAAGGTATGTGCCAAACACACTGATATATTCACTCTTGAATATTTCTTGTGCTATAGTTCAGTCACTCCTTATAAATTAAAGTGCTTCATGTGTCTGGGTAAAAATAAACCTTGAAATATGAACAGAATATATAGACACGTATAATATATGACTCATAGTTGATGACAGGATAAATGCAATAGTAATCTTCTCATGGAAAAAGACAAAGATAATGCCTCCGGATCACTCCTGAAAATGTTAATCTGCATTTTTGTCTTGCTAAACAGTAGGTCTATTTCCTGAAAGGGTTTTCCCATCCTAAATTCCTCATATACAGGTATTTCAGAGAAGCAGTGGTTCCATATCCTTCAGGAATTCTGCTAGTAGAAGAATGCAAGTAAGTTTCTGGGCAGTCCAATTTCACTCCCATTCTTTAGAATGCAACTGTTTACCTCTATCTCCTCAGTTTAGTACAAGCATTTCTTTCATGTATATGAAGCTATAATACATGTAAATGAAATGAAACCAGAGTTTAGTTAAAAAATAGTTATCCCTATTGTGACATTGTATATATGCATTAGAAGATCTGAGACTAAAATAGACATTCGTGGTTTGATTTAATTCATAAAAGCTTTTCAACTTAAGCATATTATAAATGAATGTTTTCTTCAGGGTTTTCCTGCTGCCCTACACTGAATTATTTATTTTATGAATAACCAGAATCCCCACTGAGTACCTATAATGGACAAGACATATGCTAGCAATTTTGAGAAAAATCAAAGAATAATCAGACCTGGGCTTTCCCTGAAATATAAGTGAATATACTTAAATAAACACACAGCATGAAGTCATAAAAGTCATGAGAGAAGGAAAATAGCAAAAATATTGAGAAAAATCTAACTATACATGTTATAGGGAACTAATTCTCCAAACCAGTTATTCTCAAAGTATGGTTGCCAGACTGCCAGCATGAACATCACCTGGGAACATGTTGGAAATCAAATTCCAGGCTTCATCACAGACCCACTAAATCACAAAATCCAGAGGTGGAGTTCAATTATCCGTGTTTTATCAAGTCCTCCAGATGGTTCTGATGCAGGCTAAAAATTTAAGAACTACTGCTCCAAGTATTACTTTCACATAATTTAACATTGTGCATTTATTTAATAGAATGAGACAGCTCTGTAGAATTGTCAGGAACTCCAAGATATATTGCTAAGTATAAAAAGCAATTACAGAGTAGTACATATAAAAGTGGGTTTCTTTATGTGTTTGTATATAATACATTCAGGCTTTGCTTATGTTTGAGATATCTAGAGATATGTATCTAGAAGGATACATATAAAATTGAAGAAGAGAAAAATAGAGTAGGCCAGGAAGAAAGAATTATTTTTAATTTTATACCTTCTTTTGCATTTTTTTAAAGATTTTATGTATTTACTCATGAGAGACACAGAGAGAAAGGCAGATACTTAGGCAGAGGAAGAAGCAGGCTCCCTGCGGGGAACCTGATGTGGGACTCAATCCCAGGACCCTGGGATCAGGACCTGAGCCAAAGGCAGACGCTCAACCGCTGAGCCACCCAGGTGCCCCTTCTTTTGCATTTTTAAATCTGTGTCATGTATACGTGATTTCTACTCATAAAAATGAATTAAGTTTAAAAGACAAAATATTTTTTCATAAATCTTGAATCATGGTTTATCTTTGAATATTAAATAAAAATGAATATCTTTCAGGGTATCAGGGTGGTTCAGTCGGTTAAGAGGCCAACTCTGGATTTCGGGTCAGGTCATGATCTTGAGTTCATGAGATAAAGCCATGAGTTGATCTCTGTGCTCAGTGGGGTATCTGCTTGAGATTCTCTCTTTCCCTCTGCTCCTCTTGTCCTGCACGCACACACATTGTCTCTCTCTCAAATAAATAAGTCTTAAAAAATGAATATCTTTCAAATATGTTTATATAATACAAAAACATATATAAACATATATGTTTATATAATACAAAACATTTATATAATACAAAAACATGTTTATATGCCAAAAAATCATTAAAAGTGAGGAAATTCTGTAACTGTTTCAAAGGTTAACATTAAAACAAAATGGTAAATGTATATTACAGTAACATATTCATTAAACATACTCATTCAAGAACACCTAAAATTTTAAAAAGTAGGAGAAAAATATCATCCATGCACAACTACTGATACATTTCCTTTGAAAACTTTAAAATATTCTTTTGATGAATTTTTAAAAATCACTTTTAATCATTGTCCACACAATTTTTTATCTTTATTCTCTTAATGTTTTTGTCATTTTTGTTATTTTTATTTATCTTAAACTGAATGTTTTAAATAGCAACACAATAATCCTCAAAGGGGATACTACATATTGCTACTTTTTGGGTAGCTTCCATTTTGCTTTTTCTTTTCTAAGTAGTGCAGTAATGAATATAGGGTATAGAAAACACCTTTAAAAAAATTAGGACTAGTTTGTTTATATGATCACAGAAATAAAATTATTAAGATAAAATATATTTCCATTTGCTTGTAAAAGAGATGAATCTGATCATTATCTAATATGGATAATATATGAGTGCTTATTGTCTCCCTCAATTTAGCATCAGTAAAATATTTTATCTTGGTTTTTACTATCCAGATTAAATATCTAATGTCTTTTTCATGTTCTGAGGAAGAGAAAGATGAAGAAGAGGACTAAAATTTAACAAAACTCAAAACATTAATAGTAAATTGGGTTAATACCTCAGAAATTCAAAACTGATTCCAAAAAAGCTATGCATAGAATTTTAGCAGTAAAAGGAACTAGAGAGTAACTAGTACATCTATTTTATTTTTTCCATAATGAGAAACTAGGATACCAGTGAAGATAAATGTCTTAAACCCAAGCAGTTTATTATCAAATGTACATTCCCAATTTGAAGATAATTTGATAGGCAATTTATATGTCTCACACCATTAATAGATGACCACTTTGTTTCATTCTTTAGTTCTCAGTTGTTTTGAAACTAGTAAGAAATATGAAGTCATGAACAACCAAGGACAGAGAATTTATTTTGCAGAAGACAGAAGTAATTGTTTCCTCAGATACCTCTGTGGACCTTCAAGATCTTTTACCATTACAATTTATGATAACATAGGCCGTGATGTCATAACTGTGCATAAAGCTCTAAGATGTAGCTGTTGCTGGAGAAACTGCTACCTACAAAAGGTCAGTAAATATTATTTCTACATGATTTAGAATGTATTTGAGTTCCTTCAAAAAAAGCCTCAAAATTGTGCAGTATATTAAAATATTGGGCTTGGCAACAAAGAATATTCTGGAATGAAATATGTTAGAGAGGAAACTATAATTTGTACCACATACTACAGAGTAAGAATACACAACACTGTAAATATTTTTCAGGTAATGAAGATCACAAGATCTTTGGAGTTTTAGAAGTTTTCTATTCTGAAATATTGTGTTTTATATTTGCACTTGTCTGCAAGCGCTTCATAGCCATCTGATAGAGTGCCAACAAATTAGAGGCTGTGAAGTCCCATCCCATTTTAAGCTGTGTTTCTCAGACTGGTCCTTTGAGCTTTCACTGAGTAGGATCCCTTTCTTTTCTTTCTTGTTAGTGATATCTGGATTCCTTGGATCTCAGGAATTTGTTGTTGTCATTTATTTCATTACACTTGCTTGTAGTTTGAAAAATGGAGCTATAATTTTTCCATCTACTTTTGATAATAAATTTGATAGTGGTTTTGTTTTATTTAGCTATCATACTTGTTCTGTCCTTTTTCATGAGAGTTTGGGGAAGATTCACAAACTGCATTACAACTGCCACCTTCTTAATTTCGTAGTCTTCATTTATATTTTAAATGAACAATATAAATAAATAAATAAATAAATAAATAAATCAGATATGATGGAAAGAAGAAAGGAAGGTAAGAAGGGAAAAAGAAAGGAAAAAAGAGTGAGAAAGAAAGAAAAATACACTTAGGAGAAACAGTGCCCCTCAAACTCTTGTTTCTTCGGCCTCCTAATATTCCTCTGCAGATGGAACTACTTTCATGAGTTTAAATCTTCTCCCAGAATTATTCTATGAGTAGTTGTGTAATGCATACATATGTATGAAATACATGTGTCTTATAAACACAATTGGCAGATAATCTTTTACAATTTTTTTGGACGGGGAGGGGCAAAGGGAGAGGAGAGAGAGAATCTTAAACTGGGCTTAGAGCCTGACTCAGGGCTTAATCTCACAACTCTGAGATCATGGCTTGAGTTGAAACCACGCTTAACCAACTGAGAGCCACCCAGGTGCCCACTTCTACCATTTCTTAACATATACAATACAACTTGAAGATTACATGAGTATGTTTTGGGCTTCTTCCATTCTTACAAACGGCTGGATAATAATCCATCATGTTTATGGTAGACTGTAATTTAAACAATCAATATCTGAACTAGGTTTTAAATCAAAAGTATTTCAGTGAAATCATATTTACATTTGCATAGAGGGACAAAACTTCCTGGCATATTGGTAATAAAATAATTGTTGGCGGGATCCCTAGGTGGCTCAGCGGTTTAGCACCTGCCTTCAGCCAGGGCATGATCCTGGAGACCCGGGATCAAGTCCCACATCAGGCTCCCTGCATGGAGCCTGCTTCTCCCCTCTGCCTGTCTCTGTTTCTCTCTCTCTCTCTCTCTCTCTCTCTCTCTCTCTCTCTCTCCGTATTTCTCATAAATAAATAAATAAATAAAATCTTTAATAAAAATAAAAATAAAAAATAAAATAATTGTTGGTATGACTATAGTTTAAGACATGTTTTATGGGCATAGCAATTTAAAAAGTAATCTTCATAAGCACCTAAAAATATTATTATCCCCCATTTGCAAATATACAACGAATTTTAGAGGTTTAGTGATATGCCCACATTTCATGTAGTTAGTGAGCAGCAGCAGCAGGTCTCACCTCAGGGGTTTCAGTACCTAAATCCTGCGTTTTCATTTCCATGTCCACTCCTAAATATAGGGCATGCCTTAAACACAGAAAGTTCCATTCATATATGTACAAAAAGCTAATAGGAAACGACTAATTTGTTGCTCACAAATCAAATGCACAATCTGCATTTCTCTATCTTTTGTAGCTAAAAGTTGAGGCTCCTCCTGGTGAAAAAATTGGATATGTGTACCAATACTTTCACCCATTGTGGCCAATGTTTAAAATTAAAAATGCAAATAAGGAGGATATAATGAAAATCAGAGGACCATGTGTGGTTTCCAGCTGTCTCACGGATCTAAATTTTAATGTGAGTAGTTATGTTTTAAGATAATCATGCTAAAAAAAAAGATGATCATGCTCAAATTTGTTATTTGGTTATTTTGCAATACATTATTAAATTTGATTAAGATAAAATAAAAACATGTTATCATGATGTTATAAGTATTTGACTACTTTTTAAATTGAATATCTAATATAGTTTCCTTGCAACATTGAGTCCTACATGTTTATGCCACTTATAAGACATTTTTTAAGCTATATTTCAAGTATATAGTCACCAAATAACAAATTTGGTATTTAATATTTCAAGGAATATTGAAAGAGAAAATGAAACTTTATTTCAATGAACAATGACATACTTGGGCATTAATTATAAATAACATATTAATGTTAATTTTTATAAAATCCTGAAACTTATGATACAATCTTGTTAGATTATTTTTTTAATATTTTGTTTATTTATTTGAGAGAGAGAGAGAGCACATGCATGTACAAGCAGGAAGGAGAGAGGCAGACAGAGAGGGAGATGCAGACTCCCCACTGAGCAGGGACCCTGACTCAGGGCTTGATTCCAGGACCCTGAGATCATCACCCAAGCCAAAGGCAGACACTTAACCAATTAAGCCACTCAGGTGTCCCCAATTTTGTTATATTTTTATGTGCTTACTGACATATATCTCAAATTATGGCCAATATTCAGATAATAATTTGGGAGGTTAACTACTAAAAGTACTAAATATAGTTAATAAAACTAAACAACCCACTACACTTAGTTAAATATGGATTCCTCAGCAGCAGAGACTATTGTCTCAGTTTGATATTTGATTTGGAAAAAGTACTGTTTCTCAATCTTTTATTAAGAACGTGTTTGCTTTTTTTTTAATACCTGAAATGATTACCTGATTTTTTTCCTTCACTAAAGCTATATTAATTCAGTTTTGTGATACTGATTCTGATTGGCACCTGCATGTACAATTAAGTAAAACGTATTTAAGCAAATGAATTATGGCAATAATATAGTTAGTTTGAAAAACTTGAATAAAACGAGCACACAAGACTACTCTTCTGTATTTGAAGCTGGAAACCAATGGAAGAGAGTGGCCTATGCATAAAACTCTGGTCGCCAAAGCTATCTTGGTTCATTATTAATGATATTAAAAAATAAAATGCTTTCTGTGTATTGTTTTATATCTCACATCATAATAAATCCTACTTTAATCAAAATTCTTCAGAACTTTCTCTGAGGTGTATAAAATATTTCCTATTCTAAGTTTGAAGCAAAGTCATTTCACAGCTGGCATTTTTGAGTAAACTCTAAGAATGAGGAACAAAGGGAGCTAACAGTTCTGTGAAAAAGTCATCTTATGTGTGAATGTGGGCAACCCTTGCAATATTTTTGGTAATAAGGAAAGAGATAAAGCAGTAACTTGTTACAGGCAAACTATGGTAAAGGAAATAAGCCATTCATCACAGGAACAAAATTTAAGAAAGCACAAAAAAACTTAATAATTAAGATAAATGATACTTGAATGTAATCTTTTTAAATCAAAACTAATGCAAATCCATTATGAACAGAATTTATTAAAAAAATTTAAGTGAAGATAGAAACTAACTTTACACTTGTATGACTTGCCTCATTGCTTTACCCTACCCCTCTTCCTGGCTGAATGGGGCCACAGGTATTAAAAGATATTTTTATGAAAGGTATGTTCTTAGCATGTTTTGATTTTAAACAAAAGGGGCCAAATGGGAGGGAAAATGTAGAGAAACTGCGGATGTCAAATATTTGATGAATCCTGTCTCTTGCTTGGTATGGGACCAACGCACATGTTGGAAATAACCTTCATATCAGTGCAGAAATAGTCCATCATTAACAGGAAGGAAGTAGGACGTGTTGGCATGGATACTACAGTATATACACTAATATGTGTATTTTTTCAATAAATATACATACACTAATGTAAATATATTTTCTCTTATGACTTTGTTAACATGTTCTTTTCTCTCACTTCCTTTATTGTAAAAATATAGTATATGGTTCATATAACATACAAAATATGTGTTGATTGTTTATGTTATTAAATACAATGACTTTCTAGGGTTAGCTTCTGGGATTTTAGCAAATTCCTGTCCAAGAGCTTCTATTATCTCTGCAATGTAAAATATACGATCTTTTCCTAAGGATGAGGGGAAATGGTGTTGTCAGGTATAAAAACACTGGGGAAATTTTGACAAAGTTACACAAAAGTACTTTCCCCAAATTCCTTAACACTATTTCCAAGGCTATGTATAATACATCACTGCATACCTCTCTCTTCTCACTCATTTTATGCCACTAGCTCCTTCCCTCACTTTGTTCCAGCTATGTTCCTCCCAACTCAGGGCCTTTTCACATGTTGCTGACTCTCTCTAGGATGCTGTCACTCTCCCTACTCCTGTGGCCACTAATTCCTACTGATCCTCTAAGTCTCAGCTTAAATAGTGCTTTGCCCAAGAGGTTTCCTCTAAAATCATCCCACCTGTTTCTTTTGGTCTATTATCTCCCTATTGTATTCCATTATATCACCTAACTTTACCCTCATGGCATTTATTACCAGACAAGTGGTAGGATTTATCACAGGTTTGTGTCTTCTACCTACATGGGTATCTCCTATGTTGAGAAATAAATATTAGTTAGTAAGAGAAGTAACTAACTAAATATTAGTTAGTAAGGGAATTTAGATGAGTAGGGAGAAAATGAAAGTTTCTTAAGAAAGAGTTTACTGTGTGAAAGAGCTGAAAAGCTAGTGGTTTTCATTTGTAATTAAGTTGATTTTCAGATCAAATTTAAGCAAATTATATTTATTAAGCATATATATTATCATAATTTATATGTTATCATATATAAAATACCATATATGTAATAGTTGACCTTTGAACAAGTTTGAACTACACAGATCAACTGCAGATTTTTTTCCAATAAGTATATATACAGCACTATAAAGATATTTTCTCTTCCTTGTGATTTTCTTAATAACATTTTCTTTTCTCTAGCTTACTTTATTATAAGAATATAGTACATAACACATACAACATATATCTATTAACTGACTCTGTTATCAGTAAGACATTCTGGTCAACAGTGTGCTATTAGTGGTTAAGTTTGGGGGGAATCAACAGCTTTACACAGATTTTCAACTGCCCAGGGCTGTCAGCACTCCTAACCCCTGTGTTATTCAAGGGTGAACTGAATAATCAGTTGTATACCATCAATTTAAAAATCTCCTTTCAGGTAGATATTGTCTATAGGTGTTTTTCCAAGCTCTTATGTGTCCATATTGCACATTCAATTTATTGCAGGATATAATCAGCATGATAATAACTCATATGTGTCATATTTAATTACTAAAATTGATATAGGAATACCTATTTTTATTTCAGAGATTTTTCTCTAAGGTTATTATTTTTTTCTTTTAGTTATTGTCTCTGGATGAAGAAATAGTTATTGGTAAGATTTCAAATACATGGGCTGGATTTATTAGGGAACTATCTACCAATGCTGATAAATTTGGAATCCAGTTTCCACTTGATCTTGATGTTAAGATAAAAGCACTGATGCTTGGAGCAAGTTTCCTCATTGTGAGTCTGTTTTTATTCTGGTTAGCATAAAATGGCATTTTCTGAGATTGCCATTGAACCTTTGCTGATATTTTTCCTAAAATCATCTACTTTGACTGCAAATTGTGCTTTTTGGGTCTAGTTCTAAGCCCCCAAGATCATATCACAGATTCAGTGTTCACATTGCAAAGGATGTAAAAACTAGAGTGTCCTGTAAATGTGATCACTAAAGTTGAAATCTTTTGCCTTGATGAAAAACAAGACTAAATTGCTGATAAAAAGAACAAAATGGTTTGTTCATTGTAACCTACTGTTATTTCCTACAATTTAAAATTTTATAAGTTTTTTTTTTTTGCACATTTCACTTAAAAAGTAATCATCATTAATTTGGAAACTATGGATAGGTAGACATTGTGAAAAGGAAAATATTACTCTTGATTATAATTGGGTTTTAGGGGAAAAAATGAACATAAGAATTACTTTCATTCTGTAAATATTGTTAAATTACAGAAAATGGTAATAGATATATGCAGGGCTAGGTCAAACACTGTCTTGTAAATAGTATTAAAAGTTTGGAGAAACAAAAATAAACAGATTAAATAGTAGATTGGAAATAGCTGAAGAAAAAGTAAACGAAGAGTTACAATTGAAAAAAATGATTCATAACGTAGTAGAGACAGACAAAACAATATGAAAATCAAGAGTTCCAATACGATAGGATAGAGAACAGATAACTGCTAAAAAAAATTTCAGAGCCAAGAAATATGAATTCAGTGACGGTAAAGGACAAGTACCCTAAGTAATGTAATAAAAATTAACATCTATATAAATCAGAGTGAAACAGAATAGCAAAGGAACATAAGTAACCAGAAAAGGAAAAGACAGATCACACACAAGTAATGAGACTGACAACTGATTTCTCAATAGAAACAGTGGAAGCCAGAAAACAAGATAGTTAAATCCTTCAAAATACTTATTAAAAAATAATCTTAACTCTCAAATTCTATTTTCTTCAAGACTATACCTTAAAGATAATAATAAAATAAACAAATTTGCATTTTAAAAAACCCACACTTTTACAATACATAGATTGCTGTAAAGTGTTAATAACACTTCAGGAAGAAGGAACATGGTCTGAGAAGGATCCTCTGAGATTCAATAATATCAATGATATTATGAAATAAATATCTGAAATAAAATAAAATAAAATGCTAACCATATTTTTGAATGTAAACACATTCTAATAAAATAAAATAATAGTAAATGCCTAATTTGTAAAGTCAAAAAAAGCAAAACAAAAATATTAGCTAATAAAAGTATATCAGTTATAAGAAACTTATTAGAATAGAATTAAAATAGAATTAATATTAATAGAATTAAAATATTCTAAGGTCTTTGTAATGTTCAGGAGATAAGTTTAATGTGCATGTTAAAATGTCATAGATAACAACTGAAATAACAAAAAGACTGTAAATTTCAAACTAATACAGAGGAAAAATGGGAATAAAAGACAAACACTACACACACACAAAAAAAAAGGAGAAAAAAATCAGAGAAAGTGGGGCAAACAGAAATAGAAAATTAAAATGTTAGAAAAGGATCCCTGGGTAGTTCAGTCAGTTGAGTATCCAACTGATTTGGCTTCAGTTTAGGTCATGATCTCATGGATCATGGGATTGAGCCTTACATCAGGCCCTGCAATTAGCAGTTTGCTTGAGATTTTCTCCCTCTGCCCCTCCCCCCACTAGCATTCTCTCTCTCTCTCTCTCTAAAATAAATAAACCTTAAAACAATAAAATAGTAGAAAATATCAATTCAGTCGTATCAAAAGGTCATTTAATTATATGATTTTTTACAATAACCACAATAAATGTAAATGAGAAAAACTTGCAAGTTAAAAAAAAATGTTAAATTAGATTTTTAAATTACCTATAGGCGCTTAATAGGAAATATATCCAAAATAATGACAAAAACTTGAAAGAAAAGATTGGTGAAAATATAACAGAAAAATAGTAACAATAAAAGCTAGTAAAGCTAAATTAATAACCCAAAAAATCGATTTTAAGTAAAAAAAAAAAATTAGTAGGGACAGAGAGAGAAGGTAACTACATAATGATAAAAATTCTATTCAGGGGCAGCCCAGGTGGCTCAGCGGTTTAGCGCCGCCTTCAGTCCAGGGTGTGATTCTGGGGACCCAGGATCAAGTCCCAGGTCGGGCTCCCTGCATGGACCCTGCTTCTCCCTCTGCCTGTGTCTCTGCCTCTCTCTCTCTGTGTGTCTCTCATGAATAAATAAATAAAATCTTTAAAAAAATTCTATTCAAAAGAAAATAATAATTCTTGACTATGCGTACCTAAGATCAACCTAAAAATACAGAGAAAAATGTTATACAGTCAGAAAGTGGTAAACTCATTATCATAGTGGGAAATTTATGCACCCCTTTCAATTTTTTTCTTGTTGTAGGAGACAGAACCTTAGTAAAATTATTCAAAATTTGAACAAAAAAGTTAACAAGCTTGATTTAATGGATACATGTGGAACATTGCATTAAACAAGTAGATAATATAAGTTGTTTTCAAACAAAGGTTTTTACAAGACCTATTCTAATAATGGATCCAAGAAGCAAGTCTCAACGAATTTCAGCAATTGGTATCACTTGGACCTTGGCATCAGGGCAAATAACATTATATTAGAAATTGATAAAGATAATTATTTTATAATATTTTGTACATGTGGAAATGGGTATATAATTCAGGGATAAAAAGTGCACAATAAAATTTTAAAATATATGAAATTGTATAATAACTAAAATATTATATCAAAGCTTTTGGAATGCAAGTAAAGTTAAACATCAATGTATAACTGTTAATACTGATGAAAAGAAAAGTGGAAAATTAATAAGCAAAATATTTATCTCTAGAAAGTTAGTAAAAAAACAGAATAAACCCAAAGGAAGTATAAGGAAGGAGATACTGAATTATTAACAAAGAGAAATGAAAAAACAGCATCCACCCCTAGTCTCTAGATGGAGAAGAACTTTTAAAATAAGTAAATCACAAAGTAATAGGCTACTAAATTAGAATATTTTAAACTTCTTGTACCTTAAAAAAACTAGAATATTAAATATTCAATAGCAAACAATAAAAGTAAGGAAATATATGCTTCGGATTTGGCCAAGGAATAATATCCTTATATTAATATAAAAGTTATTTAAGTAGAAGAAGAAAAGTATCGAATTCCCGACCAAAATGAAAAATGAATATAAAAAAATAATTCATACATCCACAAAAGAGGGAATACAAATAACCCATAACCATAAGAAAACATTTTCAAAAACATATGAAGAGAAGCAAAAAAGAAAAAGAATGGAATATCCCTTTTCATTTTTCCAATGACAAACTCACAATGTTCATGAAAGTTTAGGAAATCAGACAGACATGTACAAATACAGGTACAATTTGGGGGGAACAAACTGAAAATATCCATTAAAGTTTTTAATGTTCATATTATTTCAGATGCATTACTTTCTTCTGAAAAACTGATACAGATGCAGACATATAATTAGGTTTACCCTAGTAAATAGCAATGTATACTCTATGTAGCAAATATCACTCTAACAAATTTTAAAAAGCTAAAACAACCTAAAATTTAAAGTATGAGATTAAACACTTTATGACATAATTCTAAAACAGAACATTAAAGACTCAAACTATATGTCACAAAAAATGAGTTTTGTTTTTTTTTTAAGATTTTAGTTATTTATTCATGAGAGACAGAGAAAGAGGCAGAGACACAGGCAGAGGGAAAAGCAGGCTCCATGCAGGGAGCCCCACGTGGGACTCAATCCCAGGTCTCCAGAATCAGGCCCTGGGCTGAAGACAGCACTAAACCGCTGAGCCACCCGGGCTGCCCAATAAATGAGCTTTAATGGCGTGAATAGTTAGGATATATTATGCACTGAAAAGATTAGGATATAAGCATATTATGATACTAATTGTGTGTGTCTAGAAAGAATATGAATCAAAATATTAATGGTAGATTCTATGTGGATTGAAAATATAACTTTTTCCCTTCTCTATTCTGACACTTTTTTATATTGAGTATATATGATGAAAAATATATAAATAAAATGAAGTAGAATTAGCTGGTGTTCTCTAAGGGCCTTTATATTCAATTTTTTTATTTTAGTGTGTTTGAAAGTAGTCACACACAACCTATAGGGTTCCTCATAGGTCTGATCTTCAGCATTCTGCTTTAATATGTTTTATAAACATGTTATTATAATACAGGACCCCAAAATCATTCTCATGTCTTAGATCTACTATTAAACCAACCTAATTACATTTATTTTTCATTTTTATTCTAGGACTACATGTACTTTGAACTCTGGTCATGAGTTTCACCAGCTTTCAGCAAAATTAAACAACTTTCACTGAGAATATTTAAATGAAGTTTTATTTCACTAAAATTATTTGTATAATTTTTTCTGAATAAACCACACCAAAATTTAGGAACTTAAAGTAATATTGTATTTATCCTGGGATTCCGCTGTACAGTTCTTCAGGTTAAGACCTGGATCATACTCTTCCATGTGCAGTCAGTTAACAGATTGGCTGGGAACTGTATCATCCCAGATGGCCTACCTGTTGTCAGAGGCGATAGGAGCAACAAGTCACATATTTTTCATCATCTAGGAGGCTAGCCAAAGCTTCTACACATAACTATGTTACAAAGCATCAAGAAAACAAACTTACATGTTCATTTCAAGCCTATGGTTCAGTTATACTCACTAATGTCCCACTGGCCAAAGCAAGTCACATAGCCAAGTCCAGATTCAATAATGGAAAAATAGACTCAACTTCTTTATGGGCATCACTGCAAAATACTATCGCCTTTTTCAAATCTCCTCCCAATTGAACATTGTATAATGTCACAATTAATGTGACCATTAATAGTAATTGTCACAATTATTTCATCCTCTCCACATGCCAAATATTCTCTTGGGACTCCCAAAGGTCTCTTTCAATTATGGCATCAGACTTAAGTCCAATATCACATGATCTGCATCTTCTGTGAATCCAGGTGAGGTATATGCATCAGCTCCTCTTGATTCAAAGACTTAAAACTAAAAAGATACACCTACCATTCAATAGTGAGCCAAGATCAAAATAACCACAATAAAAAAAATAGAATTCTTATTCATAGCAGTCACTGGTCAAAAGCAACTTTAGCATTCAAATAGACATGAGTTGCCAGTTCCCCTTACTGTAGAGACAGAACATTCTCCCCTTTGGACAGTAGCTTTCTAATTTCTAGTTCATTGTTCTCCAAGGCTGTGTCCTCTGGGATTTTGGCTCTGTCTTCTGAGACATTTTTTTCCAAATGAAATGGCCATCTTTTTTTGTTCGTTTGTTTTTAAATTTTATTTATTTATTCATGAGAGACAGAGAGAGAGGCAGAGACACAGGCAGAGGGAGAAGCAGGCTCCATCCAGGGAGTCTGATGTGGAAGTCCTCAATCCCAGGACTCCAGGATCACACCGTGGGCTGAAGACAGGCACTTAACCACTGAGCCACCCAGCCGTCCCAAATGGCCATGTTTTTAACTGAGTAGAATTTGCAGACTTTTGCCTACCTACAGAAAGTTGGAGACAGAAGTGTCTTTTCATTTTAAACAGTCTCAGTCTCTTCTAGACTATACTTGTCCTACTCTCTTAAAAATTGTGTGGCTTTTCACATATAAGATCCCGTCCATTCCACTGGAAAAAGCCACATCTACTTTTCTTTTTAAGAGAGGCCTCTGTGTCTTATTCATGGCTAGTCTAACTTCTTTAAATGATGGATGAGTTTCAAAAGTAGCCAGAGAACACATTCTTAGGCACAAGCACTTTCCAAGCCTCTCATTGTAATGAGGTTGTTAGCATCCCATTGGTTCATTTAAGACACACGGCTAAATCCACATTCAAAGGATGTTGAAAGAGATTTCACTCCTTAATGGAAGGTGCTGTGGACGTTTCTTTACAATCTTCCACATTATTTGACAGGTGATTTTTCTTGATTTATGTTTGCTATAAACTGTTTGTGTCCCCCAAAATTCATATATTGAAACCTAATCCCCAGTGTGACAACAGTATTTGAAGGTGGCCTTTGGGAAGTGATTAGGTCATGAGAGTGGAGCTCTCATGAAGGGCACTGGCACCCTTTCACAAGAGGCACCAGAGAGCTCCCTGGTCCTTTCACAGTGTAAAATTGTTGCAAGAAAACAGCCAAGTATGAATGAGGAAGTGATTCATGCACTTCCTCACCAAGCACTGAAACTGCCAGTACCTTTCTCTTAGACTCGCCAGCCTTCAGAACTGTTAGATATACATCTCTGTTGCTCATATGCCACTCAGTTCATAGTATCTAACACCCTATACTAAGGCAGTGTTACCTATGAAACAGCTTTTCACATGTGATCTTATTTTTTCAATTCTATCTCATTGTGTAATTAAGTAATCTCTATTTATGGTGCCTTTTAGATATGGCTGGTTTCAATGACAGCCAAGTTCCAAAGAACAGGCCATCCTACACCAGAACTACACAGATACTATCCTAAGGGAAGCAAAAGAGATAAAGACCCAGTGAAATGTAATAAAATATGAGGCCTATTTCCATTCAAAGGTTACTTTTCTTCCTTACAAAAGTGTCTGAATAAAAAAAAAAGTGTCTGAATAGAACAGCCCTTGTCACAAGGGCTTGCCATTTTATGTTATGGATAAATCCTAACCTAGTAATAGAGATCTCCGCCTGCAGAAGAAAATAGCAGGTTTTCATTCGCAAAAGCTCATGCTTAGAGTGGATGTTAAATAGATCATTCTAGAAAGATGGAATAAAAAATTTGAAGAAGTCAGCAGTGGCTCATCTTGAGAGTCATGTACTGACTGCCCTTCAGTGATGCAGAGGTAAATAGACCCATGTGTACTTCTAAAGATGTAACATCTGTGTAAAAGAGATTAACATATAAAACACCATATTCTCCTCCCTTCCAGAGGACTACAGGACCTTAACCTATGAACTTCTTCAGTTTTCTTTTCTTTTCTTTTCTTTTCTTTTCTTTTCTTTTCTTTTCTTTTCTTTTCAAGATTTTATTTATTAGGGAGAGAGACAGAGAGGGAGAGAAAGAGAGAGAGCATGAGCTGAGTCTGAGACTGACCCAGGTCTGAATCCCAGGACCCAAGGATCATGACCTGAGGCAAAGGCAGCCTCTTAACAGACTTAGCTACCCAGATACCACCCTTCCCCCCCACCCCTAATTTTCTATACTTTGTTACATTCCCCAGGAGTCTTAACAAACTTTTAGTAGGCGAATGGCCCACACATCCTCAGGTTAAAAAAAAAAAAAAAACACTTAATGCTGAATCTCTTACCACACTGGTGAGGAAAGACTTGGAACCAAGTTAATTTAAAGAAGAAAATTAACATGATTTTTCACTCCCAAATTTTGTGAAGCAATTTCAATTACAAACTCTCTGTCTCATCCGCAGTTCCTTCTGTGAAACTTATCTGTCTACAGCCCCTGGAAGACACACCTACTTTTCTCTCTCCATCCAGATCTGATTGGATTAGGCTTTGACATCACTGGGACAAGGTACTCAGCCCCTCTAAACTTTATATGTGGCAAAACTACCTGTATGTTAAAAGTACCTGCTTAAAACACAGTTTGGAACATAAAATTAGGGAATTTTAGCACAATGCATGGTACATACTAAATGCTTAGTATATTAGACAGCACTATTACAGACACATTTAATCAAATGTTGATAGTTCATATAGTCACATATCCACAATGTAACATTAGTATATGAAGAATATTAATACACTATTCACAAACTGATATCATGTTTATTTGACTCTATTTATAAAGATATAAACTTTATTTTGCACTTTCTTAGAGTTGTTAAGAGGATGTTAAAAGTGAATATTTCTGCTTTTGTTTTGGTCAGGCTTCCAAAGTCTAAGCACAAAATATTAAGATTTCAATGCAAGTTTCTAAACTATTTAGATAGGATATGTTCCATTCTAGTACAAGGTTCTAAACTATTTAGATAGGATATATTGGAAAAAATAAACTTGTCTTCCGCTCACAACTTAACAAATGCATCTCATGCAATTAAACAGTTATAAGAGAAAGAAGATTAAGTATAAGCTATAGTATCTCTTTCTAGTTTTTTCTCCTTTATGCTTTGGGCATGGGGGGTCAGAAGCTAAGAAGACACCACATGGGCATTTTGACACAGGTAAAATGGTTTCAGGGACAAAGTGTAGCTCTAATTTTATAGATGATATGATGCTCTTCTAGCACCCTGAGGATTGGGAGTTCTGACAGCACCAACACCCAGTGTCTTTGGTATGAACATCAACATTCCCATAAAAGGTCGTGGTATAGTTGAGGTTTCTTCAGATGATTTTAGAGATAGAAAAGAAGGCAAGGGCACAAGAATCAGAGAAGAGCATACAATGGGGAAACTAACAGGGATAAATTGCATTTTGAAAATACACAGAGTACCTCTAGGGTATACTGTCTGGTGTGACTTGATGACATTATGAGAACTGACTGGGAGAGTAGTGATATCCTGCTCACACTTGGTAGGAAGCTACTGAGCTAGGATGTATTTGAGTTAAGTATTATTGTTATTGTTATTGATACCCTAAAGAGTATTTTATTTCTATCAGTTATTGAAGCTACATGAACTGGAGTGGTTTATTGTTGTATTTGTTTTCTGAATGTGAAGCTGCCAAGAAGCAGCATTAACTGGGTGCCTCATTTTTTTTTTCAATTATTGAGTTTGTGAATATCTGGGATTCACATATGCTCACAAAATTATCAGCCAGTGAATACATTTGATAGGGAGCAAATGAGATTTTTAATTGCCTTACAGAACCAATGCAAAAGAGTTTTAGAACAAGCTGACAGGAATTTAAACATGTACTTCAAAATAAGATGTTATTGTGTATAAAAATATATTATCTGTTAGTCTATGCATGTGGATATGACACCCTATCACTTTATGAGAAAAGTAGATTATGCCAGAAAATATTTTCTAAGTCATCTACCAAAATAATCACTGCAGATGAGTGCTGCCATTTTTGGGAAACCCCAGTGCTCCTGGCTGTTATGCTTCTGGACATCCACTACAATAGTGGTCCTCAAACTTTAGCATGCATCAAAATCATCTGGAGGGATTATTACAACTCAGACCACTGCACCCCAGCCACAAAGTATCTGATTCTGTAAGTCTTGGTAATAATTTGCATTTCTAAGTTCCCGGGTGAAACTACTGATACTGCTGAGGGGAACTTTAAGAACTTTTTCAGTAGAATAAATTTCAGCTAGAATTCTGAGTTGCTGAAGGGACCAATTTGAGCAGATCATGAAGGCCTATTGTCCATTTTAGAGGACCACTGGAATCATCCATATGGCCCTATCTTTAAACATCATGGTTGGAGATCTTCAGGTATGTCCTATAGAATGCATTATTGATTTAATAAAATCATAACAATTATGTCAGCTCACAGGAACCAGCACTGGAAACTTTCCCATCTCTACCAAGAACTTCAGTATGTATTGCCTTTGAATGTGCATGTGAGATGTCAACTTTCCTGGCCCTTTCCATCATTGAATGACTGTGTTCTCAGAACTGTCTCACAACCATCATGTAGGAATCATCATTCCTAGCAATGTAATTGGATCAGTTGGCATCTGTTCCACAAGCAAATTTTACAGGATAATTTTGGACAATTATTAGTATTCAAACTACAAGATGACTAGAGAAGTTTGGGGTTTGGATTTGTTTGGGCTTGCATGGATTCCATAGGTTTATAACCAAAAGCTATTGAATGACCGTCATTTGTCTAAGCATTTTTGTGCAGATATTGGACACATTGGTAGTATAGCACTGCTTTCATGGTTTCTATGTGAAAAACAAATGCCAGATTAATATGGTTACACTTGTATATACTTCTTGAGCTAATATGTCCTGATTACATACATCAATGTAGCCTAGATGTTGTCCAGAACTTAATTTTGACACATCAGAAATTGCTGATGTCACTGCATGACTATGTACCTGTCAGGTAAATGTGACCATTCTATACCACTAGTACTAGCCTAAAATGCTTGAAGTCATCAAAGCAGACCTTCCTTAACTTCCCACTAATCCATCAACAAATTTATTTAAATTCATGTTCATACTTTCTTTTTTTCTCCTTGTCACAAAAGAAAAGGCACCTACCTTTCTTCCCATCAAAAAGGCAACCAAACTACCGGTGCTCCAGATGCTTTCACCCTCCCAAAGCATCTTGCCCACTTAATTACTCCTTTCTCTCTCTTATCTTCAATCATCCTCCCTAGAGCAGACTGTTACTCAAAGTGCGGTCTTTGAATGGCAACATTAACACAATCTGGGAGTCTTTTAAAAAGATAAATTCATGGGTCCCACCCTAGACCTCTCTGTTTTAACAAATTCTCAGGTAATTTTGTCACTAAAGTATGAGAAGCACTATAATAGTGCAATGGCCCTCAGACTTATCTACACATTGGAATCACCTGGAAGCTTAAAAAAACCACTGATGCTTTGGACCCACCCCCAGTGATTTATCTCATTCATCTAAAATACAGGCTGGGCACTGGATTTTTTAACAGATTTTTTTAAAGAGTAATTTTAGGTTCACAGCATAGAAATTTCCCGTGTGCCTTTTTTTGCCCCCACATACTCACAGGAATTCTGAAAAGCTCTCCAGGTGATTCTCGTGTGCAGTCAAGTTTAGGAACTACTCTCAAAAATATTTTTCTTATCAGTATTTAAATAGAATTTTCTTATTTTCCTCAAATTCCCCTCAGTCATGTATCTACCTCTAAAATTCTTGTTCTTTCATATATAGACTTGAATTTTCTCTCTCTCTCCACTTCCTCATCTCCTATTTACCATCCAATTCACAGTGATTTCTCCTGCATTTTCTCCATTCTCTTGTTTTCAGCAAAAGATATTTCTAGACCTTCCCTTACTTGACTTCTCTGGGCATTTGGTGCTGACTCTTCCTTTTCATTGGTTTCCAGACAACCCAATCACTGGGGTTGATTCCCCACTTCTCACTCATTCTCAGTCTCTTAGATTTCCTCCTGTGCATATCCCTTAAATGCCAACATTCCTCAAGTTTACATCTCAGGCTGTCTTCTGGACTCTATAGCTGTTGCAGAGCAGGAAGATTGGGAGCATGTGGAGTATTTTTTTAATTAAATTTTAATGTATTAATGAATAATATGTGAAAAGTCTAAAACGCCAAACATAGCTGAAGACTTAGAGGTTTCTGTCTACTTTGCATTTTCCACAAAAACAAATAAAAATAACTTAATGGGATTTTTGTTTGGAATTTCATTGAATCTACAGATCAATTTGAGGAGAAATGATACTTTAACAATATTAAAACATCCAATCTGAAAACATGATATATTTCTCTTTTACGTAGTTCTTTAATTTTTCAAGTAGGATTTATAGTTACCAGAATAGAGATTTTACTCTTTTATCATTACCTTGTTTTGTAAGATATTTGATATTTTGGTACTGTCACACATGACATCTTTTAAATTATATTTTCCAATTTTTGTTTCTAGTATATGGAAATACATATCATTTTGTTCACATTGATTTGCATACTATCACCTTACTAAATTTGCTTATTAGTTCAAATAGTTTCTTTGTAGGGTCTTTTGAGTTTTTTTATACACACAATTGTCACTGGCAAATAAAAATAATTATACTTCACAGTTCCAAATCTTTATGGATTTGCTTTTTTTTTCCTTGCTTTTTTGAATTAGATAAGCCTCCCAATATTATGTGAATAAAAGTATTCACCAGACATTCACCAGCAGAAGACATCTTTGCTTTGTTCCCAACTTTCTCTAAGGGAAATATTTTCTGATATTTCATTCATATATGTTGTTAGTTCTAGGTTTTTGGTAGCTGCTCTTAGCCAGATTGAGAAAGTTTAACTCTGTTTCTATATTGCAGAGATTTTTACCAACTTAAATTTAATTTTATGACTTTTATGCATCTGGTGATAAGGTAATATGTTTTTTTTTTCTTATTCTGATAGGCTATGAAACCGCATTATTGATTTTGGATGACATCAATCTAACATTTTGTTTGTTTTTGCTGAGTTGCATTTGCTGAGTTGATATTCTGTTAAAGATATTTACGTCTATGTTCATGAGTGATTTTAGTCTTTAATTTTCTTTTGTAATACTCCTGTTATAGAATCAAGATCAGAATCAGCAGTGTTCTGCTGATAGATGTCAAATCATCAGCTTTCCATGGAAATAAAAGGCCTTGGTTTACAGTGATTGAAGATTACCTTGGTGAACATATTCCCACAACAGCTGATTTCAATCTATCAATATGATGTCACTGAATGCAGAGATGGGAAGAGATGCTCACAATTGTCTCTTGTTAGCCTATGCAAGCTGGCTCCCACATACCATTGTTCTGACCTAAAAAAATAATAAGTTGGGAATTGTTCCATCATGCTTTATACTCTGAAGTAATTGGTATAATATTGGTATTTCTAGGTCTGCCTTAAATTTTTGTTAGTGATAACAAGGTTTTGAGTAATTCATTTGATCTTATGACTCCTGAAATATATATTTTTTCCTTTTTCTTAATGTAAAAAAATGCTCTTTTCTACAAGAAGCATATCCTCAGTTGCACTGTGTCTTTGAAAAGAAGCTCATATTTAGTATATAAATACCATATTGCCATATTCCAGGAAAAAGAAAATAAAATGAAGAAAAAGCAAAAAAGAAACTTTATAAGCCTACTACCTGACAAGTACATCTGTTGGCTAAATAATTGGCAGCGGATTTTGTCAAATGCTTTTGGAGAAAGATTTATGTTAAGAATGATTCACTTTGTCTTATGCTAGGACACTAGTCTAATCAGTGGCTCACTCTCTCTTTAGCTAAAACATTAGCTGAATCACACTGGGAAAATAAAAGCCAGAGGTGGAAATTAATTGGAAACATGGCTTTTCCGTAATGAAGCACTTATGTATCCAACTGGGGAATTCATTAACTTTTAGTCTGGGGAAGTTTCCCCTCATCTAAAAAAATGCATAATTGAGATTATGTGATTGAGACATACAATTGCCAAAATAGGACTACGAAGGAAATTTGGCTTTTCATCACATCAAATATTCCATCAAAATTTGACTAAATTTTAAGGGTCCAAATATAAAAAAGATGAACAACACTGTATTCCATCACTTAAGAAGCCTAGTAAGGGACAAACACATTTAAGCCAAAAGAACTCTAACAGGTGATAAGAGCAATTCATGAGATTTATATAAAGTGCTATAGGAACACAAGGAGAGGTGGAGGGGGACAAGAGGGCGGAAGAGTAGGGTCGCCAAGTCACCTGGCCCCACCAACTTACCTAGAGAACTTTCAAATCATCCTGAACACCTACGAATTCAGCCTGAGATTTAAAGAGAGAACAGCTAGAGTGCTACAGAGAGAAGAGTTCACACTTCCATCAAGGTAGGAAGACGGAAAAAAATAAAGAAATAGAAAAGCATCCAAGGGGGAGGGGCCCCAGGAGGAGCCGCGCTGAGGGGGGGGGGTGAGAGCCCCCAGGACAGGAGAGCCCCCCCCCACCTTCGGAGAAGCAGGAGCTTCACCAACCTTCCCGGGCGGGGGGGGGGGGAGGCACTGGCAGGGAGCTGGGGCAGGAGCCCAGGAGGGGCGGGGGTGCCCTCAGGCTCCCGGGGGCACGAACAGGGGGTGGGGGGAGCGCCACACCCTGCGGCCGAGCTCCCTAAAGGGCTGCAGTGCATCGGGCTGGGCCGGGGAGGAGCTCAGGCGGCAGCTCCACGGGGAGGGGGCTGCACGGCCCCAGGAGCAGCTCGCGAGGCGCAGGCCCCGGAGCCCAGGGCGCCGGGGCCACAGCCGAAGATCCGGGGCTCCCCCAGAACAGGCGGAGCCGGGAGGACACAGGGCAGCAAGGACGCTCCTGCCCCCGGGCATCCCTGAGCTGTGCAGATCCGCGCCTCCCACCCTGGGAGCATCCAGGCCCCTGCACACTGGAAGCTGTGGTAGTTACTGTGGGAGCTGACTCCAGGGCTGAAGAGCTGGCCCCTGCCACTGTCATTGTTCCGCCTGGCGTCATCTTGTACCTGGGACTGAGCAGGGGCCTCACAGGATAAACAGCTCCCACTGAGCTGTACACCTGGCAGGGGGCTGGGCAGCTCCCTCAGGTGCACACACCTGAGAATCAGCACAGCAGACCCCTCCCTCAGAAGACGAGCTAGAAGGACAGGGGAAGAGCAAGTTCTTGACCAACCAGCACTGGAAAGTTCCAGGAGAAGTCTAGGGACTTACAGTATATAGAATCAGAGGATACCCTTCCTTGTTTGCTGTTTTCTATTCGTTCCCCCCGCTCTTTCTCTCTCTCTCTTTTTCTCCTTTTTCCAGTACAACTTGTTTTTAGCCACTCTGCACCGAGTAAAATGACTAGAAAGAAGAACTCACCACAAAAGAAAGAATCAGAAACAGTACTCTCGGCCACAGAGTTACAGAATTTGGATTACAGTTCGATGTCAGAAAGCCAATTTAGAAACACAATTATAAAGCTACTGGCAGCTCTGGAAAAAAAGCGTAAAGGATTCAAGAGACTTCATGACTGCAGAATTTAGATCTAATCAGGCCAAGATTAAAAATCAATTAAATGAGATGCAATCCAAACTGGAGGTCCTAACGATGAAGTTTAATGAGGTGGAAGAAACAGTGAGTGATATTGAAGAGAAGTTTATGGCAAGGAAGGAAGATGACGAAAAAAGAGAAAAACAATTAAAATACTATGAGGATAGGTTAAGGGAAATGACAGCCTCAGAAGGAAAAATCTATGTTTAATTGGGGTTCCAGAGGGCACCTAAAGGGACAGAGGACCAGAAAGTGTATTTGAACAAATCATAGCTGAGAACTTCCCTAACTTGGGGAGGGAAACAGGCATTCAGATCCAGGAGACAGAGAGATCCCCCCTAAAATCAATAAAAACCATTCAACACCCTGACATTTCATAGTGAAACTTGCAAATTCCAAAGATAAAGAGAAGATCCTTAAAGCAGCAAGAGACAAGAGATCCCTAACTTATATGGGGAGAAGCATTAGGTTAACAGCAGACCTCTCCACAGAGACCTGGCAGCCAGAAAGGTCTGGCAGAATATATTCAGGGTCCTAAATGAGAAGAACGTACAGCCAAGAACTTCATCATGCAAGGCTCTCATTCAGAATAGAAGGAGAGATAAAGAGCTTCCAAGATAGGCAGAAACTGAAAGAATATGTGACCACCAAACCAGCTCTGCAAGAAATATTAAGGGGGACTCTGTAAGAGAAAGAGGAAGTCCAAGGAAACAATCAGCAAAAACGGGAACTAAATAGGTATCATGATGACACTAAATTCATATCTTTCAATAGTAACTCTGAACGTAAATGGGCTTAATGATCCCATCAAAAGGAACAGAGTTTCAGACCCATCTATTTGCTGTCTTCAAGAGACTCATTTTAGACATAAGGACACCTACAACCTGAAAATAAAAGGTTGGAGAACCATTTACCATTCAAATGGTCCTCAAAAGAAAGCAGGGGTAGCAATCCTCATATCAGATAAATTAAAGTTTATTCCAAAGACTGTAGTAAGAGATGAAGAGGGACACTATATCATACTTAAAGGATCTATCCAACATAAGGACCTAACAATATTTATGCCCTGAATGTGGGAGTTGCCAAGTATATCAATCAAATAATAACCAAAGTTAAGACATACTAGGATAATAATACACTTACTTGGAGATTTGACCACAGCGCTTTCTATAATCGATAGATCTTCTAAGCACAACATCTCCAAAGAAATAAGAGCTTTAAATGATACACTGGACCAGATGGATTTCACAGATATTTACAGAACTACATCCAAACGCAAGTGAATACACATTCTTCTCAAGTGCACATGGAACTTTCTCCAGAATAGACCATATACTGGGTCACAAATCAGGTCTTAACCGATACCAAAAGATTGGTATCATCCCCTGCATATTTTCAGACCATAATGCTTTGAAACTAGAACTAAACCACAAGACGTTTGGAAGGATTTCAAACATCTGGAGGTTAAGGACCATCCTGTTAAAAGATGAAAGGGTCAACCAGGAAATTAGAGAAGAATTAAAAAGATCATAGAAACTAATGAGAATGAAGATACAACTGTTCAAAATCTTTGGGATACAGCAAAAGCAGTCCTGAGGGGAAAATACATCGCAATACAAGCATCCATCCAAAAACTGGAAAGAACTCAAATACAAAAGCTAACCCTGCACCTAAAGGAGCTGGAGAAAAAACAGCAAATGAAACCCTCACCCAGCAGAAGAAGACAATTAAAAAAGATTTGAGCAGAACTCAATGAAATCGAGACCAGAAGAACTGTGGAACAGATCAACAAAACCAGGAGTTGGTTCTTTGAAAAAATTAATAAGATAGATAAACCATTAGCCAGCCTTATTAAAAAGAAGAGAAAAGACTCAAATTAATAAAATCATGAATGAGAAAGGAGAGATCACCACCAATACCAAGGAAATACAAACGATTTTAAAAACTTATTATGAGCAGCTATACGCCAATAAATTAGGCAATCTAGAAGAAATGGACGCATTTCTGGAAAACCACAAACTACCAAAACTGGAGCAGGAAGAAATAGAAAACCTGAACAGGCCGATAACCAGGGAGGAAATTGAAGCAGTCATCAAAAACCTCCCAAGACACAAAAGTCCAGGGCCAGATGGCTTCCCAGGGGAATTCTATCAAACGTTTAATTTTTTTTTTTTTTATGATAGTCACACAGAGAGAGAGAGGCAGAGACACAGGCAGAGGGAGAAGCAGGCTCCATGCACGGAGCCCGACGTGGGATTCGATCCCGTGTCTCCAGGATCGCGCCCTGGGCCAAAGGCAGGCGCTAAACCGCTGAGCCACCCAGGGATCCCTCTATCAAACTTTTAAAGAAGAAACCATACCTATTCTACTAAAGCTGTTTGGAAAGATAGAAAGAGATGGAGTACTTCCAAACTCATTCTATGAGGCCAGCATCACCTTAATTCCAAAACCAGACAAAGACCCCACTAAAAAGGAGAATTATAGACCAATATCCCTGATGAACACAGTTGCAAACATTCTCAACAAGATACTAGCCAATAGGATCCAACAATACATTAAGAAGATTATTCACCATGACCAAGTGGGATTTATCCCCAGGATGCAAGGCTGGTTCAATACTTGTAAAGCAATCAATGTGATTGATCATATCAACAAGAGAAAAACCAAGAACCATATGATCCTCTCAATAGATGCAGAGAAAGCATTTGACAAAATACAGCATCCATTCCTGATCAAAACTCTTAGAGGGTACTTTCCTCGACATCTTAAAAGCCATCTACGAAAAGCCCACAGCAAATATCATTCTCAATGGGGAAACACTGGGAGCCTTTCCCCTAAGGTCAGGAACAAGACAGGGATGTCCACTCTCACCACTGCTATTCAACATAGTATTAGAAGTCCTAGCCTCAGCAATCAGACAACAAAAAGAAATAAAAGGTATTCAAATTGGCCCAGAAGTCCATCTCTCCCTCTTTGCAGATGACATGATACTGTACACAGAAAACCCAAAAGACTCAACCCCAAGATTGCTAGAACTCATACAGCAATTTGGCAGTGTGGCAGGATACAAAAGCAATGCCCAGAAATCAGTGGCATTTCTATACACTAACAATGAGACTGAAGAAAGGGAAATTAAGGAGTCAATCCCATTTACAATTGCACCCAAAAGTGTAAGATATCTAGGAATAAATCTAACCAAAGAGGTAAAAGATCTATACCCTAAAAACTACAGAACACTTCTGAAAGAAATTGAGGAAGACACAAAGAGATGGAAAAATATTCCATGCTCATGGATTGGCAGAATTAATATTGTGAGAATGTCAATGTTACCCAGGGCAATATACACGTTTAATGCAATCCCTATCAAAGTACCATGGACTTTCTTCAGAGAGTTGGAACAAATCATCTTAAGATTTGTGTGGAATCAGAAGAGACCCCGAATAGCCAGGAGAATATTAAAAAAGAAAACCAGAGCTGGGGGCATCACAATGCCAGATTTCAGGGTGTACTACAAAGCTGTGGTCATCAAGACAGTGTGGTACTGGCACAAAAACAGACACATAGATCAATGGAGCAGAATAGAGAATCCAGAAGTGGACCCTCAACTTTATGGTCAACTAATATTCAACAAAGGAGAAAAGACTATCCACTGGAAAAAAGACAGTCTCTTCAATAAATGGTGCTGGGAAAATTGGACATCCACATGCAGAAGAATGAAACTAGGCCATTCTCTTACACCAGACACAAAGATAAACTCAAAATGGATGAAAGATCTAAATGTGAGACAAGAATCCATCAAAATCCTAGAAGAGAACACAGGCAACACCCTTTTTGAACTTGGCCCCAGCAACTTCTTGCAAGATACATCCATGAAGGCAAGAGAAACAAAAGCAAAAATGAATTATTGGGACTTCATCAAGATAAAAAGCTTCTGCACAGCAAAAGAAACAGTAAATAAAACTAAAAGACAACCTACAGAATGGGAGAAGATATTTGCAAATGACGTATCAGATAAAGGGCTACTATCCAAGATCTATAAAGAACTTATTAAACTCAACAGCAAAGAAACAAACAATCCAATCATGAAATGCGCAAAAGACATGAACAGAAATCTCACAGAGGAAGACATAGACATGGCCAACATGCACATGAGAAGATGCTCCGTATCACTGGCCATCAGGGAAATCAAAATCAAAACCACAATGAGATACCACCTCACACCAGTGAGAATGGGGAAAATTAACAAGACAGGAAACAACAAAAGTTGGAGAGGATGTGGAGAAAGGGGCACCCTCTTACACTGTTGGTGGGAATGTGAACTGGTGCCGCCACTCTGGAAAACTGTGTGGAGGTTCCTCAAAGAGTTAAAAATAGATCTGCCATACGACCCAGCAATTGCACTGTTGGGGATTTACCACAAAGACACAGATGCAGTGAAACACCAGGACACCTGCACCCCGATGTTTCTAGCAGCAATGTCCACAATAGCCAAACTGTGGAAGGAGCCTCGGTGTCCATCAAAAGGTGCATAGATAAAGAAGATGTGGCCTATGTATACAATGGAATATTCCTCAGCCATTAGAAATGACAAATACCCACCATTTGCTTCGATGCAGATGGAACTGGAGGGTGTTATGCTGAGTGAAATAAGTCAATCGGAAAAGGCCAAACATTATATGGTCTCATTCATTTGGGGAATATAAAAATTAGTGAAAGGAAATAAAGGGAAAGAGAGGATGAGTGAAAATATCAGTGAGGGTGACAAAACATGAGAGACACCTAACTCTGGGAAACGAACAAGGGGTAGTGGAAGGGGAGGTGGGTGGGGGATTGGGGTGACTGGGTGATGGGCGCTGAGGGGGGCACTTGACAGGATGAGCACTGGGTGTTATGCTAAATGTTGGCAAATTGAACGCCAATAAAAATTAAAAAAAAAAAAACTATGGTGGAAACTTCTGTGTATTATAATAGTGAGCTATATATTGAAGGGAAGGTTTAATTCAACTCTCTCTGTACCTGTGTTTTAACAAACACACACAGCCCTCTCTCTTTGCACAAGCTTACCATACAGTGAAGATTGGAGGTATCAATCTACTGTGATGAGGGCCATGGTAAGAGAAAGCATGGGGTAGCACAAGGACCCAGAAGAGAGACAGGTTAGCTGGCAAGTTCACAAAGGGATTCTGGAGGATAGGAGTGTTGGCAGGCAGGATAATTTAGAGTTTAAGATTTGGGACCTGAGGAGCACCTGGGTGGCTCAGTTGATTAAGCATCCAACTCTTGATTTTGGTTCAGGTCCGAGCTCAGTGGGGAGTCTGCTCAAGATTCTCCCTCTCCAGCCCCCCAACCCCCCCCCCACGACTAAAAATAAATAAATAAATCTTTAAAAAAAAATTTTTTTAAAAGGAACACAAGGAGAGAGCAATACATTCTCTCTAGGTGGCAAAGTCTATCGACAGTTATTGTCTATCTTGCTCTTTCCCCTATTGCCCCCATCCACAGATTTAGTATTTTGAATATTAATTTTAAAAGGTGTCAAAGTATCCCTTCAGTAAACCAGAGGAAGTCACTTGTTCCAAGTACTATGGTTCGCTAAGAAGTTTGCTCAAGTCAAATGAAGGGCATACATTCCCAGTGGGATATCCTCCTTTGGAGAACTCCAGAAGCATCACCATTGGTGAAGAGCACTTCAGCAACAAGTGGACACAGCACATTCAGGGCAAATGAGTATCATTCTCATAGGAAAGAGAAAACAGATGTCTGAGAGGTGATGAGAGGAAATGAATCAGTCTCAAAATTGTCCAAAGAGATCTTGCTTATTGATTAGGGCAGGTTTTATTGTATCTTTAAACATGAAGAGTGTTAAAAGCTGAGATATCTCCCAGGAGCAGGACCAGCTACATGATCTACAAACTAAAAATGCAGAGTCACTTATTCAAATACCAGTAAAATTTCAACATGGCACTTTATACACTGGAGCAAGCTAAATCTTTGTCATTTGGTCTAGAATGGGAAAACATAAGCTTTGAAATGTAGCAAATGAAGGTATGAATACCACTTCTATCACATTTTACCTACTGGATATTGTACAAGTTACAAAATTTCCCATGTTCCTCACTACAATGTGGCCATACAAATTAAAACTTCCATTGCAAGTTCCAATAATATACATGACTATACATGTACATTTTCCTCTAGTGAGTTTACAAATAGTTAAAAGTATTTTAAAAAATAGTTTGTGCAAATTAGCGGCTTTACAATATTGCTGTTAGTCTTAGAATTATAATAATGTTAAATTAAAACAATCTATTCTTTTTTTTTAATTTCTGTGTCCATTGATGACATCCTTTTAGTTGTGAGCTACCAATCACAAGTTAAATCACTATAAAAGTTATTTTAAGGGATCCCTGGGTGGCGCAGCGGTTTGGCGCCTGCCTTTGGCCCAGGGTGCTATCCTGGAGACCCAGGATCAAATCCCACGTCGGGCTCCCGGTGCATGGAGCCTGCTTCTCCCTCTGCCTATGTCTCTGCCTCTCTCTCTCTCTCTCTGTGTGTGTGTGTGTGTGTGTGTGTGTGACTATCATAAATAAATTTTAAAAAAATTTTTTTAATTATTTTAAGATCAGATTATCGAGGGAAGGGAGGCAAGATGGTAGAAGAATAGGGGCTCTTTCCTTGTTACATCTGGTGCCCTAAACTTACCTAGATAACTTTCAAACCATTTTGAACACCTATGAATTCAACCTGAGGTGTAAAGAAATGTAGCTGGAATGTTACTGAGAAAAAAAAAAAAAAAAGATTGCTTCTTACAAGGTAGGAGGGTGGAGAAGAGGAAGGGAGGGGATATAATGGGAGATAAATGGAGGGGAGGGCCTGGAAAGCCGCTCCAGGAAAGTGGCACAGCATACATTTGGGAACTTTAGAAATCTGCTCCTGAGAGTCTTCCCTGACCAAAAAGTGCTCAGTGGGGAATCAGGACAGAATCACAGGAGGATCAGTGAAGTCTCAATATTCCCAGAGACACAGTAAGAATAGGGATGCCTGGGAGAAAACTCAACTGGTGCCATAAACTGAAACTGCTGTGGGATGGTGGTAAAGGACTGGAACCCAGTGACACCTCCCCTTGGGGCATCTGAGAGAGGTGAGTGGGTGTGTAGTCCAGCAGCTGAGCACTCTCTATCCCAGGACATGGCAGCAAAGAGAAGCAGGCTATCCTCCATTCCCTCCAGGATAGCAGAACCAGGGATCTGGCCATTGCCATTTGTTTTTTCTTCTTTTACCTGGGAGAGGCTTAGCCTCTAAGGAGCAAAGGCCTCAAGGACAAACAGCTCTACAGGGAGCCTAGGCACCTGGCAAAGGGCAGGACAACTCCACCTAGGCATAGACACCTGAGAATAGGTGCAGCAGGCCCCTCTCCTGGAAGAACAGAGGAAGAGCAAGTTTACTGAATAAGCAGCACTGGAAACCACCAGGACTGAGGGAAAATAGTATATAGAATTCAAGGGTTTTTCTGTATGATTCGTTCATCTTTCAGGTTAAAAATTTTCCATTTTTCTTTTTTCCTGCCTTAACTACAGTATTTTATCAACTCTTTGTTTTTAATTTTTTTTCCTTTTTGACTTTCATAATTACATATCATAGATATAATTCTTCATTTTTGGATTCCTTTCAACATATTCAATTTAATTTCTGTTGATATATAAGTTATGGGTTTGTTAGTTTGTTTTGCCTTGTTTTATTTTACAATTTTGGAATTTAGTACCTTCTAACATACAGACCAAAATACATTCAGAACCAAGTGGAGCACTGTGTTGGTTCACTATGTGAGATTATATTATCTCTTCCTTCCCATTCTGCCCCCCTCTTTTCTCTTGTTTCTGTTTCTGTGTTTGCTGTTGTTTATAAAAGTTTTTTCTGGTTCATATAAATTTGGAATTTAGCACCTTCTAACATACAGAACAAAATATACTCAGAACCAAGAAGATCACCCTCTTGGTCCACTCTGTGAGACTATATTCTCTCTCCCCCACCTCTTCCTCTCCACCATTTTAAAAAATTTTTACTATTTTTTTAATTTGTTTTTCACTTTCACAGTCTTTTTTTTCTTTCCTTTTTTTTTTCTTTTCTGCTCTCTGAACTCTTCAGAATTGTCTAGGGTGCATTTTACTTAGATTGTGGTTGATATATTTGTCTCTGCTTGCTCATACAACCATTTTGCACTGGACAAAATGACTAGAAGGAAGAATTCACGACAAAAGAAAGAACCAGAAGTAATATTCTCTGCCACAGATGTAGTGGATATGGATTTAAGTAGCATGTCAGAGATAAAATTCAGGGTTACAATTATAAAATTACTGGTAGCTCTTGAAAAAAGTATACAGAAGTCTAGATATTCTCTTACTATAGAACTGAGATCTAACCAGGCCAAAATTAAAAATACTTTAATTGAGATGCAGTCTAAACTGGGCACTCTGACTGCTACGGTTAATGAAGTGGAAGAGAGAATGAGTGACACAGAAGACAAGTTGATGGAAAGGAACGAAGCTGAGGTAAAAAGAACTCACAAGGAAAGGCTTCAGGAAGTAAATGATAGCTTGAGAAGGAATAATATTTCTATAAGATCAGAACACAACAGAGATGCCCACACTCACCACTGCTATTCAACATAGTACTAGAAGTCCTGGACGCAGCCATCAGACAACAAAAAGAGATAAAAGGCATTCCAATTGTCCAAGAAGTAGTCAATCTCTCTGTCTTCACAGATGACATGATACTGTACACAGAAAATCCAAAAGACTCCACCCCAAGATTGCTAGAACTCATAACAGCAATTTGGCAATGTGGCAGGATATAAAATCAATGCAAAGAAATCAGTTGCATTTCTATCTACTAACAATGAGACTGAAGGAAGAGAAATTAAAGAATCAATCCCATTTACAATTGCACACAAAACCATAAGATACCTAGGAATAAACCTAACCAAAGAGGTAAAGGATCTATACACTAAAAACTACAGAACACTTATGAAAGAAATTAAGGAAGACACAACGAAATGGAAAAACATTTCATGCTTATGGATTAGAAGAATAAATATTGTGAAAATATCCATGCTACCCAGAGCAATTTACACATTCAATGCAATCCCTATCAGAATACCAGGACTATCTTCACAGTGTTGGAACAAATAATCTTAGGATTTGTATGGAACCAGAAAAGACCCCCAAATACCCAGAGAAATGTTAAAAAAGAAAAACAAAGCTAGGGGCATCACAATGCCCAATTTCAAGCTGTATTACAAAGCTGTGATCAGGGATCCCTGGGTGGCGCAGCGGTTTAGCACCTGCCTTTGGCCCAGGGCATGATCCTGGAGACCTGGGATCGAATCCCACATCGGGCTCCCAGTGTATGGAGCCTGCTTCTCCCTCTGCCTGTGTCTCTGCCTCTCTCTCTCTCTCTCTCTCTCTGTGACTATCATAAATTAATTAATTAATTAATTTTAAAAAATAAGCTGTGATCATCAAGATAGTAAGGTACTGGCACAAAAACAAACACATAGATCAATGGAACAGAATAGAGAACCCAGAAATGAACCCTCAACTCTATGGTCAATTCATCTTCAACAAAGCAGGAAAGAAGGACACTGGAAATAAGACTGTCTCCTTAATAAATGGAAAATTGGACAGCCACATGCAGAAGAATTAAACTGGACCATTCTCTTACACCATATACAAAGATAAACTGAAAATGGTTGAAAGATCTAAATGTGAGACAAGATTCCATCAAAATCCTAGAGGAAAACACAGGTAACACCCTTTTTTAATTTGGCCAAAGCAACTTCTTGCAAGACGCATCTATGAAGGCAAGGGAAACAAAAGCAAAAATGAACTATTGGGACTTCATCAAGATTAAAGCTTCTACACAACAAAGGAAACAGTCAACAAAACTAACAGACAACCTACAGAATGGGAGAAGATATTTGCAAATTACATATCAGATAAAGGGCTGGTATCCAAGATCTATAAAGAACTTATCAAACTCAACACCCAAGAAACAAAAAAACCCAGTCATGAAATGGGCAGAAGACATGAACAGATATTTCTCCAAAGAAGACATACAATGGCCCAGAAGCACATAAAAAATGTTCCACATCACTTGCCATCAGGATACAAATCAAAACCATAAGGAGATACCACCTTACACCAGTGAGAATGGCTAATATTAACAAGACAGGAAACAACAAATGTTGGCAAGGATGTGGCGAAAGGGGAACCCTCTTGCACTGTTGGTGGGAATGCAAGCTGGTACAGCCATTCTAGAAAACAGTGTGGAGGTTTCTGAAGAAGTTAATAATAGAACTACCCTCTGACCCAGCAATTGCACTACTGGGATTTACCCCAAAGATACAGATGTAGCGAAACGATGGGACATCTGCACCCCAATGTTTATAGCAGCAATGTTGACAATGGCCAAACTGTGGAAGGAGCCACAATGTCCTTCGACAGATGAATGGATAAAGAAGATGTGGTGTATATATACAATGGAATATTACTCAGCCATTAGAAAGGAGGGATACCTACCGTTTGCTTCAATGTGGATGGAACTGGAGGGTATTATGCTGAATGAAATAAGTCACTCAGAGAAAGACAATTATGATATGGTTTCACTCACTTGTGGAATATAAGAAAGAGTGAAATGGATTATAATGGAAAGGAGAGAAACTGAGTAGGGAAAAATTAGAGAGGAAGACAAACCATGAGAGACTCCTAACTCAGGGAAACAAATAAAGGGTTACAGAAGGGGCGGTGGGTGGGGGGATGGGGTAAATGGTTGATGGGCACTAAGGAGGGCACTTGATGAGATGAGCATTGGGTGTTATCCTATATGTCGGCAAATTGAATTTAAATAAAATATTTTTAATTAAAAATAAAAATAATAAAATCAGTAAAATATGTTGAATTGATCAAAAAAGATCAGATTTTCAAATATTTGAATTAAATTACAGTTAGGATTTGAACATAATAGCATGTGAATCATATATATATTCTGCATATTACATTTATTATAACATTTCACCATTATTTTGGGTATCCATAGATTCATTTAATTTACACTGTATTCAACGATTTATTTTTTTATTTCTTTTTTTAAAGATTTTATTTATTCATGAGAGTCATAGGGAGGCAGAGACATAAGCAGGGGGAGAAGCAGGCTTCCTGTTGGAAGGCTGATGCAAAACTTGATTCCAGAATCCCTGGATCAAGATTTGAGGCAAAGGCAGATCCTCAGTCAGTGAGCTACCCAGGTGCCCCTGTATTCAACAATTTAAAAAAATCACTTACTAAAACAGTATGGTACTGGCATAAAAGAGACACATAGTTCAATGGAACAGAATATGAAGCCCAGAAATAAATTCACAAAAATAAGGTCAATTAATTCAAGACAAAGAAACCAAGAATAAGCAATGGACAGTTTCTGCAATAAATGATGTTGGAAAAACTGGCCAGTTACATGAAAAAGAACAAAACTGGACCACTATCTTATACCAAACACAAAAACTAAATGAAGTTAGATTAATGACCTGAATATAAGACCTGAAACTGTAAAGCTCCTAGAAGAAAACATTAGTGGTAAACTCTTTGACATTGATCTTGGTGTTGATTTTTTTTGGATTTGACACCGAAATAAAAAGCAAAAACAAACAAGTGGGACTGTATCAAACTACAAAGCTTCTTTGTAGCAGAGGAAACCATCAACAAAATGAAAAGGCTACCTACCGAATGGGAGAAAATATTTACAAATCCTATATCTGATAAGAAGTTAGATGGAAAGGGGGCAAAATAAGCCCTAGGGCAAGCAGAAATAAGAGGATGAAAAGGTACAGACTGGGAGAAAGTATTTGCAAACCACATATTCAACAAAGAACCACAGAATATATAGTCTCAAAACTCAACAGTAAAAAAAAAAAAAATACAATTAGAAAATGATAAGACATGAACAGATATTTCATTGAAGAAGATATACAGGTGGCAAGTAAGTTTATGAAAAGACATAAACTTTCATAGATATGGGGCAGCCTGGGTGGCTCAGCGGTTTAGCACTGCCTTCAGCCCAGGGCCTGATACTGGAGACCCAGGATCGAGTCCCACGTGGGGCTCCCTGCATGGAGCCTGCTTCTCCCTCTGCCTGGGTCTCTGCCTCTCTCTCTCTCTCTCTCTCTCATTAATAAATAAATAAAATCTTTTAAAAAAAAGAAAAGACAGATGTTCAACATCATTAGCCATTGGGAAATGCAAATTAAAACTACCATGAGATTATTACTATATATCTATCAGAATGAAAACATCAAAATAGTTACCACATGAAATGTTGGAAAAGATCCACAGAAAATATATCATTGATACATTTATAATGCATGTAAAATGATGTAGATACCCTGGAAAATTTTGGCAGGTTCTCATAAAGCAAAACATGCAACTACAACAGCATCTCAAAAATCATAGCAGCTTTATTCATAACAGCCAAAAACTGAAAATAACTCAGATGTCCTTCAATATATGTGTAGTTAAGAGCAAACTGTGTGGTATATGCACAACCTGTAATACTACTCAGCACTAAAAAGTACAAGCTATGGATGCATGTGCCTTTGATGGATTTCCAGGGAATTACATTGAGTAAAAACAAACAAACAAACACCAAAGGTCACATACTGCATGATTTCATTTACACAACACTTTCCAAATAACAAAGTTTTAGAAATGGAAGTCTGATTCCTGGCTTCTAGTGTTAGTGAGGGGGCAAAGGTATTGGCGCCACTGGACGGAGGTGAGCATGGTTATACAAGGCAATATGAGGGATACTTGTGAGAATGGCATGTTCAGTATCATGACTGTGGCACTGGATATACAAACCTACAATGGTGATAAAAGTATATACAACTAAGTCTCCCCCAACACACACACACACACACACACACACAGCAGTGTAAGGAAAGCTGGAGAAACCTAAGATCAATTGTATCAATGTCAAAAATTTTTTTTTTAAATTGTATCAATGTCAATATCCTGGATGTGGTATTATACTAGTTTTAAAAATGACTAGTAGGGGAACTGGGTGACACATTTAAGGATTTCTCTAAATTACTTTTTTACAACTGCGTGTGAATCTATTATTGCCTCAATAAAATTCATTTAAAAATGAAAAAAAATAAAAAATAAAAATGATTCATGTAAATATTTCTCCTAGAATCTACTCCCGGAACCCTGAGATCAGCTTGGGCATCACATGGCTGCTAGAGAAATACTGTATAAAAAGTCTCACAGCCCAGTGCTACCTTCTAGCCACATTCAGTAACCCAGCTAAACTGGGTTAAAACAATCTTATGAAAAACCATAACACCACTCTTAGGTGCAAGAGTTGAGATTCAGAAACATTATGCAGCTTTCCCAATGTTGCACAGTGATAGAGTTGAAATCTGAACTTGGCATCATCTAAACACAAAATCTAGGTTATCAAACTACACAATATTGCATTCTTATATAAGCATCAGTAACATCACTCTGGATTTCACAGGAACAAACATTGTTTACAATTCTCCAGTAATTTTCTTAATTAGTTTTTAGTAGAGGAAGACTGTGGGAAAAAATTGTGTGCCTTACATTTAAATGCTTCAAATCCAGTTAATGTTTCTTAAATAAAGAGGGGTGTGTGTGTGTGAGTGAATGGGCTCATAATGGTGGTGGTAATTCTCTTAGTTTAACAGTTGTCCCAAATTATGATAATTAGACCCATTATTAGTCAAGGTGTGTCAGATTCCCAAGAAGTTTCAGTGCACTGAAGTTGTCTACAAAGGGCTGCAGCTCTAACCAGCATGCACTGTTTATCATAGCAAAAATCTAGTGGTTTTGAGAAGTACAGACATTGTAGGAAGTGCTAATTTCCTGTGACGTGGCGACTTTTACTATGAATCGGCACAGACCAAACTGAAGTCAAAATGAGCTCTTTTTCCAATGCTTTTTGAAGAGACAGTGACAAAACCCTCCTCTCCTTTGACAAAAGGAGAGGTGATAAATCCAGAGATATGGGGATAAAACACACCTGGTAACAACCAACCAACCAACCCCTCCCCCACCAGAACATTACATTTGTTTTGTTTTGTTTTGTTTTTCCTAACTGGTCGATTTGTAGCTTCAGAAGCTTTGAAAAGCTAAACATGAATACATTTTTGATGATGAGGAAAAAGTCAGAAATGACTAGTTTCAAGAATGGAAGGAAGCAGGTGATTACACTTAAAATCTGAGAAGCATCAACCTCAAAGGTGATGAAACTCCTGCTTAACAATCAGTGAGTCTATTCTTAGAGAAGCTCTGTTGCTCTTGTAGTTCTTTACCAGGACGTCAGAAAAAAAAAAAAAAAAAAACATGGTTCCATCACATTCACCTACCAATACTCCTGTACCTTCTCTTCCCTATCCTTTCCCTCTCCCAGCCCCTTCCATCAGATAAACCAAGGTTCAAGAACATGACGGTTGCCACCAAGTGGCAGATACATACATCTGCACAAAAGAAGAAAAAAGTCTGTTCATTAAAACTAATAAACAGAGAATCGAGTCAATTTAAAGGAAAAACAATTTCATTATTAAAGTGAAAACATTCAACCAAAAATATTACTTAAAAATGTAGTTAGAGAAGTTGTGTTGCAATGTCCTATTTCATGTGTCAGCATGGAAAAGAGAGGTAAGAGCCCCAGGTAATCCCTCTATAACTGGATGCTATAAGAATACCTGCTCCAGGCCCCTTTTTTCTAGAAACTGCATATCTATTCATGGACATGGACCACATTTCATCTAGAAGTTACTACAGAAGGAACCAGGCTTTTCTATAAGATGATCACCCCCTCACTCCATAGTCAGTTGGTTCAGGGACCATTTTCTGTCGTGTGAACTCAGGCAGAAAACGCTAGCCTGTAATTAGAAAACAAATACCATTCAAAGAGGCAGGAGAGAGATGGACAGAGGAGATATACTGATTCCATCAATATACTATAACTAGAAGCAGGAGTTAATTTCTGGGCCCTACACCAGAATAATTAAGTCAGTCTCCTTGGGTAGAACACAGATTTTTTAAATTTCCCATCAGATTAAGGAAAGGGGCCACTAGGTTTGAGAATCATGATTCTAAATAGATGTTGAGGCTCAAATGCACTTCCCATGTGGAGCTTGGAATATACCCCAGTATCCATCCAATAAATTACTTTTAACTAATTCAGTTTCTTTGCCAAAATTTAAGAGTATATCATGAGTGCAGCAGAGAGAGATAGCAGAGCAGAGCAAATATATACCATTTTAATGTAATGTTACATTTTAATAGCACTTATTAAAATGCTTTGTTATAAATATAACAAAAAAGAAATTTGTCATACACCTATAGAGTGATTCTTTTAACCAGAGGTTTTAAAAAATGAGAAAAAAGATCTTCTAGTCTTCATTTTTATAAACAAAACCTTGCTTACAGAGAGTACGTTAATGGCAGAGTCCTAACAAAAACCCTTTTACCACACTGGGCTGTTGTAGCAAATAAGTAGTTGGGGAAAGTGTTACATTATTTTTCACCTACCTTTTTATTCACTATACACATTATCTTAGAGATAATATTAAATGAGAAAAGAAAGAACTAAGAGGGGAATAAAAGAGAAATTAACATTTTCTTTGGTCCTTATTAGCTCAACAGAGAATTCAGCTTCAGATTACTCTATGAAAGGTCCAAATTTGTCTTGGCTCAATATATCTCCAAAATACATTCACACATACTATTTTATTTGATCCAAATGCTTTAATAATGAAGTGTTTGTATCCCTCTTCCCTCTTCATTTAAATATATTTACAATATCTGGGATCCTAAATCTATTTTTCTTTCATCCCCCACCCTTTGCATCCATCCTTGTCTAGCTGCAGAAATATTTTTCTCATTCCCTCTGAGCATCTGTTGCCAAGAAATTTCAACATAGATAACAAAGTTTGAGACTCTTCCCCTAATAACTTATTTCTGCTTTCTCCATGAGCATAAGACAATACATTTTCCAGGCTTCCTCCTCTAGAGACCAATGCCAACAGATGCTTCTTAAGTGTAATTAGCTTTTCCCAGATGTTGATATGAAGCTCATGTTGTCACCAAATGTACCTATCCTATATATGGGAACCAGGTGCACTCTCTTACAGTACACTTTAGCGGAAAATGAACATCAAAAATTTATTTTTAAGTGTACATTTTTTTTTTCTGAAAAGAATTATCTTCCAAGCTTTGACTTTGTTAGACTTACTTGAAAATTTCTTTTGGCTTATTTTTTCCCCTTTCAAGCCTTAGGCCAAATTTTTATCTTTTTTCATTCCTTGACAAGCTTTTTATATTTCTTCTGGCATTTGTAGCAGTTTTTTGATAAACACTAGAGGATTTAATCAGTTTTGACAGGGTTTTTTTAAACTTATTTTTATACACTCTGTCTATTTAACTTGTTCCAGAATTCTCTACATCCAAAGTAGGAAGACACAGTATTGGATCACTCAGCTTTGTTATACACAGCTTCTCTTTTTCCCCTGCTGAAGCAGAATTATAGTCATACATTCAAAAGGCATCTTCACATAGTTCAAATTGTGCCTATGTCCACCAATTTGCTTGGTCAGGAAGATAATCATGGTGTTTAAAATCAATCTAACATTTTTTTAATACAAGCAATAAAACATATCACCATGCCTATATTCTTTAATGAGTTTGCTAATTTTTCTCATGTTAAAGAAAGAAACCAGTTATTTTCTCCTTCAAGATCCTCTCTGTGGGGATCCCTGGGTGGCGCAGCGGTTTGGCGCCTGCCTTTGGCCCGGGGCACGATCCTGGAGACCCGGGATCGAATCCCATGTCGGGCTCCCGGTGCATGGAGCCTGCTTCTCCCTCTGCCTGTGTCTCTGCCTCTCTCTCTCTCTCTGTGACTATCATAAATAAATAAAAATTTAAAAAAAAAAAAAAAAAAGATCCTCTCTGTGTATCTATCTGTGCATCTACATGACTTAGCAACTTTCACTAGACATGTTGTACCTTGAAATCAGAATCATCGCAATCAGTGGTTCTTAAAATATGGTTGTTGTACATTTTGTTTAGTTGGTTACTCTTTTTTTACAGCACATTTCAATTCTCTTGAATTTGCCATGAAGAACAGCAAAGGAAACTTTTTCTCTCAGTTCTCAAAGTTGCTTAGAACTCTATAATGGCCTCATGCACCACGTTACTTTTCTTGTGAAAAATTCTCTAGCATACACCGCCTAAGGTTTTTGGTTTTGCTATTATTTAGTTTCATTGCCTCATTCTAATGGTTTATACCCCAAAATGAATATCATTTTTTTCTGTCTTGTTTTTCCAACAGTTGAAATTTCTCTTTTGATGAAATTTTAATGTGTCAGCGGCTTTATGGGTTTCTGCAAACCTTTATTTGTTTATTTTCCAAGACCTTGGGAAGTAAACATTGACAGGTGGGGAATTCTTTCATCTTCTTATAGACAGATTCACTGTTTTCAAATAGCCTAGAATTTGCCCAAAATTTGTGGACAAGGAAAATTTTTAGTGTACTCTTATACTGGAGGTAAAGTGTTTTGTTGATGTTACAAATTGTTGATTCTATTAGCTCAGAAATGATCACCAGGTAATCTAAGCAAAACACAGAAGTAATCAAACTAGCAAGCTAGAAAAAATCAAAAAAAGAAAAGTGTTCTTTCCAATGTTACTTTAAAAAGCCTTTATTCAAATGACTATTCAATTGTGAAATATTCACTAAGTGCTTATTAATCGCCTACTGTGCCAGAACTGTACTCATGGGACTTATAGCCCTTTCTCTTTTAATCTTCACAAAGATTCTCTGAAACAATAAAGCTGGCATTATTACGCCAATAATACATAAGAATAAAGATTCAATATCTTGTCCATGGCCAAACTAGAACTCAAACCTCCATGTTCCTTTTGGAGCCTTTTTCTATATAAAAATGCAATTTTAATGTCATTTTTAAAAAATTCATCCTAGCAAGATATTAAGAATAAACCAAGAAAGAAAATAAAAGAAATGGAAACATTTGTTTTGTTTCCTTTCACTTGGATAATTTATACTCTGAATTAATATAACTCAATTGATTATTTCACAGCACTCTCTTCTCCAAGCAAAATATCCATTATTTCCCATTTAGATTCATCCTTTCATTCTTCAAATTAATTTAGTGCCCAATATGTACCATATAATATGCTTGGCTTCACTCCAACTTCTTCTAGGATAATAAAAGAATCAGCACAGACTTGCTGGAACCCAGTTAGATATTCTTCCCATTAAATCCTTTCCATTTTCATCTCGGTGCATCTGACAGCTACACTCCATCCAAACTAACCTGAATGTCATGAACTCTATTGGGTTTGCCTTTCCAAAGCTGCAGTGCTTCTAGTTCTGTGGCTTTATCAACCTGCTTCTCAAGCATTAGGTCATATCTTCATTCTTTGGCCCAATATATCCTCTCCCTTGCAATTCCCTTGCAGAATTTTTACCCATCCACTTCAAAGCATCTTTCACATAATGTAATGAACATGTCAAAATATGAACCTGAGACTAATTTCCATGAAACTGAGTTCCATATTTGCATTTTTGTGAACTGAATTACTTTTTACCTTCCAAGATATTTTAAGAGTCATAATGAAAGGATTAGATTTCCTAATTAGAATGCACCTATTATATTGCTATGGGTCCTGTAGACACACAAAACAGGTCTGTATTGCCAGATGAACTTAATATTTTCAAACTAACCTGTCTTACATTATGTCTTCATTCCTGACCTTCTCCCTTCCTTCTGTACCCTCAACATCTGGCAAGACTGAGAAGTGGTTGAAAAAATGGACGGTAATCACAATCACAATTCTTTTATTTTCCCTTTCATATGTCAAGAATTTCCATCTTTTTGTTCCATACATGGTGGATTCATCCTGCACCTCAGTATGTGGGAAGCAAAGTAATAATGTGGAAGAGATGTGAAACTGGAAACTGATGGTGAGAGTAAAAGCACCCAGAATATCAAGATGCAGTGGACAAACTCTCTCTTTGACCAAACCCTAGCCAGGCTCTTCTAAGTCCTCTTCTTGACTAGGCTGCACCTTTACTTACAAAGAACAAAACACTAACATAGTTTCTAACAGTGTAAGACTATATTCCTAGAATGCCCCTCACCCCCCTTAAAGTAACTGCCTGAGAAAACTCAAGGCTGCCAAAAGAATTAACTGTTTGTTCTAGCCAAGATCGGAAGATGGGGTTTTCCAGTTTCTGTGGGAGAGTAGGAGCCTAACTTCACAGGCACAGGTTACCAAACCCAAAGGAGTTTTACTGGACCAATCCCCTATCCCATTTTTTGTAATTTTTACTTCCCTGACTCACTGAGG
The DNA here is from genome assembly GCF_053574225.1 of Canis aureus. Lineage (NCBI taxonomy): Eukaryota > Metazoa > Chordata > Mammalia > Carnivora > Canidae > Canis > Canis aureus. The sequence goes on from NC_135632.1 coordinate 11,026,914, forward strand.
CCCCACTCATTCTCTACCTTGTTTCCTCCTATTCCCTTTGAATCACTCAGTCACCTCTATACAAATTGAAGCTGAGTTAAAATCATGCTGAATTCTTTTTTCCCTGTTACAATAGTATGTTACTAATAAAAATCTGATCTTATTGTTTAAATTCTTTTTTTAAGATTTATTTATTTCAGAGAGAGAGAGACAGTGAGTGAGTGAGTGAGTGAGTGCACATGTAGAGGGCAAGAGCAGAGGAGGATGGAGAAGGGGAAATCTTAAGAGGACTCCTGCCTGAGCATGGAGCCCAAAAGAGGGCTCAATTTCACGACCCTGAGATCATGACCTGAGCCAAAATTAAGAGCCTGATGCTTACCCAATTGAGCCACCCAAGTGCCCTTAATCTTACCATTTAAAGTAGTGTCCAGCTTTGTTTAACAATGGGAAGCAGGTGATGGCTATCAGGGAGTTGGCTCAGCAACTATAGCTTATAGAATGTGTATCACTTGTACCCACCCAGAGCCTCCATTACTTAGATCTTCACACACATAAGAGACCACATGTTACTGAGTCAGTTTTTGTTACTTTTTTCAGATTCAAAAAAAAAATTTTAAGCTTGTGCTTTCAAAAAGAAACACTATTCACTATTCATCCTCATTGTAATGTCTAAGAAACCTAAACAGATGGCTCATAGTAGACATTTTTAAATATCTGGTGAATGAAATTATAATAGGTATTTGATATGCTTCAATGTCCTTATTCCATTTGAGCTCTAATTGCTGAATGTATCAACTATTCAAATTCTAAGATCTAGCTAATACTCTTAACTGTATGAATTCACTTTTGAGCTTTCCACAACTTTGATTTCTTATTCTAGATTCTTCCTCTTTGCAAAACACCCCACATACACATATCTTGCCCCCTGCTACAAAGTAATAGGTTTATATTGTATATAGTAAAGTATTTAAGAACATACATAAGTGAAATATAAAATGTACATGAAATAAAGGATTCCAGGCTCAATTTAAAATCCAACTCTAGGGTGACTGGGTGATGGACACTGAGGGGAGCACTTGACAGGGTGAGCACTGGGTGTTATACTATATGTTGGCAAATCAAACTCCAATAAAAAAAATATACCAAAAAATATATATACCAAAAAAAGAAAGAAAATTTAAAAACTAAAATAAATAAAATCTAACTCTAAATACCACATTCAGAAAAGCAATCTGCAGAACAGATTTTAGGAATCACTTTAGGAATATCGAAGCCCACACTTTATTCTGAGGATAAACAAAAGATTAGGAGAGCACTAGCCTGGAGCTGCTGGGGAAAAGTCTAAAAATGGAATAAATTTGTCAAGTAAAGTATAAAGTAATAAAAATGTAAACCACAACTACAGTGAAATATAACATTTGCTTTTGCTGTCTTATCGCCAATAACCTATTATTTCACATAGTTATGGTCTAGCTGAAACCCAAACCAAACAAGACCTGTTTCACTTTACAGGGAATAAGTGATGATTATATAGTTAACCCTTGAACAGTTGAGGAATTAGGGACACCAACCTCCCACACAGCTGAAAATCCACATATAATTTTGACTCTCTCAAAACATAACTACTAATAGCCTACTCTTGACCAAAAGTCCTACCAAACACTCAATTAACATATATTTTATATGTATTATATATTGTATTCTTATGATAAAGTAATCTAGAGAAAGGAAAATGTAAAAAATCATAAGAAAAATACATTTATAGTAACTGTATTTTGAAAAATACATATATAAGTAGACTCACACAGTTCAAACCCATCTTGTTTTAAGGTCAACTCTATTATTCAACTTTTAAGCCTTCTAATAAGATTCCTGAGAAATCTTCTAGTTCAAGAAATTGAAAAAGAAAATGGAAGGAAGAATAAAAATTATAAGAAAATGAAAGAAAATGTTTCTATAACTTTTTCACACAAGACTTCGTTTTGAGAAATTGTTCACAAAGTAAGTTAGAAATGTGATTTAAAATCAGTTACTATCCAAGTCCATGAAAAAGTGCTGGAAATATTTGAAACACATGCTTCAAAGAAAGATCACATTTTTAGCCTGTCCAGAGTAACTTACTGGGTTGCCTCCACTTCTGCCCCTAGATAAACCAAATAATGACAAAACTACACTAATAAAGATAAATGTTGAAGTTCATTTCTGATATATTTAGTTGCCATTATGTGGACATATGAATGTGAAAGATGAATTAAATTATAAGTCAATATAACTGCATTTTGTTCAACTCTCTGAAACTTATCCAATTTCTATTAGGGTTCTCCAGAGAAATACAACCAACAATATATGTTAGAGATGGAGAAAGAGATAGAGAAAAAGATAGAGATAGAGGAAGAGAGTAGAGAGAGAGAGAGATTTATTCTGAGTCGCATGATTATGGAGGTTGAGTAGTACTATAATCTGCTGTCCGCAAACTGGAGGCCCAGAAAAACTGGTGATGGATGTAATTCCACCCAAATACAAAGGCCTGAGAATGAAGTGAGCTGACTGAATAAATCCTAGTCTGAAGGCAAAAAAGATGAAATGAGATGTCCCAGCTCAAGTAATGAGGCAGGGGAAGAAAGGGGGGGAATTCTCTTTGTTTTATTCAAGCCCTCAAAGGATTAGATGACGCCCATTGAGGAGGACAATTTACCAAGTCCACCAATTTAACTCTAGTCTCATCTGGAAACATTCTCACAGACACACTCAGAAACATTTAATCTGGCACCAGGGCTAGTCAAGCTGACACATAATATTAACCATCACACTTATATCCACACATTTTGATGAAAGATACATGCATGCAAATATTCATTGCAACGTTCAGCTTTGAGTGTTCAGAGGTTTGCTGAGTTCCATGTGTTAGCAATTAAAGCTCACTGATCATCAACTTAAATATAATTACAAAACCACTGTACTATTTGGGTTTCAATAATGCCTTATTTAAAAAAAAAAAAGTAATACATGCAAGTGGTAGAAAATAAGGATGTCCATTCTTGTCACTTTTATTTAACAGAGTAGTGGGAATCCTTGCCAGAGCAATTAAACAGGAAAAGAAATAAAGGACATCCATATTAAGGAAGAAGCAAACTATCACTATTTATGGATAAGATGATCATATGGAGAGAGAACTGTAAAAACTCCACCAAAAAAAAAAAAAAAAAAAAAACTGGTTGAGCTATTTAAAAATTAGAAAAGTTACAGAGTACAAAATCAATATACAAAAATGTATTGCATTTTTATACACTAACAACAAAGTATCAGAAAGAGAATTTCAGGAAACAACCCAATTATAGTTGAATTAAAAAAATAAAATATAGAGTCATAAATTTAACTAAGAGTGTCAAAGACCCATACTCTGAAAATTATAAGACACTGATGAAAGAAATTGAAGATGAAAATAAGTGAAAATATATGCTATGTTCATAAATTGGAAGAATTAATATTGTTAAAATGTCCATACCACCCTGGGCAATATACAGATTCAATGTAATCCCTATCAAAATTCCAGTGGCATTTTTCACAGAAATAAAACAAACAATCTGAAAATGTGTTTGGAACCTAAAACTCCCAAATAACCTAAGCAATCTTGAGAAAGAAGAATAAAGCTGGAAGCATCACATTCCCTGATTTAAACTGTTTTACAAAACTATAGTATTCGAAATAGTGTGGTATTGGCATAAAAACAAACACATGGATCCATAGAACAGAACAGAAAGTCCAGAAATCAACCTGAGTATAGTGGTCAATTAATTTATGACAGAGAGGCAAGAATACACAATGGGGGAAGAGAGAGTCTCTTCAATAAATTGTATAGGGAAAACTGGCATCCACATGCAAAAGAATGAAACTAGATCACTATCTTACAGAAAATACACAAAAACTAATCCAAAATGGATTAAACGATTTAAGACCAGAAACCATAAAACTGAATGAAAACATCTTACCTCTCTTGGTGGTGTGTGTGTGTTATAGGATCTAACACCACCAAAGGCAACGATAACCAAAAAAAAAAAAAAAAAAAAAAAACCACAAATGAGACTACGTGAAACTAAAAAGCTTCTGCACAGCAAAGGAAACCATTGACAAATTAAAAAGGCAATTTACCGGCTGGGAGAAGATATTCACAAATCATATAAGGGATTAATATCCAAATAACTTATACAACTCAACAACAACAACTCCAATCACAAAATGAACAGAGGATGTAAATTTAAATTCTATATTCAGTAAAGATGACCTTTAAAAACAAAGGCAAAATAAATATGTTTTCAGATTAACAAAAGCTGAAAGAATTTATTGCCAGGAAATCTGCACTTGAAGATTTCCAAAAGGAAACTCTTCACTCCGAAAGGAGGTGACGCTATGTAAAACTCAAATATCCAAGAAAGAATGAAATGCATGTAGAATGGTGCAAGTAAGGGTAAATATAAAAGCTATCTAAATAAATAAAAAATAAATAAATAAATAAATAAATAAATAAATAAATAAATTCTATCTTCCCCCTTTTTAAAATATCTGTAAAAGAGTAATTCTGTGAGCCAAAATTTAAATAGTGTATACGGAATTTGTATCTTATAAATGTGTGAAGAGTGACACAAAGGATCGGGAAACTGAAAAGTACTACAGCAAATTTCTTAATTTTGTACTAAGTAATATAATGTGGATCACTTCAAGAGATTGTAACTTCAAGCGGATTGTGGCAATCTAAAAGCGATCAGTTACAAATAATAACAAATACAGGAAGATGTAGCTAAAAAGCATCAAGACAAGTAAAATATTTCTAAAAGCAATGCAGTTGTTACTGCCTGACTTCCTCAAGTTGGAACATGAATGTACCATGCCTTTGAGATTTGACTCTGGATCGCCACAGCTTTGGTAGTTATTTCTTAGTTTCATCCTTTAACATGCTATTTCCCCATTTGGGAAATGTCCTGTGCTAATGATATATACAATGGGATTCTTAAAATTCATTCTCGCACACATACTAACAAATAGCAGCCACGAAAATTGGCACTCCACTCCCACATGCCTCCCCTGGTCCAAACTTCCCCCATGCTGGAGCGCCGCCAAGTACTCTTCAGAGCTTAACCTAATTTACTTCGGTCCAGTGTCTGATGTTTTTAAATTATTCTTTTATTTATTCATGAGAGACCCAGAGAGAGAGAAAGAAAGAGAGAGAGGCAGAGACGCAGAAAGAGGGAGAAGCAGGCTCCATGCCCCGGGAGCCCGACGTGGGACTCGATCCCCGGTCTCCAGGATCACGCCCTGGGCCCGAGGCGGCGTGAACCTCTGAGCCCCCCAGGGATCCCCCAGTTCTGATTTTTTTTATACCGTCGGGGGCCTTTAGACGCCCCGAGCTCGTCAGGGGACTGAGCTGCTCCCCAGAGCCCACCAGAGACCTGAACCCCCAGGAGCTTGGAAAAGGCATTGGTGCCTAACAATGGCAATTAGCAAATGACCTTTCCTGTCCCGAGGTCAGCGACCTGGGCACCCCCGCTCTCCTGGGCTCCCTCCCGCCCGCATCCCAGTGGCCTCCACCGACCAGCGGGGCGGGGGCACCCAATGGGCCTGGGCTCGCGCCTGTTGCCCGCTGGCCTTGCACGGCCGAGGCCAGTTCTCCAAGCCAAGGGCCGGGTGGGGGGTGGGGGCGGGGGGCGCAGAGGCAACTGAACCGGGCTCCTGCACAAGGGCGGTTTCTCCCGGTCCTTCCCGCTCAGGCGTCTCCGGCAGCGGGGCGCCTCCCCCGTGCACCCCTCACCTGTCTCTGCCCTCGCGCTAGAGCCGCGGCACCTCGACCCCCGCACCCCGGCTCCCGCCGCCCAGGCCCGCAGCCCCGCGCCCCACCCCCGGGACCGCGAGCGCCAGGCGTGGGGGGCGGGGCCTGAGGCCCAGGACACGCCCCCGGGCCCGCGATGCCCCGCCCCTCCGGGCGCGGATTGGCCGAGCCTGCGGGAGGCCCGCCTCCGCCCGCCCCTGCCACGCCCCTTGCCCCGCCCCCTGTCCCGCCCCCCTGGGGCCGAGGGCGCGTCTCCTGGCCGCTGTCGCCGCGTCCTTCTGCAGGTGGGGACTACCTGAGCAGACTCCTCTTACAGGTGGGAATGAAAATTTAACTTGATAGCTCTTATTCTTCAGGATTGAGGAGACACGGTAAAAGCAACAATGGCTGAAATTTGACTACACGAAATCAAAATATTGCGTGGCAAATTTTAAGAAGTAAAGACCAACGGCACATGTCAAAAATATTTCAAGATATAATAAAGTTCTGCTGACCTTCTTTTTTTTTTTTTAAGATTTTATTTATTTGTTCATGAGAGAACCAGAGAGAGAGAGAGAGAGAGGCAGAGACACAGGCAGAGGGAGAAGCAGGCTCCATGCAGGGAGCTCAATGCAGGACTCGATCCCGGGTCTCCAGGAATCAGGCCCTGGGCTGAAGGCAGGTGCTCGGCCGCTGAGCCCCTCAGGTGCCCCTAAACGTTTTATTTTATAGAAACAATGCAAATAGACCCCTAATAAGTTATTTTTTTAAAAATATGTATTTTATTTATTCATGAGAGACCCAGAGAGAGAGAAAGAGAGGTAGAGACACAGGCAGAGGGAGAGGGAGAAGCAGGCTCCATGCGGGGAGCCCGGTGCGGGACTCGATCCCAGAACCTTGGGGTCACGACCTGAGCCAAAGGCAGCCGCTCAACCGCTGAGCCACCCAGGCGTCCCCTCTGCTGACCTTCCTATAAAGAATTCAAATTGAAAAGAAGAAAGGCTAACAGATAAAAATGGACAAATGGCAGTTTGTAAAAAAAAGGAGATACAAATCACTTTCAAACACTAAGTTACTCAACCTCCTCAGTGAAAAGTAAAACAGTAAAACTACAAGTTTTCTTTGTGAGACTGACAATGACAAAATTTTGATAAAAACTCTGGTAGGAAGCATATACATTACTGTCAGGATGATTTTTCTTTTTTGTTCTGTAATTCAACTATAGGTATCGAAATAAAAAGTGTGAGACTTTGATGCAGCTGTTCTGCTTCCAGAAGTATATCCCGCAGAAATAAGTATGTGTATATTTATTTGCACATTTTTTTGAAATAGCAGAAAGTTTGAAAGAATTTAAATTTCCATTAAGTGGCCTGTTCAAGAAAATACGTTGCAGTCATTAAAAAGGACAAGATTTATATGAATTGAAATGTGATCAATGTGAAGACTTAAGTTTAAAAACAGGCACACAGACACCTATGGAAGACTGCCATTTGTATTATAAGGTGCTATAGATAATGTTTGTGTCCCTTCAGAATGGGTATGTTGAGTCCTATGCCCAATGTGATAATGTTGGGTGGTGGGACCTTTGGGAGGTGCTGAGTTCATGGGGATGATGCCCTCATGAATGGGATTAGTGCCCTTACAGAAGAGGCCAGGGAAAGATCCCATTCTGCTTCCATTATGTGAGATTACAATAAATCTGCATCTGGACAGAAGGCCTTCACCACATCAGGCTGGCACCCTGATTTTGGATTTCTAGCCTCCAGAACTGTGAAAAATAAATGTTTGTTGTTTATGAGCCATTCAATTTATGGCATTTTTGTTATAGCAGCACAGATAGACTGAGACACAAGATGTACATATTACCTTGATTTTAGGATGTCTCCTGGAAAAAAAATCTGGTATCAGTGGGTACCTTTAAAGATCAAAAATGGACTTTGAGGCAGAAGGAATCCTTACTTTTCATGATATGAATGCTCCATGACTGCTTGAATATTTTGTTATTGTGTTTGTTGGCAGATGACACCAATTCAAAAGAAGTCTATTTTTATAAATGTAAGATTTCTTGTCAAAATGATTTAATCATGGGCCACATGATCTCCTGCTTTATTATAGTTTTCAATACCAGAAGACTATGGGATCCCTGGGTGGCGCAGCGGTTTGGCGCCTGCCTTTGGCCCAGGGCGTGATCCTGGAGACCCGGGATCGAATCCCACATCAGGCTCCCGGTGCATGGAGCCTGCTTCTCCCTCTGCCTGTGTCTCTGCCTCTCTCTCTCTCTCTGTGACTATCATAAATAAAAAAAAAAAAAAAAAAAAAAAATACCAGAAGACTAGACAGGTAATGATATAATAAGACACTACCAGTTAATAGTTCAGATATAATTTACATGATAATATTTCCTTAAATATATTCTATAAACCCATGAGAATATTGTTCTTCCAATATTTTTATACTCCAAAGTGACAAAAACAATTTTCCCAAAAGCTAAAATTGAGAGAGACCTGACAGTGTCTCTAAACTATTTAACATGATTTAATAAAATTTATGGATACACTATAGTTATCAGCTTGCTTCCATTCAGTTGCATGATTCTATTTTAAAATAAAGCCAAAAGCTGACCTTTACAATCCCTAACATTTGCTGAAAAGAAGAAAATATTCCTTCATATATCATTTGTTTGGAAGGTCATAGCATGTATAAAATAAGTATATTCATGTAGATGACAAAAATGATAATATAAAATCAATTAGATTTTGCCAAAATATCATTTGTTCATAGTGAAAAGCCTTCACTTCTCAAGTTTTTTGTATGATTGATTCCATGTTAATACATAATTAAATGTATACACTACATTTACAATTCTAATAATAAAAGATACCGTGAGAGTATGGATATCTGTGTATTTATGTTATCCCATAGTAATACATTTTTGCTTATCTTATTAATGCAAAGCATGTGTAGTGACTTGTGGGATAGGTTTTCTAATCCCAGCACATGAGACAGCAAACTATAAAGGTGCCAACCTGCTGAATAGGAGTCACTGAATCCTTCGTGGTAATTGGATTTGAATTCATATTGTGCCCACACAACTGTCCAGATCCAGATCAAGAAACTAATGAAACTAGTCAACATAGTATACTACAAGAGCCAATAATTAAAACCTACTAAGAGACTTAAATTTGGAAAAGTGTGCATAAACTATCTATCTGGTGAAGCGAGAAGATCTTTTTACCTACAAATTCACCTCAAAAGAGGACTTTGTCAGTTCTGGGTTTTTTCCCCCCTGGATTAATTAATATTCAATTTTTCAAGATCATCATAACATACATATTATTTTATGTTTTCATTTAGTGGAATTGAGAGTCTTTAAATAGGGGTATTTTCTGCTACTATAGATGACTTCAAATTACACTGATTCTTGGCTTCTTTTTTTTCTTCTCTTTGTTATATAACAAAATTTACCACTTTACCCATTTTTAAGTGTGTGATGCAGTGGCAGTTCTATTTTTATTATTTTTCAACTTATTCAGATTATTAAAATCTATTATGCATTTATTATAGAAAAGTTGAAAAGGAAATATTGCTTACATTTTAGTATTCCTGTAGGTCTTTCAGACTTCTTAAAAACAAAATTATCCACATTATAATTATTCATATTATATTATAAACATTTAATGCTTTTTACAAAAGTATTTGTAACCATACTTCCTAAAGGTGGCAGTAAGATTGTATCAGGAGGTTTCATTATAATGTGTTTACTGAACCATTATGAAATATTTCCATTATTTTTCGTGTTTTAACATGATGAAAAATACACGGTGTTCATACTATCGCAGAACAAACTCAACTATAATTATTTAAAAATATATTTAGCTGTTTTATTTTTCTGAAACATTTTGGATAATATTTAAATGCTTGAGAAGGTAGGGAAGTGACTAAACACCTTGGAGATATTTTCATTAAACTGATAAAAAGTTTAGGAGGGGGCGCCCCTGGTGGCTCAGTCAGTTAGTTGAGCGTCTGCTTTCCCTTCAGATCATGACCCCAGGGTCCTGGGATCAAGCCCTGCATCAGGCTCCGTGCTCAGGGGGAAGTCGGCTTCTCCCTCTTCCTCTCCCTCTATCATCTCTCTCACTCTCACTTCAATAAATAAAATCTTAAAAAAAAAATAAAGAATTTGGGGAGATAAGTCAGTCGCTTGTAGGAACACCATATAGCCTGTTAATCATCCATTTAAAAAATACCTACTGGGCAGCCTGGGTGGCTCAGCGGTTTAGCACTGCCTTCAGCCCAGGGCCTGATCCTGGAGACCTGGGATCGATTCCCACATCGGACTCGGGAGCCTGCTTCTCCCTCTGCCTCTCTCTCTCTCTCTCTCTCTCTCTCTCTGTCTCTCATGAATAAAAAAATAAATAAAAATCAAAAAGTAAATAAATAAATATTTACTATTTCAGATACCCCAGAATAGCATTTTAACTACAGTTTAAAAAGAAATCAATGTTATAATTTAAGAATATATATTTACTTTAAAAAATCTTCAGCAACTTGATCTAATATAAAAATCACAATAAAGTTCCCCTTTTAAATTTTGCTATAGAAGGCTTTAATTTGTATTTCAATTTTATTCTCAATTATTTTTGTATTATTTTAATTCCAAAGATCTATATAGTTGTAAGTTTTTCAAAAAGTGCCCAGTAGAAAAGAAGTAATATTAAAGTTGAACATGTCTTAGGGTCTTGGGATCATTCCCTTAGGTCATAATTGCTTGACTAAATGCTGTATGATTCTGTAATTGATTAATTACATGTACACAATAAAAACGGTACTCATTCTTTTGTTAAAAACACAAGTTACACTTTTGTCTTAGGTTGGATTTTGGTAGCAAAGGCAGGCTTTTGTCCAAGGAAGGAATGATAGGTATATTTGAACAAATGATGGCTTTAGAGGTGACAGAGGTAGGGTTTCAGGTGCCTACCATTGTTCATGGCACAGCTTGTTTTGTGATACATGTGCAGAGGCCTTAAGACCATCTATACAGTGTTTTTGCAGCACAATATATATTGTCTTGAGAAGATTTGATGCCATTATGACCTAATATAAGGCCATTGTCAATAGCTAAATTTTATCCCAGCTAGTTATTCAACCCTGAATTAGATAAATTTACAATGGTATAATTTCATTTTAAAGAATAAAAGGGAAACTTTCTGTTTATATTTTAAGGGTTCTTTAAATATAGATAGAAAATGTAAATCAGTTTGCAAGTAGAGAATAGTGTTGTCAGTGAGTATTTCAGTACTACCAGGAAGTTATTTTTATTGTAATTGGAGTATACCTATATAACATGAGGTCAATTTCAGAGATACTGCTGCATGAACGCCGCTGAATTGCTAAGATCTTTGAAAAATATACATACTCCTGGAGAATTCACCATAATTAAGACCTGTTATTTTTACCAATTTAAAAACATTGTCTAGTTCCCCATGGACTATTTAGAAATACGTTATTTTATTTCTAAGTTTCTGGAGGTTTTTCAGTCATCCATGAGTTAGTGGTTCCTAGTTTAATTCCATTAAGGTCAGAGAACAAACTTTGTGTAATAAAATATACATATTTAGTAATCAATATTCAAAAATCGAAACCCAAATAAACTAAAATTCGTGAGCATTGGGGTATTAAATGATCAGCATGTAACTGCTACAGCTTTCTAACCACTCCTTATAAACATACTTTAAACTTCTGAAAATAAGTATTTCAATCTTTCCCTTTTAAAAATCATAATTTCTTTGTTCTTGTCACTGAAGTTAGTTTTAGCTTAATATTTAAGAACAGCTATCTTTCAAGAATTTTGAAATATGACATTTTACCTACATTTTCCAGCTTTGTGGTTTGATATTGTAAATAATTTAATATATTTGGTTAACTCTACATAGCAGTGGCATGCAGTAGATGCTGGTGTATAGGCAAGCAAATTATATTTCTAATATTATATTTTGACAGAATAATATACTGTAATATAGATGAATGTAGTAGTGACAGAAATTTGCTCAATTCAAGGTAACTACCCCTAAAATAGGGGCAGTTATCTCCCACCCAAAGTAACTAATGATCCAAAAGCTCCTAAATAAAGAAATTTAAAAAATATACAACCTCCTTTTCTCAGAGTAACTGATACATGCAACCTGCATAAATCCTGTGGTCCATCATGATCCAGGATCTGTGTAGAGTCATTTTCAAGGGAAACACAAATCTACCCCACAGACATGAAAGAATAATGCAAGTATTTATGTAGGTTTTCTTAAAAAATGTAGTATAAGGCTTTACATAGCATACTTCATTCTATATATGTTTACTGAGAGCAAACCATGCACAGGCATATACAGTGTGAATACAGGAGTGGAAAAAAACTTAAAAATTTCTTCCCTCAGTAGTTTACATTCTAGTAGGTCATGCCATGTTTTGCATGTTTGTGTTTCCTCAAAACTCATATTGAAATCCTATCCACAAGGTGATGGTTTAGAAAGTGGGGCCTTTGGGAAGTGATTAAGTCATAGGACAGAGCCTGCATGGAAGGGACTGGTGAACATATAAAAGAGACCCCAAAGAAATTCCTACTCCTTCCACCACGTGATGGTACAGTGAAAAGACAGTTGCCTATAAGCCAGGAAGTGGGCTCTCACCAGACACAAAATTTGCTGGTGCCTTAATCTTGGACTTCCCAGACTCCAGAACTTTGAGGAATAAATTTCTGTTGCTTATAAGCTATCTAGTGTCTGGTATTTTGTTAGAGCAGCCCAGGTGGACTAAGATAGGTGATTCCACCAAAATGTAATCATCTTTAAGACTCTTGCCTTTTCAAAAATGTTGACTTTTGTAAACTTACCTACCTAAACTTACCTACTTTTGCAGCTCCTAATTCTCTTCTTGTTCTCTCTGACAAAGGCCCATTATCAACAAGCTGTATCCCTTGCTTCCCCACCTTCTTTCTTGCTGCATCGTACAATACACTTCCCAGCCAGAAAGGGGCAGATGTGTTTTCTTTTTGATCCAGCAAGTCTGTTGGACCATAGTAGAATGGCAGATCCCAGCACTTCCTTTCATAAACATGATTTCTCCTTGGTTCAGTCTCTCTGGAAGGAAAGTTGGGGGAGCCTGTGAAAAGTATCTTCTTCATGAGATGTGTTTATGTCATGAGAATTCTTGTTGCAGAATTTTTTGTGAATTATTTGCTTACCTCATTATGTTTATTAAAATATGTAAACTGACTCAAGTTTAAAACTAGAGCTAACATTTTTAATATTCATGGTAATGTCACACATGAATTAGCCCCTCTATAATTCACAAAACTTTTGCTGAGCAAAAATAAATGAAATAAAGGAAACACGTGTGAGATGATGATGTAGGAAGATCCTGAGCTCACTTCTTCTCACAGACACAACAAATCTACAGTTACATATGGAAATATTTCCTCTAAAAGGGACTAGAAACTGGACAGAGCCTCTACAACCAAAGATAGCCTGAGATGGGTAAAAGAGGCAGAGATATATTCTTGGTAAGGAAAAAAACACATCCCAAGTGTGGCCTTTCATTGTCAGAAGGGATCACAAAGCTACAGAACTTCTTTCTGAAGAACAAGAGATTCAAGTTCCACATCAGGATCCCATCCCTTAGATTTTGCAGAGGAAAGATGAGCCCCCAAAACACCTGGCTTTGAAAACCAACAGAGAGTACATCCAAAAAAACTATAAAACTATATGGAAAGATATAGAACTATATGGAAAGATAAATCTTCTCTTAAAGGGCTCAGGCACAGACTCACATAATCTGGTAACCAGTACAAAAAGGCCAGATCAAAAAGCACATAGACCATAGGTAAAGGAGCCAACCCATTAATCTTGGAGCACCTACCAGAGAGGCAAGAGGTATCTGGGCCTCTCCCCAGGGACTGAGACATTAATGACAGACATTTCTGCTATCTTGTTCAGTGTTGATCCTGGTGCTTGTAGGCACCATTTTGGAATTCTCCCTCTAGCCTGCCAATGCCAGGATGCATTCCCTACTAAGAACCATATACAACCTGGCACCTTGAGTAGGCCTCATAGCCATAGTGATGTTAGCCCTACCTACAAATGGGCCCACAGCCATCATGGCCAGGCATAGCAGCCAACTGGACTAGGAACCAGCCCCACACACCAGAATGCTAGCAGTAGTCCCAGCCCTGCCACAATAGGAGGGACCATACAGCCCACATAGGGGACATCTTTAGAGCACCTGGCTCTGGTTGCCGGGGTAAGTGTGCTTCTGGATTCCATGGGACATCTCCTATATAAGGCTACTCCTTAAAGGACTGGAAGACATGCCTAAATGTAACTAATACATATAAAGAAACACAGAGAGCCAGGCAAAATGAATATGGCTCCTAACAAAAGAATATGTTCCTAACAAAAGAACAAGATAAAGCCCTCAGAAACAAACCTAAAGGAAAAGGAGATAACCAATGTACCCAATAAAATGTTCAAAGTAAGGGTCATTGATATCTTTACCAAATTCCAGGAGAAGAATTTATGAACATAGAACTTCAATAAAGAGATAGAAAATATAAGAAAGTACCAATCAAAGCTGAAGCATGCAATAATAGAAATGAAAAATACATTCGAGGGAATAAACAGGTTAGAGGATGCAGAAGAGATCTGAGAGACAGTAGTGGAAATCACCCAAACTGAACAGAAGAAAAAGAAAGAATTTAAGAAAATGAAGATAGTTGGTTAATTAATCTCTAAATATTCTTCTGGAAAACATGTATAAATCTGATTGATCGTATTTTTATAGGTAAAAAAAACTCCAGACTTCAGATATATATATATATTTTTTTTCAGTGTGCTTGCATGAGTGTTCTACTGGAATTTCAGAAAACAGAAGATGGAACTTAAAGTGAGTATACATACTCATCTCCACACAAAAATGTTTACATTGAAATTTGTTTTTTATCATGCTAATGTCATATATCTTTCAGCATGGAATGAAATAATTATAAATGTAAAAGAAAAATTAGGATCGTTTAAAAGGCCTCTTGGACAACATCAAGCATGCTCACATTTGCATTTCAGGGGTTCCAGAAGAAAAAGAGAGAAAGAATGAGGCAGAAAATTTATTTGAAGAAATAATAGCTGAAAACTTTTCTAACCTGGAGAAGAAAACAGACATCCAGGTCAAGGAAGCGTAGACAGTCCCAAATGAGATGACCCAAAGATATCTGTACCAAGACACATTATAATTTAAGTGTCATATATTAAAGAGAACATCTTAAAAACAACAATGGAAAAACAATATGTAATGAAACTCCCGTAAGATTATTATTTTTCAGCATAAACTTTGCAGGCCAGAAGGGAGTGGCATGATATATTAAGGTGCTAAAAGGGGGGAAAAAAATGCAACCACAACTACCTGACAAGGTTATCATTCAGTATTAAAGGGGAGATAAAGAGTTTTCCAGAGGAGCACCTGGGTGGCTCAGTTGGTTAAGAGTCTACCTTTGGCTAAGGTCATGATCCCAGGGTCCTGGGATCAAGCCTCACATTGGGGTTCCTGTTCAGTGGGAAGCCTGTTTTTCCCTCTCCTGCTCCCCTTGCTTGTGCTCTCTCTCTCTGTCAAACAAATAAAATCTTTAAAAAAAAGTTTTCCAGACAAGCAAAAGATAAAGGTGTTCATGACCACTAACCTAGCTTTACTAGAAATATTAAAGGAATTTCTTTAAGCATAAAGGCCAATACTAGGAAAAAATATGAAGGAAAAATCTCACTGGTAAAGTAATATAGTAAAAGTAGTGGGTCAACCACTTATTAAGCTAGTATGAAAGTTAAAAGACAAAAGTAGTAAAATTAGTTAAGAGATACATAAAAAATACGTAAATTATGACATCAAAAACATAAAATAGGTGAGAAAAAATGTAGTACTTTTAGAATGCATTCGAACTTAAGCAACTATCAACCTAAATAGAGTGCATACAAAGGTAGATACATATGAACTTCATGGTAAACATAAACCAAAACCTTGTCATAGATACACCAAAAATAAAGAAAAAGGAATCCAAACACAACATTAAGTAACATCATCAAATCACAGGGGAAGAGAGCAAGAGAAGAAAGGAAGAGAGAACTACAAAAGCAACCAGAGGGGGAAAAAATGAACAAAATGGCAATAAAAACACACCTATCAACAATTACTTTAAACGTAAAGGGACTAAATGCTCAAATCAAAAGATACAGGGTGGCTGAAAGGATAAAATAACAAGACCCATCTATATGCTGCCTAAGAGAGACTCACTTCAGCTTTAAAGACACACAGACTGAAAGTGAAAGGATGGAAAAAACATATTCCATGGAAATGGAAATGAAAAGAAACCTGTGGTAGCAATACATCAGAAAAAAATAGAACTTTAAGGGATCCCTGGGTGGCGCAGCGGTTTGGCGCCTGCCTTTGGCCCAGGGCGATATCCTGGAGATCCGGGATTGAATCCCACATCAGGCTCCCAGTGCATGGAGCCTGCTACTCTCTCTGCCTCTCTCTCACTCTCTCTCTCTCGCTCTCTCTCTGTGACTATCATAAATGAATAAAAAATTTTAAAAAAAATAGAACTTTAGGACAAAACCTGTAAAGAAACAAAGAAGGACATTGCATGAGAGAATCAATCCAACAAGAAGGTATAAAACTTGTAAATATTTATGCACATAACATAGAGGCACCTAAATATATAAAGCAAATATTAACATATCACAAAGGGAGAAAATGACAGTAATACAATAGTAGTAGGGAACTTTAACACCCTACTATCCATATCAATGGATATATCAGCCAGAAAAGTAATAAAGAAGCATTGGCTTTAAATGGTATATTAGACCAAATGGATTTAACCAGATAAATACAGTACATTCCAACTAAAAAAAGAATACAGTTTCTTTTCAAGGGTATATGGATCATTTTCCAGGATATTTCATGTTAGGCCACAAAAAAAAAACTTAATACTTAAGATCGAAATTATATTAATTTTTCCCAACCACAACGGTACAAAATTAGAAATAAGTTAGAAGAAGAAAACTGGAAGAAACACAGATGTGAAGGCTAAACAACGTGCTGCTAAACAACCTGTGGGTCATTGAAAAAATTAAAAAGAAAATGAAAAAATACATATTGAGATAAATGAAAATGAAAACACAATGCGGGATCCCTGGGTGGTGCAGCGGTTTGGCGCCTGCCTTTGGCCCAGGGCGCGATCCTGGAGACCCGGGATCGAATCCCACATTGGGCTCCCAGTGCATGGAGCCTGCTTCTCCCTCTGCCTGTGTCTCTGCCTCTCTCTCTCTCTCTCTGTGACTATCATAAATAAATAAAAAAAAATTAAAAAAAAAAAAAAAGAAAACACAATGCTCCAAAATCTATGGAATGCAGCAAAAGCATCTCAAGAGAAAAGTTTGTAGCAATATAGGCCTACGCAAGAAACAAGAGAAAGTTCAAATAAACAATCTCAATTTATACCTAACAGAACTAGAAAAAGAAGAACAAACAAAGCCCATTTAGCAGAAGGAAGAAAATAATGACAGAAAGAAAATAAATGAAATTGATATACAATACACACACACAAAAGAAAAGATCAGTGAAACTAAGAGCTGGTTCTTTGCAAAGATAAACAAAGTTGGTAAACCTTTAGCCAGACTCCTCAAGAAAAAAGAGTGGGCTCAAATAAATAAAATCAGAAATGAAAGAAGTTAGAACTGACACCCGAGAAATACAGGGATCAAAAGAAACCACTGTGAACAATTATATGCCAACAAATTGGACAACCTAGAAGAAATGGATGAATTCCTAAAAACATACAATTCTTCCAAGACTGAATTAGGAAGAAACAATCTGAACAGACCAAATACTAGTAAAGAAATTTAATCAGAAATTTAAAAAACTGCTAACAGAGTTCAGGGTTAGATGGCTTCACAGGCAAATTCTACCCAACATTTAAAAAAGAGTCAAGGGATACAAGGGATACCTGGGTGGCTCAGTGATTGAGCATCTGCCTTCAGCCCAGGGCATGATCTGAGGATCAGGGGATTGAGTCCCACATCAGGCTCCGTGCATGGAGCCTCTCTGTGTGTCTTTCATGAATAAATAAATAAAATATTTTTTAAAATAAAAAAGTCAACACTTATCTTCTCAGTTATTACAAAAAAAAAATTGAAGAGAAAGGAACATTTCCAAACTCATTTCATGAGGCTAGGATTACCCTAATATCAAAACCAGACAAAACACTACAAAAAAAAAAAAAAAGAAAAGAAAAGAAAAGAGAAAACTTAAGCCAATATCCCTGATGAACATAGGTGCAAAAATCCTTAACAAAATATTAGCAAACCAAATTCAACAGTATATTAAAAGGATCATACACCATGATCAGGTGATATTTATTCCAAGGATGCAAAGATGGTTGCAAATCAGTGTGACACAACACATTAACAAAATAAAGGATGAATATCATATGATTATCCCAATAGATGGAGAAAAAGCATTTGACAAAATTGAGAAAAACCATGCATTGATGATAAAAATTTTTAGCTAAGTGGGTAGAGTGAATGGACCACATTCTTATTATACATATAAAAATAAACTCAAAACTGATTAAAGATTTAAATGTAAGACCTGAAATCATACAAGTCCTAGAAGAAAACAAAGGTAATAGGCTTTTGACAAGAGTCTTAGTGATACTTTTGCATCTGTCTCAGCAGACAGGGACAACAAAAGCTAAAATAAGCAAATGGGACTAAATCAAACTGAAAAGCTTTTGCACAGTTGAGGAAACCACCAACAAAATGAAAAGACAACCTACTGAATGGTAGAAGATATTTGCAGTTTTAAACCTGGTAAGGGGTTAACAACCAAACCATGAAGAACTCCTATAACTCAATATGAAAAAAAAAATCTGACTAAAAACTGGGCAGAGGATACGAAGAGACATTTTTCTAGAGAACACATACAGATGGCCAACTGGCCCATGAAAAGATGTACAGTATCACTAACATCTGGAAAATGCGAATCAAAACTGCAATGAGGTATTACTTCACACCTGTCAGAATGGCTGTCACTGGAAAAGATCAGGAATAACAAGTATTGATGAGGATGTGAAGGAAAGAGAAGTCCTTGTGCACTGTTGGGGGTATAAATTGTTTCAATCACTATTAAAACAGTATGGACTGAGAAGGAGCAGAGTCTATATTTCTGGACATCCCTATCTAATCTGATTTATTTTTTTTAGATTTTATTTATTTATTCATGAGAGAAAGAGAGAGAGAGAAGCAGAGACACAGGCAGAGGGAGAAGCAGACTCCATGCAGGGAGCCCGATGTGGGACTCGATCCAGGGACTCCAGGATCATGCGCTGGGCCGAAGGCAGGCACTAAACTGCTAAGCCACCCAGGGATGCCCTCTAATCTGATTTAAATCATTCCTTGTTACCAATTTCACTGTACCTGCACTGGAAAATGTATGATACTTTTGATTCCTTCTCTTACAGAATGCTAGTAACTCAACTATGTTAATGTTCAATACAGAAATCCACAGGCTAGCTAAATGGAAATACATTGCATTTGTTATTTTGAACTTCCATTTGGGGAGACTGCTTACGTACGGACCTATTACATTTCTATTTGTCCTTGTCTTGCCTCATTTGAAGAAATTAATAAAAAGCTATGTAGTTTTAAACTAGCAATAGATTAAAGTGTCCCTTACAAAAGAAAGAATAAGATCCTTTTGAATGTAAGATTAAAGTTACATACAGAGAGACTCCTAACTCTGGGAAACGAACAAGGGGTAGTGGAAGGGGAGGTGGGCAGGGGGTTGGGGTGACTGGGTGATGGGCACTGAGGGGGGCACTTGACAGAATGAGCACTGGGTGTTATACTATATGTTGGCAAATCGAACTCCAATTAAAAAATACAAAAAAAAAATAAAGTTACATACAGTACTGGATACCTGTTATTCTGCATTTTGTTTTTTTTTTAATTTATTAGGCAACATAAGTTAAATATTCTGTTTTAAGCAGTGTGTAACTAGTATTTCCAGTATTAGAAGGAATTAATTCTATTTAATGTTGTTGTAAAACAATAGCCATAATTTTCATGTAATAAATTGGCAGTGAATAAGGGAAAATAATATTCAGTGCTAAGATATTCATCCATATGTGATTTGGGCTTAAACAGAAGCACCCTTACCAGAAAGAAAATGTATAGAGAAAACATTCCAAATTGTGAAAACTTTGACCTGTATACCCAAAATCTTAACATAAATTATTTTGTACTAATGCAATAGACAATAACCATATGTACATACAAACACATGTAAAAGGATAAGTTATAGTATTAATCAAAATACAAAAAAGATTGAAGTAATAATAATGTAATAGTTTGAATAAGTTAAGGCACAGCCATTAATAGGTTACTTTGCAGTCACTAAAGTTGATTTTAAAAAGATTTCTTACGTCCAAAATATATTTATTAATCATGTATGACTATAATTGGATCTTAACTTTATTATAATATATAATTCATTCCTCATATATACACATGGAAATTCACATACACACAAATGGATTATGCCAACATTTTAAGGATGGTTACTTTGGGAAAGTAGGAACAAGGATGTAGCTCATTTCTTTTTTATGACTTTTTGCATTTCTTGATTTTCTATAGATAGCTTATTACCCTGATGATTTTTTTTAAAAATGTGGTGTTGTATGTGTATGTTATTGTAATATTTAGATTGTTTAGATTGTTTAGATTGTTTAGATTATTGTAATAATCTAAAATTTTCAGCATGCTAATGTTGGAAGAGGTCATCAAGAACATGTGACCACCAATTGACCTGTGAGCTGGACCCCAGCAATTGCAGCTCCTCATCCCCTCCCCTGTCCTTGGAATGTGCATTCTGCCTGCCTTCACCCAAGGACAGAGCCTTGTGATAGTATTACTGTGTTGAAACCTTATGGATGGTGTATGTGAGAGCCTAGGTGAGGTCTCTGTATAAACGTTAAGATTCTGGTGGTGGATGTGGAGATCTACTCACAGCCTGCAGCCACCAAGACAAGCCTTGTAAGTTCCCTTGTTTATTAATCTTGCCACCTACCAACCAGGAGAGGTCTGCCTCTTTGTATGGTTTCCCCCTGTCCTCTCTGTAAAGAGGCTAGTTTCAGATACACTTGGGAAGCTACTGGGTTGTGAACTAACATCTAATTTACCTATAACAACTAAAGTGGAATAGCCATCTACAGATATAGAAAAAAAAATCCTCTTACTGCAAAGACTAATAAATGATTCATTTTAAGCACAGCATATTTACGTAGTTAGGATTATTAGCACATTAACTTGTATGAACCCAGCCTATATCCCTGTTGTGAAATATGAGGTTTATGAAATTTGAACAATGCAAAAGTATTGTTCCTATCTACTAAGAGCTTTATCAAGGCTCTCACATAAACAAACATAATTGTATAAATTATTATCACATGTTATACTGTAAAGCACTAGGGTAACATAGAGTGAAAATACTCAGTTTTTCATATTGCAGGGTTGCAAAAAAAAGACCTCAATATTTATATGTTAAGGATTTAAAGGATATTATATTTTCTGAATTTTCAGATGTTTTTAACACCATTTGCATTACCTGCTCTAAGTGTGTTGCTAAATAAATCCTTTCATCTGAATGATATGACATGATGAAACTATCCTGAGCTAAAAGCAAAACCTACAGACACTTAAGCTGTACTCTATCTCATTTGTCTTTCATTTAGCTAGAAATGTCTTCATTTTTAGTCCATTCCAGGGTTAAGTATAGTATAGACAATGATCATGAAACCCTACCTGCAAGAATCATAAACAGCGGAGGTGAGGAAGAAGTTAGTGATGTCAGCTGGAAGCACAGCATAACATCTTACGCATGGGTGCTCAGTAATACGTGTTAAATGGCTAAAAGGCTAATACTTTTTTTTTAATACTAAATGTAGTATTACATTTAGTAATGTAATGTAATGTAGACACTTATTCTTTTTTTTAATTTATTTTTTATTGGTGTTCAATTTACTAACATACAGAATAACCCCCAGTGCCCGTCACCCATTCACTCCCACCCCCTGCCCTCCTCCCCTTCCACCACCCCTAGTTCGTTTCCCAGAGTTAGCAGTCTTTACGTTCTGTCTCCCTTTCTGATATTTCCCACACATTTCTTCTCCCTTCCCTTATATTCCCTTTCACTATTATTTATATTCCCCAAATGAATGAGAACATATAATGTTTGTCCTTCTCCGACTGACTTACTTCACTCAGCACAATACCCTCCAGTTCCATCCACGTTGAAGCAAATGGTGGGTATTTGTAATTTCTAATAGCTGAGTAATATTCCATTGTATACATAAACCACATCTTCTTTATCCATTCACCTTTCGTTGGACACCGAGGCTCCTTCCACAGTTTGGCTATCGTGGCCATTGCTGCTAGAAACATCGGGGTGCAGGTGTCCCGGCGTTTCATTGCATTTGTATCTTTGGGGTAAATCCCCAACAGTGCAATTGCTGGGTCGTAGGGCAGGTCTATTTTTAACTGTTTGAGGAACCTCCACACAGTTTTCCAGAGTGGCTGCACCAGTTCACATTCCCACCAACAGTGTATGAGGGTTCCCTTTTCTCCGCATCCTCTCCAACATTTGTTGTTTCCTGCCTTGTTAATTTGCCCCATTCTCACCGGTGTGAGGTGGTATCTCATTGTGGTTTTGATTTGTATTTCCCTGATGGCAAGTGATGCAGAGCATTTTCTCATGTGCATGTTGGCCATGTCTATGTCTTCCTCTGTGAGATTTCTGTTCATGTCTTTTGCCCATTTCATGATTGGATTGTTTGTTTCTTTGCTGTTGAGTTTAATAAGTTCTTTATAGATCTTGGAAACTAGCCCTTTATCTGATATGTCATTTGCAAATATCTTCTCTTCTCCCATTCTGTAGGTTGTCTTTGAGTTTTGTTGACTGTATCCTTTGCTGTGCAAAAGCTTCTTATCTTGATGAAGTCCCAATAGTTCATTTTTGCTTTTGTTTCTTTTGCCTTCGTGGATGTATCTTGCAAGAAGTTACTGTGGCCGAGTTCAAAAAGGGTGTTGCCTGTGTTCTCCTCTAGGATTTTGATGGAATCTTGTCTCACATTTAGATCTTTCACCCATTTTGAGTTTATCTTTGTGTATGGTGAAAAAGAGTGGTCTAGTTTCATTCTTCTGCATGTGGATGTCCAATGTTCCCAGCACCATTTATTGAAGAGACTGTCTTTCTTGCAGTGGATAGTCTTTCCTCCTTTATCGAATATTAGTTGGCCATAAAGTTCAGGGTCCACTTCTGGGTTCTCTATTCTGTTCCATTGATCTATGTGTCTGTTTTTTGTGCCAGTACCACACTGTCTTGATGACCACAGCTTTGTAGTACAACCTGAAATCTGGCATTGTGATGCCCCCAGATATGGTTTTCTTTTTTAAAATTCCCCTGGCTATTCGGGGTCTTTTCTGATTCCACACAAATCTTAAAATAATTTGTTCTAACTCTCTGAAGAAAGTCCATGGTATTTTGATAGGGACTGCATTAAACGTGTATATTGCCCTGGGTAACATTGACATTTTCACAATATTATTCTGCCAATCCATGAGCATGGAATATTTTTCCATCTCTTTGTGTCTTCCTCAATTTCTTTCAGAAGTGTTCTATAGTTTTGAGGGTATAGATCCTTTACATCTTTGGTTAGGTTTATTCCTAGGTATCTTATGCTTTTGGGTGCAATTGTAAATGGGATTGACTCCTTAATTTCTCTTTCTTCAGTCTCATTGTTAGTGTATAGAAATGCCACTGACTTCTGGGCATTGATTTTGTATCCTGCCACGCTACCAAATTGCTGTATGAGTTCTAGCAATCTTGGGGTGGAGACTTTTGGGTTTTCTATGTAGAGTATCATGTCATCGGCGAAGAGGGAGAGTTTGACTTCTTCTTTGCCAATTTGAATGCCTTTAATGTCTTTTTGTTGTCTGATTGCTGAGGCTAGGACTTCCAGTACTATGTTGAACAGCAGTGGTGAGAGTGGACATCCCTGTCTTGTTCCTGATCTTAGGGGAAAGGCTCCCAGTGCTTCCCCATTGAGAATGATATTTGCTCTGGGCTTTTCATAGATGGCTTTTAAGATGTCGAGGAATGTTCCCTCTATCCCTACACTCTGAAGAGTTTTGATCAGGAATGGATGCTGTATTTTGTCAAATGCTTTCTCTGCATCCAATGAGAGGATCATATGGTTCTTGGTTTTCTCTTGCTGATATGATGAATCACATTGATTGTTTTACGGGTGTTGAACCAGCCTTGTGTCCCAGGGATAAATCCTACTTGGTCATGGTGAATAATTTTCTTAATGTACTGCTGGATCCTATTGGCCAGTATCTTGTTGAGAATTTTTGCATCCATGTTCATCAGGGATATTGGTCTGTAATTCTCCTTTTTGGTGGGGTCTTTGTCTGGTTTTGGAATTAAGGTGATGCTGGCCTCATAGAACGAATTTGGAAGTACTCCATCTCTTTCTATCTTTCCAAACAGCTTTAGGAGAATAGGTATGGTTTCTTCTTTAAACGTTTGATAAAATTCCCCTGGGAAGCCATCTGGCCCTGGACTCTTGTGTCTTGGGAGGTTTTTGATGACTGCTTCAATTTCCTCCCTGGTTATTGGCCTGTTCAGGTTTTCTATTTCTTCCTGTTCCAGTTTTGGTAGTTTGTGGCTTTCCAGGAATGCGTCCATTTCTTCTAGATTGCCTAATTTATTGGCGTATAGCTGTTCATAATATGTTTTTAAAATCGTTTGTATTTCCTTGGTGTTGGTAGTGATCTCTCCTTTCTCATTCATGATTTTATTAATTTGAGTCTTCTCTCTCTTCTTTTTAATAAGGCTGGCTAATGGTTTATCTATCTTATTAATTCTTTCAAAGAACCAACTCCTGGTTCTGTTGATCTGTTCCACAGTTCTTCTGGTCTCGATTTCGTTGAGTTCTGCTCGAATCTTTATTAACTCCCTTCTTCTCTTGGGTGTAGGATCTATTTGCTGTTTTTTCTCTAGCTCCTTTATGTGTAAGGTTAGCTTTTGTATTTGAGTTCTTTCCAGTTTTTGAATGGATGCTTGTATTGCGATGTATTTCCCCCTTAGGACTGCTTTTGCTGCATCCCAAAGATTTTGAACGGTTGTATCTTCATTCTCATTAGTTTCCATGAATCTTTTTAATTCTTCCTTAATTTCCTGGTTGACCCTTTTATCTTTTAGCAGGATGGTCCTTAACCTCCACGTGTTTGAGGTCCTTCCAAACTTCTTGTTGTGATTTAGTTCTAATTTCAAGGCATTATGGTCTGAGAATATGCAGGGGACAATCCCAATCTTTTGGTATCGGTTCAGACCCGATTTGTGACCCAATATGTGGTCTATTCTGGAGAAAGTTCCATGTGCACTTGAGAAGAATGTGTATTCAGTTGAGTTTGGATGTAAAGTTCTGTAGATATCTGTGAAATCCATCTGGTCCAGTGTATCATTTAAAGCTCTCGTTTCTTTGGAGATGTTGTGCTTAGAAGACCTATCGAGTATAGAAAGAGCTAGATTGAAGTCACCAGGTATAAGTGTATAATTATCTAAGTATTTCTTCACTTTGGTTAATAATTGATTTATATATTTGGCAGCTCCCACATTCGGGGCATATATATTGAGGATTGTTAAGTCCTCTTGTTGAATAGATCCTTTAAGTATGATATAGTGTCCCTCTTCATCTCTCACTACAGTCTTTGGGGTAAATTTTAGTTTATCTGATATAAGGATGGCTACCCCTGCTTTCTTTTGAGGACCATTCGAATGGTAAATGGTTCTCCAACCTTTTATTTTCAGGCTGTAGGTGTCCTTCTGTGTAGACACTTATTCTTGGTCTCTTCATTAGTTTGTATGGTTTCTCTATTGAAATAATAGTAACAATGAAAATTTATTGAGGAGTTGCTCTGTGCCAGGCACCATTTTAAATGCTTTCTAAATGGGATAGTTTTAATCCTTACAAGAGTTCTGTGAGGTGGATCCAAGGATGATCATACTCATGTTATACAGGATAACCCAAAACGATGAGGTCACCTGATTCAACCCCCATTAAGGATATCTCTGGAATTTGAACCCATACTCTGGACCACTGTCCATGCTGTCTGAAATGTGCCAGCAGCTGCTGTTTACCAGCCACCAACTCTCCTGTCCTCCTTCACGTATCCCATCTACTTTTCAAAGGGTATCATCCTCTAACACTTTCAAGTTAAACCCATAAACGAGGGGCACTTGGGTGGCTTAGTGGTTGAGCATCTGCTTTTGGCTCAGGGTGTGATTCCAGGGTCCTGGGATCGAGTCTCTCTTCAGAGTCCCCATAGGGAGCCTGCTTCTCCCTCTGTCTGTGTCTCTCATGAATAAATAAATAAAATCTTTAAAAAAAAAAAAAACTCTTCTTGCTAGGTAAGAAAAAAAAAACATAAAGGAGATGAGGGATTTTAGTAGCTGCAAAAGATTTGCAGAAATTATTTCTCCTGCCCCTGGGAAATACGACTTGGAAGGAATTGTCCAGACAATGACCCCCTGCTTTCTTTTTTCTCTTCTCGCAGTTGAAAGCCCTGTGGAGACAGGCAGGACCCAGGGTTTTAGATTGCAATTGCAGGTTTCCAAACCTTGTGCCTTGAGAATTGCGAGGTTCCACAGGTCCAGCAGCTCCTAGGCTTAGAGGATAGGACACCTTTCCAGTACATACACAGCTGCAAAGGGCTGACCATTCTTCTAGTTTTGTGATTGAAGTTTTAGACGTCCGTGATGTGGGCTTGAGAGCTTGTGGTTTTATTGAGCTCTCCTACACGTCATGGTTTACCAAGGTGGAGTTGAAGAGCAAGATACAGCGCAGCTGTAGTGTTGGATGCAGCAAAGGTATCCATGTAAATGCTGCCTTGCTGTGGGATGCCATTTATGCTGTTGGGTCTGCCTTGCAAGGCAGCAAACCACAGCCTCACCAGCCTTGTCTTATGCAGCCCATGTCTCTTTTCCTTCTTTATTAGGTTCCAGTTGGCTTAGGTTCCCCTGTATGCAGCCTAAGCCGTGCCTGAAAATGCGGAAGACCTCTGCAATGAAGAGCTCTGGGGACCATATAAAGCAAACATGTTATGAAATACAGCTTAGTTTTCTTTAAAAAAAAAAAAAGATTTCATTTATTTATTCATGAGAGACAGAGAGAGGGAGAGAGAGAGGCAGAGACATAGAGGGAGAAGCGAGAAGCAGGCTCCCCATGGGAAGCCCAATGTGGGACTCCATCCCAGGACCCGGGATCACGACCTGAGCCAAAGGCAGACACTCAATTGAGCCACCCAGGCACCCAACAGCTTAGTTTTCTTTTTTTTTTTTTTTTTTTTTGGCATTCAATTTATTTTGTTTTTTTTTTTTTTTTCTTTTTTTCTTTTTTTTTTTTTATTGGTGTTCAATTTACTAACATACAGAATAGCACCCAGTGCCCGTCACCCATTCACTCCCACCCCCCGCCCTCCTCCCCTTCCACCACCCCCAGTTCGTTTCCCAGAGTTAGCAGTCTTTACATTCTGTTTCCCTTTCTGATATTTCCCACACATTTCTTCTCCCTTCCCTTATTTTCCCTTTCACTATTATTTATATTCCCCAAATGAATGAGAACATATAATGTTTGTCCTTCTCCGACTGACTTACTTCACTCAGCATAATACCCTCCAGTTCCATCCACGTTGAAGCAAATGGTGGGTATTTGTCATTTCTAATAGCTGAGTAATATTCCATTGTATACATAAACCACATCTTCTTTATCCATTCATCTTTCGTTGGACACCGAGGCTCCTTCCACAGTTTGGCTATCGTGGCCATTGCTGCTAGAAACATCGGGGTGCAGGTGTCCCGGCGTTTCATTGCATTTGTCTCTTTGGGGTAAATCCCCAACAGTGCAATTGCTGGGTCGTAGGGCAGGTCTATTTTTAACTGTTTGAGGAACCT
The DNA here is from genome assembly GCF_053574225.1 of Canis aureus. Taxonomy (NCBI): domain Eukaryota; kingdom Metazoa; phylum Chordata; class Mammalia; order Carnivora; family Canidae; genus Canis; species Canis aureus. The sequence continues at coordinate 11,054,797 of NC_135632.1, forward strand.
CCACACAGTTTTCCAGAGTGGCTGCACCAGTTCACATTCCCACCAACAGTGTAGGAGGGTTCCCTTTTCTCCGCATCCTCTCCAACATTTGTTGTTTCCTGCCTTGTTAATTTTCCCCATTCTCACTGGTGTGAGGTGGTATCTCATTGTAGTTTTGATTTGTATTTCCCTGATGGCAAGTGATGCAGAGCATTTTCTCATGTGCATGTTGGCCATGTCTATGTCTTCCTCTGTGAGATTTCTCTTCATGTCTTTTGCCCATTTCATGATTGGATTGTTTGTTTCTTTGGTGTTGAGTTTAATAAGTTCTTTATAGATCTTGGAAACTAGCCCTTTATCTGATATGTCATTTGCAAATATCTTCTCCCATTCTGTAGGTTGTCTTTGAGTTTTGTTGACTGTATCCTTTGCTGTGCAAAAGCTTCTTATCTTGATGAAGTCCCAATAGTTCATTTTTGCTTTTGTTTCTTTTGCCTTCGTGGATGTATCTTGCAAGAAGTTACTATGGCCGAGTTCAAAAAGGGTGTTGCCTGTGTTCTTCTCTAGGATTTTGATGGAATCTTGTCTCACATTTAGATCTTTCATCCATTTTGAGTTTATCTTTGTGTATGGTGAAAGAGAGTGGTCTAGTTTCATTCTTCTGCATGTGGATGTCCAATTTTCCCAGCACCATTTATTGAAGAGACTGTCTTTCTTCCAATGGATAGTCTTTCCTCCTTTATCGAATATTAGTTGCCCATAAAGTTCAGGGTCCACTTCTGGATTCTCTATTCTGTTCCACTGATCTATGTGTCTGTTTTTGTGCCAGTACCACACTGTCTTGATGACCACAGCTTTGTAGTACAACCTGAAATCTGGCATTGTGATGCCCCCAGATATGGTTTTCTTTTTTAAAATTCCCCTGGCTATTCGGGGTCTTTTCTGATTCCACACAAATCTTAAAATAATTTGTTCTAACTCTCTGAAGAAAGTCCATGGTATTTTGATAGGGATTGCATTAAACGTGTATATTGCCCTGGGTAACATTGACATTTTCACAATATTAATTCTGCCAATCCATGAGCATGGAATATTTTTCCATCTCTTTGTGTCTTCCTCAATTTCTTTCAGAAGTGTTCTATAGTTTTGAGGGTATAGATCCTTTACATCTTTGGTGAGGTTTATTCCTAGGTATCTTATGCTTTTGGGTGCAATTGTAAATGGGATTGACTCCTTAATTTCTCTTTCTTCAGTCTCATTGTTAGTGCATAGAAATGCCACTGACTTCTGGGCATTGATTTTGTATCCTGCCACGCTACCGAATTGCTGTATGAGTTCTAGCAATCTTGGGGTGGAGACTTTTGGGTTTTCTATGTAGAGTATCATGTCATCGGCGAAGAGAGAGAGTTTGACTTCTTCTTTGCCAATTTGAATGCCTTTAATGTCTTTTTGTTGTCTGATTGCTGAGGCTAGGACTTCCAGTACTATGTTGAACAGCAGTGGTGAGAGTGGACATCCCTGTCTTGTTCCTGATCTTAGGGGAAAGGCTCCCAGTGCTTCCCCATTGAGAATGATATTTGCTGTGGGCTTTTCATAGATGGCTTTTAAGATGTCGAGGAATGTTCCCTCTATCCCTACACTCTGAAGAGTTTTAATCAGGAATGGATGCTGTATTTTGTCAAATGCTTTCTCTGCATCCAATGAGAGGATCATATGGTTCTTGGTTTTTCTCTTGCTGATATGATGAATCACATTGATTGTTTTACGGGTGTTGAACCAGCCTTGTGTCCCAGGGATAAATCCTACTTGGTCATGGTGAATAATTTTCTTAATGTACTGTTGGATCCTATTGGCCAGTATCTTGTTGAGAATTTTTGCATCCATGTTCATCAGGGATATTGGTCTGTAATTCTCCTTTTTGGCGGGGTCTTTGTCTGGCTTTGGAATTAAGGTGATGCTGGCTTCATAGAACGAATTTGGAAGTACTCCATCTCTTTCTATCTTTCCAAACAGCTTTAGGAGAATAGGTATGATTTCTTCTTTAAACGTTTGATAAAATTCTCCTGGGAAGCCATCTGGCCCTGGACTCTTGTGTCTTGGGAGGTTTTTGATGACTGCTTCAATTTCCTCCCTGGTTATTGGCCTGTTCAGGTTTTCTATTTCTTCCTGTTCCAGTTTTGGTAGTTTGTGGCTTTCCAGGAATGCATCCATTTCTTCTAGATTGCCTAATTTATTGGCGTATAGCTGTTCATAATATGTTTTTAAAATCGTTTGTATTTCCTTGGTGTTGGTAGTGATCTCTCCTTTCTCATTCATGATTTTATTAATTTGAGTCTTCTCTCTCTTCTTTTTAATAAGGCTGGCTAATGGTTTATCTATCTTATTAATTCTTTCAAAGAACCAACTCCTGGTTCTGTTGATCTGTTCCACAGTTCTTCTGGTCTCGATTTCGTTGAGTTCTGCTCGAATCTTTATTAACTCCCTTCTTCTCTTGGGTGTAGGATCTATTTGCTGTTTTTTCTCTAGCTCCTTTATGTGTAAGGTTAGCTTTTGTATTTGAGTTCTTTCCAGTTTTTGAATGGATGCTTGTATTGCGATGTATTTCCCCCTTAGGACTGCTTTTGCTGCATCCCAAAGATTTTGAACGGTTGTATCTTCATTCTCATTAGTTTCCATGAATCTTTTTAATTCTTCCTTAATTTCCTGGTTGACCCTTTTATCTTTTAGCAGGATGGTCCTTAACCTCCATGTGTTTGAGGTCCTTCCAAACTTCTTGTTGTGATTTAGTTCTAATTTCAGGGCATTATGGTCCGAGAATATGCAGGGGACAATCCCAGTCTTTTGGTATCGGTTCAGACCCGATTTGTGACCCAATATGTGGTCTATTCTGGAGAAAGTTCCATGTGCACTTGAGAAGAATGTGTATTCAGTTGAGTTTGGATGTAAAGTTCTGTAGATATCTGTGAAATCCATCTGGTCCAGTGTATCATTTAAAGCTCTCGTTTCTTTGGAGATGTTTTGCTTAGAAGACCTATCGAGTATAGAAAGAGCTAGATTGAAGTCACCAAGTATAAGTGTATTATTATCTAAGTATTTCTTCACTTTGGTTAATAATTGATTTATATATTTGGCAGCTCCCACATTCGGAGCATATATATTGAGGATTGTTAAGTCCTCTTGTTGAATAGATCCTTTAAGTATGATATAGTGTCCCTCTTCATCTCTCACTACAGTCTTTGGGGTAAATTTTAGTTTATCTGATATAAGGATGGCTACCCCTGCTTTCTTTTGAGGACCATTCGAATGGTAAATGGTTCTCCAACCTTTTATTTTCAGGCTGTAGGTGTCCTTCTGTCTAAAATGAGTCTCTTGTAGACAGCAAATAGATGGGTCCTGCTTTTTTATCCAGTCTGAAACCCTGCGCCTTTTGATGGGGTCATTAAGCCCGTTCACATTCAGAGTTACTATTGAGAGATATGAGTTTAGTGTCATCATGATATCTATTCAGTCTTTGTTTTTGTGGACTGTTCCACTGAACTTCTTCTTAAAGGGGAATTTTAAGAGGCCCCCTTAAAATTTCTTGCAGAGCTGGTTTGGAGGTCACATATTCTTTTAGTTGCTGCCTGTCTTGGAAGCTCTTTATCTCTCCTTCCATTTTGAATGAGAGCCTTGCTGGATAAAGTATTCTTGGTTGCATGTTCTTCTCATTTAGGACCCTGAATATATCCTGCCAGCCCTTTCTGGCCTGCCAGGTCTCTGTGGAGAGGTCTGCTGTTACCCTAATACTCCTCCCCATAAAAGTCAGGGATTTCTTGTCTCTTGCTGCTTTAAGGATCTTCTCCTTATCTTTGGAATTTGCAAGCTTCACAATTAAATGTCGAGGTGTTGAACGGTTTTTATTGATTTTAGGGGGGGATCTCTCTATTTCCTGGATCTGAATGCCTGTTTCCCTTCCCAGATTAGGAAAGTTTTCAGCTAGAATTTGTTCAAATACATATTCTGGCCCTCTGTCCCTTTCGGCGCCCTCGGGAACCCCAATTAAACGTAGGTTTTTCTTCCTCAGGCTGTCGTTTATTTCCCTTAATCTATCTTCATGGTCTTTTAATTGTTTGTCTCTTTTTTCCTCAGTTTCCCTCTTTGCTATCAACTTGTCTTCTAGGTCACTCACTCGTTCTTCCACCTCGTTAACCCTCGTCGTTAGGACTTCTAGTTTGGATTGCATCTCATTCAATTGATTTTTAATTTCTGCCTGATTAGCTCTAAATTCTGCAGTCATGAAGTCTCTTGAGTCCTTTATACTTTTTTCTAGAGCCACCAGTAGCTGTATAATAGTGCTTCTGAATTGGCTTTCTGACATTGAATTGTAATCCAGATTTTGTAACTCTGTGGGAGAGAGGACTGTTTCTGATTCTTTCTTTTGAGGTGAGGTTTTCCTTCTAGTCATTTTGCTCAGTGCAGAGTGGCCAAAAGCAAGTTGTATTGGGAAAAAGAGAAAAAGAGAGGAGAGAAAGAAGGAAAGAAAAGAGAAAGAGAAAAAAAAAGGGAAGAAAAAGAAAAAAAAAAAACGAAAAAAAAAAAAAAAGAAGAAAAAGAGAAAGAAAAAGAAAGGAGAAAAAAAGGGGGTGGGGGAAGGAAACAAATCAAAAAGCAAAACAAAACAAAAACAAAAACAAAAACAAACAAACAAAAAAAGAACCACCGGGGAGTATCTTCTGATTCTGTGTACTTTAAGTCCCTTGGCTTCTCCTGGAAGTTGTCCGTCTAGCTGGTCTTCTGGGGGAGGGGCCTGCTGTGCTGATTTTCAGGTGTTAGCACTTGGGGGAGCTGCTGTGCCCCTGCCTGGTGCAGGGCTCAGTGGGGGTTGTTTACCCCGTGAGGCCGCAGGAGGAACAGCCCCAGTGGCGGGGCAGCTCTGGAGCCCTGGATTCAGCTCCGGCAGGAACTCCGTCTGCAGGGCCTGGAGGCTCCGGGGCGGGGCCGCTGATCTGCTCAGCTGGGGCAGGAGCGTCCTCGCTGTCCTGGGCCCTCCCGGCCTCTGCCTGTCCCGGGGGAGGCGGGATCCTGGGCTGTGTCCCGGCGCCCTGTGCTCCGGAGCCTGCGCTGTTGGATTCGCGCTCCCGGGCCGCGCAGCCCCCTCCGCGGAGCCGCCGCCCAAGCCCCTTCAGCTGCTCCTGGAACCGCGCAGCCCCCTCCGCACGGAGCCTCTTCCTCTGCCCGAGCCCCTC